>NC_090939.1:9595698-10243120 GCF_040938575.1 Ambystoma mexicanum
AAAACATGCATCGTGACATGCAGGAAACCAAGGAAAGCATACCACACAATGAAGTATCAAATAAAAATGTATTAGACACAAAAGCAAGGGAATGAAATGAAATCACACAATGTAAATAATAAATAAAAAGCTGCATGTCCAAAATATGAAAAAGAAGACGTGTAAAACCAGAATAAAAATCAATCCAAAAGCAAATGGGTCCAAAGAGTCTGTCCGTCAAATCAAATCCAAAGTGAAAAAAAAAGAAAAATCCATTGATCCATGGTTAAAAAAAAGGCAAATGAAGTGAAATCCATTGTGGAACTATCTACAAAGTACAAATCCAGGGTCCATGAGCCCAACCATTGAAAGGAAACCTACAAAAATCCTACATAATGAAAAACTATATACAAAAAGGTGGGGCATTGTCCAAGCGCCCCAAATGAAAAGAAAAACAAAAAGGAAACCTAACACTATACAACTATTTACAATGGAAGCGGGCTAGTCCAACGGCTCACTTTCTGATTTCCCGGGCCAGGGCATCATCGAACTCCTGCTCCATGTCCCGGAGGCGTTCCTCTTCCATGGCCCCGAGGGTTCGCAGGGGCGACATCTGGACCTCCAGGTCCCTGCGAATGGCCTTGAGGCACTCGGCCCACCTCAGGGCCCTATGCATGGAGTTCTCCGCCCTGACCATCATGAGCCGCGCCTCTTCCGCCCGCTGCCGCTCCGCATCTATAGCATGGCCCAACCGCTGCCACACGGAAGACACTTCCCGTCCTGGGTCCTCCTGCCCTCTGGCCGATGCCTGCCCCTCCGATGTTGAAGGCCCCGAGCCATCATAGCTCCCACCTTGTTGCTGCTGCTGCTGTGCCTCTGCCTGTGCCCTAGCTCCTGCTGCCTGCAAATCCTCCTCCGGCTGGGGTGCAGTTGTTGATGTGGCCACCCCTGCTGGACGTCCGACTCCCGACTGTGGCAGGGATGGGTCCTCCACCAGCCTGGCCGCAGGGTCAGAGGCAGCTCCACAGGGCACCCAGGTGACACATGGGTGGGAAGATGGCACGGAGGACGACTGGCGCATAGGGGGTTCAGTTGAGGAGGGAGTCTGAACAAGGTCCAGAAAACGGAGGAATCCGGCCCTGGTGAGCTGTCCCAGTGGGTCAACGAGCCATGCGAGAAGATGTGCAGTTTCCTCCTGAAAAGACTGCAGGTCAGCTTGCATAACACGTTGACGCAACGCCACCCCACCCAGGACAGGCTCAACCCGGTGCCGGATAGCCACATCCGCAGGGAGAGGAAGGCCAGTTGGTGTAAGCCGATCCCCTCCCTGAGAACGGGTCTGAACGTAGGTATCCCTGCTGGTGCAAGATGATGCAGTCACAGGATCGGGGACAGGATTACACACAGGCACCTCCGCGGCGGCCTGTGCTGCCTCCTGTCCCTGCCCCTGGACTGCACCACTAGCACCAGTGGAATCCCCACCTCCAGACCCCGTCTCTGTCCCTTGCACAGCCTCCTCCTCCACCAAACCCCCCACCAACCTGGATGACTCCGTGCCATCTTCCTCCGTCGGGCCCTGTGGGTTCTCAGCTGCCCCTTCGGCTGCCGAAGAATCCAACTCCAACCTCCACCTCTTGGACCTCCCCTCGGCAGCTGCGACCTGGGACGCGGCACCGGACTCCTCACTCCCCGACGAGATGACAACCTGGGAGGGGAGCCGGGAATTGCGTCTCCGGCTGGCGGTGCGATCCATGACGCTGTGCTCCACAGCACCCTCTCCGCCCTCTTCATCAGTCGACGCTGCAGACAGGGAGAGATAGGACACAGGCATCAGGGCACTGTACAATGGACTTATACACACGACAGTTGCACACGAGTGTCATTGTCAAACTTCAGACATGGCATCACAATCTCCAACATACATCATTTCAAATCACACACATGAGCTATTCCACAGCCATATCGCGACAGCCAGCACCATCCATACACATACAACAGCATGAGCAGGCAAAGGTGAGCCAGACATCACATGAGACACAGGGAGTGCACTAGACATGCACACACGCCACCACACTTACATGCATGTGTACACCTCCACCAAGTGCCTCAGCGATAAGATCGGCATCCATGTCACATCTGGCAATCAGTCTTCTACATATCAGTCTCACATGCATCCATGTTGTATGACAGTTGCATACTTGTCAGATACACATGTACACAGTGCAGATACATGCAGCTGGAACCAACATCCATGTGTGACACCACAACCTTGACAACTGACATACACAGTCATTCAAACATGTGTGCTCACACATCTGCATTTGGCCTGCATGCTTACCCACAAATACACCAACCATGTGTCTCACACATGAAAAAACTCGAATGCGTCAGCCTCACTGCCCTGTACGTACACATCCATACATGGCCCTACAAAACCACATGTGCAACCTGCACACTACTGGCACACCACCACACGCACAGCTTCCAATCAGTATACATGTACACTTAGCGCTCGACTCCGGACGGGTCTGCCACTCAAGGACCTGGACGTGGAGCGCTGGGTATACGCGTTCCAGGACCCTCATTTGGTCTTCCGACAGGTGGCCCCGGCGCCCCTTAGCATCCGCTGCCTTCAAGAGGCGCCGGGCCTTGTTGAGAGTCCTGGACCTGAAGTCCTCCCAGCGCTTCTTGACATGATGGAATTTGCAGACTGCCACCCCCTCTGCGTTGATGGCCGTCACGATGACCGTCCAGATCCTGGCCCGTCCTTCCTTGCCGGCGCGCAACCTTCCGAAGAGGGCATCATACTGCTCCAGGACTTGCTCCACCAGGACACCAACTTCGGTGGCAGTGAAGCTGGTGGCCCTCTGCCTCTCTGGCTGGGGGTTGCCAGTGCCGCCAGATGGCGTAGTGCTGGACATGGCAACCCCAGAGGCAGGAGTGGGTGGGCAACTGGGTCCTGGGGCTGGGCTGTGGAGCGATGGAATCCCAGTCGGGAGTCTTCGGTTCCAGCAGGGGTGGTCACAGCAACAGCACCCCTGGCTGACGTGCAGGCAGCAAATGGCAGGGCATGTGGGCAGCAGCCAATCAGGCAGCAGCAGATGGCAGGTGGGAGCACGCTCAGGGCTCTGGGGGGGAGGGCAGTAATTTGGCCTTCTGGGCAGGAGCGTGGTCTTCCGTGTGTGAATGCGTGGCCAGCTTGATACGGAGTGATTTGGCACGTGAAAATCTTGCATGTCAGCGTGTAAATCGAGGAAAGGACCTTAGCGCTTAAGCCGTCAGCGCATTTACACGATTTCATTGGACCAAAGGCCCTTAGCATGTAAGCGCGTCTGTGACGTGATGCGCGCAGGTGTTTCCCCTCATAGCACGTGATGACAGAGCACATGTGGAAAAGCTGCACGTCCGAGTGTCAGCGCGTGTAATTGGAGGAAAGGGCGCGTACATGCGTACGTGGGCCGGTTTAAAAAGCTACGTGTAGGACGCCATTTCCTTGTACGTGCTTTTTGTGGAAAGCGAGTGGGTGGATTGTGTACTTCTTGTCGGTTCACATGCGATTACTTCACAGCGTTTCAAGTTCGTACTCCCCGTTACCTCTGACAGCTTTCATTTTTCTACTTTTTTTGGGCCTGTTTCCTCAAACAGTGTTCACTTCTCCTTTTGTCCTGTCTCCTCAGACAGAAAACAATTCTTCTTTTGGCGGGGGTGTTTCCAACGCGCACACGCGCATATTTTTCACATTCTTTTTCCAGGCAGACGGTGAGTTCTGCACGTACTTAGCAACTGTGCTTGCCCCATGTGTCGCGTACCCCTTCAGAGGTCATTGTAGGCTGCGTGTATTACGCATACGCTTATTTTTGTGTTTCTGGGTGCCACATCGTAGTGCAGGTTCATTTTTCCACGCACGTGGTCTACGAGGGGTTGCGTACACGTTTATTTTTGTTTTTGGGCTGCCTGTACTGACCAGAGCGGCGTTAGCCACTCTGGCTCCGCTCCACCTTCTAAAAAGAGGAAGAAGGGTGCTCTGGTACGACAGGCTGAGACCCCAGGCACGGCTACACACTCCGGCACATCAAGGAAGCCTTGCTTTAATGACGCGGAGCTTAATGCACTTGTGAGTTATGTGTTGCAACATAGCCACAAAATGGTGGTGACTGCAGGGTCCCAGACCACACCTGGTCAACGTAAAGCACACTGGCAGACCATCGCCAACCACATAAGTGCCCTTGGATTTGTGAGGCGCTCAGCTGATGATTGCTACAAGCAGTGGAACGACCTGAAACGTAGAGCAAAGGACAAGCTGGCCTCAAGTCATGCCGCTACTCTGGTGACTGGTGGTGGGTTTCCACAAGGACAACAAACTCACTGAACATGAGTCTGTTGCTGGGACCTTCCTCACAGAGGAACAGATCCGAGGTGTGGGAGAACTACCCGATTATTACACATTGTCCGGTGAGTGCCCATGCGCGTGTGTGTGTGTGTAAAGCATGTGTATGTTGTTTGGGTGACGGGTTCTGATTGAGTGCCAAGTGAGGGTGTGTGTGTGTGACTGAATAGTATGGGTCACCCATGTGCTTCATCCAAAACATTCTGCGGCCTTGAATTTGGGTGTGACACTATCCCTTCTGCCCACAGTAGCAACATTACGGCAGTTGCCCTTGAGGTGGCATCATGCAACAACATGGTTTGTATTTTTCAGTGTTCTTTCAGGCTGATTGTTTCAATTCTCCCACTTTTGCAACACATTCCTCAGCCCTATTGTGACATATGTGACATGCTTCTGTCAGTGAAGAACCCCACATAGGCCCACATGTGTCACCTTGGTAGTTGAATGATTTGACCATTCAGGCTGAATGAGTATTGTCCTGATCGAATGATGTTTTTGGGCCTGTTTGAATGTGGAACATGCTAGTCTTTTCCTGTCATGAAGTGCACAACCATTGATGTGTACATGGCCCTGCAATCACTGTATTTTTGTACACTGGATGTGTTGCAGTGTGTGGCACATGGCGTATCTTTTCACACTATGTGGCATTTTTCATCTCTTCATGTCCATCTCACATGGATGGGTGACAGTACTCATTCACTGACATATGGATGTACTTGTGGAATGTACCATGGTTATGGTACATGCCATCTGTGTGATGGCATGTGTCATTTATGTGTATAGGACATGCCACTCACAGGTCAATGTGTGATGGCAGTGCTACCCAGCATGCAGCAAATGTGTTGCTCTTCCATCTTGGTGTCATCAGTGTCAGACTTTTGCCTCCCTTTCCAACTCTGTGACAGTGCATGCATGGGAGGGTTATAGTCATGTGGGACATGTGTAAATCATGTACTGGTTCTGTAGCTTGTCAGGCCTATTTATATGCTATGGTGCTAATGCCGGTTTCCATTTTTTTGGCTTTCATGTTTTTGCAGGGGATGACACACTTGATGCTGGTGAGGTAGAGGAGATGGTGCAGACCCAAGAGGAACCTGAGGCACAACGGCCACCAGTCGGGGACGTGGTGTGGTGGTGGGTGAGAACCCACTCTTGCTGTAGACGATTCTGTCAAGGGGTGTCTCTGGGTGCACCTCCCCAGACCTCTATTCAGGTGTTGATTCGGATGATGAGACCTATGTGGCGTCGCAGGTAAGTGTTTCTGGAAGGGGTTCTGTTCTGTCCAACCCACCTGCACCATGGGTAGAACCCCCTATGGGGATGTCAGTGTTGGTTAGTCAGCCTTTGGCGGTTACGAGTGTAGGGTCACACTCCACAACATCGGATCCTGATCCTGGGCCAGCAGATCAGAGGGGCAATGCAGTCCTGCAGCCTCAGGCAGTGCCGGCACAGCAAGGCGCAGATCGCCTTGCCCCAAACAGGTGTGGTGCCCCCTGATGCGGTGGCCGTACGCCACTAGGCAATACCGCATGGGAACAATCCAATTACGGTATGGCAACTCAACAGGCAGCATCAGTTGAGATGATGGCTCAAGCAATGGAGAGGGTGGCCAGTTCCATTGTCCCCCCTGAAAGGCAGATGGAGCTACTACAGCAGGCAACAGACTCCATTTGCCAATCACACAGGGAGGACATGTTGGCGTCCAACATGGACAGACGGGCGGCACTGGAGACTCTACGCCAATCGATATCAATAGAGTCCCAGGGTCACAGGGAAGCCCTGAGGGTAGAACTCCATCACCTCAGGGAGACTCTTGTTGACCTTGAGACTTCCACTAACTTGAGGACAGAACAGCAGCTGGAGCAGCTCACACGTTCGCTCTCAGCTGAGATGCAGGCAACTCGGGAGGAGATCCGGGCATCACGGCAGGTGCTGCATGGGGATCTCTGCACTATAATCCTCCAGAACAAGACCTTCCACACCCGCATGCTTGCTGCCATGGAGGACCATACCAGGGCTTTGCGTGGGCTGCCTCCCATAGCACCACCTCCTGTGGCAGCAACAGAGGGTAATGAGAGCGACAGCAGCAGTTCTCCCACATTGACATAGCCGTGCAGGCCATGAGCCCATGGAGGTGTTTTTTTCTCCCCCAACATCCACACAGGCGGCTGTTGGTGCGCACCCTGTCCTCGAACCTCCTGGGTGGCCTCCCCCCCAGCCCCCACATGGCCATTTTTTTTTTTTTTTTTTTTTTTTTAACAGTGTGTTGCCATGTGTGGCTCCCGTGGGAATCTACTGTATTCCGGCTGGGCACATGCAGGCTTGTCCTGAGTTTGGGTTTGATGCTTGGGTTCGTGAGACACACACACCTCCTGCTTCCAGTTTCCATGGGCTTGCAAAGGGTGTGACCAAGTGACAGTGATGTACACAGTGATGTTGGGCTCCCATGAGCTGTGTGGGCAGTCTGTAGTCAATACTGTGTAGACATTCCTTGTGTATATTGTTGTTGTATTGTACACTGCATGTTGGAATTATGTATGCTTCTGCTTCCATGTCTCCCTCTGAATTTTCAGGTTCATTCCTCATGTCTTCACAAGGCCGTCTACTTTGGAGATGGAGTTCATGTTGTATGCAGTACACATACAAGTTTTGAAGCCTGCAAGACTACAGTTGGAAGGGGGCGATGTGGTGGCATATTCAGGTTGTACTACTACTTTAACTTAGTACTGTCATATTTTAGTTATGTTTGAGCTTGTGTAGCTGCATTGTATTGTTGGTAAGTATTTGGTCATGTGTGGTGTTAGTTCAACATTACTGGGAGCATATTGTGTGTGTCCTGTTTCCATTAGGGACGCTGTACTTTGTGACACTTGTCTCAGGTTTTCGGGATTGCTTTGTTTGCTCTCACATAGCATGACATGCCATGGTGTGTTGGGTGGTGTGCTGGGGAGGGGTTGGGTGACATGGCACTGTTCTCATGTTGTATTTTGCAAGGGGGTAATGCATTTAGCAGCATATGTGTATTTTGATGACACAGCGTGGGTGGTGTTTCTGTAGGTAGGGATGCACACATTGTGACACTTCCAGGTGACCAATCTCAGGCTGGTATGGTTGTGACAGTTCACTGTCCCTTGTGTCATCATCTATTGTCAGCTGGTATGTGGCAGGGCTGTGTGCACTCCACAGGGGTGTGATTCTAAGTGAAGTAATTAGCCACCAGCTGCGTTCGGGCTGCCTCACCCCGTGCCCTTTCCCCTCCCATGCGCAGTGGGCGTGCATGTGGTTGTGGATGTGGGGGGCACCACCATGTCTGCCGGCAGGACCCGGCGTGTTGCAACGTTGTGCAGGACACATGCTGCCACTATGATCCTGCACACTACTGGGGGAGCGTATAACAGCTGCCCGCTGGTGAAAGGAGCGAAAGCGTGACTTGAGCACTCCAAATGTGCGCTCCACTATGCCCCGGGTTGCAATATGGGCTGTGTTGTTTCTTACCTCAGGTGGCGTGGTGGGGTTCCGAATTGGCGTCATCATGTGGGTGCTCAGAGGGTAGGCATTGTCCCCTGGGCAGGTGGTGATGGGTATCATTAGTAGGGTTGTGACATTACTCAGTATCTGGCATGCATGCATGTGCTGTGGCATTTATACTCACCGAGCAGCCATGTATCGTCCATGCCGCCCAGCTTCTTGGTCCCGGTTTAGGGTTGACATTCTGTAAATGAAACTGTCGTGGGTGGACCTTGGATAGTTGGCATATACCGAGTTGATGATTCCCTTGGCATCACATACCACCTGCACGTTGATGGAATGCCAGTGCTTGCGGTTTCTATAGAAGTGCTCTGATGCCCTGGGGGGGGGGGGGCATATAGCCACATGGGTGCAATCAATGGCACCTAGGACTTTGGTGAATTGTGGCACCCCGTAGAAATCCTGGACGGCAGCCTGCCTTTCTGCAGGTGTTCTGGGCAGGTATATGCGCCTGTGGACTGATGGGCGTGCAGTCATGATGGCCAAGACCTGGTGTAGGCAGCATGACTGCGTGGCCTGTGACCCCCCCCCCCCACTATGGCACTTGTCCACTGAAATGATCCGGTGGCCAAAAGTGCACTACATTGAGGACCTTCTCCAGGGGGCTGAGTGCTTGGGAGCAGAGGGTGGGTGATGTGAGGTGGAAATCTCCTCCTCCTCCTCCTCCTCCTCCTCCTCCTCCCCCCCCCCCCCATATGTGTGTCCGGATTAGCGCGTCTTTTTTGGCGTGTGCGTGTGGGCATTCCGCACATTTGCCTCCTGTACTTCCCCGCCCACCCCAGTAATTCACGTACCCTGCTCGCCCAGGCCCAATCGCATGTAAAACTTCCCGCAAGCCCCTGAAGTACATGTACCCCGCTCGCCCAGGCAAAATCGCGTGTGAAACTTCCCGCGCAATTTTTGACACAGTCCGTGTTTGTCGCGTACCCCTTTGCACGTCATTTGTCCTAGAGGGCCACAGTATGGGACATTATCAGAGCTGTATATACAGGCTTTTTGTTAGCGCAGGAACGCTACCGCCTTCCTTCGTGTGGCAGACATGTGTTGATGTACATAGTTGACTTTTGGTTTGTGTCATGAGATCGCCATTTCACTGCTGGGGGGTGGGGGTGCAAGGGGACATGAGTGGGGGCCTGCTGGCAGGTGCCCCTCAGTGCTGGGGCGTGGGGGTGCAAGGGGACATGAGTGGGACATGAGTGGGGGCCTGCTGGCAGGTGCCCTGCATTGCTGGGGGGTGGGGGTGCAAGGGGGCATGAGTGGGGGCCTGCTGGCAGATGCCCTGCACTGCTGGGGGTGCAAGGGGACACGAGTGGGGGCCTGCTGGCAGGTGCCCTGCACGGGTGGGGGTGCAAGGGGACATGAGTGGGGGCCTGCTGGCAGGTGCCCTGCACTGCTGGGGGGTGGGGGTGCAAGGGGACATGAGTGGGGGCCTGCTGGCAGGTGCCCCTCAGTGCTGGGGCGTGGGGGTGCAAGGGGACATGAGGGGGACATGAGTGGGGGCCTGCTGGCAGGTGCCCTGCATTGCTGGGGGGTGGGGGTGCAAGGGGGCATGAGTGGGGGCCTGCTGGCAGATGCCCTGCACTGCTGGGGGTGCAAGGGGACACGAGTGGGGGCCTGCTGGCAGGTGCCCTGCACTGCTGGGGGGTGGGTGTGCAATGAGACATGAGTAGGGGCCTGCTGGCAGGTGCCCTGCACTGCTGGGGGTGCAATGGGACATGAGTGGGGGCCTGCTGGCAGGTGCCCCTCAGTGCTGGGGGGTGGGGTGCAAGGGGACATGAGTGGGGGCCTGCTGGCAGGTGCCCCTCAGTGCTGGGGGGTATGAGTGCAAGAGGACATGAGTGGGGGCCTGCTGGCAGGTGCCCTGCACTGCTGGGGGGTGGGGGTGCAAGGGGACATGAGTGGGGGCCTGCTGGCAGGTGCCCTGCACTGCTGGGGGGTGGAGGTGCAAGGGGACGTGAGTGGGGGCCTGCTGGCAGGTGCCCCACAGTGCTGGGGGGTGGGTGTGCAAGGAGACATGAGTAGGAGCCTGCTGGCAGGTGCCCCTCAGTGCTGGGGCGTGGGGGTGCAAAGGGACATGAGTGGGGGCCTGCTGGCAGGTGCCCTGCACTGCTGGGGGTGGGGGTGCAAGGGGACATGAGTGGGGGCCTGCTGGCAGGTGCCCCTCAGTGCAAGGGGGTGGGGGTGCAAGGGGACATGAGTGGGACATGAGTGGGGGCCTGGTGGCAGGTGCCTTGCACTGCTGGGGGTGGGGGTGCAAGGGGACATGAGTGGAGGCCTGCTGGCATGTGCCCCTCAGTGCTGGGGCGTGGGGGTGCAAGGGGACATGAGTGGGGGCCTGCTGGCAGGTGCCCTGCATTTCTGGGGGGTGGGGGTGCAAGGGTACATGAGTGGGGGCCTGCTGGCAGGTGCCCTGCACTACTGGGGGTGCAAGGGGACATGAGTGGGGGCCTGCTGGCAGGTGCCCCTCAGTGCTGGGGGGGGTCGGTGTGCAAGGAGACATGAGTAGGGGCCTGCTGGCAGGTGCCCTGCACTGCTGGGGGTGCAATGGGACATGAGTGGGGGCCTGCTGGCAAGTGCCCCTCAGTGCTGGGGGGTGGGGTGCAAGGGGACATGAGTGGGGGCCTGCTGGCAGGTGCCCTGCACTGCTGGGGGGTGGGGGTGCAAGGGGACATGAGTGGGGGCCTGCTGGCAGGTGCCCTGCATTGCTGGGGGTGGGGGTGCAAGGGGGCATGTGTGGGGGCCTGCTGGCAGGTGCCCCTCAATGCTGGGGGGTGGGGTGCAAGGGGACATAAGTGGGACATGAGTGGGGGCCTGTTGGCAGGTCCCCTGCACTGCTGGGGGTGGCAGTGGAGGGCATCATGCGTTGGTGATCAGTAGTGCCAGGTTACATGTGGCTTAGCTGGGGGGCATGCCCGTGGTGGATGGGCTGCCTGCGGGACATGTCCAGGGGTGCAGGGTAGTCCCCTGTGGTGTGGGCTGCCTGCAGGGGTGGTGTAGAGGGAACACCTGGGAAGACCCACACTGCCAATTCACGTGTAGGACTCCCCTGCACCCCGGATTTACACATACCCCACTCGCACAGGGCCTGTGAAACTTCCCGCAACCCCAGATTTGCACGCACCCCACTCGCCCAAGGCCAATCGCGTGTGAAACTTCCCGAAATACACACACACGCTATTTTCGACACAGCGGGTGTTTGTCGCGTACCCCTTTGCACGTCATTTGCCCTAGAGGGCCACAGTATGGGACAATCATCAGGGCTGTACATACGTGCTTTTTGTTAGCGCACATTTTTTTCACGTGCAGGGACACTACCGCCTGCCTTCGTGTGGCGTACATGTTTAGGCCTGTGCGCGTCTTCACCGGTGCGCTGGTTTGCCCTATTCCATTCCATGAATACGTGTTGTATGCGAGCGTGTGGGCGTTCGGCACATTTGCCTCCTGTACTTCCCCCGTGACGCCCACATTTTCACGCGTTGTTCCCCATTCTGCGTGTTACGCCTACTTTTGTTATGTGCGCCGCACTATGTGCGCTTTCGCTGCGGCCGTAGCGCACACCGTTAGATGACCTGTGCGCCGGCGTGCACCATGCAGATTTTCAGCGCACATCCCAGATTTTACTCGCGCACGGACTTCCATGAATCGATGTGCGCGGGTTTTGCTGCGATTTTCACATTTGCACTGCGATTCGCATGGTTTCGCACGCTTGCGCATGATTTTTCAGCGCACATTAATTCCATGAATCGGCCTGTATAACTGGGAAGGGGTGGGAACTACCTTTTGTGAATGGAGTGCAATGCATAGGCCGAATTGAATAGCAAGGGAAACTCCAGCCCCACTAACAGGGCTACTGATCTGGAAATGGAATTAAGAAAAAATACAAAATGTAAACCTAAGGAGCTTAAGGGTCTTTTTAATGTGCCAACTCCAATGCTAGAGGAAATGTCACAAGAAACGGGTCAACTACTGCTAAATGCCGAAAATAAGACCCAACGAGATAGGAAAGCATTCTTCCTCACTTTCAAAGATTCACCTCAAAACGCCCTTTTTCCCCCAATCCTCAGAACTAACTAAGCTAACTTACATTCCACACAGGAAAGGCACAGAATGATGCTTGGAACGAAAGATAACAATGCCCTCACTCTGCCGACAGGTTTAACACTATGGCTTAGAACTAATAGGGCAAAAAAGGAAACTGAGAAAAGTGCGCCGGCATTCTCTACGACTAAATCTCCTCACACACATGAACCTCCAAAGCACTTGAGATGGCGCGCGTTACTTATGAAAACACCGGAGCTCGTACGGAAACACTATCTGCACACTCGCAACAATGAAATGCTAATATATATAAACAAACACTTTTATTATACAGTGATACTTGCGGTGAGTCGGAGGCGGGAATGAGGGCTTCTACCGACAAACTCTGACGGAACAAACACCAGAATTACTCACTGGCGAAGCGTGATTGGAGAGCCAGAAAAAGGGTACAAGGAAACTGAAAAGGCTACTGAGCTGAGGAGGGAGGGAACAAGAAATGGAACCGGCAAAACTATAATGGGTTTCTATGAACAACAGGGTCTGTGGAATTCTAGTCAGAAGCTGAACCGCAGTAAGCATCCACTGCATAGGCAGAGAAGACGCAAAGCGCAGCACAACAGGGAGGAGGGGATTAAGTACTCACAGAGCTGCCACAACTAGACCATGCTGCAGCATTCAGGGAAGGCAGCCTGGCGGCCATATTAGGTGATGAGGAAATGCCTGAATGTAAATTGGTCACCATGTTCTTTCTACCCCTAGACCAGGAATGGTAAGCAACCAACCAAGACTTCTTGGGGGCACTTCTAAGGGGAAACCCAGTGGTCATTACAAGCCCTATATAGAGCAGCGATATTCGTCGTCGTCAAGACAGACGGGCGACAGACTGAAAGTATGTATACGAGAGGCGTTGAGATGGATTTCAGAGCCTAGCATCCCCGTAATGGAAATACATAAGATGATTGAGGAATACCCCTTGTCCATGAGGATAGAAGCACTACGAATAACGGTTGGGGGTACTCCAGCAGGTAGCGGGACACAATAGGGGAAGAGGAAACACCCAGGGCAGAGGTAATTCAAATATGCATGGAGGACCCCTCGGATTGAACCAATGTGCGTTTTGCAGAGTGGAAGGTCACTGGCGAGCGCAATGTCCACACTTGCAAAATAGGAATGGGTATGACCAGAGAAGACAGCATAGAGGGCATCTAGGAGCAAATTGGCATAATAGAAATAACATGCAGCAGCAATAAAATAGTCACGGAAATAGCACTCACATTCAGAACCAAGCTCAAAATCAAACTTCTGCTCAGAATCAAAGCCAGCAGAACATGCAAAATGGGATTAGAGGAAGGGGTGGGAACATTTGACACTCAATCGGGTGCGTACTATAATAACAGCAGCGATTACACATCGGATGATGTGTTGTTTCCCCAATAGGACAGCCCAAGACAGGGGTTGGAACCGGTGTCTATTCCGGTGAATCAGAAAGGACCCTACGTAGAAATTAAAGTTGGGGATAGTGAGCACAGATTCCTCGTGGATACGGGGGCACAAAAATGTTCAATAGACCATCATTTGGTTCCAGAAATACCACTGTCAGAGCGAACAAATATTTCAGTAGGGTTCGCAGGAACTCCAGTGATAAATCCAATGTCCCAACCAGTAGCAGTGACATTAGGCCCATTCACGGAATATTGTCCATTTCTCTTAACAGAGAATTGCAGAGAAAATCTTTTGGGATTAAATTTGTTGAAATAAACTGAGTGCAGTTATCCACTGTACACCAGATGGAGTATTTTTGACCATTTCACCACGGAATGTACCAATATCTGAATTTGTGTCTAAACCTTTGCCAGGAGAATTGAGTGAGGTGCCAACTTGTATATGGGCAATGAATGACAATGAAGTTGGATGCTTGAAAATAGAACCAGTGAAAATTGCTTTGAAAGAAGGAGTAACGTTACCACGTATTCCACAGTATAAAATTTCAGCAGAAGGAGAGAAAGGATTGAAAAGTATTGTTTCCGATTTGGTAAAATTGGAGGTCATTGAAGAGATTACAGGCAGTATATGTAACAGTCCCATTCTTCCAGTGTATAAGAAAGGAGGTAATGAGGTACCATATCGTTTTACAATTGATCTGCGCGCATTAAACAAGGTGGTAGATCCAAAATGTACATTGGTCCGAGACGTTACCACAATTTTGACCTTGATTCGTGCCTCGGCTGAATATTTTAGTGTTATTGACTTGAAGAATGAGTTTTTCAGCATTCCAGTACACGAGGAAAGCAGATATCTGTTTGCTTCATGTTAGGAGGACGATCATTTACATTCACGCGCATTCCACAAGGCTACACAGAGAGTCCAAGTATTTACAGTAGATCATTGAAAAAACAACTAGACATGCTAGAGGTACCGACAGGTTTAGTTTTGTTACAATATATAGACGATTTATTGATCGCTGCAGATACAGAAGAGATTTGTAAAAAGTACTGTTTTATTATTAACACACTTGGCAGCGCATGGTCATAAAGCAAGTTTAAAGAAGTTCCAATATTCTCAAAAGGAGGTGGCTTATTTGGGCTACCTACTTTCGAAAGAAGGGAGAAGACTGACGCCAGAAATAGAGAGCATTTCTGGTATGCCAATTCCAAAAACACAGAAAGGAGTCAGAGCTATAATAGGCATGGCTTCCTATTGCCGGCAGTGGATTGTGAATTTTGCATTGATTGAGAAGCCAATGGTGGAGTTGACTAAGAAGGATGTTGTGATGCCTTTGCAGTGGAATGAAGAAAGCCAGAGAGCATTTGATCTGCTCAAAACTGCATTGTGTTCTGCTCCAGTTTTGGGCACACCAAATTATGAACATTTTTTCAGACTGTTTGTACACGAGAGTGAAGGCTGCGCGTTGGCTGTTTTGACACAGGAACAAGGTGGAGGAAATAGGCCGTGCGGCTATCTGCGTTGGACCCTGTAGCGCGCGCTTTACCACGATGTTTGTAAGCTGTTGCAGCAGCTGCTGCATCAGTGAAACAAACGGAAGGGATGGTATCAGGGCACACCTTAATTTTGATGGTGGCACATGCCATAGACGTTCTACTCAATAGAACGCAGGCGCAACACCTCACCTCTGCTAGATTGACTAGATATGAAATTGTCCTCTTTGCGCCACACATCCAAGTTATGAGGTGTAGCGCTTTGAATCCTGCAGAATTAATACCACTGCCCACGGAGGAACTCAGTGAGAATGAATCTCCTCCCCATGATTGTTTAATGGTTACAGAGGAAGAAACTAAGGGGAGAATTGATTTGACAGATACACCACAAAAAGAGCCAGATGGAGAGTTGTTTTGTGATGGTTCCTGTTTTAAACTACCTGATGGCACATCAACTGCTGCCTATGCTATAACCACGTTAAAAAGTATTGTGGAGAGTAAAAGAATCCCCTACAACTCTGCACAAACGGCAGAGATAATAGCCTTGACCAGAGCTTGTGAGATTTCTGAAAAATCAGAGTGTAAACATATACTGACAGCCAATACGCTTTTGGCGTGGTTCATAACTTTGGCCGACTCTGGGCAGAGAGGTTTCTTGACATCACATGAGGCCAGAATTCAACATAGCCCTTTGATTGTGCGATTGTTGTCTGCACTCACTTGTCCAAAGTGCCTAGCGATAGTGAAATGCAAGGCGCACAAAAAAGTAACATGCAAAGTGGGAGAAGGAACCGCATTTGCAGACAGAATTGCGAAACAAACTGCCACTGACTTGAATACCAAAATGTTAACAGTACAGTCTGAGGAAGTTCCCTTCATGATAGAAAATGGAATTGCTACTGTCAAAGAGATGCAGGCGGAAGCCACTGTTGATGAAATCAGAGTGTGGGCTGAGGGCTCTGCAGAATTAGATGTAGAAGGATGCTGGGTGGACAAGGAACGTAGAAACTGGATGTTGCCCAATTCCTATGTAACGGCAATGGTCACAATGGCCCACAGTCCCACTCATATTGGTGCGAAAAAGATAGTCCAACATCTAGCCACAGTATGGGAGAATGCACACAAAGAAAAATGAAGAGAGGTTGGTCCAGAGCTGTATCACGTGTCTTCAACACAATGTGGGAAAGGGAACAGTGACTCCAACAGGCAGTTTTGGCACTCCCTCTATGCTGTTTGAGGTGATCCATTTTGATTTCATAGAGATGGAGAGATGCCAAAACTTGAAGTATGTTCTGGTGGTCAAATGTGCATTTAGCAAATGGGTGGAAGCATATCCACTCAAGGACTGCAAACGTAATGTTGAAGGAGTACTTTTCCCGTTTTGGTTTGCCCGTGTCATATGATCAGACAACAGTCCGCATTTTGTGGGCACAGTAATATTACAGATTTGTGCAGGTCTCCAGATTGATAAACGATTCTGTTGTTCTAGACACCCCATGTCTGCCGGTCTTATTGAACGCCACAACGGCATTCTGAAGTCCAAGATAAGCAAGATATGCGCAGGAAGCAAGTTAAGCTGGGTAGATGCATTACCGCTAGCGGTACTATGCATGCGCACATCTGTGCAGGCAAGAACTGGGCTCTCCCCGTACGAAATCGTAATGGGGAGACCGGCAAATTTTTGGTTTGCACCCCAGCCAAAAAGGCTGAGGGAACTTGAATACCCTGTGCTCAGCATTTATTGTAATCTTTTAATTCAAAAATTGCGTTTGATTCATCAGCAGGTGCAGGAGGCATTACCAATATGATACACTGGCCCAGGACACGCACTGGAGCCAGGAGACTGGGTGCTAATTAAGAATTTTGAGCGGAAGACATTGTTAGCACCCAGATGGCGTGCACCCTATCTGAGCCTCCTAACTACGCAAACGGCAATTCGTGTGGATGGAAGGAAGACGTGGATCCATGCGACACACGCCAAGAAGGTCCCATCACCGTCTGAAAAACTGACTGATCGGGACGAGCAGAAAGAGACAGCAGTCCCAGTAACGAAAGAAATGATTGCCAGTTCTTTGCCACAAAATTTGCCTGATCCCGACACGAAGCATGAAAAGATTGCTGTAAAAGGGGAGGGGCAAGGAGGGCCCCAACGTTATTCAGCAGAACCTGCATCACTGCTAACAGACACTAAACGTGTACCACTTTGGTGCCCACCCTCTTTACTTGAGGCTTCAGCCTGAAACGAAAGCTGCAACATCAGTGTGGCGCCCACCATCATCTGCTATTGCGCCACAGGCTGACTCAGAGCTTGAGTCTGGAAGTGCATCCGCACTATTCATTGATCACACAACACCAGGAGCGAGGCGATATAATTTGCGGCCTCAGAAGAAGGAGTGATCAAACCTACATCTCTGTTGATCTTTTTGTTGCCTCCGTTTCCTATTCTCGGATGTAGTAGGAACCGGAGGCCTAGAGGAGAGTGGCGTGAGGGTTGTGCAACTAGGACAGCCCAATAAACGAGGCTCCTCGGTGCTAACATAAAATCCATGTGTCCTGAACATGCACGAACAAACGGGGCACACATGGTACGAAGGCAATTGATAACTGCCCTGGAGTTCTTTTGAGCAATGTGCAGACGCACAGAGATCTTGCCCAGCATGTAGCAATCCAGGCTGCTAAGAACTGGCAGAACAGACTGTTGACATTTATCGAACTTATTGACATTCCAACGAGTGCAACGAAGAGATATTCACGACAAACATTGTTGAAGAAGAGCCGTGAGAGAGAAATGCCGGAACCAGCATCTGCCCTCTCCTGCACCACTGCTGATAATGAATTAGACATAGCGCATAGAAGGTTACACAAAGGAAATGGTCGAAAAAAATTGTATGCTGAGCTTAACGATGTGTATAATGAGTACATTGGTCCCAATAATGACAGTACGGGTATTAAGGTACTTGGAAGAAATGCACCTGTTAGAAGTTCTCTTGCCTGTTATAAACATTTCCACGGCGGAAAGCCCAGTCCATGCAATTTCCTACACCTTATCCCCAATGGAAGAGAGACCTAGGGAAGGGTATGGGAATAACACATTATTGCTAATAATGAACATGACACTCAATATTAAGGACAAATAATTACTGGGTTTGTGCCCACTTGCCGCAGCATGGTGGTAAGGGGATTGGTTAGTATGTGCAGCCCCTGCCATTGAGTTCTGCATGTTACGCCTCTTTGAGTGCATTGTATTATGGGAAATGGAACGAGAGTGAAACTGGTCAGCTAGACAAAACAAACATGAATTTATAGTCCACGTTCTGTCCCCTTTTGTTTGAGAAAGAAGAGTTCCTACTTGGTGGGAACATTCACCAGATGCATGAACATAGCATTCCTTGAGAAGGAGGTAGAGCCAATTTATGTACGAGACCCTGTTTACTTTATTTGTGGAGAAAAAGCATATCCTTGGTTGCCTAGAAACTGGGGAGGTACTTGTTACTTGGGCTTTCTATTGTCAGG
The DNA here is from genome assembly GCF_040938575.1 of Ambystoma mexicanum. NCBI lineage: Eukaryota > Metazoa > Chordata > Amphibia > Caudata > Ambystomatidae > Ambystoma > Ambystoma mexicanum. The sequence goes on from NC_090939.1 coordinate 9,614,080, forward strand.
TTCCATAGTAAATAGGTGGTAATTAAAGAATTATTATCCTTATGTTCTTTGTTTATTTCATTGTTAGGTTTAAAAACTAAATATAGTCCTTTCACTGTTAAAATGGTTGGGCCTTAACTTCCATATTCAGAGTACTGCAGATACCCCAAGCCAAGATGGAGGGCAGAGGCAGGAGTTCTGATTGGGTGGCAGGTTGACAATGGTGTGACTCCCAACATTCTAAACTGCCTTTCATTAGTTTAGTTTCCTGAGCTGGTCATGTTTCTGTTTATCTCCTATGTTTTGGGCCTTGGAAAACTCATAAGAAAATATCTTCAACACTAAAAGAAAAAGAAACAACTCATTCAAGTTACATCTACTCTAAAGAAATTAATTTTCCCTGTGGAAGAAAATGCTGAGAGGTCTTCTAAAGCAAGAAATAAGCTAAGTACTTTTTATGTAATTAATCTAAATGAACTGCCAAAGTTAGCCTTATATTCTGTTATTTTCTCCTCTGAAGTGCAAGGATTAAAAGATGTCGTGTTGTGAAGCCAGTGTTTTTACATGGCAAACTCATTCATCAGAGATTAAGTCATGAAAACATGATATTTAAAGGCTATTAAAGTTAATGACTGCACAGGCAACTTTGTTTTTTAAAAGCAGCACCAAGAAGGATATTTATTTTTGAGCCCAGGTATTTTTAACAAAGAGGAAAATATATAAGACTTGTTTACCATATTATATGAGGAATCTTCCAAATGCATCTCATTACATGCAAAGATGTTTTTGAGGAATAACTTTACTTTAAAACTGCACTCAACATTAAATGGTATTTCCTTTGGTTGTTGAACTATTTCCATAAAGAGAGGTAAATGAAATGGAATTAACTGATTAAGGAAAGAGTATCATTTTAAAGAAAACAAAAGATTATTTCTGTGTTTTCAACTATTTTTTCAAGTGTGCTTCATTCAAAAGACTCATCTTCTTGAGACATTCTGGAGTTTGTGTTCACAGTTTTATTGACATTGTTTGGAAACACATTTTCTTTTCTTCAAGTTCATTTATTTCCACAAGGAACCTCCATCAGTTTAGTCACTTGTAATGACATTCAGTTCATTGGTTTTCAGCAGCACAGTTATGAAACATGACCACCAAAGTTTGCTTTTAGGGTAAAAGAGTTGGAGTTATTTCAAAACTAAAAACATAGCATTCCTTGAGAAGGAGGTAGAGCCAATTTATGTACGAGACCCGGTTTACTTTATTTGTGGAGAAAAAGCATATCCTTAGTTGCCTAGAAACTGGGGAGGTACTTGTTACTTGGGCTTTCTATTCCCTGGGGTATTCCTTCAAGAACAGCAGACATAGCCAAATTGGCCAGGTCACGACCTTGACGAAATGATAAAGGAGGTCTGATTGCAGAGGCTATAGCAAAATCATTCATACCATTCTGGGGCCAAGCAATAAACTCTTATAAGACGACTGTCAAGAATATTAGAGGAAACAATAAATGGAACAGATATATTATATAATATGACCCTCGAGGAAAAAGGAATTAGATTAATGTCACTCCAATATACAATGGCTCTAGATATAATTCTGGTTGATCGTGGTGGTGTTTGCAAAATCGTGGGATCAGCGTGTTGCATATTTGTGAGTGACTCCTCCCGCACAATTTTTGGAGCGATAAGAAAGTTGCACGTTCTGAGCTCTGATCTTCACCCCCCTGAAGGAGGCTGGGAATTGAACATAAGTTCCTGCTTCTGGGAAGTATTACGAACATGGGGATGGAAATTATTTGCGATCCTAGTAGCAGTACTAGGAATATTCATGGCATTTTTGTTGCATACATTGCCTACCTATAATATGCACTGAGTTGCGGCCATTTTAAGGTGAACAAAAATCGCTATTTTGTTTTCTAGCTTATTTCCTCGAACGTTGCCTTAGCTTCATGTAACACTGCTTTGCTGAAATATTATTCTGCTTCGCTGGTGCATAATGCAAGGCCGCGAGAGGCATGTTGAAACACAACGCAGTAACCCAGACAGAAATGCCCGGTCTCCTCCCACACATATCCTTGAAGAGTGAGCAGCAAGGCATTCTAATCAGTACAGCAGGTGCCAGCCAGTCTCGGTAGCAAAGTAGAAATGTTAGAGCGAGCATTAAATGACTTGAATTATGCTCTTCTTTGCGGCCCCCACTTTCCTAAGCCCGTTGGAGCTCTGGAGAGCAAGTTGACCCCCAGCACACAAATAGAAACTAGGAGATAGCAAGGCCTGGAATGTGTCTCTCCCCTACGCGCAGCTTGTTCACGAAAACAGAAGCATTGTGTTCCTTTAAACAAAGACTTGTGTCTGTGGGCTTACAAAATTGCAGACTGTTACTAAATGAATGTTTGAAGGTGTCATACTCGTCACTATTGTCAATCATCATGCTTAGTTCAAAGGAAATGTATTAGGGGCGGTATAGAGTGTGTTGCTACTGATTACAAGATGCTCATTCTGTATATATGTAACTGTTGTACTATCTCCGGGGCTCTTGCGTCCCCCGAGGTCTGATCGACACGTCGCAGGGCGTGAGACCAGTTGGCCAACTGAGACTATTTTCTTTGCAATAAACCCTAGATTTTGGGAATACAACCTTGTGTCTGACGTATCAGTTTGTGTGTGGTGATTGTGCCTCGTTTCCATACGCGAGGGTCCCTGAGGGGCTCCTTCAACTGGAGCTGCCATCAAACTCAAGGCTCCTTCAAACACATCATTTATGAATGTGCTGATGTTAAAGTATTTTGGGGAAATGTAGGAAAACTCAAGCATATTTTTCTCCTGCAACAAGATATCTGCCTTATTTTGCTTTATCTTGGCAGTACCGTTATTCAGCCATAAATTGACAAAAAAAAATGTTATCTGTTTAACCTCTTAATGATAATAGCTATTCAAGCTTTAACCTCTAATTGGAAAGATGTTAACATATTAAAATATGGTGGAACACAGTGTGTAATATCCATAGAATGGAAAAAAGTAATTCTACGACCGCATTTTTACAGCTGAAACATTAATTGAAATGGCAGCCATTCTTAAAATTTTTAGAAAACTTCTAGACAGTAGAAAGGATAACATTCTGCCTTCATCGTTTATCTCGGTAATCATCTTCCATCCCTTGCTTTCATGTTTGTCCTGCACGTCTTCTGTTTGTTTAAGGTAGGCTCATAGTTGTGTAAAACATGTTTCCTGAACTTAAACTGCATTTTATGCATTAGGTTATAGAATGTTTATCACACTATAAGTGGCTCTGATAATGAGCTACTTGTTCCATCTTCTTATCTTCATTTGTTCTTGTATATGCAGTAGGAGCCTTATATGCTTCTTGATCTCAAAATATTTAAAAAAATACATTTTAAAAAGCAGACCTGGTTAAGACATTTTTAATCACACCCGTAGCGCACTTACAGCTCCAAGCAATTCAACAACTCTCAGAAGACTGCTTTGAAAAAACACTGGCAGGCACTTTAAGCCGAAGGTTTGATGTTAAGGGTTCATAAATCTAGCTCAAAGAGATCCCAGGAGGATGTGAAGGGCCCTAGCAAGAGAAACTACCAGACCCTCAGAGTTTGGTCAATTACTAGTTTGTTGTCGAGAGATTAGTTCATTGCACATTTTCAAAACCTCTGTCGACTTGCATTGTGCAAAAGAGATGATGTTGTAGTAGTATAGGTTGTTCTTAATTACAATGGTCCCTTGAAAGCATCTGCTATGACTTTCACATTTCCATCTATCATCGGCAACTTTGATTTCCTCCATGAGTGTTTTAGAATGTGAGATGTCCTTTTAAGGGAGACCAGTTCATCATCAAACCATTTGTTGTTGTTTTTGGTCATGATTTTTATTCTTTTCTATATACTCTACTCATTTCCCCTGCCCCCTCACTAGACAGTTGTCCATCTAGTGGTGGGTTCCAGAAGTAAACTGGTGGATTTAACACACACCTAATGAACAGAACAGGGTGATAGTTTGGCGAGGGAGGGTTGGTGAGGGGAGTTACATGAGCTCAAATGTGCTGTTTGCAGGGTGACCGCTCACAATATAAAGTTAGGCAACAGAAGAATTCTTTGTAGACCGAGTAAGCATGTAAGGGACTGCGTTCAGAGGAGATGGGGCTTGCTACTACTGCCACCTGTATGGCATCTGAGCCAAACCCTCGATTTCATTCAGTCTGTACCCCATTGCAGTGAAGCATCATAACAGTCTCCTCTACTGCCATCACCCTAAAGCTGCTGCTCCCCCCCCCCCCCCGTCCCCCACGCTAGCCTGCATATGCTGCACTTGCACCCAAAGTAGGCAGGCATGTCTGCCATGCGGAGTGTGGCAATAAAGCCACCCGTCTACTTTAATAGTAGGACATGTTGGGTCATAACAGTTACATTTGAAAAAAGAAAAGCACTGGTCGAGATGTGCAAACCAAGAGCTCAGGCTAGTCGCATTGTTCAGCGTCAAGTGTCCATGCCTCGCCACTAGCAATGCTAGAGGAGCTGCAGTGTAATGCTGTTCAGTCTGACTACGCACTAGCAATGCTAGAGGAGCTGCAGTGCAATGCTGGTCAGTCTGACTTACTAGCAATGATATAGGAGATGAAGTGCAATGCTAGTCAGTCTGACTCCCCACTAGCAATGCTAGAGGAGATGGCAGTGCAATGCTAGTCAGTCTGACTCCCCACTAGCAATGCTAGAGGAGATGAAGTGCAATGCTGGTCAGTCTGACGCCGCACCCGCAATGCTAGAGGAGATGAAGTGCAATGCTGGTCAGTCTGACGCCGCACCAGCAATGCTAGAGGAGATGGAAGTGCAATGCTCGTCAGTCTGACTCCCCACTAGCAATGATAGAGGAGATGGAAGTGCAATGCTCGTCAGTCGGACTCCCCACTAGCAATGCTAGAGGAGATGGAAGTGCAATGCTCGTCAGTCTGACTCCCCACTAGCAATGCTAGAGGAGATGCAGTGCAATGCTCGTCAGTCTGACTCCCCACTAGCAATGATAGAGGAGATGGAAGTGCAATGCTCGTCAGTCGGACTCCCCACTAGCAATGCTAGAGGAGATGGAAGTGCAATGCTCGTCAGTCTGACTCCCCACTAGCAATGCTAGAGGAGATGCAGTGCAATGCTCGTCAGTCTGACTCCCCACTAGCAATGCTAGAGGAGATGAAGTGCAATGCTGGTCAGTCTGACTCCCCACTAGCAATGCCAGAGGAGCTGCAGTGCAATGCCCATCAACCTGACTCACCATGCCTCACCACTAGCAATGCTAGAGGAGCTGCAGTGCAATGCCCGTCAACCTGACTCACCATGCCTCACCACTAGCAATGCTAGAGGAGTTGCAGTGCAATGCCCGTCAACCTGACTCACCATGCCTCACCACTAGCAATGCTAGAGGAGATGCAGTGCAATGCTAGTCAGTCTGACCGAATGCGCAAAGCCCACTGACTCAATATTTCATAATATTCTCTAGAACAAAACAGAACCTTGGCTTTCGCAAGTAATTGTCCTGTGTATCCTTTTATGTATATGTTATTGACTACATCAATTGTGACTTGTTTCAATTAATATATCTGTATGTCTTGTGTGGCACAACAGCCCTGAGTAAGACCTTTGTAAGGTCGAAACACATTCTGGCTGTTTTGCAGATTAAAAGCATAATATGGAAGAACTAGACGTTTCCATTGTGTATGTATTGTTCTAGAGAATATTACGACATATTGAGAGTCAGTGGGTTTAGTGCATGAGGTCAGACTGATCAACTTTTCTCCGACATTGGACTTTGGTCACACACTTTATTTGGTCCATGCAGCAAACTCTTGGTATAGGAATGAGCTTCATTAGTCAAACAATTCATAGCAAGTATTGAGGGAGATGGCTCAAACCAGCAATTACCCCTTTCACTTGCCAGTTTAGATGCAGTACAAGCCGCGCTCCCAATAAGATTCCAATGTGGAAGTAACATTATTTACCAGGAAGTAAATAAGTAATATCCATTACTGGTGGGAGTATTTAATAAGCAAGTAGAACTATAAACAGAAATGTGATGTAATAGATATTTCTTTGCACCTAGTTATTCATGCATAGGTACAGGTGTACCCCTTCAGATCAGCAGTAATAAGGATTGTTGCTGCTTGTGCACTACACACACTACTTTCCCAAACACGTGTAGGGCTGTGTGTATGAAAGCACAGGAATACGCTCTTCTAAGCCAGTTTGCTGTTTTTTACTCCCCATTTTTATTTTGTGAGGTATATGCACATTTTTAAGGAAACAAGTGCCTGATATACCCCTAATCTGTAGGGTTGAGTACATAGATCGGTTTGTTGGGTTGATCTCACCAGAATGTGCTAGTTTCTTATAAAGCATATGGCTGCCGCTGTATAATAAAACTTTCTGAAAGCTACCAGCTATCGCTACTGTGTTAGTGCAGTGTGTGTAGCGGCATAGGGAGGTTCAGCGAATACCCCGCCTAGAGCAACCAGGTCCTGCAATTAAGAAAACAGAATTACCCATAAAGGGCACACTCCAGGACACCTGCAGCCCGTGCTGAAGCTGAGAGACGCGGGTCCAGCGCACACATGCAGGAGGGACAATGATGGAGCTGAGAGACGCGGGTCCAGCGCCCACATGCCAGGAGTGCGATGGAGCTGAGACACGCGGGTCCAGCGCACACATGCCGGAGGGAAAGTGATGGAGCTGAGAGACGCAGGTCTAGCGCGCACACATGCCAGAGGGACAGTGATGGAGCTGAGACACGCAGGTCTAGCGCCCACATGCCGGAGGGACAGTGATGAGCTGAGACACGCGAGTCTAAAGCCCACATGCCGGAGGGACAGTGATGGAGCTGAGAGACACGGGTCTAGCACACACATGCCGGAGGGACAATGATGGAGCTGAGAGACACGGGTCTAGCACACACATGCCGGAGGGACAGTGATTGAGCTGAGAGACACGGGTCTAGCACACACATGCCGGAGGGTAAGTGATGGAGGTGGAAGTGTGTTAAAGCACCAGCGATGTCTGATCAGAGAGTGTCCACACATGGAGACGCTGAGCCTGAAGAATGAGTTAATGTTAAAGGACATTTGTACCGTGCACTATCACCACCGGAGTGGTCCCCTGGCGGCTCTGAAAGTGGAGGGGAGGTTGAGTTAGTGGGAGGAAGCAGGAAAAGTACAAGAGAGCAGTGATGTGCTGTTGGCAGCCTCAGCCCGGTGGGTCCGTTGGCTGGGCCTGGGGTTTTGGCGGCCAGTAGTCATCGTGTAATGTTGTGCAAGACTGTTTTTGGTTTGCTGTTGCGATGTAGTGAGGTTTGTGCAACTTGTTGTGCTGTAGGTTTTGGTTGTGTTTGGTTTGGAGTTTGAGGGTGTATGCAGAAAGGGAAATTGTTAGTGGGGTTGGTTAGTTTGTGTCTCTATCCTGAATTGAGGCGCTCGGCTTGCGTAGTCTCCCCTTGATGCGGCTCTGTCCTGATCTGGGTCTGACTGGCATATAAGGTTCCTTACTTCTCTGGTCCCCACCTCTAACATGCTCTCTCATAGCTCCCCTTATCCTCCCTTCTTACTCCTGTGGCCAGTGCACCTGTCAATATCAACCTCTCAGGTAATGTGGTGATTGCCAACATCTCGACAATTCCACATCATTGTGGTGCCTGGCGGTAACTAAGGGGTGGGCGAAAGTGTTAGGTGGGATTGTCTGGGGTAGTTGACTCAGTTTCCATGCATGCCGACTGTGTTCCAGTCTATCCGGTGTCACCCGTTCAGGTGCTGTGGGAGTTACCCTCTTGGGTCGGGGATGTCCCTGTCCTTTCCAGTTAAGTCACCCTTTTTCCGGTTTTGTTTCCAGATTTAGTCCGTGGTGTTGAAGAACAAGGTTTTTCGTGATTTCATGAATTTTAGGTGATCAAGTGTTTATTACTTTTGGGATGTTGTTCCAGGTTTTTGCGGCTAAGTGGTAGAAGGAGGTGCCTCCAAGTTTTTTCTTAAGTTATGGTTCAAGTTCCAGGTGGATTTCGTTGCTTGATCGGAGGGGTCTCATTGGTTTGTAGACTTATTTTCTTTTGTAAGAATTCTGATCCTTGTCCGCTGATTGCCCTGTGCGTTATACACATTGTTTTGAAGTTGATGCAGCATTTTACTGGGAGCCAGTGTAGTGTTTTTAGGGCTGGAGTGATGTGGTCTCTTTCTGGATAGTTTGAGGAGTAGTCTTGCTGCTGCATTTTGGATCTGTTGCAGTTTCTTCAGGAGGTATTCTGGTATTCCGAGGTAGAGGCCGTTTGCATAGTCGATTTTTGACATGATTAGGGCGACGATAGTGAGTGTTTTGTGTGTGAAGGAGAGGAAAGGTAGAATTCTTCTCTCTGTGTGGAGGAGGAAAAAGCATTTCTTCACTGTTGCATTCATTTGTGGTTCCAGGGTTAGGGTGTTGTCCATTAGGACTCCCAGATTTTTTACTACCTTCGATGGTGTTGGTGCGTTTCCCATTTCCGTAGGCCATGGGATGGTGGTTTTGTTCTCTTAGTCTTTGGATACGATCATGATTTCGGTCTTTCCTGGGTTGATTTTCAGGTTGTTGGTATCCATCCAGTTGAAGACTTCTTTCAGACAGTCTGTTAGGGTTGAGTGGTCGGCATCGGTGTCTTTGATTTTGTAGATTATCTGAGTGTCATCTGCGTAGTTGTAACATGTAATGTTGTATTTTTTTAAGATTCTGATGGCCAGTGTGATAGATGTTGAAATATAGTGTAGATAGTGACGATCTTTGTGGCACTCCAGTTGTTATCTCGTGGAGTGGATTTGAAAGGTTTTATCCATACGGTTTCTGTCTGCTAGGAATGATTTGGTCCAGCATAGTGCTGTGTCTGTTATGCCTATGTCTTCTAGTGTTTTGGTCAAGGTGTCATGGCTAACTGCGTCAAAGGCTGCAGAGAGGTCGAGCAGAATGAGGGCTGAGGTAGTGTTTGAGTCTGCATTAGTTTTGCGGTCTTCCCAGATGGATAGTGCCGTTTCCGTTCCTCTCGCTGGTCTGAAACCGATTTGAGCTTGGTCCAGCTGTGGTGTTTTTCTACGTGTTCTTGGGTTAGTTTATATACGTAGGTTTCTAGAAGTTTTGCTGGGTAGGGGACGTTAGACATCGGCCTGTAGTTGGAAAGGTCATCTACGTCACCACTTGTGTTTTTCAAGAGCGGCAGCACAGAAAGCAGTCATCTAGTGTGGCGGGAATGCCATTTATTGGCTTTGACACGTCGCCAATGGAAAGGTTTTTTTTTTAATTCATTTTACGCTAGTGCCACAGAACATGAAGTGTGGTCATATATGCAACACAACCCATACAGCACTGGGAACTAAGGGGAAGTTAACACCTGGTAAACTAGGGAGAGCCAAGCAGAGGATTCAAGATCGGTTTTATGGTACCGTTTCTCGCTTCCCTTTAAAACAAGCAGTAGCAAGAATGGGAAGTATTCATTTTGGGCAGGGCTAGAAGGGTCTTGTGGCACTGAGTGTAATGCCCAGAGACTGTCCTGTTGAGGAAAACTCTGCAACAATCTCTGCTGCCACAACTCGCATGATATTGCCAGCTGAGGTAATAAGCAAAATCGGGCTACTGAGGTAAGTGGCCCATGCAATGTGAAGTTCGATGAAGAGGGGGTGCCCAGGAAGATGGTCATGCCGTCCTGTTCCTTCTACTCTCACACGGTGGAGATGGGAAAGAGGGGTCGGCTGCATGTTCCCTTCAGGGGGGCTTATCACTGGAAGAGGAACGGCAGTAAGCAGGAGGCTGGGAAATGTCCCAGCATTGCACTAGGTGGGGGTGGGCATGGAATGGGGGGGGTCTGGTAGCCTTTTGTTGATCTCACGTCCTATGATTCTATGGAAGATGAGCGCTACTGGCCAAATCAGACCACCCCAAGGACACCTAGATATACAATTCATGTAGTGCATCTTAAGGACCACCAACTGTTTCCAATAACTGCCACCGGTACGATATGCGGTACAATATGCTGGCCCCTTCTTACATGGTACATAGTGTAATTGACGCCCAACCCCTTAACTTGCATTTCATGAGCGGTCGTTTCTGACCACATCTGAAGCACCGGTCAGAGAAGGGAAGGCATAAGATGGAAGGGGCTGCTTCTCAAGTCTTGGATTTATTTTAGAACATGTTTTGAAATCCAAAAAAGAGATGAACAGGAACCCTAAATTGGTAATGTAATTATTTTTTGTAGAATAAAGGACAGGACCACATCCTATATGGCCAACCTCACATGTATAGGGTATCCTCACAGGATACAGAGGGAGGCCTTACTCTACAAGAGATCATTTGGGATTGGAACATGACAGCACAGGTCATTAGCCCCTGCCCCCTGCTGCTTATTGCCCCCTGCTGCTTATTGCCCACTGGCAGGGAGGAGACCGCAAATCCTGTGCCGCAACCAGTACCAAGAGTAAGGGCTGGGGGGCAGAGGCGGGTTTGATTTAAATGCAGAACATATGCATGATTTCGAGGAGGCAAACAGTGGATGGGAACTGCAAGACTAGATGTTCTTGCAATGTGTTTGCAAGTACAGCAGCTGAAGAACAGTGCAGTTTTTTGTGATGTGCTGTGTGCTACTCCGCGGTCCGACACCCACTGGTAGCGTACATCATTGAAAGGTAGCCGCTTGCTGAGCCAAGTGAGAGGTCCCCGCATTACATCCATTTTCTCAGCCTAGTACTGCAGAAAAAGCAAAGAAATAAAAATGCTTGGCCAACATCCTCTAACACACCCAGGAGAGATCCTTCTGTAACCAGGGTCTAGGTCCAGAATTACAAGACGGAACCCAACAACCAAGACAGACATTTAAAGAAAATCATACAACAGACTGGTGGTCTAGTTTTATTTTTCATTCAAACTTCATACCTAAAATTTCAAACGCACTCAGGCTAGTGTCAGCTTCGAAGGACTCGCCCCGCTGAAGAAAGAGGCCCGGTGACTCACTCAACACAATCACCACAAGGAAGCCAGGTCACTGGGCTTCACAGCCAATACGCTGCACTTCTGGCACTAGCACAGAACGATTGTAGTTTCTTTTACAGATTTAGTCCGCTCCAGCGTGCAGTTAGTTCTTCCTAGTCATACATACGCCTAGCCCTTGCCAGCAGGGTTCAGGGTATGCCGCAAAACAGTGCTATTCCTCCTCCGGGCATGTAAACTGGTGGTCAGCAGCAGACCCAACATCTCCAAAGTACTTGGTTCACTTCCAGAATGGCTGCAAAAAACAAGGCAAACATAGGAGTTTTCCTTGAGGGGAATTAGTGGGGTACAGGTCACGGTGGAGAGGCATGCGCTGCACATCTTCGGTGATCTAGCAAAGCCTTGCATAGGGGTCTCAGATGTGGAGGGTATCCACCACACGCCAGATACGAGCAAGCACCCAATGCTATTCACACTTTCTCTTTGGGAGTCCAGTGTCTGTAAAAGGGTGCAATGGCAGCAATGCTTGGCTTAGCCGATCAGCGGGAATCGTCATGAAGAGGGTGTTACCGGATGAAGTACTTTGGTTTGCTGAGTGGTTTCCTGCTGCGCACCCTTCCGTTTCTTTTGTTTCTGTTCAAGAATTCGCTCTTCCTTCTTTTGGAGGTAATGCGCCATATTGTCATACGAGGCCTTGTACAGGTTACGGAAAGGACTTTCTGTGTCGCTGCATCCTAAGAGACAGAGAAGGATGTCAATAGAAAGGAATACAAGTATGGAAAAGTCATTGATCGGACTTGTGATCATTGTTAAGATGGATTTCTAGAATCTGGCCTGGTGGACAGATTTTAGGAGGCCACCCCTAGCTATAGTGAACAGGGGTACTCTGAGGTTAGCCAAACCATATCAAAATAAGCATGGAAAGTGGTCAAGGCTTAGTCTCAGGAGAAAAGGAATGGGCCAAGGGTTCACAATGAGTCCCACTCGAAGCACACAATTAAATTTAGACAAGCAAGTATAAAAATACTGTACAATAGGCCCGAAAAAACATTAGAAAAAGGGAATCAAGCAGGTAGTTATATCACACAATACTCAATTATCAAACATATATACAGTTGCCTTAGTTTTCTAGGAATGCGTACAATAACGTAGGAAGAAAAAAAAAAAAAAAAAAAAAAAAAAAAAAGAAAGGTAAATAGTGATGCAGTGGAATGAAACCAGTTCACAAGAGAGATGCCCTAACTTTACTAAGTGCAATACCTATGACCTATGGGTCCTTGAGCCCAAAAGTCACAAAGCTTCTTAGGAGACGGGACAGATGTAGGAAGAGTTCTTTAAGTGGTGAAAATGTTCCAGAAGATATTCAACAAGTTACAGGTATGTAAAATATAATTTCAGATACCAGCTTTTCGATCAAACCATCAAAAAGCATTGGAATGTAGCAACCAAAGTTTATTTTAAGGTTTATTCCAAGGAGAACAGGGGAGGTGAATGCGTTGCAATTACTTACCCGCCGACTCAGGTTTTCCCAGGAGTCCATGTATTTGACGGAGGAGGGGGTGGGGGGGGTTGGATGAGGGGCGGGGGGGTATTTCTGGGGTTGCTGGAGGTAGGATTTCCCAACGTTGGGTCAGGTATGAGAAGCCCAGAGCCTAGGACCTGCAGGTGCAAGGATTCTTACGGTTAGTTCCAGGAGCAGAGTGCAACCCTTTGAGAAGAAGAAATGTAGAAGGCACCGATGCAGACCTCTTACGGACAGTTGACCAGACAGGGGAAGGCAAGTTCCAGCAACGGCTACTGCACACAGACGTCAGCAGGCATCTTTCTAGTTGCGGCTGAAGACCACCTTCCAGGGTAGGTGCTCTTGATACTGGGTAGCTGAAACTTGGCAAGAAGCAACTTGCAGCACGAGCTGGCCACCACCGAAGATCCGATGACAAATGTGGAACGCTGACAGTGGGCAGTCATAATTTCGACAAAAAAATGTCGACAGACAAAAATGTCGACTTTGGTTTTTTTAATTATATATTTAGTTTAGGGGTTCGGGAGTTAAAAAAAGGGAAAAAATAAAAAATAAATTTAAAAAAGGGGGTTGGGGGAACCCCCCCATTTCGAAAAAAAAATGCATTAAAAAAAACTTTTTTTCCGACATTTTTTTTCTTTTTTCGAAATTTTGACTTTCGACATTTTTTTTGTCGAAATTATCACTATGAACCAACGCTGACGATTCTTCAAAAGGTAGCGCACTGGAGAGCTGGTCAGTCCACCAGGCAGGTGGTCCAGGGAAACCAAGAATGCGAACAGCGGGATCCTCGAGAATGAGTCCAGACTGGTTGGTCCCACCAGTCCAATGGTTGAAGCACCGCTCTGGACCTTTGTAGATCAGGTAGTCCAGCAGGGCTTCTCCAGGTCAAATGCAGGAAGGGATGCCTGGACTCTGTTGGGGCGGGGGCGCGTCCATGGATCCTCAGTCGGCTGCTCTTCTACACAGGATACTTGGCTACAACACTGATCTGAAGAAATGGCTGCAGAAGTCCTGTTATCCTAAATTCTGGCTGGAAGCTAGTCCAAGCCCACCAATGAGGATATGCGGTTTATAGTCATAAAATCGAATGCAAAAATGTCAAAAAAATAATGTCGAAAAAAAATCAAATTTCTTTAATACGTTTTTTATTCAAAATGGGGGGTTCCACCCCAACCCCCCCTTTTTATTTTTTTGACCTTTTTTTTACATGCGGAACACCCAAAAAAATATGAATAAAAAAATAAAGAATGATTTTTTTTTCCCCCCAACATTAAGTTTTCAAATTTATTGTAATTCGACTTTTCTTTCTCGATGTTATGACTGACCACCAGGATCTGCACCATTAAAACAGCCAGCAGCGGCCCAATCAGGGAGCACTGTGGGTTTCACTCATGCCAAAGACCCAGACTCTCTGGCACCATGAATGTGGAGTGGGACCAGACGGACCCCTAGGAGACTCTCCTCCCTAGCCTCGTAGGGAGAGGCTCCCTCCCCCTTGGGGAGAAGGGAGGAATGCCCTCGATTCATCGCAGCCCATTTAAAAGAAACCAAAAATCCCAAGTGTAAAAAACTAGGGTAATACAAAAGTATCCCCACTGCACTGCAATTTAAGATGTGTGCGCTGTTAAAGTTAACAAGTAAAAAAGTAAAAAGACAAAAAGGGAATCAGTTGTCCAGTACTGAAAGTCTGAAGGACTGATAAATTTACACATAACAAATTAGCAAAAGGCCAGGGCAGTGAAGCGGACCAGTTAAAAAAAAAAAAAGCAAAATGTCTCGGGGGTCCATAGAATATGGAGCGAAAGTTGCCAAAAGAGAATCAGTAACAAATAGATTTATTGTTCCAGGTCTTCCCAATAAAGTAACTAATCACAGACAGGGAAGGCGTCCTGTGCAGACGCACATGACGACAGGCCAGATTTCAAAGTTCCAATTTCAGCTTCAATTAAAAGGTTTTACCATGCTTCCCTAAGAAGCTTACACAGGAAAATAAATACATGCAGGCAACAGATTCAATATGCCATCACAGTACATTTACAGTTCTCCAATGGGGTACCTCGACAGGAACTCACCAGTGACACCAGGGGTAATGTTCCAAGCATAAGCTTCAGAATCCCATCAAAAAAGTAATCTGGAACCAAATGTAGAACAAGGTCTTTCACAAGTGCCTGACTAAGACCAGCAAACTATTGCAAGTTGAACTATATTTCCAGTATGGATATTTTAGTTTGCTCATCCTCTTGTCCTAGCGTGGCTGAATTTTATATATATGGTGAGCCCTTGCCTGGCACATTGGTGGTCTGTGTGGGGCTGTATGTGGGGGATGGGTCTGTCTGCACTCAGTCCACATTCATGCCAGAGTGTGCTGCTGGGCAGAGGCTGTCGTGATTGGACAGCCCTTGCCAAGTTTGAATGGTGCAGAAGCTTGCCATTGGTGGGCTGTGGGCAAATCCAGCATAGATTCTGGATAAGAAGAGGTTCCATTCAACAGATCATTATTGGGGCCAAGATCCTTACAAAGGAGAGCAGTCCCCTGAAGGCCAGGAGTTCGTCATTGGACGTTCGCCAGCAGCACCTTCATTCACTTGCCCGGGGAAGCCATGCCTGTCTTCAGACCTCTTAAATAACCAGTCCTGACTGCTGCTTGGAGATCCAGCCGCTGGAAGCATGCTGAACAGTCCTGGAACCATTCTGTGGCCTAGTCGGGTCAGATAGCACAGCGAGTAGAGCGCTTACTTTGACAGCCGTGCAGAGCCTGCTGACGCAGGTTCGAATCCCGGCCAGGCCAAACTCAGCCTTTCATCCTCCTGAGGTCGATAAATGAGCACCACCCACCTTGGTAAATAATTAGCAGCGCTCAGATGCCCGAGGGTTCATAGCACAATATAAATGCAACATTATTATTTATTAGTCTGACGTCATCCTGTGTTAATTTGCTGCAATGGTCATAGTCCGGAGTTGAACGTTGGAACTCCGCAGTTCCTCAGCATATGGAAGAAATTCCCATAAGTTGCAGCTCTCTACCAAGAAGAGGGGCCTTGCGGGCCAGTTTGTGTTTCTGCCACAAGGGACGCCTTCCACCATTTTCTTCAAGTGGCCATCACTGTTCACCTCCTGCATCGCGTTGTGGAAGTAATGAGGCCGTCACCAGAGTGGTGGTCCTGAACTGGTCCAGCAGGACCTGGAACCACAAACTAGCCAGACCCAAAAAACCTGATGCCTAAAGTGACCCCTGAAACTGCGATCACTGGGCTTCCTTCAAGGGAACCCAAGCACACCTCCAGAAGGCCAAGTGAATTTAAGAACTTCCACGGTTTTCCCTGAGTGAATCAGAGTACACAAGGTGAGTAAACCTACCTGTTTTGCTCCCCCGTTCCCATAGGGCTCTATGGGCGTAAATTCATAACTAACTCTTAGCTAGCTTTGAACAGTGGTGTTCTGCCTGGTATCTTCCCCTGGCGCCCACCTAAGGTGGCTTGATTAGGAGAGGGTCTGTTACAGACTTTCCTTTTTGCTTTACTATCTTTTGGAACACTTGCAACTACTGATCCAACTTCCTAAAAGCAACTCCTAGCCTCCCGAAAAAGACTTCGATTGGGACCTGTGACTCCAAGGGCAGTATGCCCCTGCCTCTCTAGCTAGGGAACGACTTTTTAAGGTCCGTGCCTTTTTATGTAGAAGATTTTCTTTGATGTTTGTTAACTCCTTTATTTCCAACCTATTAGTTCTCGGTGTGTTTCTTTCCTGGATCTGTTTAATTCACTTGCTTTACTACATTTATAGCATTTTGAAACCTCTCTCTCACTGTACTTAAAAGTGAAGCGTCGGTGCTCTTACCAGAGAACGCCAAGTTGAATGTGTGTATATAAGTTCATGGTTTAGCGCGTTATCTGTGGGTTTTCATTGAGATGAGTATTGTTCTAAGGCCTATGTCATGTGTTTGCTTGTTAGGCACTTATACAGCAAGTCAATTCTGTTTCAAAGCGCCCACAGGGCGGGGACATGGGAATGAGAGACATTAAAAGACATAAAATATAAAATACAGTAGAGGGGGGAGAAAAGGACAAACCTACTATGCCTTGTGAGTATTTAGAACGTGCAAGTACAGAAGGGAGAAGACAGTGGGGGAGGGGGGGGTATGTGCTGGGGTGCCCGTTCTCATGGGTGAGCATCAAATGAAGTGCATGGTAAAGTAAGTGCGAGCCTCCAGGGCGGAGGGTGTGCTGAGGCAAGTGCTGAGGATAGACAGAAGCTGGGGCCAGTTGAGTGTGGGAAGGTCAGAGTCCTGAGGATACATAAAGGCCCTGTTACCCAATCAAAGCATCTGCGAGATTAGCAGAGGAGAGAAGGCAGGAAAGGGGAGGTAAAGAGGAAAGTCTTGAGGAGCTTATGGAATAAGAAAGTCCTGCTCAAGGCTCAGAGGGAGCAAGCTGAGGAAAGCCAACTACCTCCTGCCCTCCGTTTAGCAAACAGCTTTACACACAGTTTGTGCCAGAGGAACGCAGAGGTCTAGGAGGGAGAATATTTAGTAAAATAGTTGCAGATCGTGTGGTCCCAGGCCCCAGAAAGCCTTGTGGATGATAGAGGTATTTGAATGTAATCTGTGAAGCAACCGGGAGGTCTTGCTGCCCTATGCTGGATTAGCTGGAGGAGTCAGAGTGGAAGTAGGTAGATTCAGGAGGAGGCTTTTGCAATAGGCAACTGTTGGAGAGAACCAGGGCTAGTGTAACATTGAGCCTCTGGGGGAAAGTGAGAAAAGGTAGAATTACTTTGAGAAGGAAGAGCTGAAAGTGGGACTTCTTGGCAATGTCCCGAGTGCGAGTGAGGAAGGAGATTACAAGCACTTTTATACTTTGTCCAACTTGTATTAATAGTGCACTTTGTGTGTTTAACTAAACCCTTCACCACTCTGCTGCCCTTCGAAGTCTAACCCTTGCTACTCAGTCACACTCACCAGGTAGCATTGGGCTAAACATGTGTCTATCTGTTAAGATTAGGGTGACTCAGAGTCTGTCTACAAGTCTGAGTCTGAAAATCCATCACAACACTCTTGCTCCGTTAGATACACCAGACATGAAAGAAGGATTACAACCTAAGAATCAGATTCTAGTCAAGTCCTGCTGTACGCACTTGCCTTCGATTGGCTCACATTGCACTTTAGGAACGTTTTGGAGTTTTCCCTATATTTGACTGAGATTTCTTCTGTGGCTGCTGTTGGGGAGGCAGCCAGTTTTACACTGGGCATACTTGACTAGTATCCATGCAACACACGTTACAGCTGCATCCTAGCAACCAGAGCATCACATTTGATCTTGATTCTGCATATCCTTCAACATGGGAGTCCCCCACAGATCGAAACCTAAATACCTTTGCTGGCCTAAGATAAATGACTAGAGCGTTGTGAATCCATGGAATATATTATATATTGGACACAATACTTCTTTTCCTACTTATCAGCAATCCCAGCATTTTCTAGGACTGGTACAATTATATAAAACTCCAGTCCTAGAATATGTGGAGGAAATGCTGCATAGTGGGAGATGAATATTGCTTCCGCAAAGATCCACTTTCCTTTCAATAGAAGAACTGGACACCACTGCAGTGCTTGTAACACTTCTCTTGCAAAAGCACTCATCACTGCTATTTTTAGATATGGGAAAAAGTTGTGAACTACAGAAAGAAAAATGTCCATTGTGTGGGGAAAAGGAAAGATGACCACTTGGTGAGCTCTGTGTTAGAAAACATGCCTGCATGAACATACCCACATTTTGGGGCAAGGGTTTATCAGGTCATGTCCATCTAACTGAGAACTCTGAGGTAGAAGTCATCAGGCCAGTTTCTCACCTTCCATTAGGGTCCAGTTATCTCTTAAGTGGTTTGACAATCTCTCCATTGATTCTTCATTCAAGGAACGCTGAAAAGAAAAGCGTAAAAAATAAACCACACAGCTACGCAGTTGGCAAAAGGACAGGAGTTTGCAGAAGAAAAGATTAGGGGGAGTAGATGCTGGCCAAGAGCATTAAATGAGGGGGCATTGGGAAAGAATAGCGGGGTGGGGGGGTAAGGCAGTTTCATCAAACTGTATGCAAATCATTTCTACTGTGCAAGGTGACATTTCTGGACAAAAGGAACGCCAATATAATACTTCAGGACTTGAAGTGTCCAAAAGTTATTTTCTGAAACAGTTAAACGGCTTGCGCGTTGACTCAACAGAAGTTAAAACTTAAGAGACCCTTTATTCAGCTTCTTAAAGAAGCATTCATTGAATGGTGATGGCAAGCAGCAAAGAGGCGACTAAGCAAGATTTTCATTATGCTGCGGTGCCTCCACAGACATCTATTGAAACCCCCACAGCCCCCACTGTTTGTCTACAAATGTCAGGAAAGGTACAAAACACCAGCAAAGTGAAGTCTTTTTATGTTACTTGCACTGCTAAGCTCATCTGTTTTGAGGGCACTAATCAGTTCACAGAGATGACATTTCAGCAGAACACTGGTCTCCTTTGTGAAATTCTCTGTTTACTTTGACTTGCTCTCTTCACCTTACAGTGAGGTGCAGTAGGGTTATATTGGGCCCCTATAAACGTGGGTTTACTTGCACGATGGGTCCAAGATGGGCTGGAAGTGGATATTTTTCTAGCTGTTTATTTTAATTCTCTCGTGGATTTTAACACGTAATGCCTTTTAGAGTACCATATACTCAAAACGTTTTGTGCCACAAGATGTTCACCTCTGCTGTGGCCATCTTGTATTTTGGTCTTCTTCCTGTCCGGTCAGGGCCAGATTTTCCATAAATGATAAGTACTTTTCTGGGGGAAAGCTCTGGCTTTCTGGGGAAAGTGACAGTGTGCGTGTGTGGCTGGATGCGTGAGCTGGGACTTTATTCCGGTCTACATCCATGCCAGAATGTGTGTTGCTGGGCAAATGTGGTGGCTGAAGGCTATGCATGAGGAGTCAGCCGCTGCCAGTTTCAATGGTGCAGAGGCTTACATTGCCGGGCTCGAGAGCGACTCCAGCTCCAATCTGGGATAAAAGGAGGATTTTTGCAGCCATTCCTCAGATCGTTGGCTCCAAGAGCCCTACAAAGGAGGAGTGTCCCACTGAAGGCCTGCCAGGCTTTGCTGCTGCCAT
The DNA here is from genome assembly GCF_040938575.1 of Ambystoma mexicanum. Lineage (NCBI taxonomy): Eukaryota > Metazoa > Chordata > Amphibia > Caudata > Ambystomatidae > Ambystoma > Ambystoma mexicanum. The sequence continues at coordinate 9,633,695 of NC_090939.1, forward strand.
CCAGCATGGCCTTCAACCGTCTCAGCAAAGCCCTGCTCCTTTGCTGATCTCCAGAAGGTCTTAACCAGTGCTTCAAACCTAGGACCAGTGCAAACAACCAGTCTGGACTCCTCTGCCGCCCCCCCCACCTCCTCACCCGCTTGAGGATCCTGCTCTTGGATACCTTCAGAAGTTTCCCGGAACCATCCTGTGGGCTGGCTAGCTTCCTCTTGGGCTACCTTGCTGCAACAGTTGCCCTCCTGAGTTTGGAGTTGTGATTTTGCAGACCCTTAACTTGTGAAAGATGCTCCATCTGAACTCAAAGCTCTCTATTATGATGAGGGGTCTTGCAGGGCATTCTTTGGGTGCTCTGGCTGCAGAGAATGAACACTAACAAAATTAGTTCAAATGGGACTAATGTCAGTTCGCGACTATAGTGTAAAGCTAAGCAATAAGGTCATTGTCTCTGAGGAGGTGGCAACGACTGGTTAGATGGCTCAGGAACATAGGTTTCAGAACAGGAAAACGAGCCAAAGGGGGAAGGAATCCAAGCCCCAAAGGGGGAAGGAATCCAAGCCCCAAAGGGGGAAGGAATCCAAGCCCCAAAGGGGGAAGGAATCCAAGCCCCAAAGGGGGAAGGAATCCAAGCCCCAAAGGGAGAAGGAAATAGTTAAGGGGCAGTATGGGGTGGGGGGGTGGGGGGGGGATTTAAGGATTGCACATGGTGTCCCAAGATCTTGAAGGGCAGTGACCGGGAGGAAAGGATGATCGGGCCAATGGACACTTTCAAGGATGCCCATGAGTCACAAGAGCAGAGGCCCCTTTTGGCAATGCAATTGGGTATCAGAAGGTGGGGTTAATATTGAATTTGCAGAGAAAAGACCTAGTGGGGAGCAGTGTCCCCGAGTCAATACACACGCTCACCTGAAAAGGCCTCCTGCCTGGATCTATGGCAGTACAGGCGGGGCCCATTAACCTCTGACGGGTAACATGCACAATGCATTTCGAGAAACAGTTTGCCTCCCCACCTTTCATGACGGCCATCCCAGAACCAGTCACCTGGGTCTGCTCACCTGCCATTTTCCATCCGCTAATCTGTAGATTAGAACCACTTCATCTTTGTCCTCCTGCAGAATCCAGAGGCCAGAGGATGCATCAAAAGCAACGTCCCAGACCCCGTGCTCCAGGGAGATCTCCTGACCAGGAAGAAGCTGCCGAGAAGCTGCATCAAACTGGAAGACGTGAACTGTGGGAACACTAGAACAGGGACAAAACAGAAGTCAGAAGGATTGAAAAACTGAGAAGTGAGAGAAACAGGGGTAACAATGTAAAGCAATGGGTAAAGGAGAAAGCAAGTCAGCATATGCACAGTGAAGGCTTGTGCGCAGGCACCTTACGTGAAAGCTGGAGAGGAAGAGAGTGAACAGAGAGAATATAACTACAGGAACTATAAAGATTTGCCATGCTTGACCGCAAACGGAAAAGTTACTTATGTTTATGTTAGGAAAGATTTCCTTTCTTCCCATCGACATCAATGGGATATCCCATCTTTTTGCTATTGTCTGCATCCCGACCTGACTTTTTTGGAACCAGGTAAAGCCCTCAGCTTTACTTAATCTGCTTTTTCCTTACTCTTTTGTGGAAACTGATCAGTGCAGAAGATTAGTACTGCGAGATCCGGTCTCCCTTAGTGGAATTCTTGTTATTTTTAAAACACATCACTTTCCTGGTTGGAAATGGGAGGGCAAAGTCTCTTTTCTTGCTCCATGACAGCCTTGATAACAGGAACTTTACACCAGGACACCTTGCTTTGAGACGTGGAGTACGCAGACAGAGCGCCTAGGTGAACTTTGGATTTAAATACAAGGCCAGAGTCCTGCAGGTAAAGCATGTAGTGAAGAACCTTTGCTGGAGAACAGTCAATTAGATTTAAGACTTGTGACCGGGACCATATCATAAATCTTTTCCACTTGTTGAAGTAGCAGTTCCTGGTGTTGGGTTTGCGTGCCCCCTTGAGGATATCCATACACCTTTTCGGGAACACCTGAGGGTTCAGATTGAGGATTACTTTGACAGATTTGGGGTAGTACCCTTAGGGTGCACTACAACAATCTCAGCCTCCTGGCAATAGGACCCAACCTTGGGTATAAGTCTGACCTACACAGGTAAGTAGTGTGGTAGAACAGCCAGGCCAATCTCAAGAGGGGGCAGGGTGAGCCGTATAGAGTGGGTAGACAAAGATTCACAGTGACAAGTATTCAAACAAACACTTCAACTCAAGGTCTCTTGATACAATTATTTACCGGTCAGCTGATTAAGCCTTCAGAGGGGAGCAACATAATAGCAACACACAAGGTTCCTAAATCGGCAAGCACCTTTTTGGGATGACACACACACACACACACACACACACACACCCCCCCCCCCCCCATCTTCCCCCCCCCCCCTCTACTGGTTCCAGCACCAACTCTCTGGAAATTCAACCAGCTCCAAGATGATGTCCAGGTGGCTTACTTTAGAATGGATTAGTCCCACCAACTCAAAGGCAGAAGTCATCCTTGCACGGGCTTCTCTGTTGATCCGAATTAGTTTCAGCACAGCAGCAGGGCTTCACCGGGCAAACCAACGGTCCAGGAGTTGCAGCAGGCGTCCTCTTCAAGTTCTTCTTTGGATTCCTTTATCCAGTGGTTGACTATGCCTTCCAAGCCAAAAAGCCTGGCCTTTTATGCAGGTTTCTCCCATTCCTTCCAGCCTGGCTGTCAATCACCCAGCAGGGTGGCTGTCCTTGCCGGACAGCCAGCCGGCCAATCACCTAAGAGGGCATTCCTGTCTCCTAGGAGACAAAGCACAGGGAGTTTCGGCACCTCCCTCACGTCCTACCCCCACTAAACACCCTGGAGTCAGAGGTGGGCTGCACTCGTAAATCCCTCCAAAGACAACAAAGGGAGCAAACCTGGTTTGGCGTGCAGAGTAAATCTCAAGAAGGATCTTTCCACAAAGGAATTGCAAAAAAAGAAGACCAGGGCCATTTTGACAAATATGCAAACGCAGCCCACGGTAAAGACACCACGGTAGTAAAAGGTAAACCACTGCCACCAGCCATTCATCGAGGAAAGGGTAAAAATGTTACATGAGAAGCTAGACAAAGGGGATACCATGTAACCCCTCCAACACCATATGGTAAGATAGTGTGTGCTTGGTCTAGAATGTATAAATGTAAGTAAAGTCAATTTAACTTTACTGTTCTTGGAAAAGGTAGTTATCCAAGAGAAAGGTAGTTAAACCTTTGGGGAAATCTGAAAGACTTCCCTGTAGCACTAAACTGAAGGTGTAGTGTGCTACAATGTAAAAAGATGCCTATGGAGTTTGTCAGACTCCAAAAACCAAAAGAAACAGTTAAAATAACAGTAAAATATGAGAGTGGGAAAAAACGTCTCACTCTCTCCAGGTAAAAATGAAAAAGTCCTAGAGTCCAGCAAAAGAGCTGGGGGTCTCTAAGGTAGAGAGGAATTGGGGAGAATTGTCAGAAATGTGCTAACAGACACTAACGCAGATAGTGTAGAAGAGATGAGCACACTATGGGACGCATTCAAGGTGGTCATTAGGAGAGCAGCTATAAGGAAAACGGGTGGCCTCAAGAGGTAGATAGAGGGCTCTTGGGAACATTGAAAACAAGCTAGAACGTGCCGAAAGCAAGGCATCCGAGACAGCTGGGGAAGCAAGGGAACTGCTGGAATTGCAGTAGAAATGCATGAAGGAATGGGACCGGCCGGGACAGCTAGATTATGCCGTGCACACCAAAAGGTTGCACGAGGAGGGAGGACAAGCCTGGGAGACTGTTTGCATGCTTGTGCAGGCCGAGGATCCTAGGGATGGGATCAGTGCAATAACTGATGCAAATGGAGAGTTGGTCAGGACCCAACACAGGATCAATGCAGTGTTCCCAAGTCTTTATGAATCCCTATACTCTGCAGACACTGTCGAGGGAGACAACAGCGCAGCAGATGTCATATCCCGGATCGACTTGCCTAAACTAAAAGCGGAACACTCGGACATGCTTGATGCACCACTGCTGCCGGAGGTGCTAGAAGGAGTGATATGGGAACTTTCGACTGCCAAAGCACCGGGACCTGATAGGATCCCAGGAGAGTTTTACAAAGCCTACGCCAATATACTAGTGCCCAGACTGCCGTCGGTCTTTGAAGAGGCATACGACCTGGGGAAATTGCCCAATAGCTTGCGAGAGGCAGTCATAGTAACCGTCCTTAAACCAGGTAAACCCCCACAGGACTACGGGTCAAACAGACCCCTCTGAATGGAAAACCAGGATTGAAAAATATTGACGACTGTGCTAGCGAGTAGGCTCAAGAGAGTAATTGGTGAGATGGCCCATAAGGACCAGACCGGGTATATCCTAGGGCGCAACACTGCCGGGAACTGAAAGATACAGCATCATGTTATAGAGGGCACAAACCCGTTAGATGTAGACTGGGGGGTGGCCTCACTGGACGCAGTGAAGGCCTTCGACTCGGTCAGAGGGGACTGGATGTTAAGGACCTTAGTGCACTTCGTGTCTGGCATGAGTTTCTAAAGGTGGGTGAAACTAATATATACGGCCCCCATGGCCAGGTTTAAGACAGGAGGTTAAATCTCCGGGGCATGGAAGGTGGGCAGAGGTATCAGGCAGGGCTGCCTGTTGTCACCGATGCTGTACGTACTTGCATTAGAACCCCTAGCAGTGCTCCTTAGGAAAGAATATGCTGAAGCTGGTATGGGGCAACACATCTGGTCTCCCTTTACGCGGATCATATGTTGCTATAGGTAAACCAACTGGAAGACAACCTGCCGCACGTCATCGACTAATTCAGTACCTAGAGGCATCACAGTGAACGGGGAGAAATACTGCATTTTCCAAATACACACTTTCCAATACCTAGGTATCAACGTGTGGTACGATCCGGCGGAAGCACATGCAGACAATATACTGAAGGTCCTCAAGGGGGTGGCCAACTCATTGGGATTCTGGAAAAAGCTGCCACTGAAAGTACCAAGTAGAGCAGCCCTCCTAATGATGCTTCTGCTCGCACGACTTCTGAATGCTTTGTCAATATACCCTAGAATATAACAACAACCTTTTTTCACCAGCTGAATTCGATGGTGAGAATTGCTGTGGGGTAGCGGGGGGGAACCAGAACTGCACCGAAACACAAGGCAGAGGGACTTTTTTGAGGGAGGAATGAAAGTACCAGACTTCGAATGTTAGTACTTAGCGGGACAATTGCAATTCACAGTGAACTGGTTGGGAGAGGACGCCACACAGGAAACCCTAATATTGCAACCTAGGATAAGGCAACATTTCTTAAAGGAAGTCCTGTGGATCAAGGAAACCGCCTTAGAGAGTCCTTCCACATTTCTGAAACATGGTAAGGACAAATGGAAAAGGGCCTGGAAACGCCTTGGAGGGCCAGACCCCTGCCCTGATCAGATTCCACTAACTGGAGTCATAGGAGAACAGGGGACAATACAGGAGGCCCTGGGAAAGCAAAAAATGACCACAATCGGAGAGCTGTTACGAGAAGGTCAAATGTTGAGTTTCCAAACTCTTGTAGAAGAACGCAACATACATGAAAGCCAATTTGTCCCATATCTAGGTATGACCAGAAGGATCAGAAAGAGGTGGGCGACCAACAGAACATTAGACCCGATATATGATGTGACATAAGGGGACATAGGATCTCTAGATTATATGATTTGCGGCTGCACTAAGCAACAACTACAGGTGAGAGAGCAATGGGAGATGGACGTATGGGGATCCTTTAAAGATGGGAGTATGGAATAGAGCATTACAATACACCAAGTGAGTCTCCAGAAATGCCAGTTATATGTCACACAGGGCGTACATGACCCCACAGACTACCCAGTATGGCTGGGGGACAGAACCACACTTGCCACAGATGCGCACAAGACGGGGCGGACATGATACACATGCCCAATAATTGAAACGTTCTGGAGGATTATGCAGAGGGCGGAAAGAGGGGGCATCCAGATGCAAGCCTGGCTCCCAGAGTTCTGCCTGCGGGGGCTGTCCCAGAGGGGCAGGAGGAACGAAGCACACCTCACTAAAATGAAAGACCTGATCTGCATACTAGCAAAACGCAAGATAGCGATGACGTGAAAAAAAAAAAAAAACTGAGGGCCCCAATTTGGAGGCCTGGTGGAGCGAACGGAAGAGACTGTCACTAGCGGAGAGTGGCATGGTTTGGAGCACTGCATAAAGGGTTACTCGAGGCCAGTGAGGGTACGTTAGCTTAGAATGTACTAATTCGGACCCGGTTTACTGATGAAAGTAAAAAGTTAGACCCACAAAATAACCTCGATGAGGGGGCAGAGAGGGAGGGAGAAGGAGTGCAAGATCATGGACGCAATGAAAACTGTGGGTGACGCCCCACGCTACAAGACATATGGAAGCCCAGGGGAAGGGGTGAAAATAGTATGCAATATAGATTCATGTGTAGCCCACAAAATTATGGACACATTCACAAGGTCATGGTAAAACCTGTTTGTGTTTGGTTGGTGGTTGTATGTTGTATACACAAAGAAAATGCAAGAAAAAATCATTTCAGGTCGTTTTAAGTGTCTAATAACTTCAGTAGTCAGGGTGCCAAGTTCAAAGACTTTGGATGAGTGTAGTCCCCACCCGTGCTGGGACAGCATGTTGGAGGGGCACACGAATGTGATTGGTTCGTACATTCCCAGTTTCAGTAGATGTGGAAACCATGGTTGCATGCCCACATCAAGTGTTGCTTATTCCTGGTGCATCTTGCGTACTATCCTGCTGAGGAGTGGTGGTGGATGGTGCGGGGGGTGGCTGTTGGGGAGCGTAGGCAAATTTCCCTGGGGAAACCTGGATGCAAAGTCTGGACATTGTGCGTTTAGGTTTGTGGCGACCAAGACTAGGAGGATAACCCCAAAGAATATCTTGTGGAGTTGCCATTCGTTCTCCTCGGGTAGAGTGTTTCTGCTCAGAGTGTCTGCCAGAGCATGGAGTTCCCCTGGAACGTGTTGAGAGACTAGGAACATGATCCTAGTAAGTGCCCACTTCCACATTTTGGGGGACAATGTAGACAGACTTGAGAGTAGCCTCCCTGCTTATTTATGTAAAACATAGTAGTTGTCAACTGCATCTAGTAGGTGAGACAATGCAAGTCCTCACAGATAGTACAAGTGTGTAGAGCCTTGAGTACTGATAGTACCAGGATGTGTTTTTGGGCTGTGGTGCGAGTCCACTGTCTGTGAGCTGTGCGGTGAAGGTAATGGGCTCCCCATCTGGAGACTGAGGCGGCTGTAGTAAGAATCGCTTGAACTGCTGGATTGTGAAAGGGTTTTCAACAAATTTTCCTTGGATCACCAGCGAAGAGCCTGTACTACGGTTAGCATTGTCCCACTGACCGCTTGCCCGAGACCACTGTTTCACTAACCACTCCCACACGCATGGCAGCACATGCGCCCAATGCAGACTAGATAAATGTATGAAGCGATCATCCCAAGCTCAAATGTGCCACCTTGTCCCGTACTGTAAACGTGGGGAAGAGAAGCCAATGGATTGAATATTCAGACATATCATTTCTTGAACACTTTTCTTTTGCATAGCATTGTTTCCCACACCATTTTGTATTTAGAAGTAAGAATTGGCCATAGGTTCATTAGTATAGGCCCTTTTATTTCGACTAAGACTGTTATTTTGATGGTCGTAGCTTGCTCCCATCTTTAGATTTGGGGTTAGATGGGCGTTTTTTAAAACCGATTGAAGTTCAATAAACGCTCTTGAACTGTGATCACTTGTGTCCGTCTTACTGTTTGATACCACGCCTTCCTTACACACCCAATCCTGACTTGTGGGCCTCAATACCTTAATCCCTAGTTTTGATCTTTGCAACTGCCCGGCAGGTCTGTGTCCCTTTGACTTTCCATTGATTTCACAAAGTAACAGTGAAAACACAATTCATGTTTTGCAATCTGGGTCTACGCACCAAAACTAATATCCTCCAAAAACAGAGGTACCTCACAGCAAGATAACAGATCTGGCCAGCAAGTCCACTTCCTCTAGATCGTCCACTGATTTTTTTAAAAATCAGTGAAGTCTAATCATGACAACTCCCACAATCATAGCCGATTTGATTCATAGGGTTAACATTTGTCAGTTTATTTTTTTTTCTCTATGCAGTTGACATTCTAAAAGGGCAGAAAATCACATTGAATCGTTAGAGTCCCTATTATAGAGAAATCCAGCTTACAATAAAACGTGTCTTCATTTTTCAAGGGCATGAAACGTGCATTTCATGAAATACATTATCGATTTACAAAAACCCTGTTATAGTAAAAAGGATTGGATTTTCTTTGTGAATGCAGTAGATTGCTAATGCATCACGAACCATTCAAATTGAGCACATTGGCCAGGTAAAACAATCTGGAAAATTGGGTGTAGCTCAATCTTGCATGTGGAAGCCAGGCAAACCGGTATACCCCTTCATTTTATGTTGAAACAGGGACCAATAATATCAAAACATAACGACCAACACACACTACCCCATCCTCCTCCTTTTGTTATGACTACAATTGGTTTCCTTGCGAACCTAGTAGCAATTAAAACCTAAATCACTATACACAGAACGCGGTAAAAATCCTTTTTGGTACATATACATTTCTCTTTTTACTTCAGACATTTATCAACCCAAAGCGTTTTTTCAACACATTTAATACTACACATTTTAGATTGTGTAGAAGGGGTTAGTAAATGTGATTTTTGTGCATAACACAGTACATTTAAATATAATCACGCATGTTTAAACATGCTTGGACGGGGAGTGTGATTTTGTTTAGCTAGATTATTAAAATCTGATTTTTTACTTTCCAATATTTTTATACATGTGATGAAGTAGCCATGGGGTTGAAAGATTTGATTAAGACGTCTACACAATCGACTCTTGTCCTGACGAAGGCCTAGATATCAATCACCAAGAGACCGCGGTGGATGAGCGGGTCTTGCTGTAAAGGGCCAAAACGCTCTGGTGTCCACTCTGTTTTGATCCCATCCACGTTTTGGTATTTTAATGAAACACAGATGTTGAGAAATAACTTCTCAGGGGAAGTGGTACAAATATGAGATTATAGAAAAAGACTGAAAAAAGGGAGTGGTTTTGCAAATTCAAATGGAGCCAATAAATGAATACACCTCATTTTAAATCAAATAAGGTCAAGAATTGAAAAGATACCACACTCCCTGTCCAATCATTCGTAAAAGTGTTTGATTAGATTTAAATGTAGGTGCATTGTGCACAAAAAGCACATTTACTAACACCTTTTGCACAAAATTTGAAATATTAGATGTGTTGAAAAAACCTTATGATAAATCTCGGAAGTAATGAGAGAAATTCATCATCACTTCACTGTATTCAGCTGTAGGGCCATCAAAGTGGCACATACAGCATTTCAACAGATGAAATGAACACAAGGCCATGTACATGTTCCAAAAAAGGAATATAAATCATCGTTACATTTTTCTATTAATAGTTGGAGTTGTGTAGAGTGAGGTAAGTTCCCAAGATAACCAAAAGAAGAAAGGTGGTAGTGTGTGTTGGTTGTTCTGTTTTGATGTGGAAACCAGGACCAAAGCTTAGCTAAGATTCTGCTCATGTATTCTAATGCACGCAAATAAAGCTGCGTGGTGAGCATTTCTACTAGCACAAAGTAGTGTGCTCTTCGCGTTATAAACTGCAATAGCGGGGAAAGCTCTACTTTACAACTCCGTGTTTTCGGCAGACCCGGTGTCAAATAAAAGCATTTTGAACGGAAAAGTGCTTTTCAATAGCAGCACACTGTAGAGGTTTGTTGCAAAAAATGTAAACTCTGCAGTGATCATTACATATCTTACCTCTGTTTTTAATACATTCAAAACAGGCCGACATAGGATATATGAGAATGGGAAACACACCACCTTTTATACATATACAACGTTTCAAGTCAGGTGCAGTTACAATTCAACCGCAAATGTGGGTTGAAAAGGTTGCACAAATGATCACAGGCCTTACACAACGTATACTGCAGTGCCAGTGCACAGTAACTAAACTTAAGTCCAACCCCTAACCTAAGAAAGTAATTCACAAAGCTAAAGCTCAACGTAAGAAACCCAGTTTAGGCTACTTTGGGGGTGAGTGGGGGGTCAGAGGCACTCGCATGTCTCCCATAGAAACCTTAAGGGCACCTGCAACGATCCGACTCTGGGCGACAGCCAGGACCTCACACAAGGTACTGAATGTGTACTGAGGCGGTGCCCATACTCAGCCAGAACCAGTGGCAAGCGAATGGCTACTTCCCAGGCTCTGGGCAGGACCCGTGAAGAGGATGCCCATGTATGGCACATTCCAGCCCTGCCAGGGAGGAAGACGGCCACAGGGACAGTGACGCACAAAGGCAGGGCTTCAGCAACGAGGGCAGCCGGTCTGAGCATTGCAGTGCGCAAAGGGCTGCCATCCAGCAATCAAAAAAAGAAGGTGCACACGAGTGCACACAAAAGGGTTACAAAAACATATCTACCACAGCCCTCATCTGGGCTTTACCCATTAGGGGGAGAATACCTATAGAACAAAAATGATGGTATTACAAGGTTTCCTTGCACTACTCTCCTTAAAGGGGGAAGAGGGAGTGTAGGGGGAGGAGGGCGGGGGGGGGGGGTTGGAGTAGCAGAATCATTGACTAAATAGGGAGCTGGGTGCCCAGGCAGTGGCCACAACATGAATTCAGTTAAACCAGGGAGTGCAGTTTAAGACGACCACTCACAAATAGCACGTCAAGGTTTCTAAACAGTCAGCGGATATGCTGGGGTTCTCGTTGAAGCAGACGGGGGGGCTGCGAAAAAAAAACCTTTCATAACAAAAGGCTGTCCTTCTGCAGACTGGGGAACAGCTTGGATAGGAGACTCTGCCATCCAGACGTGAGAACTTAAATATGAGGACAGTGGGATTAGACTGCATGCCACCAGTGGTTGCCACATGCTGGGGTGATTCACAATTAATGCCAGGACAGCGCTCCAAGCTTCATCTTGTGCACATCTCGAGAGGATAGCTCAGCGGCAACCTGCTCGCCTTGGAAGCAAGACAACACGGAGCAACACAGGTTCGAACCTCGGGTCCCCGCTTAGCAACCTCTGGGTAAAGCGTGTTATAAATAACCGATCATAAACAGCCCATCATATCACGTAAAAGCTTTTACAGATCAAATTGTATGGCATGAAATAATGTCATATACAGTGGAAACATAAGGGAAACGTAAAATAAATTAAGCCCCAAAGTAACCGAAAGCGATAGCGAGAAAGGGCATGTAGGTCCTGGCCATGAAGGGATGACCAGGTGCAAAGAAATACAGACCATAACATGTACGCTTTGGCGACGATCAGCACATAATCTGCACCCGTCTGATGGGAGAGTGGCAGAGACAGTCAGTAAGAGGTCTAATCCCACCAGTGCCTACCAGTCAAACAAGACGGCAATGTGACTCCCGCTGCAGCTTGCGGCTATTCTGGAAACTGCAAACCTCTGCTAGGAAAGAAGAAAAGGAGGCATCAGCAGAGCGCCAGGCTTTACATTCCAAGCATGCAACCTACAGCACCACTGATCTCCCAACAAACACCTCTGCAAGGGCGACATCTCAGACATCAAGGGCTGGTGCTAGGAATAGAGGGCCAAGGCAGGCTCAGACATCAGGGACAGAGGACCAAGGCAGGCTCAGACATCAGGGGCTGGTGCTAGGAACGGAGGACCAGGACGGGCTCAGACATCAGGGGCTGGTGCTAGGAACAGAGGACCAGGACGGGCTCAGACATCAGGGGCTGAGGCCCAAGGCAGGCTCAGGCATCAGGGACAGAGGATCAAGGCAGGCTCAGGCATCAGGGGCTGGTGCTAGGAACAGAGGACCAGGACGGGCTCAGACATCAGGGGCTGGTGCTAGGAACAGAGGGCCTAGGCAGGCTCAGGCATCAGGGCCTGGTGCTAGGAACAGAGGACCAGGACGGGCTCAGACATCAGGGGCTGGTGCTAGGAACAGAGGACCAGGACGGGCTCAGACATCAGGGGCTGAGGCCCAAGGCAGGCTCAGACATCAGGGGCTGGTGCTAGGAACAGAGGACCAGGAAGTGGTCAGACATCAGGGGCAGAGGACCAAGGCAGGCTCAGGCATCAGGGGCTGGTGCTAGGAACAGAGGACCAGGACGGGCTCAGACATCAGGGACAGAGGATCAAGGCAGGCTCAGACATCAGGGGCTGGTGCTAGGAACGGAGGACCAGGACGGGCTCAGACATCAGGGGCTGAGGCCCAAGGCAGGCTCAGGCATCAGGGGCTGGTGCTAGGAACAGAGGACCAGGACGGGCTCAGACATCAGGGACAGAGGACCAAGGCAGGCTCAGACATCAGGGGCTGGTGCTAGGAACAGAGGACCAGGACGGGCTCAGACATCAGGGGCTGGTGCTAGGAACAGAGGACCAGGACGGGCTCAGACATCAGGGGCTGGTGCTAGGAACAGAGGACCAGGACGGGCTCAGACATCAGGGGCTGAGGACCAAGGCAGGCTCAGGCATCAGGGGCTGGTGCTAGGAACAGAGGACCAGGACGGGCTCAGACATCAGGGGCTGAGGACCAAGGCAGGCTCAGGCATCAGGGGCTGGTGCTAGGAACAGAGGACCAGGACGGGCTCAGACATCAGGGGCTGGTGCTAGGAACAGAGGACCAGGACGGGATCAGACATCAGGGGCTGGTGCTAGGAACAGAGGGCCAAGGCAGGCTCAGGCATCAGGGGCTGGTGCTAGGAACAGAGGACCTAGGCAGGCTCAGGCATCAGGGGCTGGTGCTAGGAACAGAGGACCAGGACGGGCTCAGACATCAGGGGCTGGTGCTAGGGACAGAGGACCGAGGCGGGCTCAGGCATCAGGGACAGAGGACCGAGGCGGGCTCAGGCATCAGGGAAAGAGGACCGAGGCGGGCTCAGGCATCAGGGACAGAGGACCGAGGCGGGCTCAGGCATCAGGGACAGAGGACCGAGGCAGGCTCAGGCATCAGGGGCAGAGGACCGAGGCAGGCTCAGGCATCAGGGGCAGAGGACCGAGGCAGGCTCAGGCATCAGGGGCAGAGGACCGAGGCAGGCTCAGGCATCAGGGGCAGAGGACCGAGGCAGGCTCAGGCATCAGGGGCAGAGGACCTAGGCAGGCTCAGGCATCAGGGGCTGGTGCTAGGAACAGAGGACCAGGACGGGCTCAGACATCAGGGGCTGAGGACCAAGGCAGGCTCAGGCATCAGGGGCTGGTGCTAGGAACAGAGGACCAGGACGGGCTCAGACATCAGGGGCTGAGGACCAAGGCAGGCTCAGGCATCAGGGGCTGAGGACCAAGGCAGGCTCAGGCATCAGGGGCTGAGGACCAAGGCAGGCTCAGGCATCAGGGGCTGGTGCTAGGAACAGAGGACCAGGACGGGCTCAGACATCAGGGGCTGAGGACCAAGGCAGGCTCAGGCATCAGGGGCTGGTGCTAGGAACAGAGGACCAGGACGGGCTCAGACATCAGGGGCTGAGGACCAAGGCAGGCTCAGGCATCAGGGGCTGGTGCTAGGAACAGAGGACCAGGACGGGCTCAGACATCAGGGGCTGAGGACCAACGCAGGCTCAGGCATCAGGGGCTGGTGCTAGGAACAGAGGACCAGGACGGGCTCAGACATCAGGGGCTGGTGCTAGGAACAGAGGACCAGGACGGGCTCAGACATCAGGGGCTGAGGACCAAGGCAGGCTCAGGCATCAGGGGCTGAGGACCAAGGCAGGCTCAGGCATCAGGGGCTGGTGCTAGGAACAGAGGACCAGGACGGGCTCAGACATCAGGGGCTGAGGACCAAGGCAGGCTCAGGCATCAGGGGCTGGTGCTAGAAACAGAGGACCAGGACGGGCTCAGACATCAGGGGCTGGTGCTAGAAACAGAGGACCAGGACGGGCTCAGACATCAGTGGCTGGTGCTAGGAACAGAGGGCCAAGGCAGGCTCAGGCATCAGGGGCTGGTGCTAGGAACAGAGGACCTAGGCAGGCTCAGGCATCAGGGGCTGGTGCTAGGAACAGAGGACCAGGACGGGCTCAGACATCAGGGGCTGGTGCTAGGGACAGAGGACCGAGGCGGGCTCAGGCATCAGGGACAGAGGACCGAGGCGGGCTCAGGCATCAAGGCGGGCTCAGGCATCAGGGACAGAGGACCGAGGCGGGCTCAGGCATCAGGGACAGAGGACCGAGGCGGGCTCAGGCATCAGGGACAGAGGACCGAGGCGGGCTCAGGCATCAGGGACAGAGGACCGAGGCGGGCTCAGGCATCAGGGACAGAGGACCGAGGCGGGCTCAGGCATCAGGGACAGAGGACCGAGGCGGGCTCAGGCATCAGGGACAGAGGACCGAGGCAGGCTCAGGCATCAGGGGCTGGTGCTAGGGGCAGAGGACCGAGGCAGGCTCAGGCATCAGGGGCTGGTGCTAGGAACAGAGGACCAAGGCGGGCTCAGACATCAGGGGCTGGTGCTAGGAACAGAGGACCAGGACTGGTGCTAGGAACAGAGGACCTAGGCAGGCTCAGGCATCAGGGGCTGGTGCTAGGAACAGAGGACCGAGGCGGGCCCAGGCATCATGGGCTGGTGCCAGGAACAGAGGACCGAGGCGGGCTCAGACATGAGGGACTGGTGCCAGGAACAGAGGACCGAGGCGGGCTCAGACATGAGGGACTGGTGCTAGGAATAGAGGGCCAAGGCAGGCTCAGGCATCAAGGACCGAGGACCGAGGACCAAGGCAGGCTCGGGCATCGGGGACCGAGGACCAAGGCAGGCTCGGGCATCGGGGACCGAGGACCAAGGCAGGCTCGGGCATCGGGGACCGAGGACCAAGGCAGGCTCGGGCATCGGGGACCGAGGACCAAGGCAGGCTCGGGCATCAGGGACCGAGGACCAAGGCAGGCTCGGGCATCAGGGACCGAGGACCAAGGCAGGCTCGGGCATCAGGGACCGAGGACCAAGGCAGGCTCAGGCATCAGGGACCGAGGACCAAGGCAGGCTCAGGCATCAGGGACCGAGGACCAAGGCAGGCTCAGGCATCAGGGACCGAGGACCAAGGCAGGCTCAGGCATCAGGGACCGAGGACCAAGGCAGGCTCAGGCATCAGGGACCGAGGACCAAGGCAGGCTCAGGCATCAGGGACCGAGGACCAAGGCAGGCTCAGGCATCAGGGACCGAGGACCAAGGCAGGCTCAGGCATCAGGGACCGAGGGCCAAGACAGGCCCAGGCATCAGGGACCGAGGGCCAAGACAGGCCCAGGCATCAGGGACCGAGGGCCAAGACAGGCCCAGGCATCAGGGACCGAGGGCCAAGACAGGCCCAGGCATCAGGGACCGAGGGCCAAGACAGGCCCAGGCATCAGGGACCGAGGGCCAAGACAGGCCCAGGCATCAGGGACCGAGGGCCAAGACAGGCCCAGGCATCAGGGACCGAGGGCCAAGACAGGCCCAGGCATCAGGGACCGAGGGCCAAGACAGGCCCAGGCATCAGGGACCGAGGACCAAGACAGGCCCAGGCATCAGGGACCGAGGACCAAGACAGGCCCAGGCATCAGGGACCGAGGACCAAGACAGGCCCAGGCATCAGGGACCGAGGACCAAGACAGGCCCAGGCATCAGGGACCGAGGACCAAGACAGGCCCAGGCATCAGGGACCGAGGACCAAGACAGGCCCAGGCATCAGGGACCGAGGACCAAGACAGGCTCAGGCATCAGGGACCGAGGACCAAGACAGGCTCAGGCATCAGGGACCGAGGACCAAGACAGGCTCAGGCATCAGGGACCGAGGACCAAGACAGGCTCAGGCATCAGGGGCTGGTGCTAGGAACAGAGGACCAGGACGGGCTCAGACATCAGGGGCTGGTGCCATGATCATAGGGACAAGGAAGGCTCAGGCATCAGGGGCTGGTGCTAGGAATAGAGGACCAGGACGGGCTCAGACACCAGGGGCTGGTGCTAGGAACAGAGGACCGAGGCAGGCTCAGACATGAGGGACTGGTGCCAGGAACAGAGCACCTAGGCGGGCTCAGACATGAGGGACTGGTGCTAGGAATAGAGGGCCAAGGCAGGCTCAGGCATCAAGGACCGAGGACCAAGGCAGGCTCAGACATCAGGGGCTGGTGCTAGGATCAGAGGACCCAGGCAGGCTCAGACATCGGAGACTGAGGGCCAAGGCGGGCTCAGACATCGGAGACAGAGGGCCAAGGCGGGCTCAGACATCGGAGACAGAGGGCCAAGGCGGGCTCAGACATCGGAGACCGAGGACCAAGGCGGGCTCAGACATCGGAGACCGAGGACCAAGGCGGGCTCAGACATCGGAGACCGAGGACCAAGGCGGGCTCAGACATCCGGGACTGGTGCCAGCATCATAGGGACAAGGCAGGCTCAGACATCAGGGGCTGGTGCTAGGAACAGAGGACCAGGACGGGCTCAGACATCAGGGGCTGGTGCTAGGAACAGAGGACCAGGACGGGCTCAGACATCAGGGGCTGAGGACCAAGGCAGGCTCAGGCATCAGGGGCTGGTGCTAGGAACAGAGGACCAGGACGGGCTCAGACATCAGGGGCTGAGGACCAAGGCAGGCTCAGGCATCAGGGGCTGGTGCTAGGAACAGAGGACCAGGACGGGCTCAGACATCAGGGGCTGGTGCTAGGAACAGATGACCAGGACGGGCTCAGACATCAGGGGCTGGTGCTAGGAACAGAGGGCCAAGGCAGGCTCAGGCATCAGGGGCTGGTGCTAGGAACAGAGGACCTAGGCAGGCTCAGGCATCAGGGGCTGGTGCTAGGAACAGAGGACCAGGACGGGCTCAGACATCAGGGGCTGGTGCTAGGGACAGAGGACCAGGACGGGCTCAGACATCAGGGGCTGGTGCTAGGGACAGAGGACCGAGGCGGGCTCAGGCATCAGGGACAGAGGACCGAGGCGGGCTCAGGCATCAGGGACAGAGGACCGAGGCGGGCTCAGGCATCAGGGACAGAGGACCGAGGCGGGCTCAGGCATCAGGGACAGAGGACCGAGGCGGGCTCAGGCATCAGGGACAGAGGACCGAGGCGGGCTCAGGCATCAGGGACAGAGGACCGAGGCGGGCTCAGGCATCAGGGACAGAGGACCGAGGCGGGCTCAGGCATCAGGGACAGAGGACCGAGGCGGGCTCAGGCATCAGGGGCAGAGGACCGAGGCAGGCTCAGGCATCAGGGGCAGAGGACCGAGGCAGGCTCAGGCATCAGGGGCAGAGGACCTAGGCAGGCTCAGGCATCAGGGGCTGGTGCTAGGAACAGAGGACCAGGACGGGCTCAGACATCAGGGGCTGAGGACCAAGGCAGGCTCAGGCATCAGGGGCTGAGGACCAAGGCAGGCTCGGGCATCAGGGGCTGGTGCTAGGAACAGAGGACCAGGACGGGCTCAGACATCAGGGGCTGGTGCTAGGAACAGAGGACCAGGACGGGCTCAGACATCAGGGGCTGAGGACCAAGGCAGGCTCAGGCATCTGGGGCTGGTGCTAGGAACAGAGGACCAGGACGGGCTCAGACATCAGGGGCTGAGGACCAAGGCAGGCTCAGGCATCAGGGGCTGAGGACCAAGGCAGGCTCAGGCATCAGGGGCTGGTGCTAGGAACAGAGGACCAGGACGGGCTCAGACATCAGGGGCTGGTGCTAGGAACAGAGGACCAGGACGGGCTCAGACATCAGGGGCTGAGGACCAAGGCAGGCTCAGGCATCAGGGGCTGAGGACCAAGGCAGGCTCAGGCATCAGGGGCTGGTGCTAGGAACAGAGGACCAGGACGGGCTCAGACATCAGGGGCTGAGGACCAAGGCAGGCTCAGGCATCAGGGGCTGGTGCTAGGAACAGAGGACCAGGACGGGCTCAGACATCAGGGGCTGGTGCTAGAAACAGAGGACCAGGACGGGCTCAGACATCAGGGGCTGGTGCTAGGAACAGAGGGCCAAGGCAGGCTCAGGCATCAGGGGCTGGTGCTAGGAACAGAGGACCTAGGCAGGCTCAGACATCAGGGGCTGGTGCTAGGAACAGAGGACCAGGACGGGCTCAGACATCAGGGGCTGGTGCTAGGGACAGAGGACCGAGGCGGGCTCAGGATTCAGGGACAGAGGACCGAGGCGGGCTCAGGCATCAAGGCGGGCTCAGGCATCAGGGACAGAGGACCGAGGCGGGCTCAGGCATCAGGGACAGAGGACCGAGGCGGGCTCAGGCATCAGGGACAGAGGACCGAGGCGGGCTCAGGCATCAGGGACAGAGGACCGAGGCGGGCTCAGGCATCAGGGGCTGGTGCTAGGAACAGAGGACCAAGGCGGGCTCAGACATCAGGGGCTGGTCCTAGGAACAGAGGACCAGGACTGGTGCTAGGAACAGAGGACCTAGGCAGGCTCAGGCATCAGGGGCTGGTGCTAGGAACAGAGGACCGAGGCGGGCCCAGGCATCATGGGCTGGTGCCAGGAACAGAGGACCGAGGCGGGCTCAGACATGAGGGACTGGTGCCAGGAACAGAGGACCGAGGCGGGCTCAGACATGAGGGACTGGTGCTGGGAATAGAGGGCCAAGGCAGGCTCAGGCATCAAGGACCGAGGACCAAGGACCAAGGCAGGCTCGGGCATCGAGGACCGAGGACCAAGGCAGGCTCAGGCATCAGGGACCGAGGACCAAGGCAGGCTCAGGCATCAGGGACCGAGGACCAAGGCAGGCTCAGGCATCAGGGACCGAGGACCAAGGCAGGCTCAGGCATCAGGGACCGAGGACCAAGGCAGGCTCAGGCATCAGGGACCGAGGACCAAGGCAGGCTCAGGCATCAGGGACCGAGGACCAAGGCAGGCTCAGGCATCAGGGACCGAGGACCAAGGCAGGCTCAGGCATCAGGGACCGAGGACCAAGGCAGGCTCAGGCATCAGGGACCGAGGACCAAGGCAGGCTCAGGCATCAGGGACCGAGGACCAAGGCAGGCTCAGGCATCAGGGACCGAGGACCAAGGCAGGCTCAGGCATCAGGGACCGAGGACCAAGGCAGGCTCAGGCATCAGGGACCGAGGACCAAGGCAGGCTCAGGCATCAGGGACCGAGGACCAAGGCAGGCTCAGGCATCAGGGACCGAGGACCAAGGCAGGCTCAGGCATCAGGGACCGAGGACCAAGGCAGGCTCAGGCATCAGGGACCGAGGGCCAAGACAGGCCCAGGCATCAGGGACCGAGGGCCAAGACAGGCCCAGGCATCAGGGACCGAGGGCCAAGACAGGCCCAGGCATCAGGGACCGAGGGCCAAGACAGGCCCAGGCATCAGGGACCGAGGGCCAAGACAGGCCCAGGCATCAGGGACCGAGGGCCAAGACAGGCCCAGGCATCAGGGACCGAGGGCCAAGACAGGCTCAGGCATCAGGGACCGAGGACCAAGACAGGCTCAGGCATCAGGGACCGAGGACCAAGACAGGCTCAGGCATCAGGGACCGAGGACCAAGACAGGCTCAGGCATCAGGGGCTGGTGCTAGGAACAGAGGACCAGGACGGGCTCAGACATCAGGGGCTGGTGCCATGATCATAGGGACAAGGAAGGCTCAGGCATCAGGGGCTGGTGCTAGGAATAGAGGACCAGGACGGGCTCAGACACCAGGGGCTGGTGCTAGGAACAGAGGACCGAGGCAGGCTCAGACATGAGGCACTGGTGCCAGGAACAGAGGACCTAGGCGGGCTCAGACATGAGGGACTGGTGCTAGGAATAGAGGGCCAAGGCAGGCTCAGGCATCAAGGACCGAGGACCAAGGCAGGCTCAGACATCAGGGGCTGGTGCTAGGATCAGAGGACCCAGGCAGGCTCAGACATCGGAGACTGAGGGCCAAGGCAGGCTCAGACATTGGAGACTGAGGGCCAAGGCGGGCTGAGACATCGGAGACCGAGGACCAAGGCGGGCTCAGACATCGGAGACCGAGGACCAAGGCGGGCTCAGACATCGGAGACCGAGGACCAAGGCGGGCTCAGACATCGGAGACCGAGGACCAAGGCGGGCTCAGACATCCGGGACTGGTGCCAGCATCATAGGGACAAGGCAGGCTCAGACATCAGGGGCTGGTGCTAGGAACAGAGGACCAAGGCAGGCTCAGACATTGGGGACTGGTGCTAGGATCATAGGGACAAGGAAGGGGCAAATATAACCCAGAGCCATTCTGAAAATGGATAGGAAGGAGCTGCTATCACCACACACACTCCTCCTACCCTGCATTGTCTGCGCTAGCCTGAAGCCTGAGAAGCCAGTGTGACGATACTATCCTAAATCTGGCCAAACAGGCTATCATTCAGCTTTCTATAGCTCACCTGGTGGTTGCTACGGTCAAGCGATGAACGCTCCTCAGAGGTACTCTGCCTTTCCTCTCCTTCCCCCAGACACTGTCTCCCAAGCTCTATTTCTCTCTAGGTTGGACCATTGTAACAGCCTCTTTCTAAAACGACCTGCCTTTACTCTCCGCCCTCTGCAACTAATCCAGAACAGGACTGCAAGACTTGTCCTTGGCCTCAAACCCTGGGATTGCATCTCTCCAGCTCTGAAATCTCTCCATTGGCTTCCAGTGGATGCAAGGATTACATTAAAAACCCTCTGCATTATCCACAAGGTCCAAAATATCTTCATCTCCTTCCGCAAATACCACCCCCTCGCGAGCTCTTTGCTCCTCTACCTCTGAGTCAGTTCTTTTTCAAAAAAACGAGTAGGGGGTAGATCTGTCCTCGGCTGGGGTCTCCCTCTGGAATAGCCTCCCTGCCACTCTAAAATGTGAGGAGAATCATCTCCGGGTCCGGAAGCACCTCAGGACTCTCCTCTTAGCTTCTGCCTTCACTCCTCTTCTGATCTGTTCTCTTGGCACTGTGCACCAGGCCACCCTCTGTCCCCTGGGCCCAGGTACCTGCTCACCCTGCCACCCTCCTGAACTGCCTCCTGGCCACCCCTAGCACTGGGGTCTGCATCTGTACCCAAACAGTCCCCCACCCCCATTTCTTCTTTGTCTGCACTTAGACTTACCCAGTCTGCTGCCCTAAACACAGCACTTGCCACTTGCTGGCTGCACTACCCCTGTTTATTGCCTCAATTATCTATTTATTTTTGTTCATTATTTATCTGTTTCTCCTTTGCCCCGCACTCTCCACTCTCCCCATTCCATGCAGTTTTCCCCTTTCCCTTGCACTTGCGTGTTCTCAATGTCACTGGGCTTAGTAAGATCATTGTGTTCTCCACTGTTCCCCTCCCATGCCTTGTCGCGCTCTGAAACATGTGTATGAGCGCGATACAAATAAAACATATCAGTCGGGAGGGGGAAAGTAGACAATAGAGGGCAACAATTACTTTATTAGAAATGCTGCTAGAGTAATTTGGGTTCAGAAAGTCTGAGGGGGTAGCTTTTAGAGGCCTATAGCCTGGCCAAGTAGGTTCATGCTGGAAGAGAGCTTTTATGATCATCAAGTTGATCATAGGGTGTGCCAGGGGCACGTCGAGATGTTCATTCACCCAACTGCAGCCCAGTAACTAATAGGATGTAGCATGGGAGAGGGACAATTTGGATTTGCTCAGGGGGATACTATTGCCAATTCCATATGAATCCAGCAATGGCAAGTGTAGGCCCAACGTTAATGTCAGAACATTGTTACAAGGCCACTTGGGCACCTTTCCGAAAGAGGGCTGAGAGGTGGGAACCTCAGAGTCAAGAATACTTGCCAATTTCTGACCTAGGACAATGCTCTGGTTTGGGTGAAGGTGAAAGGTCAGCATCTTAAGGTCATTTGTTTGGGTGTAGCTGCCAAAGCTCTTCAATTATGCACAATTGCTGTGGAGTAGCCAAACCAGCAGATATACCAAAGACGAACTGCTTCATCTGAGATGCGGTCCTGTGGGCTAGTGGAGGTGCAGCGTGTCTACCAGTTGATACAGGAGGTGAACAGCAATGGCAGGTAAGGTAGGAGACTCCCCTATGTACCAGCCCTCACATTGGGTTCTTCTCAATCTTAGTTAAATGTCGAAAGTAGCCACTCAGATGCAGTCACCAGCGCACTCGTATCTTCAGGTCTGTTTTTGCACATGGAAGCGCAATGTGGGGGCGATGATGCAACCAACGTAGACAAACCCAGACACCTTACCAGTTTTTAACCTCTCAAGGTACAATCTTGCCAAAGAAAAACTCTCGGTATTCACGAAAGGCCTATCATATGTCCCAACCAATCATACCGACTGGTTTGGGTTAGAAAATGAACGTCAACATTTCTTCAGGTCTATCAGACTTAAAGCACACTTCAAAGACTCCGACCCGAGATCCCAGATGGAAGATACAGGATTCAAACCCAAATCCAACTACTGCCCGAAAGACCATGAGACAGAACCTGCTCTCATTACCTTTGAAAGGTGCGTCAGACAACTTCAAAGAATACAAACACCTATTAGACACAACCTTACCAATGATTAACGCAAGGCCCTTAAACAACTATCCATGAACAACATTGTGATAAAAGCCGTGGAAAGGGAGCAGGTATTGTGGTCCAGAGTACTTCACAATATAAAGAAATGGTTCTGTCCCTACTTGATGACAGAACAAACTACAAGGTACTGAGCCAAGACCCTACAGGAGCCATTAAACAGGAAATCACGTCATGTACCAGCTATGCTCTTGAATACGAATGGATT
Organism: Ambystoma mexicanum; assembly: GCF_040938575.1. Lineage (NCBI taxonomy): Eukaryota > Metazoa > Chordata > Amphibia > Caudata > Ambystomatidae > Ambystoma > Ambystoma mexicanum. The sequence goes on from NC_090939.1 coordinate 9,656,452, forward strand.
ACAGATAAAGAGGAGTCTTTTCTCAATACATCAGAGGGGAGAACACCAGCATTTTTTATGCACTCCCGAAACTCCACAAAGATGCCATCTGCCCTCTGGGAAGACCCATCGTGTCAAGATGTGGTTCCATTCACAAACCCCTCTGCAAATGTATTAATTTCTTTTTCAAACCCTTATGCCAAGTCACTCCCACATACCTGAAAGACACGATGTCCACCATCAACGTTTATGAAAACATAACCTTTGACAACAGGACTGACATCCTGGTGACGCTGGATATAAAAGCATTATACACCAGCATCCCACAAACTGCGGCCTTGCACTGCATACAGAACCATCTCACTCACAACATGGAACAAGAAAGAGTCAGTGTCAACTTCATTTTGGAACTGCTAGAAATAACTCTTACTAAGAACTTCCTGTTTGACGAGACTTTCTACCCCCCCAGACATCTGGCACAGCCATGGGGGGCTGCTTTTGACCCCAGCCTCGCAATAATTTTCACTGCAGAATTTGAAGCAATCCATGTACAGAGTCAACATAACCCATTCTGGAATGACGGATGACACCCAGATACTCATCCCCATCACTGGTGACTACACAGCCGACACCAAAGCTTAGAAAGATGTCTATTTGGTCATCCAGGCCTGGATGGCTCAACATGAACTCTGCCTCAACGACGATAAGATGGAGCTCCTACTACTAGGATCCACTCATCGTCTCAACAAACTAAACCAAGCCTATAAGTCTGTCACTATTGACGGCAACGTCATCAAGATCTCCAAAGACACCAAAACATTAGGCGTTTAGACTCCACCCTATCCCTGAACAGACAAACAAATGCTGTTAGGTCGGCCTCGGCCTACACATGCAAACTTATCACTGCCTGAAGACTCACAATTGCACTACGCTGGCCAGAACTCTTATGTCCAAAATAGACTATTGTAGTGCCCTCTACCTAGGGACTAGCCAGTCTAACCTCAAACTACAAACTATTCAAAATAATGCCATAAGGGCAGCTCTCAATATTCCCAGACGGTCCCATATCTCCACTTTCAGATCTGACCTTCGTTGGCTCCCGGTAAAACACAGAATTGCCTTGAAAACGCTAGCTCTGACCCACAAATGCCTGAACAACGATGCCCCGCCCCACCCCTCATCGCGTCTTGCACTTCATTCTTCCTCCCGTCCTATCAGATCAGCCCAAATTCACAGCCTAACTCTGCCCAGATTCAAACTCCAAAAAGCGGGTGGCGTGAGCTTCCCTGTCCTAGCTTCCAAACTGTGGAACACTCTGGCAACCCACATAAGAACTGAACCGTCCTTTCTAATGTTCAAAAACAACGCCAAAGCTTGGCTGTTCACCCAGAAAGCATAAGGTCCCACGCTAGCCGGTTCCTTATCTGTCTATATTTCATTTGTGTATATATGCCACACTGTATCGTTCTTAACTTGTATCCTGTACTTACGCACTACCTGTAAATCTCGCCCTTTGTATATTGCTGTAGCCTGTACTTAAGGTTAGGCGCCCGGTTGCCCACGGGCCTTGTGCGCTTTACAATTAAATCAAACATCAGTCGATGGTAGAGTTATATAGACTGCATCATCTTCATTTGGAAAGGCTCTGCCAATGCACTCGCAGACTTCCATGGTTGGCAGAAAACATGGTCCACGGACCTACAATTCACCATTAATAGCAGTGTGACATCAATCAACTTCCTGGATCTGACAATCAGAGTCGAGGAGGGCAAACTCACATGTACCCTCTTCAGAAAAGAGACCGATAGAAACTCCTTACTTCATTACCGAAGTAATCATCCTGAGAGCCTGAAGACTAACCTACCCTTCGGTCAATTCCTCAGACTCAGGCGCAACTGCTCAGAGACTCACCAATACCAGCACCATGCAGAGATCCTGGAATCCAAACCGAAAGCCCGGGGCTACCCAAAAAAATGCTTAAAAATACTAGAAAACAAGTTCCCTGCACCCACTGAGAGACACTGCTCCAGCCCAAACACAAACGCTGAGAACGACAATTACCTGTGTTAACCTTTGGACCGAACACCAACAGGATATAGAGCATTATTAAACAATTCTGGCCTCTGATCAGACATTACCTGGCGAACCACCATCCAGAATGGCCCTCAAATGGTCCAAGAACATAAGTGAATGGCTCACACACACCAAACTTCCCAAAAAACCACTGAGAACAGGCCTCTGAAATCTAAGAGATCACTGGCCACTACCCATGCGGCAACTGTACAGTATGCCGTTTTACCAACAAAATAAAAACTTAATGTTGTCTATGCAATAGAATGTCCATGTGGCTTACACTACGTAGGCCAGACCAGCAGACCGGTACACAAACGCATCGTGGAACACCAGTCCAAAATCAGATGCCGCACGACAACAGCCCCACTGGTCTCCCACTTTTTGGAACTACAACATGACCAAGACCAACTGAAGTAGTGGGTCTTGGAAAGAATACAAAACAGTGAATGTGAAAAATGCCCTGAACTACAAAGAAGCTTGGTGGGTCTTTAAATTGCGCTCAATCGAAACAGGCCTCAACGAAGCAACGCCTTTGGATAATCGATACTAAGCGGCTACCCTTATTTGGCACATTCCAAGTGACCTCTCTGGTCTGCAGACCCACACAACTATTAGCAACTACATATACATCTCCCATGCTTGTGCATAATCTTGCTACCCAGTGCTATCCAGAGCAGTACATTGACTGTTTACTATACACTGTGCACCAGTACACACCAATGACTGGCACCTACGTCCAGTCTGCCAATATTTGGACCCTCTCCATACCTGGTGGCGCCCACTCTCCATCGCCTGCGCCCCATTTCATGCTTACTGGCCAGGCTCCCCATTTGCCTTGATCAGTTCCCTTTACACACACCTTGGTGCATTCTGGCACACCAGCCCACGCAGGTTCATGTCATACTTGGTTATGACCATCAGCTTCTACTTTGTAAAACACATGGGGCCGCCTCTTCAGTCCGATTTACGACCCTGCCAACACAGCCCCCCCAACCAGCAGGTCCACAAGGCTTCCCTATATGTTACCTAGGTAACATTTTTCCTGGATCCAGACGCAGGCTCAGAGCAGTGACTTCCAGCTTGTGAGCATGCGTCCTGGATTAGCATTCCCCTTGCGGAGCATGCGCAGTCCGCTCGCGACGTATGCCTACAGCTTTCTCCACTGGGACTGAGCGCTGTTCTCCATTGCTTCACGATTCTTTCTCAAGCAAGGTAAGCAGTGCGTTCCTCCTCTGCAGGGGCTCCCTATTTTACATGGCAACCCGCCACGCTAAGCATACGCGCACCCGTCCATACTCTTTGCCACTTTTTTCATAGCATATTCCACTTCATCCTTACAGCGCCCGCAGGTTGGTGACACAACAGGGGGACTGCTCCCCAGCTGCTCTTCTACAACCAGCCACAACCGGTCCTCTACCTCCGGTTCACTAGCTGCTTTGGGGGCACGTGTATACAGTGCATCTGGCATTTTCAGCACTACCGTTGCCAGACTCCACCACTAGTGCATGGTAATTAAGTAAGAACATCCTCTGTACCTTACATTCCCTCTGTGTATGGGGACCATGCCTGGCGTGCACCACTCAGGATACATGGTTGCTAATGCTTTACAGATGGATTCAGGCCGCTTCACTCCCAGTCCTTCACAGTATACAGCCGTATCATACTCTAGTCCCTGCTGATTGAACACGGCTCGACTAGATTGACCCGTCACTACTCCTCCCACCTCCGCCCAGACCCAAGTTCAAGGTTGGCTTGCATTTGTTTTTTTAATGAGAATGCTCTTCTCTTATTGACACTATTGGTACCACTTGATGGTACAGTCCACCTTGTGAGATTTTAATATCCCCTTCATTTTTTGTTTAATAACTATAGGAAGACAATCCCATGGCCCAGAAGGCACCACACCTAGGACCCAGCCTTGCCTTTGCTCGCCCTGTATACACTCCTGGGAATTCTATGTTCCCGCCATAGACAGAGGATTGGTCACCAATAGATCTCAGACAATCATATAGCTTATGGGGCTTGCCCTGACTCTGGAAGGACAAGTGTGTTCCCTTTCTCGCCCCCCCCACCATATGCTGTTGCACCACTAATTAGTGCCTACTAGATTTGCGTGTATATTGTTGCAGTCTACCTTTGTGTTCCATTTTCTAAAATTGTTGAAAATATATTCACCCCTCTGTTTTTCCTCACACCTTACATTTCTTTATTTCCTTTATGATATTGTTCAAATGTATGCGAGTAATATGTTGTTGCAATCCAGGTCTTTAAAATACCTTGATGCGGAACACACGAGAGACATGCTCGAATGATGTCTGCTAGTTTAAATGTACCAGGATGCTCTACCTTGACTGTCCGGTACTAGAAGCTTTATGTAATAAATATATAACAAAAAAGCTTTTTCTGACAAGACTTTGTATACATGTACACATTAATTTGCTTGTAGTCCTCACAGCTAAGTGTTCCTTAGATTATACCACAAGGATGGACCACCGGTGATTCTGGCAACACCACGATTACCTTGTTCTAAATAGCAGCATACAGAATTAGTAGTATGTTGCAACTCCATTCGGCGGTTACTCCTTTTTGGGATATATAAAGCTTCCTGTGGACAGGGCGTTTGCTAGGGCTTGTGGTTCAGAAATTGCCATCATGCCAAGGGAAGTGACCTCCAAGCTGAGGAACAGGAAGCCTGGTACAGCTGGTCCCAGGGCAGAGTTTAGCAGTTTGCAGGTGATGCAGAGTCCTACAGCATGTGTTCAGGGGCGTGGACACTTTCTTCAACCTAGGTTTTAAGATGAATTTCTCAAATCAGCCCCTGGGGAGGCCTTTAGAAGGCCACAGGATTTATAGTAAATAAAGGACTACACAGAGGCTAATCTACTAGTGTCGAAGAGCAGTCAAAGCTGAGTCTCAGGGAAAGTGCGGGACTTGTCTAGGGGCACAAGGAGTCCACCACCAATAATTCAAGTTTGTCAGTAAGTATATGAAAATACAATGCATTCACCTTTAGCGATAATATTACATAGCAAGAGTAAATCGGGTATGTAATGAAATGCAAGAGAAACAGTTAGAGAGAATAACCGCAACCCTATTTCCTCTGACTTATGAAGTCCAGCCCTAAAATGAATGGGACCTTGTGCCCAAAAGTCACAAGTTCTACTATGGTTTCTCCAGGGTACGCATTTCAAAACAGAAGCAGTTGGTTGTGGTGGTATAAATTCCTTTCTGCCAGCCGCGGAAGTGAAATCTGTCTAATTTCCTTCTGCTTCGCCCCAAACCGCTGTTCCGCCAACCCTGTGTCTCAAAAAGAGAAGCACAATGCTTCTGGAATCGCTGTGTGAAATCTAGTACAAATCAAAGTGTGGCACAAAGCTTCTCATGCCGCTGCATGAACGTAGCATTAGTCGAAAAAAAGGCCAGCGCAAGGTTTGTGACGCTGCACTAGCACGGAGCGAAAAAAGTCCTGTGCAAAGTTTCTAGTCTTGCAACACAAAACCAACATGCAAACGAAACACCATGTTCTGCGCAAAAGTGCACAAAACCGGGTGTAATTTCAGTGGCGGCGGAACCGTAATGCCGATTTCGCTTAATAGGCAGAAGCAAAATCCAGTGTGAATTCTGCCCTTTTCGCCCATCGCTAGTAAAGCAACTAGTTACTTCAAAATAGGTACTCTACCCCATGACTTGGTTAAATCTTAGGAAAGGATCCTTGGCCCAGGTTTGATGACCAAAGGCCAGGCCAGAGGGAGTTTAAGGACAAAGGCCTCTAACCCCAATATCTTACCTTTTGGGAAAAAAGTGGGGTGGGGGGGGGTGGACAGACACCAGTATATGTATATTCACTTACCCACTTGAGCCAGATTCGTCCAGGTGAAACTAGGTCAAACAGAATTTGCCAGGGCTCAAATTTTCTGTCTATTGTGCTGGTAAGGGGAGTCCAGGGGGTGCAGGTGTAGAGAATTTTTTTGTGTAGGAAACTGGTTGCGGTTCCCACCAGACTGTTCCAGGCAACCGCTTAAAGATCCCCAAACAAAGAAACTATGCCGACCTCAATGGTGCAGACCCTTTAAGACACCTCATGAGATTGCAAAAGGATGGTTTCAGCAGAGATGAACACAGTCAGGAGGCAAACACCAACACAGCCTCAGCTCAGCTTCCCTTGTTGTGAGAAGGAAATTGAGAAAATGTGACTTATGTCGTGCGCTGAAGATCCTGCGAGAGCCAAGGCTCTGTCCGAACGGCATTGGCTACAGCACAGTAGCCCAAAAGGGACCCCAACGGTCCTGGGGTCAATGCCCCAACAAGGGTCTTCTGTGATCAGGCAGAGGAGCAGGGCTTCACCGAGCCGATCACTGGGGTCGATGCTGGACAGCTGCAGGGATCGTCCTCCGGTTGTCAGCAGGCTGCTCTTCTTCATAGAAGTCTTGGTTCCACCGATGATCTGTCAAATAGTTGCAAGAGCCATCCTTTTATCCTAGCTCAAACCCACCAAGGGTAAGGCTCTGAACCATCAACCCACCAAGGGTAAGGCTCTGAACCATTCAAACAGCCCAGGGTTATCTAATCTTAGACAAGCACTGGTCATCAAATCAGTACAGCAACAGACGCCTGGGCGCCAGAGGATGTGGACTGAGACCAGCCAGTCCCAGCAAGCTCCTCCATGGACACTGATGCGCACACACACACCCACCCCGCGCCCCCCCCCCCACCCGTGGAAGCAGCAGCTTTCACGGGGAAAGCGGTTACCATACATGACATTTCCTGACTTGAGAGGCAAGAAGAAGAAGGCCAAAAGGACAAGATAAAGAACAAACGAAAGTCTAGTGGCACAGCCATTTTAGGGTGCTAGCCAACTTTAGCCATTTGCAATAAATGCAAAAGGGCACAAGAAAAATCTCAGAAAAACACTAGTAGTTGCCACCAGCTTGTTTTAGGCACATTGTCAAAGTAACCAAAAAGTAAACGGGTCAAATGTTATGAGGATACAAAGTATCTTAACTGTACGTCACTGTAAGGTGATATTTGCAATTGTAAACATACAGCAATTCCAAAAGAGAGACAGCCTCTCAGTTCCAATAGCCTTAGGGACTAGTCAGTTTCCCCATAAGAATGAGCAAAACAGGCAAGGGCAGTAAAGCAGAAGGCTTTACTAACTGCCAGGAGTCAGGACAGGGTTAAAAAAAATAAGCAAAAAGACGTGTGGTCCCAAAGGAATCGATGTAGGAAAGGGTGCAAAAAGAAAAACGTTCCCACCACTAGGCAAAAAGACTTGTTAAGTTCTCCTTGGCTCACCTAGTGATAGTGGTCATCAGGAGCTCCGAGTCTACTCAAAGCAGAGTAGAAAGGAATACAGGTTAAGAGCATAAAGCAAATGCCCAAAAAGCTGGTCATGAAAGTAAGCTTTAGATCTCACCAGTAGGAAGTAAATGAAATTGTGCAGATTACAAGTAAGTAGTGCAGTTCAGAAAAGCCTCTATGAGCATCTTCTAGATTTCACCTCATTTTCTAGGGTCCACTACAAAGTCTAAGGTCAATCAGACCGTTGGTTTCAAGGTTAGACAGTGTACCCTAAGGGAACTTGCAGACTTGTCTAGGGCTCATCCAGGATTCAGTCTCACATAGGAGACAGACCATATTCCGATTTGCGGATAGATGGAACCTTGTTCCAGATGCTGAGCATTATCCAATGGCAAATAGAAAGCCCAAAGTTAATCAGCCTTCACTTCAAGGTTACTCTGGTGCCTTTCCAAAGACCAAGCACTGGTTCAGATCTTTTCAACCACCGGCAGCCAATGCTTGGATCCTTGCAAGCAGAGAGGTAAGAGGTCAGCAGGAGGGTTTTTGGATCTAGTAATGCAGCGATGAGGATCTTCAAGTAAGAACAGCTGTGGAGCTACTAGTTGTGCTGCTCTATCAAGAGTAGAAAGACATTCCTACGGGTTCGATGCCAGGGCGTGTTATGAGTTTGCATCACGGCTGGAGTGTGAAGAGAAGGACCATCTGGTTGCTTGGTTGCCCCAGGTCTGGTGTACATTATCCTGAGCCTGAAATCTAGTCAAGAAATGGTCAATATAGGGAGGCCTTGCACCACCAGGATGGGACGTACAGTCTCAACTCTATAGATATATTTCTAGTGCCAGAGAAACATTCAGTGTTACTGTCATAAAAACAAGTGCAATCATCCGAGGACCTTCCTTAATTTTCCAGTTATAACAGTACTGTTGTGCTTCAGTCAGGCCCTGGCTGGGGACAAGAGTAGGATTTTTGTGACACTGCAGGTAAACTGTGCCAAGGGAAGCACATCCATGTGCATGCGGGTACATATGAACATTCAGCCCACCAAAGGTTAAGGAAGTTTTTGTAGCACCCTCTTCTGAGGGTGCTACAACTACTAACCCCAAGAGAGGCCAACGACTGACAAGAATGGTAAGGCAAACCTCTCAAGCAAACCTGCCTGAGCGTTAAGCCTAGTCGTGCTGTCCACGCGGGCAGAGCAACTAGGCTTAACTCTCAAGTAGGGGTAGTAACAGGTGCAATTAGTCCACAAAAATAACGCTAATAAATACGCCAGTGATGTATTGAAACAAACATACATTAAAAAGGTCACACAATATAGTTCAAATAAAGTACTTTGGTAATAATGTAAAGTATTAAAAACATACAAAGCATATTTACAAGGACTCTCCCAACGCCAATGTCTATATGTGGGCGCACGACCAGAGCCCAGCACCCAACATAAAATAAAAAGCGAGTGGGGAGATCGAGGGAACCATAAAAACTAACAAGCAGGTAAACACACCATTGGCCTGCACAAAGAAGTGCAGTGTCGTAGCGACAGCCCAACCCTAGTGTAGGCGGAAGGTCTGCAGATGGTCAGCAGCTAACACATATGAAAGAGTATGGAAGGCCTTTTTGACATTAATACACAATCATTTAGAAGATTCCCAGGGCATTAAAGTAGTATTAATGCAGTGCCACATATGGTACATTATAGACATAGGGAAAATGTAACAGCTGTAAACCATAGCCAAAGGCTTCAAAGTATCAATGAAACATTAGTAATGGTAACGTTCCTTAAATGTTTCAGGGAAAAGTATGCACCTCATTACCTTGAACAGTGTAACTTACTCTAGTAACTTCATAATAGCAAAGCAGGATAGAAGTTAAAAATGGCCATGGGAAGGTAGGTATCGCAGAGTCAATTTTAGAACAATTCAAGTGCAAGTTCCATAGGAATGAAAAATTAAAGGATGACTTGCATTAATGGAGGCAAGTATGATCTACCCCACAGATGCAGAATCTGCGATCAACTCCAGTGAAGACCAGTAGAGACCCCAAATATGTGTTCCAGAGGTCGGAAGATGAACGCTGCCCCATAATAAGCAGCAGAACAGGAAGACACCCCACCCCCAATAGAAGTCAAAGAGAAATGTGGTAAAGACTCGCCACCAAATCTACCATGAACCAGGGGGACACCCAAAGGTGAGTTTCTCCAGTAATAACTGACGAATCGAGGGAATTTTATCTCCCCAATGGGGAAGCCGCTTTCTGTTAGGATAGGGAAGTTAACCCACTAGGCAATACCCTCCTAGACAAGTGGGAAGTCACTGGGAGAGACTCCCCCCACCCCCCCCCAACCCCAGATAAATAACCTGAACAGTCATGACTTGGACAAACAAACTACAAAGATATTGTTATCCTGGAAAAAAGGGTCACTTCGCATTAAATAAAGACATCCTCTTTCAGTGGCACAAGTATGTCAATCTAAGAGGAACACAAGTGTCTGAAGCAAGTCGGACACCGGGGAAGGGTGCAGAAGATGGAGCACAAGGATGCAAACTTCAGGAGGAAAACGATGTCCCAGAGACACAGCGAAGCCCCGGGATGGAAACCTTCAGAGAACGTTCTCCCCGAAGAGGGAAGGTACCCAGGTGGTACAGGGACACTCTAGGGAATCATGACAGAGTTAACTTGTCACAGTAAGAAATATGAAACATTTAACTTTGAGGACAAAGATATAAAGATTACAAAGAAAAAAAATAAATAAAAATAAAAAATGAAAATCACTCAATTAACTCGTTCGTCCTAGTTAGTCTGAAACAGTAAACTTTGAAACCAAAAGGATATAAAGCCTGAAGTAAAATAAAAGCCTCATCATACACGGGTAACTCGTCGCAGTGGAAGTAGTAAAATAGAGTTCACTTGTAAACCAACTGAATATGAATGGAGGAGAGATTGGAAAAGAGAATCAGTATAAGAAAATACCCCGGGGAAGAGGGACATTAAGAATATAGTAGTGAAGAGAAAGAGGTAGGACCAGGAGTAAACCCACAAGCCCAACACCAAGCCTTGAACTGGCTGAGGAGGAGCCAAAAGAGAAGACCCCGAAAAAAGGGTCACCCACCCCCCCCTTCCCCTGGGGAGTTGAAAGTAGATTAAAAACTGGTACCAGCAGTATCCTCAGGAAAAGGGAATCATTTTATGCTACTTTTTCTTAGTAGCAGGGACAAATTGGGTCGGTTTGGACAGCAAACTAGTTTCTGTTGACATGCACAACTGACAAACCAGCACCTTCGTTAGCACTATAGGCTGGGAGCACCCTTGATTTAGGGAAGATTAGGCCGCCGACTTTTGCTTTAATAAATAAGAGTTCATCATGTCCTTTTTCTGGCTCGCCACATCACCCACCCCAGGAACCAAAGTTCGGTACTTCCATGAGTGGCATCAGTGAAAATGGCCCCAGCAACTCAAAACAACCCAGTGGGTAAACATTTCCACATGCGCATTCTTCATGATTCAATTCTCCAGGACTTGCACCAGGAGTCAAAGAAAAATGGTCACAGAAAGGAACAAAGGCTCTTCTCCCAGGACATCTACTGTCAAGACAGGAGTGAATAATCTTGCAAGGAAGACTTCATGAAGAGGGATCCCGAGAAGACTGCTCCCAGAAGCTTGATGCACAAAAGTCAACAGCAGAACAGCAGCAAACAGTGCGAGGGTGGAGATAATGGCTGGTGGCACCCTCAGACATCCTAAGCTGAAGACATGGTGGAACACTGAGGCATCGACCTTCAGGTCGGGCAGAAAACTTCAGGTGGCAGTGGTAAACTGCCAGGACAAAGGTCCAGGAGAGGAAGGCTCATACCAGTAGATGCAAGGGCGACAGTTGAGACGGGGCCCGACAGGGCCTCCAGAGGCACAAAAAACAGAAGCCGGGATATGCCAAAGCCACTGTGCTTAGCCAGTATGGCCAAGACAGGGCTTAAAACCAATATGGAGACGGACACTGAGGGCTCACAAAGAGACCAGATGGTCAGAATGGCAATTGTGGGCCTACCTCATGGTCATCTAGACAAATAAAAGCCCAAAAACACAAAATAGCCACAAACCCATTGGTATCCCCAATGGAACGTTTCCATTGTGGTACCATTCAGTAACCTGCGTAGGGTGATCAAATGAACCTAGGGCAAAAATGACAAAGTCTTAGGAGGCAACCCAAAATCTTAATTTACAGAAGGTAAAAAGGACGCAATGACGGGGGATTTCAGGCGTGTGCCCTCTGGCCACCAAAAAGGGGGACCAAAGAACTAAAAAAAAACTGGGAAAATCAAAATGTTGAAGGGCCTCCTCAAAATAAGAACTCTAAATAGAAACTCGCCCAGTCTGTGATCAGGAACATAAACTGTTCAGGAAGCTGCAAGAAAGCAGTCACCCTCTGGATTTTCAAGACAATCAATCACAAGCTTCTTGCTTGAATGAAGGACAACCATTGGGCTGAATGTTCGAAAGCAATTGAGAGGACATAGCAAAGCACAGAATAGAAAGGGAGCTAAAGTAAACAAAGGCCTATGGAGCTGAATTTACCATCTTCCCATTGCAAACGTATAAAGGGAATAAGGCATGCAAGGCATTGGTGGCCTGCGACTCACTGATATTAAAGATGAGTTTCCAAATGCTTCTCCTATGCCACCCTTGACCAGGCTATACAAATACAATGTGGTGCCTTTGATAGAAACCAATGGTGCCTGCCACAAAGGCTCTTTCTCATGGTGCCTTCCCAAGCTCATCTGAACATAGCTTAGCTCCCATCCCGAATCCCCCACACAACTTCAACCCTCCACAGCCCCTCCCCAAATGTCTACTGAGAACCATCATCTTGAGTGCAGAGTGTAGGCGACCCGCCAGCAAACCTATCGAGAGGACACAGTGAGCCAGACCAAACATGTCCCCCAACACATTGTCTTACACTTCAAGCTGCAGGGCACTGCTCTCCTATCCAGTTCACACCACCATAATGAGTGTACTTGCTGCCCTCTGCCTCTATCACCACTTAAACCACCCTCTTTGGGCCCCAGCCATACACCTCCAAAACCTCACTTTCACCTACCTAAAGTACTACTGGTGTGGGTTGTCCACAAGGCATTGCGCCCAGCAACTTCCTGCACCTCTAGGCACAAAATAATGCCCAGGCACCAAAATGCCTCAGACACTTCCTAGTGCTTCCGTGCGCAAGACGCCACAGGGAAACTCAGCCTTACATGCTGCCACTTCCTGTGTCAGATCTTCAAAACCTGCCTTGATCCTACAGATAAAACCCTGCGGATTTCTTTCCCCCTCATTCTATTTTGCCCATTTATCACCCCAAACATACTCTAGCACCCCTACTACCACTACCCTCCTCCCACTCTAGACATAAGCCAGTAGCTTACTGTACCCCCACATTGCTATTACTCAAACAGTGGCCGGTACAGGACTAGGTTTCTTCATCCCCAAACACACCATAAGAATTTCCCTAGTGAGTCCACTGGCCTGACTGGTAACTTCAACGACTAGAGACACAGTGGTCTTTCCTGAGCCCTAGGAGTGAGGATTGAACAAATATTTCTTCAATCCATCTTGTATGGCAAACTGTTTGAGCACCAAATATCCGAGCACCAAATATCAATATCCCCGAGCACAAAATATCTCTGATCCATGTACAAACTCATACCTTGTCTTCGTCTCCATCTTGCCGATGACTGGTGGAAAGGTCACAGCTCTGCACTTCTCTTCCAGTTACATATTCCCAAAGCTTGATGGTTTGGTCCTACGCAAAACACAAATGGATCAGTAGGAAGCCCAGTATCATATCCTACACAAACGCAATCACAAATCCACAAATGTGTACATTCTGTATATCTTGCAGTGTTTTTCAGTTTTTCCCAAATTAGGACCGTTTTCTGCACTGTGTGATCTCCGGCTTTTATCCGCTTTTGAGAACTAGCACTATGGCAGGAAAATAATATTTGGGTACACCAAAACACCCAAAAAATGTTGCAAAAGATTTGGAAATGACAGTACCTGCTTCTTAAGAGGGCTGCAACACGAATTTTGCAGGAAAAGATTGAAATTACAAATGCGTTTTTCCAGCAATACAACATGTTGAAAAGACATACAGGCAGAACACCAGAGTCCTATCCATCTGAAACAATGCAGACATTCTAGACCTACTCCCTGCAAGGGAAGTTAGTTAGAAGTCTGCCCTAAACATCTACAGGCAATACACTTTCCTTTAACTCTCTCGCCAGTGTGTATAAACTGTCTGCAGTTCCCAGTACACAGTGCTCTAAGGCAGTTTACACTGCATGCAGGGAAGTAGGAAGGATAGCTCAGGGGCAACGCATGTGTCTTGGAAGCAAGACAACGCAGCGCAACACAGGTTTGACTCCCAATCCCGTGCTTAGAAACCACTGGTTGATATTAAGCGCGTCATAAAAAAGAAAATTCATTGTAATGGGTTTGCTGTCTTAGTGTTGATGGGCACAGCCTTTCCTAGTAAAGGACCTATGGTGGTGTTGAGTCAAATGTTTAATCATGTGAGCTCATGGAAGTGTCATGCCATTTTCCTTGCCTTACTGGATTTTCCCAACTGAGCCCCCATCCAGGTCCCCCGTGGAGGGCTAGGGAAAAAACACGCTGTAGTGTAAGGCAGGGGTTTCCACCAAGTTATTCCCGACACTCGCATAGGTAGTTGTGGCTAAGCAGTCAGACTAGTCTTGGGACAGCAAGTAGGTAGGCACTCGCAGAGGTAGTTGTGGCTAAGCAGTCAGACTACTCTTGGGACAGCAGGAGGGGAAAGTAGGCAGTCAACCCAAAAGCACACAACAAGGAAAGGCTACACTGTGTCTATGGATACTATACTCGTTATATGAAGCAAAGCAGAGAAATATGAACTTACAGGGAAGTGCTTTACAAAGGAACAAGTTACTTACCTGTAACTGTTCTCCAGCATGGGTCTGGCATGGATTCACATGCTCATGAATATTCCGTCGTCAGGCCGGGAATCCTCGGTAGAGAAAAAAAATCAGTATCAGTTTCGTTTCTGATCGGTCTTTCTCAGTAGTAACCAATCACTGGTCTCTGGGTCATACTGCCACCAGCCAATAACTGCCCTCTCCCTAAGCCACGCCTCTGGCAGCCATCTTCAGATTTGGCAGCACGCAAAGTGGCAGTATGACCAAGTGAAGAGCTGCAGAGGTGTAGGAGGGAGGGTTTGCATGTGAATCCATGCCAGACCCATCCTGGAGAACAACAGTTACAGGTAAGTAACTTGTTCCTTTCTCCAGCATGGAGTCTGGCATGGATTCACATGCTCATGAATATAAGAATAAACAGCAGTACACACATGCACAACCAGCGGGAGGTGGCAAAGGCTCAACATTAAGCATTACATCAAACTCAACATTAAGCAAATCTTACCTCCTCACCAGGCTCACCTTAGGCGAACAGGTTGCGCAGCACTGCTTGGCCGACCCTGGACTCCTCCCTGGAATCCCGGTCGACGCAGTAGAATCTCGTGAAGGTGTGCGTCGACCTCCACATAGCAGCCCTGCAGATGTCCAGCAGGGGCACACCAGACAAGAACGCCATGTAGCAGCGATAGCTCTGGTCGAATGGGCTCTCGGACGGCCAGGCAACGGTCGGTTTGCCAACCGATGACAGTGCATGATGCAGCCGGAGAGCCATCTGGAAATGGAAGCCTTCGAGAGAGCCTTCCCTTGGTTCACAGGTCCAAAGTTCACAAACAGCTGTGATGACTTCCGAAAACTCTTTGTGCGGTCCACGTAGAATTTCAGCGCTCTAGCCACATCCAGCGAGTGCAAAGTCCTCTCGGCCGGTGACGAAGGAGACGGGAAGAAAACAGGTAACACCAAGGGCTCGTTGAGGTGGAAGTCCGACGGCACCTTGTGTATAAAGGAGGGGTGTGTCCTCAGCACCACCCTCGTGTCGGGAAAAGTCAAGTATGGAGGCTTGCAGGATAGGGCCTGATCCCTCCCACTCGTCGGGCGGAGGTGATGGCCACAAGAAAGTCTTCTACGACAGGAACTTAAACGGTGCCGAATGCAGGGGCTCGGGTGGCGCCCCCATGAGCCTGGTCAGCACCACGTTGAGCTCCCACGACGGGGCAGGGGCCTTCACCGGCAGGAACGATCGGAACAATCCCTTCATAAATTCCTTCACCAGGCGATGGGACCACAAGGACACCCGTCCCGTGGTTCTGGTTTATCGGGAGATCCCAGCCAGATGTATCTTGGAGGCGTGAGCCAGTCCAGCCTTGGCCAGCGACAGTAGGTACGGCAGCACTTGAGGGGCCGTAATCCGTAGAGGGTTAATCTTCTGTGCACGGCACCAGACAGAGAACCTCTTCCACTTATGTCCGTAGCACTTGAGAGTTGAGGACGCCCTGGCCTTTGCAAGGACCTCTCTGCAGTCAGCCGGGATATCGTACCCTCCAAACTCTAGTGCTGCAGGAGCCAGGCCTGCAAGTTCAGCGACTCCGGGTCATGATGAAGTATGGCGCCTCCTTCTCTGGAGAGAAGATCCGCGTCCGTCGGCAGCTTGACTGGTGGGGACGCTGACAAGTCCAGAAGGTCGGGAACCAGATTTGCCTCGGCCATGCCGGTGCGACGAGGATCATCCTGCACCGGGACCTCTTGAGCTGGTTGACGAGTCGGAGCAGCAACGGCAACGGAGGGAACGCATATAGGAACAGGCCGTCCCAGGGGGAACGAGAAAGCATTGCCCATGCTCCTCGGCGGGGGAAACCTGCTGGCGGTCCTCTGGCACTTTGAGTCCGTCGCGAACAGGTCGATCTGTGGTTTCCCCCCCCCCCCATCGTCGGAAGATTTGATCCACTTGATCCGGACGTAGTTCCCACTCGTGGCACGAGCGCAGCTCCCTGCTGAGTGAGTCGGCGATGGTGTTCTTTATCCCTGCCAGATGAAAGGGCACCAGAAAGATCCCTTGGGTGACGGCCCAAAGCCACAGATCCTGGGCTTCCTTGGAGAGGGCTGGGGATCTGGTTCCTCCCTGCATCCGTATGTAGCACATCGTGGTGGTGTTGTCGGTGAAGAGTCTCACCACCTTGCCCTTGAGGGACAGGAGAAAGGACCCGAAGGCCCAGAACACTGCACAGAGCTCCAGGATGTTGATGTGGAACATCTTCTCCGGGAGCCAAAGGCCTTTCGCCTGAAGTTCTCCGGTGTGCGCTCCCCACCCTTCCAGGGAAGCATCTGTCGTCACCGTTATCTGGTGGGATGGGGTCTGAAAGTCTGCCCGCCGTCAGATGAGCGTGGGTGCCCCACCACCGGATCGCTCGTCGGAAGGTCTTGTCGAGCGGGATCCTCTCCTCGAAGCTGCCTGTCGCTTGGATCCAGCGGGCGTCTAGGAACTCTTGCAGAGGGCGCACGAGATATATGCAGGAGGACATCATCCCGAGGAGGGACTTGATGGATCTCACCCTGGCCACGTCCGTGGCCGGCAGATGCTGCACCTTGCCCAGGATGGCCTTCGTCCTTTCCTCTGACGGCGAGGCCAGACACGCCACTGTGTCGAGCTTGGCTCCCAGAAACAGTGCGACTTGCGACGGGACCAGGTGGGATTTGGGAAAGTTGATGGAGAATCCCAGTTCCATGAGCAGCTGGACGGTCTTCGCTGTGTGATCTATGGCGAGCTCCCTTATCCTTGCTCGGATGAGCCAGTCGTCCAGGTAGGGGTAGACTTGGATCCCCCTGCAGGCGCAGCCGCGCCGCCACCGGTGCGAGGCACTTGAACACCCTGGGTGCCGACTTCAATCCAAACGGGAGAGCCTTGAACTGGTAGTGCCATCCTTGGACCACGAACCTGAGGATCTTTCGGTGTCCTTTTAGAATGGGGATGTGGAAGTACGCATCCTCCAAATCCAACGACGACAGGAAACCGCCCTCCTCCAGCTGTGCCAGCACGTGCTGGAGGGTGACCATCCAGAACTTCTGTGCCTTGATGTTCTTGTTCAGTTGTCGCAGGTTCAGGATGGGGCGCCATCCTCCGGTCTTTTTTTTCACAAGGAAGTACCTGGAGTATACTCTGGAGCCCCGCAGCCTCTCCGGGACAAGCTCGATGGCACCTTTTTTGAGCATCGCCCTTACCTTCAATAGCAGTTGAGGGACGTGATTTTCCTTCCTGGCCACGGGTTGAATGCAGGGGCATTTTAGAAATTCGAGGGCGTGCCCCTGGGCCAGGGCATCCAGCACCCAACGGTCAGTAGAGATGGACTCCCACACACTGACGAACTTCGCCAGCCGGCCTCCCACCGGGATGCTTCGGTGGGGGCCCGACAACGCTGTTGGTTCAATCTTGCTTGGAGGACCCCTTGCCGCCTTGGCCTCCCTGGCGACGGCGGGGTCCACCCGACTTGCCTCATCCTCTATAGGCTTCCTGCGAAGAGGAGCGGACCGCTTGGCGGTACGTAGAGGAGCCACCGCCGAATCCCTTGGAGGCGCCCTGCTTGCCTCCGGTGCTCCGAAAGGACTGCCTTCGTTGCCGGAGAACGCCTAGGGCCTTAGCTGTCACTGTGTCCGCCTTGATGGCTTGGAGGTACTCATCCACTGTTTTCCCAAACCGATTGTTCCCGTCGAACTGCATGTCCAAAACCTTGGCTTGTACGTCCTGGCGGAAATCCGTCGACTTGAGCCACCCTCGTCGTCTAAGGCAAATGCTGTTGCCTAGCTGGCGGAAACCAGTGTCAGCAATGTCTGTTGCCACCGTAATGGCGTGGTCCGACGCCACTTCGCCTTCTTGCAAGATCTCCAGGGCCCCGGCCCTCTTTTCATCCGGTAGGAAGTCCAACAGGGAGGTGATCTTGTACCATAACTCCCTGTCGTAGCGGGCCATGATCGCGAGGGCGTTGGCCGCCTTAATCGTTGTTGCCGCTGACGAGATAACTCGTCGTCCCATTGCGTCCAGCTGCTTTCCTTCGCCGTCCGGCAGGGAAGTTGATGTTGAGGCCGATGCCCCCGCCCCACTTTCTTCTTGGCCGCTGCTGAGACGACCGAGTCAGGGGTCGGTTTTGCCCCAAAGCACAAAGGGGCCATGTCGGGGACCCGGTACTACTGTTCTTGAGAAGGGTGGGACCCTCGTCCCAGATGTCATCCAGTAGAGGCACGGCAAGAACTGTCTTCCTCTTGGCCTTGCGCCGTTGGTAAAGGAAACCTTCCTTCTCTTCGGGGCAGAGCTGAAAAAAGCTTGGATGCCCTGGATCAGATCTCGTCGGGCGGGGAAGCCCGGGCTGGGGGCGAAGGGAGCTCCGTCCCGTCATCACCACCGTCGTCGGTACCCGTCGTGGCCGTGTCCGCTCCCGTGTCATCCCCAGGGACGGGGGACGTGGGTAAAGGCTGAGCAGGCCGCGAGGGCTGAAAAGGCGGGGCTGGATGGATCCGTCTTCTCTTGTTCGGGGGGCTGCCCGCCGGGCCTGGTTCCGTCGGTGGTAAGGGCAATCTCGTCCTCATCTCTGAACATAGTGTATCGCCAACAAAATGGCCGGCGAGTTATCCTGCGTCTCCGGAAGCGAAGGGTGACTAGGACCCTCGCCGGTGCCGCCGTCACTCTCGTCGTCACCTTCGTCGGGATCCCTCCCGTGGGGACAGCCCTCTTCGACACCCTCGTCAAGGCCCTCTAAGACTTCTACCAGCTCCTCCTCAGATGCTGTGTCCGTGTCCACAATGGCCACCAGCCCCCTCTCCTCTTTTTCCGCTGGGGTCTTCACGGGGGGTCTTTTCGATGGGTCTGAAAGAGGCTTCCCTCCGCAGAGGCAGGGAGACTCTGGGCCCCCGAGGTTGCCTCCACTGGTGTAACTTCTACAGGCTGCGCCAGGGCCGCCACGACTCCCTCGATAGAGGCCTTGGCCAGGTGAATCAAGGCCTTCACCACCTTGCGCGTGCTGGAGGCCTTCACCTTGGGGGGGGGGGGGGGGGTTACTGCCTCGCTCCCCCTCGGCTGAATCCTTCGAGATCGACCGGGGCCTCTCTAGAAGCTTACCTGGGTTCTTGGATTTCCTCTTCCCCGAACCAGAGTGTTGGCTCGTGGTTGACGGTGCCGAGGAAGGCGCGCCCTGCCTGGCAGCCGAAGAGCCCGACCGTTCGGCGCTCCCGGTGCCCGCAGACTCGCGGTGCTTTGCCTTCTGTTGGGCCCCTGTCGCCGGGGCACCCTCACAGGACTTAGAAGACCGCTCAGACTTCTTCTCACCTGACGGGCTCTTTCCTTCCAGCCAGTTGGAGAGACGAATGGGTCGGTCCATTCAGACATGTTCCTGCAAAACGCACAGTCCTTCTCCACGTGCGTTTTGTCCTCATGAAGGCACTAGATACATTTCGAGTGCTCGTCCTCCTTGAACACATTCTGCAGCTGGCATCCAGGGCAAACCCTGAACAGCTTTCTGGGCGTCGAGCTTCCTTTCTCCTGGGCCCTTCTGAAATCCTCCAAGAAGCGTAACTCGACGAAATCTTCACCCTTGAGGGGCGTAGAAAAATCCAACACAGATCCACGTTAATCGGATGTAGAGACGGTGGAGCTCGAGGCTCTATTTGACGGAAAAATGAGAAGTTCTCTTTGAAAAATCGAGAAAACGCAGCAAAAGCTCGAGAGCTAAACACGAGGACTCCCAACACTTGAGCGTGCGGTAAAAATCTGAGGATGGCTGCCAGAGGCGGGGCTTAGGCAGAGGGCAGTCATTGGCTGGGGGCAGTATGACCCAGAGACCAGTGATTGGTTACTACTGAGAAAGACAGATCAGAAACGAAACTGATACTGATTTTTTCCTTTACCGAGGATTCCCAACCTGACGGGGAATATTCATGAGCATGTGAATCCATGCCAGACCCCATGCTGGAGAATAGGAAAAGTAAGATCCAAAACACCATTAAAAACATATACAAACAATTCCAGTGAGTCAGCCATCATACCATGCTTTTACTCAGCATAAGCCCTCCAGTTAAAAGTACACATTTCAACAAAATTTGAACAAGGAATAAGAATACACAACAACAACATGCTAGACTCTCCACAGTAAAAATTATAACATTTAAAAGAAAAAGAAAAACACAAGGAAGCAATGCTTGCAGCCTTGAAGGATAAAACTCCAAAACCAGATGAATAAAATAGCTAGTTCATGGCCTTTTCAGCCACGCCCTATAACTAACGAGCAGTTGCAAATGTCACATTAGGAGCCAAACATTGTGTTAAAAATAGCCAAGCGGGATTTAAAGTTCCTAACATCCCATTAAATCTGTTTTAGGTTTGCGCGCCTCAGAGTCTTTTCACATAGCGGGAAAAGTGCAGAACTCTTTCACTGGCTGTCCCACACATTGGGCAAATATCAGACACAGCATCGCTCCAAGAGTATGTAAAAGCAGCAACTGGATAAATACC
Source organism: Ambystoma mexicanum (assembly GCF_040938575.1). Classification (NCBI taxonomy): domain Eukaryota; kingdom Metazoa; phylum Chordata; class Amphibia; order Caudata; family Ambystomatidae; genus Ambystoma; species Ambystoma mexicanum. Next base: position 9,677,230 of record NC_090939.1, read on the forward strand.
CAATCCCGATGCATATACAAAGATCTTTCAAACGGAGGTGAAATTACATCTAAGTATTGCTCACCAGGCTCACTATTAACACCAAAATAGTCGAGACCCAGTCTACACACTTAGCGGCCTGTTAACAGGCTGCAGGTGCGAGTCCTTGCGTTCAATTGCCTGACCACACATTCCTATTCTCTGGACATGCATGACCCTCGCAATAGTTCAGGTCTCTTCCTCGACTCAGTACCAGAGTGGTTTAACCGAATATGAATGTGCACAACTCCTAGTCGCCTCGTCCTCATTCCAGTACTGGAGTGGTGGGATTGAGGGGAAATAAGAGGAAATGACTGGTGCCAGGGACAATTTTCAGTTTAGTGCTAAATTCCTCCCACCTTCCAAGACCCCCAGCTCTTTTGCTGAACTTTGGGATTTGTACTTTTAATTCTGGGTTTTCTGCGTTTTTTACTTTGGAGCCCGACAAACTCCATAGGCATCATCGTTTGCATTGGGACACACAGCACCTTCAGTGCAGTGGCACAGGGAAGTCTTAGATTTCCCAAAGGTTTAAATAACTTCTCTTGGTGAAAACTCAGTGAAGTGAAATTGACTTTACTTACATTTTGTAACTTTCTAGACCCAGCACACATCTTACCATAGGGTACTGTGTAGTTTCTCATGTAACATTTTTATGTTACATTTTTATGTTACCCTTTCTACAATTAATGGCTGGTGGCAGTGGTTTACTTTTTCCTACCATTGTGTTTTTACCGCGGGCTGCAATTGCAGCAAGACACCCATGGGTGCCCATTTCCTCAAAATGGCCCAGTCTTTTTACACCATTTCTTGTTGGAAAGGTCCTTCTTGAGATTTACTCTGCGCGCCAAATCATGTTTGGTCCCTTTTCCATTTGTTTGTTTTGCCTTTGGCGGAATTTGCAAGTCAAGCGCGCGTCTGGCTCCAGCAGGGCAAAGCGAGGGAGGTGCGCAAAACTCCCTGTGCTTATTCTCCTTGGTTACAGGAATGCACCCAAGGGTGATTGGCTGAAGGACTGTCCTCGGAAGAAAGCCCCCCTGCTGGGTGACTGACAGCTAGGCTGGAATGAATGGGAGAGAACGGAATAAAAGGCGAGGCTTTTGGCTTGGAAGGCAGAGTCGACCACTATACGAAAGAATCTGAAGAAGAACTTAGAAGAGACGCCTGCTGCAACTCCTGGACCCTCGCTATGCCGGGTGAAGCCCTGCCACTGTACTGAAGCTCCAAATGCGCCTCGACTAGAGAAGACCTGCAAAGGACGACTTCTCCCCTTGGGTTGGTGGTACCAATCGACCCCAAGACGAGCTCATCTGGCCATCCTCTCACAGCTGGCTGTACTTCCATTGCTGCTGCAGAAACCAAAGTGCCATGTAGAGGAACACCAGAATCAAGGGAGCGTCTTGAAGTCAGACCCGAGGTCCAGGATAACCCTCTGGACTCCCAGGAAGCAGGACTGACCAATCCTGAGCCACCTCGATACGAGGACAGTCCATAGTGGTATCCGAGAGCCGCGAGGAGCTGATATCGTGAAGTGCCGCTAATCTGAAGTTTGCCCATTGCTGCTGCCGACCTTCCATTCACAGTGCAGGAGTCCCCAGACGTCCTCTTGTCCGCACGACAGCGGCCCAGGAACAGGATCTGCAGACCTACACAGGAATAGAAGCCAGCTGGAACCAATTTTTTCTAATCAAAGGTACTGTAAAACTAGGGGACTTACCTCTTGTGTAGCCTGGCTAGCTCTCAGCTGAGATTTGTTTGGTTGCTTTTGCAGTTGCTTGCAGCTTCGTCCCTCACAAGCCTCCCAGCTTGTGGCCCTACAGGAATTTCATTTTCTACAAAGATTTCTAAAACATTGCGCAAGACTTTTACTTACCTGCAAGAAGTGCTTCAGCTCACCTAGACTTTTGTTCAATTAACATTGGCTGGCCTGGCTCCCTGAACGACGCCTTACTTCTGACTGTGCTTTACCTTTGCCCCAGGAAAAGGGTTAATTTACTTTGTATTGGGGGGGTCAGAAGTACTTAACCGGCTTCAGAAGATTTGTGCAACCTTTGTTTTATTCCCAAACCCTTTTCTTTGACACCAAACTCCGTATTGCTCTAAATGTACCAGTGAGATATTAATGTCCACAGTGTTCTAGTTATTTAAGTCACCTCACGGTGTAAGAACCATCCGTGGGCCATCCCAAATGGGTACTTGCTGTTTTAGAGAAACTAAGAGTGTGAATTTTGAGGTGTATTCTTGAGTTAATTATATAATGCCTCCTTCAGAAGAAGGATTATTCAACTAACTTAAATAATTGTTTAATCAAGAAACTTTGAATATAAGAGTTTATTTGAATACTGGTCACTGTGAATCTCTAAAAACCCTACTGCTCACATTGACCCCTCTTGAGATGAGCCTGGCTGCTCAGCCACACTACCAACCTGTGTGGTACAAACTTATACCAAGGGTTGAGTTACCTATTGCCAGAAGGACAAGGTTGGTGTAGTCTGCCAAAGGGTCCCGCATACAATCTTGCCTAACAGGGAAGGTGTATGTGCAAACAAAATGGGTCTCTATGCAACGACTTGCTAGTGTTCCTATGTGATCCTGGCACTGGCATTCCACATCCGATGCATGCTGTTCGGTGCTTCTCGGAGGTGTCTGGATACAAAGTGAATTGGATCAAATCTGAGATACTTCCCGTCACTAATTAATGCACGAAACACGCATGTGACCAATTTGACTTTAAGTGGTGTCCAAAGAAAATGAAATAGCTGGGAATCTGGATTGGCCAAAGATCAAGAATACCCAATCGAAAAATCGGAAAGACAGGCTGACACTTCTGAAACTTTCACTGTGGGGCAAAATTAACTGCGTCCCTTCAAGACGCTCAGAAGTATTTTCAAACTAGCTACAGAAGTTCCTGTGGGATGGCAAGCCACCAGGGTTGGCCTTATGGAAGATGCAGCTCCCACTGAAACAAGGTGGTATGAATCTGCCGAACTGCTTCGACTATCATCTGGCGTTTACTGCTAGCCATCTATGTCGGGTTGTAAGGCCTGACCAAGATGAACTGGATGACATCGTATTGGAGTGTAATAGTGTATCTCGCTTGTCACCAAAGGCCTTGTTGACGATGGTTACGAGACCATCTCGCCTACAGAACCCACGACTGCCTTCCTGCGTGAATGCTGGCGCTGCATATCAGATAGAATAGGATGTGATTCGTACTTGTTCCAAAATGCATCGATCTGGGACTGACCACACATGGGAAAATACTCTTCTGGCCATCATGGTTCCTGGGAGGAAGATACAGTAAGGATTTGGTTGACAATGGGAAATGGATCCCCTTTGCACGTCTCCGCCGTGATTTTGACTTGAGTGAATGCACCTATGCAGAGTACAGACACTTGAGGGTAATCATTGCTGCCAAAATTGATCCAGTGCAACCATCGACGCAGGAGAGTGCAGCCTCGTCAGCGCTTGAGCTTTACAATCGTGCAATACATCCGGCTGTAACAATGTATGGAGTATTGCTATCCAGCAGTAGAAGGTATCCTGAGCTTGCTAATGTCTGGGCTGGTGAACTAGGTGAGTCAGTTGATCCAGGCTGCTGGAAGAAAAGCATTAACAATGTCAGTTTAGTCAGCATGGACCGGGGTCGAAGAGCGTCGCAAACTAAAATCCTCTTTAGGACGTTCTGGACTCCAGAATATATGTTCAAGGGACATCTTTTGGAGCGTGACCAATGTTGGAAGTGCAAAGAGGGAAGGGGTCCACAGAGTCATTTACTTTGGACTTCCAAAAAGACAAGAGACTTCTGGGAAGAGGTCCGTGAAAGGTTGGGCCTGGTTTTGAACTGCACTGTTACAATGAATGCATCAATCTCGATTCTCAGAGATGGGTCTCCATTGGATGAGGTACCATTTTTTGAAAGTCTGGTTGCTCCGAGAATGCATGATTGCTAAAAGAAAATTATCCTACTGGCATGTAAGTCAACCACTTCTTTCTGTATTGATAACTGGATGGAGGAGTTAACTGTATCCACATACAAGAGGGCCATCTACAGGCAGTCTGGAGACACTAATAAGTTCATGGACATATGGGGATCATTCCTAGATGCATATGGCTAATGTTTCCATTATGTAAACTCATTCAATGATATTACTGTGCGCTTGACTTTCGTGAATGTAGGCTTTTATTCCCCCTCTTTTCTTTCTCCCTCTTTCGTCTACTTAGGTGAATACTCGTCGAGCTTGATACTTGACTGTCCATTTGTACACCTAAGCCGATTGTACAGATTTTGTTGCAGTTGTGTTCCATTTGCCGAGTTTCATGTGACTGGCTTTTGGCATGTGAAAATAAAAATCTTATTCTTGATCATTTGATGGTAGAGCCTACGCCCATCATAGATATTGGGCAACGCAGGGGTTTTTCCGAACCCCAAAAATCTAACAAAGGTTTTGAGACTTGTAACCTTTGTGTCATGTCAAACATATGATTCCATGCCTCCCTTACATTGTTACCAAAGGGGGAGTAGCTCCCGGTGAGGTCCCACCTGCCTTGACTCCTAGGGAGGGTGTTGAGTGGACTCACCTAGTTAGTCTTAGGGGGACTCCCACTGCGGCAAAGGGACTAATTCCTGCGATTCATCACATCCAACACTTCCTCCCTCTAGCTCCTGTGGCATGCTGTATGAATGGTTCCTCTGTTTGTATCAACATCGACACGCTAATTCCCCACGGTGTCTAAAGTGGATCACCAGGAGGATTTGTTTGGGATTTCTAAAGTGAAAAGAAAAATGGTCTAGTCTCAATGATGGTACGACTGTGTTAATGATAGTGAAAGTGACTATTGGTAGGTTTCTCTGTTTTGCAAAGCATGAAATCCTTCTGAAACGACGGAAAAGAACTCACCCATTTGTAAATTTCTCAAAGTTGAGATAACTGATGTTGCTCGTTTCTAAATGACTGGCTGTGAAAGAGTTAGTCCTGTAAGCATGAAAACATATCTTAGTCTTGAGGTTCTAGGTCTAGGGATGCAGGTTTCTTGCTGGTATAAATTGCAGGGGTAAAAAGTTTATAAAAAGGGGGGGGGGAGGGGGAGTATTACCTTTATGTGAGGCTAGCATTTTGGATTAAATTGTCCAAAGTTGAAAAACAAACAATCCGTGATCTGGATAGAGCGTTCCAAAATGGGCACTCAATTTAAATATCAGCGCAGTGATGTCATCGCGTTACGGTGAAGGACGACATCGCGTTTTGATGCAAGTCGGCCATTTTAGATTGGGGAAATGTAGATTATACAGCTTTGATGTAATAGCTATATTTATTTTGTATCCGTTCGTAATCTTCAACAGATACATATTGTTTCTGTTGTATTTAGTGGGAATTTGAGTCCGATTACTTCTATATCCTTTTAAGTGATGCTTTTGGTGTAAATTGGACAGCTAAATATTTTACTGCTTATACTTAGGTGTATAGTTGGATGCTTCCAGTGTAATAGGTCAGAAGAACAAGTTAATTTCTTACCTGGTAACGTTCTTTCGATGGGATGGTCCGACGACGTATTCCATATCTATGACATGTAATCACCACAGCTGTGCTGCTTCGGAAACTTTTCCGGCGTCTGCGTCCTGCGTTGATGACGTCGATGCGCCGAGGACCTCCTCCGACGTCATCCGATGTGATAAGTAGGACGTACGACGCCCGTAGCCTCAGTTGTAGTTTTTTCCCCCCTAGAACGTGTGACATAAGTCAACTGCCAGTCAGACACAAAGCCTTGCTGAACGTAAGCTGCAATCGCAAAAGAAATTCTGCAGCGGGGAAGGCAGGGCGGGAGCGATATGGAATACGTCGTCGGACCATCCCATCGAAAGAACGTTACCAGGTAAGAAAGTAACTTGTTCTTCGAGGGGATTGGGTCCTCCGACGTATTCCATATCTATGACAGACTCCCAAAGCAGTACCAAAACAAGGAGGAGGGAAAGAATTTAGAAGCAAAATTTTAGAATAGCCAATCAAATAGCCGAGCAAAGGACCGCCTTGCCAAAGGCCAGATCCTGCCCTCTGATGGAATCGAGGGAATAATGCCGTACAAATGTATGTACTGAAGCCCAGGTGGCTGCATCACAGATGTTGCGAATAGGAACACCCCTCTGCAGGGCAGTAGATGCAGCCACACCCCTGGTAGAATGGGCCCGCAAGCCAGCCGGTGGGTCCTTACCCGCCAAACGGTAACACTCCGAGATGGCCAAAATAATCCAGCGGGACAAAGTCTGTTTCGTCACAGCTTGCCCCAAACGCTCTCCAGCGTAACCAATAAAGAGTTGATCGTCCACTCTGACCCGGGACATGCGTGAAACATAAAAGCTTAAAGCTCTCCTAGGATCAAGCCTATGGAGCCTCTCCTCTTCCTTACCAGGATGCGGAGGAGGATAGAATGCCGGAAGAACAACCTTCTGGGCTAAATGAAATTCCGTCACTACCTTCGGAAGAAAAGAAGGACGATCTCGAAGGACAACCCTGTCCTTGTGAAAAAACAGTGAAGGGTGGCTTAACTGAAAGTGCCTGTAACTCACTCACCCTGCGAGCGGAAGTAACCGCAACTAAAAACACAGTTTTCAGAGTTAACAGCCTCAAAGGGCAAGAATGTAAAGGCTCAAACGGAGCACCCATAAGAAACCTAAGAACAAGGTTTAAATCCCAACCGGGCACCAGGAAAGGTGACGGAGGAAACACATTAGTGAGCCCTTTCAGAAACTGTGAAATTAAAGGGATTTTAAAGTAAGAACACTCTTCAGACGAGCGCTTAAAGATGGACAGCGCCGCCAGGTAACCTTTAATGGTACCCACTTGCAAGCCCCTGTGGGCCAGAGAAAGCAAAAAGGACAGAACCATGGGGATGTCTCATGCAAAAGGATCCACGTTCCGAACTCTGCACCAGTCGCAGAACTTACGCCAACGGCAACGGTACAGCGACTTCGTTGCTGGCCTACGGGCCGAAAGCAACACCTCCATCACGTCTTCAGGGAGGTCCCAATCCATATACCTCAACCTTTCAGAAGCCAAGCGTGAAGGTTGAGGGATCCGACCTCTGGATGGAGAACCTGACCCCCCTCCCGTGAGAGCAGATCGTCTCGGTAGGGAAGACGACGTGGAGGGCAGATGGACAAGTCGAGAAGGTCCGGGTACCACGTCCTCCGAGCCCACGCCGGAGCAATGAGGATCATCCGGGAACCGAACTACCGTAACCTCCGCAGCACTTGCGGGATGAAGGGGACTGGAGGAAACGCGTACAGCAGCGGGAATGACCACTCCACCACGAACGCGTCTCCCAAGGCTCCTTTCGGAGGAAATTCCCGCGAGCAAAACCTTTCGCACTTCCGGTTGACACTGGAGGCGAAGAGATCCACTTGAGGGGTCCCCCAAAGGGCGAAGATCTCCAAGAGAATCTCCTGAGCCAACTCCCACTCGCGAGAGATCGCGCTCTGCCTGCTCAGAGCGTCCGCCGTCACGTTTTCGTCTCCGGCCAGATGAACTGCAGAGATCGAAACTTCCTGCTGGATGGCCCAGAACCCGAGCTGCATCGCCTCCCTGCACAGAGGAAGTGACCCTGCCCCCCCCTTTTTGTTGAGGTAGTGCATGGCCACTGTGTTGTCCGTCAGGATCAGGACATTCTTTCCTCTCACAGTCGGCAGAAAAGCCTTCAGGGCTAGCCTGACGGCCCTAAGCTCCAACAGATTGATATGGAGTCTGGACTCCGACAGAGACCAACGACCACTGACTGTCAGCCCGTTGGCATGAGCTCCCCATCCCGTGAGGGATGCATCCGTCACGATTGTCACCTCCGGCCAGGGAAGCCAAAATGGAGCCCCCTTCATCAAGTTGCCTTCGACGGCCCACCACAGAAGGTCCTGGGCGACCGAGGGCGGCACCTGAACCGGGTCCGACATCCTGCCGGAGGACTGCGACCATTGCGTCTTGAGTGCCCACTGCAAAGATCTCATTCGCAGGCGAGCCTCTGGCACCAGAAGAATGCAGGATGCCATGAGGCCGAGCAACCTTAAGATCTCGAACGCTGGGAGCGTCTGGGCCTGCTGAAACTTGTGCACCATCTGCTGAATGTGAAGAGCCCTCACCTGGGGAGGAAAACACTGCCCCAGGGAAGTGTCGAGCACAGCTCCGATGTACTGGAGCCTCTGTGTTGGCGTCAAATGGGACTTCTTTAAATTGAGGGAGAAGCCCAGCCTGTGAAGGGAGTGGCAGGTGACGGACAGATGATCCAGGACTTGCTCGGGAGAGCTCCCCCTGATCAACCAATCGTCCAGGTAGGGGTAGACGTGAATCCCCCCTTGCCTGAGATGCGCTGCCACCACCACCATGAGCTTGGTGAAAACCCTCGGGGCGGAGGTCAATCCGAACGGCAGGACCCGAAACTGAAAGTGCGAGTCGCCAACCGCGAACCTCAGGTACTTCTTGTGCTTGGGATGGATCGGCACATGGAAGTAAGCATCCTTGAGGTCGAGTGACACCAACCAGTCCTGAAGCTGAAGGGCCTGGAGGACTTGAGAGAGAGAGTGACCATCTTGAACTTGTCCTTCCTGAGGAGTTTGTTCAAACCGCGCAAGTCCATGATGGGTCTCAATCCCCCGTCTTTTTTGGAAATCAAAAAATAAGGGGAATACCATCCCTTGTTCCTCTCCGCTACAGGCACCAGTTCTATAGCGCCCTTCTCCAGCAGGGCTTGAATTTCCTGTGCAAGGAGCAGATCCGGACACTTCAAAGAGAGGTTCCCCGGTGGATTGTCGCGAGGCCTGTGCCGAAAGGGAAGACAGTAGCCGTGGGTTATGATCTCCAGAACCCACACATCCGAAGTAATGGCTTGCCACTCTACAAGATGCTGCGCCAGCCTTCCCCCAACCGGCGAACCATGGGACCTGGCCTCATGACTGAGTAGGAGCGGCTGCGGCGTTACCTGAGGGCAAAGAGGCAACTGCCCGAGCGGCCTTGGCACCACAGGTACCCTGTCGTCCACCTCTGGTACCCCTGCGTTGGCCTCTTTGACTGCCAGCTCCTCTCGCTTTACTGAAGGACGAGTAATAGCGAAAGGAACCACCCCTCCACTGCTGTCCCCTAGGACGAAAAGGCGGAGGTTGGCGAACTGCAGCGCCCAACGACTTCGCTGCAGCTTTTGAGGTCTGCAACCTCTCAAGGCTCTCGTCAGCCTTGCTGCCAAAAAGGTGTTCACCGTCAAAGGGCATGTTGAGGAGCCGGGACTGCACATCAGGAGCAAACCCCGACTTCCGCAACCACGCAGACCTGCGTATCACAGTGCTCGCCGCCATGGACCTACTGACGCATTCAGCCAAGTCCAGACCCGACTGAACGGACTCACACATGGCATCCTTACCATCCTGGACCATAGCAAGGAAACCATCCCGTTCATCCCCTTCGGGAATATGTTCAGCCGCTAACGCAACACAGTTCCACAGAGTGTGCGTGAAACGTGACAAGGCACAAATGGAGTTGGCCGCCTGAAGCGCCATACCACCAGAAGAAAACACTTTCTTCGCCCAGCCATCAAAACGTTTGTCGTCCCTATCAGGAGGGATGGTAGGGTACGACGCCTGCTTTGCCGGGGCCGTGGCCGCCTGCACCACCAAACTTTCCGGAGTGGGGTGCCTGGTCAAGTAGCAGGGGTCGCTACTGGCTGGACGGTATTTACGCGACAAGGATCTGCCCACCGCCGGGAGACTCTCCGGAGCAGTCCAAGCCGCCGCCACCCTTCTCTGTAAAGCCTTATGGAACGGCAGTACCGGGTCAGTTGGGGGACCAACATCAAGGAGGTCCGTCAGATCATCCTGCACAAACTCCCCTGGGGGAGCAGACCATCCCAGATACTCAGACACCCTAGCCATAAGGCGCCGGTACGAGGAATCGGCGTGGGAGCCAGGCTCAGGCCTACAAAATTCCACCTCCGGAGAGGTGTCCAGTCCACTGGCATCATGCAGTGACTGCCTCAAATCGTCAAACTGACTATGGCCCGAGACAATGTCATCTGGCACCTGACTAGGAACCAGGCCATCAGAATCCTCATCCGGCTCTGAAATATATTCCCGGTGGCGAAAAGGCACCCGAGAGTACTTGCTCTTAACCAGAGCCTTCCTAGGGGGTACACCCGTGACACGGGCACCTCCGACATGAAAGGCGTCGATGGCGTCGAGCGAATCGGCGCAGACGTTGAGAAAACCGGCAACGGCGCCGAGAGGATCGGCGTCGAGGAAATCTGCGTCGACGTCAGATGCAGCGCCTCCAGTATCGGCGGCGTCGACACAGCCCTCGAAGCCGGAGCCCCGAGCGTGTCCCTCGACGACCTGATCGTCGACGGCTTCGACGACTTCCTCGAAGCCGGAGCCTCGAGAAAGCCTGTCGACGCCCTCGACGCCTCAGACGTCGATGTCTTCCTCGAAGACTTCACAGGAGCACACGGTCTCGAACGCGTCGAGGACCGGGACCTGGAACGGGTACGGCGAGAACGAGCCTCCTTGTCCTAACGGGACCGCTCCCGTGACTCGTGCCGACCACTCTTGCGAGCGGAGTCTCTCGACCTCTCACGGCCGACCCCACTCGGGGGCACGGACGGATGAGTACCCTGCGACTCAAGAATCGCCAACATTTTCTTCCCGAAGGAAGCCCATTCCTCCGGCGTCGCACGGCTGGTGGGGTAACCGACGTGCCGTGCAGAATCCTCGGAAGAGGACCTGGAAGGCGACCGGTGACGGCGCTTCCGAGAATTCCTCGAAGAGGCTGAGGAGTGGCGAGACCCACTCCTAGAAGAAGACCGACGAGACTTCCGACGATGACGCGGAGAGTCACCCCTCGAAAGCCCCGCCGACTTCGACTTCCGGGGCTTGAACACCCGACCTACCGACAACAACTTCTTACGTTCACGTAAGGCTTTGGATGTGAGCGACTGGCAGTCGATACAGTCATCCGTATCGTGGGCCTCCCCGAGGCACCAGAGGCAGGCGTCGTGCGAGTCAGTCACCGACATCTTGGACCCACACTCCCCGCACTTCTTAAAGCCCGGACGCGGGGTTGAAGACGAAGTGGAAGACATCGCCGAAGGAAATTCACAAACGAACAGGTTCGAAGAACCAGAAAGAACAGAACTCCAAAGAGTCGAGGCTTAGAACCGAGAAACACGAAGCAACACGTTCGCGGAAAAACGGAACTGAGGCTACGGGCGTCGTGCGTCCTACTTATCACATCGGATGACGTCGGACGAGGTCCTCGACGTTGGCGCATCGACGCAGGACGCAGACGCCGGAAAAGTTTCCGAAGCAGCACAGCTGTGGTGATTACATGTCATAGATATGGAATACGTCGGAGGACCCAATCCCCTCGAAGTTAATCTATATTTTGCCTGTATGTTATAAGTAGTTGCACATTTCATTACCTTGATTTAAACCAGTATCACAGGTGTCCATTACATTTATCCATTTTGCTTCTTTCCTTCTCAATAGTTGCTTTTTCTCTCTATACCAAAAAAGGAAATTTGGTCAAGGTCGTCGTCTAAGTGTTCATGTTAAAATGGATTGCCATATAGTACTTGCAATGTATAAACGGTCCCACTGACATTGATGCCATAGATAAATTGCGTGTTGCAGTTGATAAACTGTAAAATCTTTTTAACTTTACCATTTGGTAGTTGTATAGTCTTTCCCCCAACCCCTCCCCCCCCCCCCCCAAATATCATCCGTTTACAAATTTTACTGTTACCACATTTGTGGTTACCTTGCGGAGGAGGGCGATTCCACATTGACTGGATGGTTTTCTTAGCTTTAATGGGAGTGATAAAGCTTGTGTTAATTACACTCTTAATGGTTGGTACCTTCAGAAACATCAATGCCAGCATTTCATCCAAAAAAACCATTGATGTCCTGATCGAATTTTATGGTATGCCAATCTCTTTTTAGGGTTTTTTCTATGTTATGTACATCCAAACTGTAGTTGGTAATTATTCTTAGTTTGCGATATGTTTCGTGAGAGGGGACTTTGGACTGGTCAATAAGTAGCTCCCTTCTGTCTTTCATGTTGACTTTCTTAAATTAGTGTTTGAGATTCTTTTCATCGTAGCCCCTTTGCTTACATATATCCATCATTTTGTCTGCGTGTTTTAAGAATTCACCGTTACCTGTACGGGTGCTTTTGATTCCAAGATGTTCTACAAATGGGATGTTCACTATTTGCGTGAAGGATGCTATAGCCAGCTGTAGGTTTTATGAACAAGGTTGTGTGGATTTAATTTTTCTCTACGTAAAGTTCCAAGTCTAAGAAACTGATTCTTTCTGTATTTTCATTCATGGTTAGGTTAATATTGTATTGATTAGCTGTCATGATCTCTGCTTCCAAAAGATCAGGACTTGCCCGACTCTTGGAAGCAGACCCATAACCCCGGTTCCGAGGGCCAGCCAGTCCCAATTGGGACCTTTTGGACCCTGTCCTGGCACGAGTGGCACCAGGCTCATAAAGATGCCCAGTCCCAGCGCTAGAAGCGCCTGGGCTCATAATGCTTGGGTGGACTTACCTGCAGCAGACCATGCTGCTTACTTACTTGCCAGTTGAACCCCTGATCCTCTTCTGTTTGGGACTACTTTTCCTGTTGGGTGGGGCAGGAGCCACTCCCTAGGTTCAGAACACTGGAACTCTTCTGGAAAGCAGGAACTCTTTTCTTACCTAGGCGTGGCTGTGGAAGGAGACACCTAAGCACTACAGGAGGCTATTTAAACCACACCCGATGGATGAATCTTGCTTTGCGTTATTCTGCATTCTCTGCAGCAGAACGCTCATCGTGTCTTCTGCTTCTGATCCTGCGCCTAAGGGAACAAAGGCTTACCATCCTGGAATCCAGTCTTCAGCAGCACCTGTAAAGACAAAAAAAGAACAGGTTAGCACTACGGTCTTCAGTGGCAGCGCATCTCTTACCTGGTCCATCGGCTGTCACCAACGCCTCGCGCTGTATTCCGGCATCTGAAAGACAAAAGCTTACCAGCTCTTCGCACGCTCCGGAGGCCTTCGGCGCTGCATCCCGCATCTGAAAGACAAAAGAAGGGGCGTTTAAAGACATTGGGCAACTTTATTACTCACGTGCCATTACTCCTTCCCACGCCGAATCCAGTGGGTATTCCAGCACCCTTCAGCTTCTCTAAAGCTCCGAACTTGTACCTGCAAGATAAAAGGGACAGTTAGTGCGCATCGTGAAGCAGGCTACAAGCGCTTACTTACGTGCTTCCAGGCGCTTCTATTCCTCACGCGGGTTCGATCCTCAACTCTCATCAGCCCGCCATCGCCGGAACCCTGCAAAACAAGAGATATCATTACAAAAGACTTTTAAGACATTTGAAGTGCCCAGAACTTACCGTTCGTGCAGTTAACGACGGACAGCAGTCCTCTGAGGTCAAGAGGCCTGCACCCTTATCCAGTGAAGAAACTGGTTACGGCACCCTGCCCCGAGGCAGATGGAGAGCTCGGCGTTCACTTACCTAAGGTGAGGGCGTTAACCTTTGGGGTTCTACAGGAGAAGAGAAAGGGAAGAGGAGAGAGGCACCCAATAACCCCAGTTCATTAATCCCATATTTTCTATCTGCAGACATCTTACTCTTCGAGTCAGACATACAGTGCACAGAGGTCCAGCCCAAAGAGCCAACCGTGTGTTACACATCACCTTTGAAGATACGGCATTCACCCAGTCAAGACCGGCGCCTCTGCGGGAATCAGGTGAGCGTTACATTATCATTGAGATATTTGACATACTCTAGCAAGGATGTTTTATCACCATCCCAGATGATGAGAATATCATCTATGTACCGAACCCAAAACACTGTTTTCAGTGAAGGCTGGATGTCCCCAAGCATTCCCGGTCTCAAAATGTCACATGAAAAGGTTGGCATAGGATGGGCACATTTTGCTCCCATTGCCGTTCATGGTTGCCGTCGATAAATTTGATAATTGAAACCATTTTTTGCGGTTCAATGTGAATTTCAGCATCTCAATTATCTTATTTTGTGAAGGATATGAGATTGATCGTGATTTTAGAAAATGTAATGTATGGATGCCCATTTCATGTTGGATACTAGTATAAAGGGATGTGACATCCCGTGTGACCAGTATATAGTTTGGTTCCCATGATATGGATTGCAACTGTTGTATTACGCGTTTAGACTTTGATGAATGATGCCAGATTGGAGGCTAAAGGTTGTGGGTGGAGATCAATGTATTGCAATATCCTTTGACTTTTTGAAGGGAAGTAAAGCCTTCAGCTTCACTTCCCTGGCCTTTTTGTCATTTGTTATAGGAAAATCGGATCAGTCCTTCAGACTAGCAGTACTAGGTTACTATGTTTCCTCTCACTGTTGTGCCATTATAACATTGCTCACAGCAACTTACAGTGCAATGGGGATACTTTTGCATCACCTAGCTTTTTACACTTGGGATTTTTGGTTACTTTTATATATGCCTAAAGACAAGCTGTTTGCGTTATTTCTAATGTACTACTAGTTCTAGTTTTAGTTCCCTAAAATGAGAAAACAGTAGTTGTGCCCGATTGGATATACTGGCTGTTTGAATGGTGCAGATCCTTGCCATTAGTGGGCTTGGGCATGGCACTTGCTTCTAGGCTGAATTTTGGATAAGACGAGCAGCTCTGCAGCCATTTCTTCAGGTCAACGTTGGAGCCAAGAATGCCTCAAAAAGGCCACTGAAGATCCAAAGACTCCGGAAGAGGCCTAGCATCCCTTCCTGCGTCTAGCTTGGTGAAGCCCTGTTACTACCCGATTTCCGAAGACCATGGGGGGTGCTTCGGCCCTTGGACTAGTGTGACTAACTAGTCTAGACCTGCATCAGTGAATCTTGCATTTCTTAATCGCCAGGCGTTACATCTGGACCTAACAGAAAGAATTCACTGCTCCTGGGAACTCTTCAATTAACCAGCGGCAGGAAAACCAACAGCAGGAAAACAAACCAATGGTGGGAAAAGCAACCTCCAGCAACCCCCCCACTCAACCCCCTGTGCCTTTTCCCAGATGACTTGATTGGTTAAGTAAACACAAAGCATTTGTCTCTACCTGTCATCCATAGGATAACATTGGGAACCAGTCACTTTGTATCCCAACCTTCCATTCCACTGCCTTTTGGTCATCGATTCTGAAAATTACTTACCCAGTAACTGTGTAGAAGATCATCTTTGAACTATCCCCAACACAAGTAAATTAGAACCTCCCTCCAAAGACTCCTAAAGTTAGGAGACTTCACTTCTGACTTGGTTCCATCGTTAGGGCATTAATTTACTTACTGTGTCAAGTCAGAAGAAAGACATTGACTCGCGGATGACATGCGAGAAACCTGAAGGTGTCTCACCCGCTATTCCCAGGGATCGGTCATCCAGGTGGCGAGAACACAGCCATCGCTTTTGGATCCAGTTCCTGGGGTGGACTAGTGCATGAGGATCACCTGGATGAGGGGTCTTCAGGGAGTCAAAGTGGGACACTGGACGGCGAGACGTGGCATCGACTTCCCTGAAACACCCTGTCCCCATCTTACCGGGCAGAGTACTTAGGAACTCAACCCCCTCCCCACTTTCCGACACAAACACTTTCTCATGGACAGCTCACTGTGAAAGAAAACAGACTAACACCCGAGTCGTATACCTGACAGGTTCCAATACAATGGTCAGGCAATTACTGATCATTACACACACCCGACTTCATCACACTCCCCCGCCACACGAATAAAAGGCAGACCACAAAAGCACACCGAGCAAGGCAGAGCTCACGAGGAAGCAGAAGTTCCAAGATGGCAGTTCAATACAGGGAGAAAGATGCCAAGAACAAAGGATTGCAAGGAGGGAAGTGCCCTTGACCTTATCAGAGGAAGACTGGTACTTTCATGAGCCTTCCAGCCATGCTCTTCTTTCTGGTTCTATACTGCATCGGATTTGTAGGTCTGTTCGTGTTTTTTGTTGTGCCCCCACTCCCTTTCGTGTTCCCCCCCTCCTGTCTCACCGCCGACCCCCCTACGTAATCTCCCATGCCCTCTCCCCTGCCTGGGTTCACCTCTCCCTATCCCGTCCTTTCCTTCCCGCACCCCTTATGATACTCTATGCCTAGCCTATCTTTTCAAACTGTGTTTCTATCGACTATCCTATCTCTCTCACCAAGTCTGGCAGGAAGAAGTTCAAAAGGGACATCCTGGTCTCCAACCCAGGCCTCCCTATTGCTCTACCAGTGCTTCCTCCAGACAGACCCATACCAACATACTCGGTCATTCCCTCTCCAGGCCTATGGACCCCCCCCGCCGCCATATGGTCTCTGTTCTCGCTCCTTTTTCCTCTTCTCCCATTGTGAAGGAGGATCTGACCCCTGAAGAGGGTGATCCGGGTAAAATAGTGAATCACCTGAATTGAGTACTTGTAAGAGGAAAATAACTTCGTTTGTTTTGGCATATCAGGCCCTATGAAAGAAGAGACAGAGGCAAAGACTTGTGCACAGATGGCCCTGATGCCAATGACTGAACTGTATTCCTTGTGCTAAAGAAGCCAGAGATTGGCCTGAACATTCTGACATATTTTAGTGAACACCTTTCTTTTTCATAAACACTATCCCCACACTATTTGTATTTAGAGGTAAGGATTGGCAATAGGTTTTTTAGTATAGGCCCTTATATTTTGACAAGACACCACTAGGACTGCGTTACTATTTGATGGTCGTAGATTGCTCCAGTCTGTAGATTTAGGATTAGATAGGAGTTTATCATACCTTTGTTGAAGTTGAATAAACACACTTAAACTGTGGTCACTTGTGTCCGTCTTACTGTTGATACCATGCCTTACTTACACACAATGTATTCTTTATTAAAATAAAAGTGAAGGCCTAACTTTCCCCATGTCTTTGGGTAGTCCCTTCCCATATTAATAATGAAGCTGCTTGTTTGTCAGTCGTGTATGTCCCATGAAACAAGTCTGCCGTCCCAAACTACCCTACGCGGACCCCACCACTAAGAAAACTAACCCGGGTCAGGAGAATGACTCCGCTCTCTTGAGGGTACTGCTAGTACCAGTCTAATATATAATCGCAAATAGTCTCTTGTGACTTCCTGTATTAGTCTCTTTAATTACCCAAAGGGGATGCTACAATGTCTTTTTTTCACTCAAATCCCTTTTAGTTCTCCCTGAGTAGCTTTATAATTTAGTCATATACCGGCGTGTGCCCTTAAACCTCTGTGTTGCTTGTGTATCTTTTCAAGTGAAACAGCACAACAGGAACCTTCATACTCACCCCGGAACTAGACACTAAAAGATCAGGAGCCCACGGAAGAACAAGGAGCTGAGACACAAACCTACAGAGAAATCACAAAATTAGACTATTTGAAGAAGGTGAACAGAAAGCAAAACAGGAAATTCAAGATTGACCTGCACCATGACCTTGCAACATCTAGATTCCGTCCTTTCCCTACAGAATAGCACTTCTGCATACACATCCTATTCAGAGTTATATGTGCAGTAGAGCATTTTCTTTATGTGGAGAACGTGACGGAAGATATTTTATCCACAATCTGTTCAGAGGCTCCAACATCCCTCTGCAGCCTTTAGAGGCTTTCAGCTCTGCACAAGGGCACACCCTTTCACTGGTGGTACAAGAGTACTGCAATTACCCTGGGGTTCCAAGCTGAACATCTGAATGACGTTAAGGAAAAGATCACGGACTGCAATAGGAAAGTAAATGTGACGAAGCCCAAGCCCAGCAGCTTTGGGTTCATACTGCACCTCTATGGAGGGGCCCAAGTCATGGTTTTATTCATTCATTGCTTCTTTTAAATGTATTCCCTGGAGAGGCCTCACCAGGGACACCAGTGTGTGAACACACGCATAGAGATCCTTCGGCTTCTCAAGGAGATCACATAATGTACCCCGATATTATCCACACTCCTGCGTGTCAAGTGTTTCCAGTTGGTAGCAGTGTTACTTAACTAGTAGCTTGGTTTTGATAAAACTGAATTCCATTTTGCGGCTCATTCTCACTCACTTTGTGGGATCCCCAAACTTTTTACAGAATGACACCATATTTACACTTTCGTTTTGGGACTAGAGGAACCTCCACTGATTCACCCCAGTCACTGCTACCCTTCATTTCTCATGCGTCTTAGTAGCCCATATGGATAGTGCAAGGAAGATTTCTCAACAATCCTTTAAGAGGGGCCATGCAACCATCTAACCTAATGGTAGAGCAAATTCAACCAAAAGGGAAGCCAAATGCCTATAAAAAGGTCAGCAATGAGGCAGAGCAGCCAGGCTTAACTTCAGGAGGCAAGGGTGGTCTATTACTCTACACAGTTCAAAAACACCCAACACTGGCCCGTATACTGAAAAAAAACACAAAGTAACGCATAAAATCGATCAGGTTACAATAAGCACTTTAGGCACACAAAAACCATGAACCAGTGTATGTACAAAAACAATCGTCAATTGAGACACTTTTTGCCCCACAGCTAACATACAATGCCATTATCCAGTGATGAGTCCTATAAATATCGTCTAAATAGGGGAGGGTGGTGAGACCAGGGAACCCAGACTCAGCAAAACATTGCAGTTAACAGTCATGATTAGTACCAAATATTGCCACACAATTAATTCCTGCCCCTTTGACACAGGAAAATTGGCGCTTTCCTTGGTCACCTGAATTGAACAAATGATTTCACTATAGCTCCCATAATCCTTAGAGACTGCATTAGCAATTTAATTGGATTCACCTGAAAGGAAAGGCAACACAGCCTCCCGGAAGAATGTTGGGACACGAAAGCGCTAGGAGGAGGAACAGCAGTACAAATGCAGCATAAAGGATCCAACCCTGTGAACGTTTGGCAACAATTGAGATCTAACCCAGTGAATTTGGGATTTTACCCAATTCTTTTTTCTTTATTCAGGTAGTCACCCCCCTTTTGATTCTACAAATACACAAACAGTAAATAGAGACTGGAGCAAAAGCGTGACACCTAAAAAAAAAAATATACAAAAAAAATGAGTTTCTATTTACAGCATAATCAACATGCAAGCAAATCTATCCATGAAGCATCAAGCAACACAATAGCAAAGGCAATGCAATGGGCATTAGTTTAAGGCTGGACAACAATGCAGTTATCGGGAGCACAACACAAGATAATAAATCAAACCGTGTTAGTCACTAGGACTCATAAAAAAAAAAAATCTTAGAGCAGACAATAGTTACCACAAGGGAAACAGTAACAATGTAATTTATAAAGCAAGAAATGTAATGCAGGACTCTAGAATTTTAGCACGTGGTCCCGATTTTTTCTGTATTTTGTAGTCTTTGAACCTGCACTTTAAGGATGAAGAGAGATCCCAGGAAAAACGTCACTGGCGAGCCAAGTACTGGTATGTTTCAAAGTTCCCCAAGGAACACAGGACAAAGTCAGTAAGCGGTGCTGCTGATCGGGTAAAAAGCCAGGGAGATCCAAGTTCTACCCCACAGGTGCAGATGGTGACGACCCACCCACCAAATCAACTAAGACACCTTGAAGAGATCCTGGGCCAGGTCCCAAGAGCAGTTACAGCCAAACAAGGCCTAGCCCCCCCCCCCAATTTAAGTCAATGGGAAAGGAATAACAGTTTATTTTTTTATTGTACTCATATAGGGCTTTTAGCGAAAGGTTGACACCCGCCTGGATAGATCTCCTACAAGGGGCAATTGGGAAGCGCCGAGTAGAAATACAGGAATCACTCCCTCCCCACAGGCCCAGGGGTATGAAGTCCAGGCTAAACAACCATTTAAGTAGAGATCTTCTACAGGGCGAACTGCAGGGGTCCGGTCACCCAGGGACTTGACAACGACCCCAAAAGCCCAAAATAGAACAATTGTCTTCCTAGGAGTGGAACCACCATCCAGAAAGCAGCATCGGATGTGGATTTAGATGGACGCAAAGACAGGTTCCAGAGACTCATCGAACAAGTTATCTAGCAGAAGTATTCCTAGAACAGACACTAGAGTGGAGGCGACCCATTACGGCCCAGAGGAGCACATGAGGCAGTTTGTTGGGCAATGGCAGTTTCCCATACCAAGGAAGGCGGCCCTGGTGGTACACTGCTGCAAATCAGCCCCGAAAAAAGGTCCCAGCACAGGAAGACCGGCACAAGCCAATGAGGTGGACCAAGGAGGATATCCACGAGCCGCATATCTTTTTTTTTTTTTAAAGTTCTTCCCCTTGTCATTTTGTTTCGTGGTCCCCCTTTGTGGACGATATGGTACAGTCAAAATGGCAGCTTTGCTGACATTGGCTTATCCTCAGCCCACAAAGACACCCTCCATTTAGGATTAGACCAGTGCAGACTATTCATCCAGATATCCCAATCAACATCTGCAGGACTGCCTATTTGGCAGTTCTAAGGGCGAGTCCAGATTGGCTGGCCCGCAGAATGTGTGTGATCATTTGAGTGAACGTTCTGTAAAGGGCCATTCAAGGACTCAGGCAACAATAAAAGTCCAAATGAGTTATAGGACAGGGATCCACTGGCTCCACCACCCAGGCTACAGGTGGCCTCTGTACCTAATACGCATTACTGTGGTTTCTGAAATGTGGTAAACTAGAGTTTTTCTCCCCTCGCAGGACTCTCAAACTTAGGTGGCCTCTCCACTGTGTACCTAATACGCATTTACTGTTTTTCTGGAATGTGGTAAACTTGAGCTTGCCGCTCACTTCCCGTCTGCGTGCTCTCATCTCGTCTGTCTTCCCCCCCACTCCCTCCTACTCCATGGTGCTCTCTATCTCGCCTATCTTCTCTAACTGCTTCTCTATTGACTATCCTGCTCGCCTCACTAAATCTGGTAGGAAAAAGTTTAAAAAGGACATCCTGGTCTCCAACTCAGGCCTCCCTATCGCTGACACCTACACTAGTGCCTCCTCTAAGGAAACTCACCGACATCCTCTTTTTCGTCCCTTCGCCTGACCTATGGACCCTTCATATGGTCTCTGTGCTCTCTCCTTTCTCCTCTTCTCCCATTAATGGTGGCACCCGTTGGGATGTCCTCTTGGCCCCCTTCCACTCCTCTAAGGCCATCATTAATGTCTACGCTAATGGGACCATCTTGGTCCAAGGCCCTCAGGCCAACCTTCACCTCTTTGATAGACGCTTCCCACGCCTCATCAACTTCCTTTCCTCTCCTGCTGTCCCCCCTCCTCCTCTGTCCTCGGCTACCTTGCCTCTACCCTCCCTCCCTGCCCCCTCTTGTGCTCCTCCTTCACCTCTGCAGGGCGTACCTCTGATCTGTACCCCTCCCCGGAAGTCCTTCAAGGATGGCAACCTTCTCCACATTGCCACTCTTAACTCTCGCTCTGCCATCAAACATTCCTCTGATATCTGTCGCCTTCTTGAGGAACTGGACCTTGACGTCCTCGGTCTCACGGAGACATGGTTCACGACCAGTTTTGTCACCAGCTTTGAGACACTCCTACCTGACGGTTACAAGATCCTCGCCGTGCCCAGGCCCAACCGTGCAGGGGGGGGTGTAGCCCTCATCTTCCCTGAGTGGATTCCTGTCACTCCTACGCAGACCTACTCTTTTGAATGTCTTGTCTGCCGGCTCTCTCTCTCTCCCCTGGCCACTCGCTTGCTGTGGCTACTATCTATCGGCCACCTGGTCAAATTTCCTCCTTCCTGAGTGGGCTGACCTCTCCTCCTCACTCCTGTCCTTTACCACTCAACTCCTCTTTCTTGGTGACTTCAACATCCACCTGGATGCCTCCTTTCCCCCCTCCGGACTCCTTCGTGACCAATGCGACTCTCTCTCTCTCTATTCTCCCATCTGGGCCTACTCATTCTGCAGGGCACTCTTGATGCTCGGATCTCTTCTGACCTTCCCCTCTCCGTCCCTCTCTCCACTCCTCTCTCCTGGAGTGATCACTTTCTCCTATCCTCCCACCTCACCCTCCCTACCCCACAGACAAAGCCTCCCTCATCACTGCCACCCACATTCTCGGTCATCCGACCCATGAAACGTGTGTCAGTTGAGGCTTTCTCTGCCACATTCTCACCCCTGCCCTCCCCCTTCGGCTGACTCCCACCCTGAGACAGCCCTCTCCATGCTCCACTCTGCTATATCTGATACACTTGATATCCTTGCCCCCGTCATGAGAATCCGCCTGAAGCCCAAAGCCAAATGCAACTCCTGGTATGACTCGGATCTCGTCACCCTAAAACGCAAGTGCAGGGTGGCAGAGAGGAAATGGCGTGCTTCATGTTCATCCTCTGACAAACTGGCCTGCCGCCTGCTCCAAAGGCAATACCGTCTCTCCGTTCTCACCAAGAAGAGGGCCCTTATCCAAGCCCGCATCTCTGCGGCATCTAACAACTCGGCCGAACTCTTTAAAATCTGCAAGGAGCTTGCCAACCCTGCAGCAGTCTCTACCTCTCCTGTCCCCTGCCAGGCCCTCTGCACTGCACTGGCCTCTCACTTCATCTCTAACATCCCGTTGTCACTCTCCTCCCATCACCTCCCTCCCTTCCCTGCTCTTCCTCTGGCCCTTCTGCAGCCACCCCCCCTCCCTCCTTCTCTGCCTTTCCCCTTTTCTCTGACGAGGTTTCCAGACAAGTCCGATCTATGAAAGTCTCGTCTAAACAGGTTCACCCCTGTTCCTCCAAAACTATCGAGGACCACATCGACTCCCTGGCACCTGCCCTGGCTGACTTTTGCAACCACTCCTTCGCGTCTGGAGTCTTCCCATCCCCCCTTAAGCACTCCCTTGTGCACCCTCTTCTTAAGAAACCCTCTTCCAACCCCTCCTGCCCGGCTAACTATCGCCCAATCTCCATCACTCCCTTCCTGGGCAAGCTCCTGGAGAAACTGGCCATCTCCCAGCTTAACATCCATGCTGAATCTGTTGGTAGTCTTCATGACCATCAATCTGGCTTCAGAGCTGCCAGAAGCACGGAAACTGCTCTCCTGAACATCCGTGAGGACCTGCTCTTGAACCTCGACTCCAACACTCTGTGTGTTCTCATTCTGCTCGATCTCCCTTCTGCCTTTGACACGGTCAACCATGCCATCCTGCTCAACCGTCTCCGTGATAACCTGGGTATCACTGGTCAGGCTCTGGCGTGGCTGACCTCTCCAATCGACCCTCCCAGGTCCAACTGGGGTCCTTCCTCTCTGACATCCTTTTTCCACCTGTGATATCCCCCAGGGATCTAATCTCTCTCCCTGGCTGTTCAACCAGTACCTGGCACTCCTTGCCCACCGCATCGCCGCTCTCTGCCCCAACTTTCAGTGCTATGCGGACGATACCCAGCTCATTTTCAGGCTACCCTCGGCCTCCTCTCCTTCCCTCATCTCTGACTGTCTACTATCCAGGAATGGTGTGCCGCCAATGACCTCTGCCTTAATGCCAGTAAGACAGATTCTACTCATCGGCACACCCACTCCCTCCTTCCCTGCAGCTCTCTGGCCAGCCTCTCTTGGCCCTCTTCCTGCAAGGCAAAAAACCTTGGGGTCATCTTCGACTCCACACTCTCCTCTCCTCATATCTGACGTCTCTAAGAAGTCACACTACCAACTGCACCTCCTCAGAGGTATTCCTCCCTTCCTCTCCTTCCCCCAGAAGCTCACTGTCTCCCGAGCTCTGGTTCTCTCAAAGCTGGACTACTGTAACAGCCTCTATCTTAATCTGCCTGCATCCACTCTACGCCCTCTGCAACTCATCCAGAACAGGACTGCGAGACTTGTCCTTGGCCTCAAGCCCAGGGACCGTATCTCTCCAGGACTGAAATCTCCACACTGGCTCCCAGTGGCTGCGAGGATTAAGTTAAAAACTCTCTGCATTGTCCAAAAGGCCTGCTGGGGCCTGGGGCCTGAATACCTTCAACTCTCTTCCTAAATATCTTCCTTCCCGAGCCCTTCGCTCATCCGTCTCCAACTCCCTCAGGGTCAGCCGCTTCTCTAAGCAACAAGCTGGGGATAGATCTCTAGATCTCTCTGCGGCAGGGGCCTCCCTCTGGAACAGCCTTCCTGCCTCCCTGAAATCTTGAGGAGAACCATCTCCGGTTCTGGAAGCACCTCAAAACCTTCCTCTTTGCTTCCGCTTTCTCTCCCCTGCTAAATTCTTCACTAAACTGCACTGAATCTGCAACTGGGCCGACCTCGGTACTGGGCCCAGCCACTCTCCACTTGCACTGCCTCCCTGGCAACCCCTGCACTACAGGACTGTCTGTATCCCTACAGCCCCCCCTCCCAGCACTTGTCTGCACTTACCTTGTACTTGCCACCAGCTGGCCCAATTTTATTTATTTTATACTACTTACCTTGTACTGCACTCCCCACCCCTCCCCCTCGCACTTTTTCCCTTCCCCTTACCCCTGCGCGATCTAAATGACACCTGGCCTAGTAGGATCATTGTCCGTCTTCCCCTTGTTCCCCCCTCCCTGCCTCATCGCGCCTTGAAACACTGGTGTATAGGCGCGTTACAAATGCCATATCATATCTCTCGAACTGTGATTGGTTTAACACCTGGGACATAGGGTTCTCACACATGCAAACAAACCACCCGTGAACCAGACAGCACGACTAGCCAAGAGGAAGCATAAAGAGTCCGAGCCCTTACTGGTAACTGACGTTAGCCCTCAGAACAGAAGGCAATACGGGGCTCTGGATCACCAGAGAGTTAAGAGGGACTCTCAGCCCGAACAAAACGTGTCCCAGTTGTGATGAATCTGATGAAGTCATCACTGATTCTCTGGCAGTGAACTTCCCACATGTGGCCAGAGGACGGCAGCCACTACCCGATCCGGACACAGAGCAGCTATATGAGGGAGGATCACATGAGTGAGACAACCGCCAGGGAGGGCGAGATATGGTATTCGCCATTTTCCTGTGATAATCCTCCTATGTCCAGTGCTCTCATGGCCTATTGTCATAACCCTACTCCTCTCCCCATGAAAACCAGAGAAAGCTTTTCATCCAGACCTGCAGACCAACCTTACAAGTGTGCCTGCCTTGTGGAAATTACAACACTATCAACCATTCAAGACTGATTTGTCATTTAAAATCATTGAAAAGACTTAACTATGGACTACTGTTCCCAGAATTACTCAAATACTGGGACGAAGAAGAGGAATCGAGCAATACATAGCGCAAGAGAACAACCACAGCGAGCGCTCTAGTTGTTCGAATCCACCTGTGCCCGTGAATTTTAAGCGATGGGAGCTAAAGGCTGTTGCTGACGAAAGCAAGCTGCATCTCTGCGCGAGGCTCAAGGCCCCAAAAACCACAGACAAGAATGGTGGAACCAGCAAGCTCAACAAGGATGAAGGAAGCCGCTGCGCGGGCAGGACACGCGAGAACGCCAGGAGCCAGTGAGGGACTCCTGGGCGTTTCCAGGTGATGACAAGCAGCGATTCACTTACCAAAGCCTGGAGCGGGCCAGCAAATAACAGGGAAGCTGCAAGAGACAAGAAAGCGAGGAAAAGGCGGTCATAAGAAGAAAGCAGCCAGAGTACCTTCGTCAGCTGACTGCGGGAGTGCACAAGAAAGGCAAGAAGAGCCGGTGAATCCACCCAAAAGCAGAGGGAACACTGGGGCGTATCAGCTACAACGCTAAATGCAAATAATCAAACTGAGCGAGAGAAAAAGCGAAGCAGCATATTGTAAAGGGGGACATTTTATTACAAGCATGTCCCTTGCAAGTAAGTGATGGTATTGAATACCAACACATAGGAAAGACGAACAAGATAATATATCAAGGGATACATTAGCCAACCAAGTAAAAGCACAACAATGGGAGCGAGTGGAAGTGCCATATGAACAGAAGCCCTGGCAGGAGAGTATACCAGGCAGTTGCAAGTGTGTGAATACAAGACACCCTGGCAGGACAGTATACCAGGCAGTTGCAAGTGTGCAAATCTAAGAAAGTCCTGAGAAGCAACATCAGGACTGTGCGGATCAAAAGAGAAGTTAAAACCCTGGCAGAGAAATATGCCAGAAATCCTGAGAGAGACAATTACAAAGTGGCATAGTCTTGTGTGTCAGCATTATTGCGAATCAAGAAAAACACAAGGAACTGTTTGTAAAGATATTTTGTGTGGACGTAGCATCCAGGGGAAGAAGAATCACCCTCTGGAGAAAGGACCTTAAGCCTTTAAGAACTTGTGTTGCAACAATTTATTCTTCCTTTAAGAACACTTTTCGGAACCACCCAAGGTTAAAGACATCTTTCCTTTTCACCTTATGAGTTTATATAGTGAGGGTCTGGACACAGGACCGTTTTGTTTGACATCCTAACATGGGCAGATCCTTCGTTTTGGTTTAGGCAGAAACATTCCTCTTAGATTAGAGTCAGAGAGGCCTTTTCCCAACCCCTTTTATTTTCAATAAATGTCTTTATCCAAAAACATGGCAACCTTGTGACCAGGTTTCATTTCCGACTCACAGTATTGAAAATAAGATGAGGAATTAGAACAATGTTCAAGAAAGGCAGCACTACATGAAATACACAAAGTGGGAGAGGAGTGGAGTTGAAACATTGGGAGAAGGGAATAAGTCAACCCAGGTTCAAAACATGAGAAAATATGACATTTGAGACACACCCAGGAAACCAGGAAATCAAAGCTCATGCATGAAACGGCACTCCAATAAAAGTGCTAGAACCTGAAAAAATAAGAAACTTCTGCAAAAGTAAGATTGTAGGTTTATCAATGGGAGAGGAAAGCCGTCAGTACCCTAGATATGATATGATGGGATATGGCATTTAGAACGCGCCTATACAAGTGTGGCAAGGGAGGGGAACAGAGGGAAGACAAACGATCTTACTAGGCCAGGTGACACAGATTGCGCAAGGGGAGTGGGGAAAGGGAAAAGGTGCAAGGGGAAGGGGGAAGGGAAATGGAGTGCATAGGACAACAGTAAATAAGTAAAATAAAAAACAAATAAGAGTGGCCAGCTGGTGCCAGTTTCAAGGCTAGCTGCAGACATGGGGGCTGTAGGGCTACAGAAACAGGCACAGAGTGCTAGGGTTGCCGGGTGGGGGGGTGTGGGGGGGCAGTGCAGGCGTGCAACTGGTGGGGAGGTGACCTGGGACCAAGATCAGAGGGTGGCCAGGTGACCAGTGCAGTTTCAGCCAGGAGTTCAGCAGGGGAGAGGAGGAGAGAACAGAAGCAAAGAGAAAGGTCTTGAGGTACTTCCGGAACCGGAGATGGTTCTCCTCAAGTTTCAGGGAGGCTGTTCCAAAGGGAGGCCTCAGCCGAAGACAGATCTACCACCAACTCGGACCCTGAGAGAGTTGGAGGTGGATGAGCGAAGAGCTTGAGAAGGAAGATATTTAGGAAGAGAGAGTTGAAGGTATTGAGGCCCCAGAAGGCCTTCAAGACAACGCAGAGGGTTTTGAACTTCATCCTCGCAGCCACTGGGAGACAGTGCAGGGATTTCAGCCCTGGAAGAGATACCATCCCTAGGCTTGAGGCCAAGGACAAGTCTCACAGTCCTGTTTTGGATGAGTTGCAGAGGGCGTAGGAGAAGCAGCAAGATAGATTTAGAAAGAGGCTGTTGCAGTAATCCAGCTTAGAGAGAAGCAGAGCTCTGGAGACAGTGACCCTATGGGGGAAGGAAAGGAAGAATACCTCTGAGGAGGTGCAGCTGTAGTGTGACTTTTTAGAGACGTCAGATGTGAGGGGAGGAGGAGAGTGTGGATTTTAAGACTCCAAGGTTTTTAGCCTCACAGGTGGGAGCAGGAAGAAGGCCAAGAGAGGCCGGCCAGAGTTACAGGCAAGGAGGGAGTGGATGTGCCGATGAGGAGAATCTCAGTCTTATTGGCATTAAGGCAGAGGTCACTGGCAGCACACCACTCCGGGATAGCAGACAGTCGGAGATAAGAGAAGACGTGGCCGAAGGGAGCCTGAAAATGAGCCGAGTCATCCGCACAGCACTGAAAGTTGGGGCAGAGCGCAGCAATGCAGTGGACAAGAAGTGCCAGGTATTGGTTGAACAGCCAAAGAGAGAGGTCAGACCCCTGGGGAACTGTTAGGAAGAATTCTCAAAAATGTGCCAATTCCCTTCACCTTAGAGACACCCAACAACTTTGCTGGATTTTGAGGACTTGATTTTTTCACCTGGAGAGAGTGTGAGCCTTCTTTTCCCACTCATGTATTTTGAATGTGTTTTACTCTTGCATTCTTTGATTATGGAGTTTTAGACAACTCCATAGGCATCATCTTTTCATGTGTGTCACACAGCACCCTCAGAACTGTTGCATAGGGCAGCCTTTCAGGCTTTCCCAAGGTTTAAATACCTTCTCTGGAATAAACTACGGTTTCCCAGAGAAAGTACAGTGAAATTGACTTTGCTATGTCTTTTCAAATTCCTAGACCCAGCACACACCATCTTACAATAGAGTGCTGGAGGGGTTACTTAGTATCCCCCCTCCCACATGTCTAGAAACTCATGTAGCAGTCGAATGCTACCCTTTCCACTCGAAATGGCTGGTGGCAGTGGTTTTACAACTACCATGATTTTTCCCAACCGAGAACACCGGTAGTGTTTTTCAAGATGGCGTCCAAGCCCCCTTTGTTTAAACAGGTCCCGGTCTTCATTTTTCACCATTTCATTTTTAGAAAGGTCCTTGTAGAGTTTGTCTCTGCGCGCCAAACCAGGTTTGGTCCCTTTGTTCCTATGCCTTTGGCGGGCTTCAGGACTGAAGACCGCCTCTGGCGCCCGATGTCTGGGGTGGGCAGGAAGTGAGGGAGGTACCCGAAACGCCCTGTCATTAGTCTCCTAGGAGACCCAAATGCACTCTGGCGTGATTGGATGGCTGACTGTCCGGCAAGAACAGCCACCCTGCTGGGTGACAGCTGGACTGGAATGAATGGGAGAACACTGTTTAAAAGGCCAGTCTCTTAGCTTGGAAGGCAGAGTCGACCATTGGAACGAAAGAACCGAAGACTAGCTGGAAGTCGACGGCTGCTGCAACTCCTGGACAGTTGGTTTTCCCGGTGAAGCCCTGCTGCAGGTCCGAATCGCCAAGTTAATCTCGACAGAAGCCCTTCAAGGACGACTTCTTCCTTTGAGTTGTTGGGACCAATCAACTTGTAAGCCAACTGGATACCATTCTCGGAGCTGGTTGTATTTTCCTCAGAGTCCTGCAGGAAACCGAATAGCCAGGGAGGACATCGGTTTGTGCGCTTGACGACAGCTACCGGAATTGAAGATTTGCTGTGGCCAGCTTTTTTGACCAGTGCAGTAGTACCCCAACGTCCTCCCTCTTGTCCGCACGACTGAGGCTCAGGAACAGCGAGATCTGCAGGAACTGCCAGGAACAGATGTCTTCAGCTGCATCTTTCTTCATAGTAAGGTACTGTGAAAACCAGACCGAGAGCGCTCACCTCTCACTGCAAAAGTGCTTGAAACTTGGCAACTTGCAGACCTAGTTAGCTAGTGACCCAACATATTCATCTTTCTTTTACAAACTACTTCTGAGAACTTTGCCAAAAACTTTTCTGTTAACCTCCAGAACTGCTGTATCCTGTACAAGACTTAAGCCCATTGACTTTGGCCTAACCGATTGCATTTGATCAACTCCTCTGGTGAACTGAAACTATTTTCACTGTTTTAGAGTAAATGTAATATTCGTTTTATTAACTTA
Source organism: Ambystoma mexicanum (assembly GCF_040938575.1). Taxonomy (NCBI): domain Eukaryota; kingdom Metazoa; phylum Chordata; class Amphibia; order Caudata; family Ambystomatidae; genus Ambystoma; species Ambystoma mexicanum. The sequence goes on from NC_090939.1 coordinate 9,706,926, forward strand.
TGCCTTTTTTCTCCTACTTCAAATGCTCGGAATGCCATTTTGCTCCTCCTTCAAAGTAATTTAAATGCCTCAGAACCTGATCTTGTGAAGTACTGAAGTATATTTTTGTGCGATATAGATTGCCTCTTTCTAGTGAAGGATTTATAACTGACTGAAATAAATGAGTGTTTTATCAAGAAACCTTGAGTATAAGAGTCTCTTTGAATACTAATTATAGACCACACCCTTACAGCTCACATTCTCTCTTGAGATAAGCCTGGCTGCTCAGCAACGCTACCACAAAACTGTAGTACAGCCTTATCCCCAAAGGTTGGTTTTCCTTACACCTGTAGTCTTAGTTTTGTGTAGTGGTCCCAAAGGGTACGGCATACACACTCTGCCTAACAGGAACACCGCAGGTAAAGATAGATATAGAGGAGAGGAAGGGCCCAAGTTGGACCTGGGAGGGTGTGATGCTTGAGCTAAAACATGGCGCTGGTGCGCAGTGCATTCTGGGAGCACTCCGAGCCATTATGGATATTTATTCCATGCCTCAGTGAAAGCTGCACTTGCTTTGCTGAAAAACATGTTTTCAACATTATTCGTTGCTGAGCCTGGTATGCAGGCCTCAGCCAAGGACACTGCGCTGGGAAAGCTAGGATCCACAGGTGCCGACTGGTACCAGATAAAAAAACGTTTGTTATGGCTTGCTATACTTGCGCCAAGGTCTCAAGATGAGTTATGGAATTGTTTTCCGTGGTGCTTTAGGAGAGGGAAGCGCTTTGCTCCTTGGGGTTACTGTCGGTTGGCCCGGCCGGCAGCCAACGGTAAATCAATGCACAAGTGCTAATGCCAGAAGGTTCGAGAAATTGCCACCCCTTTTGAGGAGGGCATATATATGGGCTCTGGAAAGGTCAAGGGGGGGCACAAAGACCTCAGTCGGAGGGGGGGGGGGGCGCCTTGTTCCGACATAACAGTGGGCTGTTGTGCTCCCAGCATGGCTGTTACCAGGGTCTTCCAGCCGCTTCTGGCGAGATGAGGGATTCAGTTACGCCCATGGTGAAGTAGTCTTTCTAATTCACCATCTTTTCTGTGATTTATTTCTCTGTTATCACTTATTGCTTTATGAATAAATAGCTGTATAAGTACTCATCTTCTAACTGCGCATGTGGGTGTGAGTTACTGCTCCGTCTACCTGCGTTCAAAGTAGTTGCTCTGCAAATGTACTGGTGATAAATACGGTCCGTGCACTCTTGGCGAGCAATACATTTTCGGCGACGAGGATGGGATATTTGTGATGAATTGCTCCAAATATTAAAGAATCTGAACGCAGATAGGCTTTGCTTGCATTGCAAGCGAAAGTTTATTTTCATTTGGCAGTGAGTGTCAGACTGTATTAATCTGTTTTTTGTGTGTGCGTACTTGCGCGAGTGACTGCAGAGTGGAAAAAAAAAAAAGGTTTTGCAAATTACTGTAATGATGAATAGTTTGTTCAGGAAAAAGGGCATTCCCGCTGGCAGTGAATGTCCCAATGTTATGATCCCAGGGTGGGCTAAAGGCCCACATAAGTTGGCCCAGGTGTGGGCATGTGGCCCTGGGCTGAGTGAAACATGGGACGATGGTTTGGGAGAAGCTGCTCCGTCAGAAGTAATGTTTTGTTTACAATAGATTTCAGTAGAGAGAGGAAAGGAATGCGCCGCGCTAGGCAGGCAGGGTTGGGTTCTCTTGCATGCCTACCGGAAAATACATCAGAAATGTGGAAATGCAACAGAATATTTTGCAATTAGAAAAAAGAGTTGGCTGCCAAGCAGCAGATAATGTTGATGCAGGAAATTCAGATGAAACTTTTTAAAGACGAGGCTGATAAGTATCAGGCTGTGGCAGAGAGGGCTGCAGTCAGAGTGGTCCAAAACAAAGACGAGGGGGGTCAACCAAAGAAAAATGGCAGCTGTAATTGCTACCGCAGGTGCGGATTGGGACCCTGATGAGTGGGATCAAGACATTTTTGACTCAACAAGCCCAGAGAGCAGCTCGGCAAATGAGTCAGATTCCAAAGCAGAACTTAATCAAAAGACAGTGGTGGCTAAGCCGGTTAGAAGACGGCGTGCCGGACCCCACCCGCAGAATCCTGCAGGCGGGGTTGTGGATTTAACCACGCTGGAAGATTACACTCAGCAGGAGGTTGGGGAAATTATTACTGACATGGATGGTGAGATTGCTAGATGGGGGCACCGCAGGGTTGTTGGTAGATTCCACAGACTCCAAGCTTTTTGCCTTTTGTCAACTGACATCAGTGTACAGGAGGTCTTAAGGGCAGGGCCGCCCCCCTGAGGAGGATGGGAAAGCTTCACAGGTGTCTTTGTTGCACCTAGCAGCCCAGGCATGCAACCGCAAGTATTCCATTGCCACAGACTGGCCCAGTGAGGAAAAGAAGTGGTACACTTTGAAAGAAGCGATTCAAAATGTCAGAGAGCATGCTATGACTTTGCGCGTAGGTATGACGGGTAAACCCACTGATAAAGTGGATGTCATCCGGCAATTGGCAGACTTAGGGGAGTGGGACAAGAGTGATGACAAGCCGCGAGAGAGAGAGAGAGAGAAAGGGGCGTAATGAGAGAAGATCTGAAGGCAGGAGGCAAAATAGTAGAGACTCCCGAGTGTCCCGGAAAGACATATTTTTGGCTTTGTTAAAAGATGGTGTGCCACGGGAAGAAATTGATGGCATTGAAACCAGAGTAATGTATGAACTGTACAAAAAGAGGGGGCTTGCAGCCAAAGAGCGCTATAAACAGGTTAAGAAACTGGTGGTGACTAAGCCACAGAGGGACACCTCACCTTCCGCCTCTCCTGAGGAAGAACAGGAAGAAGTGTCTATGGGGATTCCTTCCCCGTACTAGCTGACATATGCTGATTTAAGGAAGGTGGTGAGTGCAATGTTAGAGGCAGAGTCAGGTTACACTCATTCAAAATTTGACTAGGGTTACGGCCAAGCTCTGGCAGCGTCTGCTCGCATAAAGGTTGATAGGCGGCCCCTTGTGAATGTTAAGATTTTTTTGGAGGCTGGGAAATACGCAAGGGGTGCGAGCATTGCTAGACACCGGGGCGGAGGCCTCTCCGATTCATGGAAATCCAACACGATTCAAAGGCAGATACTTTACCATTACAGGGCTAGGGGGGGGGGGGGGGGAGGAGACCCCTTCAGTACAAACTGAGGTGGAGATGAAAATAGGCAATTTGACTAGGCAGAAATACCAAGTGTTGATTCTCCCAATACCGGAGTACATAATTGGCTTTGACATTCTAGAAGGATTGATTTTGGGACTTGGAGGTAAAACGTTTGGGGTGAGTGCATTGACCGGCACACCCATTTCCGTAGGCAAATTGAAGATGCCCCCAGTGCAGGTGCCTGTGGCAACGAAGCGGGTAGCGATGAAACAATACTGCATTCCCGGGGGGCACAAGGAAATTTCAGACACCATCAAAGGGTACGTAGAGGCGGGTGTGTTGCCCCCTATTACTACTGCGTGGAACAACCCACTCTGGTCTGTCAAAAAAGGGGACGGGTCTTGGAGGATGACGGTGGATTACCGTGAGTTAAATAAACACACTCCTCCCTTGGTGCCTGCAGTCCCAGATGCCATTACCTTGATTGAGAATGTCCAAAAGTTTGAGGGGACCTGGTATGCAGTGGTAGATTTAGCCAATCAGTACACCTTCACGAGTTTACCTATGGGTACATACATAACCCGACTGTCACCGTGTGGTGGCAGAGCACTTAGACAAGATACCGTGTAAACCTGACATACAAATCTCTCACTACATTCATGATATTTTGATTCAGGGCAAGGATGAGCGAAGTGTGCAAAACCAGTTAGAAGTTATTATGGAAGGATTGAAGGAGGAAGGGTGGGGGGGATTAACCCAAACAAAATTCAAGGCCCAGCTGAGAGTGATATTTCTAGGGATTCAGTGGCATAATGGGCATCGAGAGATGGCGCCGAAGGCCCGACAGAAAATACTTGAGTTTACAACTCCAATTAACAAAAAGCAAGCTCAGCAGTTCATAGGGCTGTTTGGGTTTTGGAGACAGCACATTCCCCATTTAGGGCAGATACTGGCTCCACTCTACAAAGTGACACGAAAGAAATAAGTCAAAAAGCATTTGATTTGGCAAAAGACACTGTGCAGCTGGTGCTCGATTTATGGCGATTGAAGGAAGGCGAAGTGGAATTGATGGGTCTGTGCAAGACAATTACGCTAACTGGAGTGTGTGGCAGAACAGGAAACGTGTGCCATTGGGGTTCTGGAGTCGTAAGTTGCCTGATGCTGGTAACTCATACACTCCGTTTGAGAAGGAGTTGCTGGCATGTTATTGGGCCCTGTTCGATACAGAGCAAATGACAGTGGGGCATGATGTGTTGATGAGGCCAGAAATACTGATTATGCAATGGGTGCTGAGCTCTCCTAAAACACACAGAATAGGACACGCTCAAGAAGCCAGCATAATCAAATGGAAATGGTACATTCAAGACAGAGCTAAATCAGGGAGGAGTGGGGTTGCAAAATTACATGAGCAAGTAGCCAACATACCACCCTCAGACTACATACCACCGAAAGTGTCCGAAAAACATGAGTCTACCGTGAAATGGGGAGTACCTTATGGCAATCTGACCGTAGAGCAGACAGAGCATGCCTGGTTTACAGATGGCTCGGCCCGCTATGTGGGAACCGAGCGATACTGGAAAGCGGCGTCATACAATCCCAAGACTAAATAGATTTTGGGAACGTCAGGGAAAGCGAAGAGCAGTCAGTTTGCAGAACTTTATGCAGTTTACCAAGCACTGAAACAAGAGACCCCTGGTCGATGTCATTTGTACACAGATTCATGGTCAGTGGCAAATGGGTTGGCGGTGTGGCTGCCAACCTGGCAAAAGAATGGGTGGAAGATTCATTCAAAAGAGTTGTGGGGAAAAGAACTGTGGCAAGATATTGCGGAAATGTTATCACAAAGTGAAGTCACTGTATCATGTGGATGCGCATTGTGCTACAGATTCATTAGAACATTGGTTTAATTCCGTTGCAGATGAACACACCAAGATTTCATCTGTGGATGCGGAGGCTCAGGAAGACAATTGGAGGGTTTGGCCAAGTGGGCTCACCACAAATGTGGGCACCTTGGAGAAAAGGCTACTATCAGGTGGGCACAAGCTCAAGGAATCAGTATTCCTTTAGAAGTAGTAAAAACAATATTTTGCAATGTCCGATGTGCCAACACCAACAGCATAGGCCTATCCCTCAAATTGTCCAGGGCACGATGCAGAGAGGAAAGTTACCAGGACAAATTTGGCAGATTTGATTACATCGGTCCTCTGCAAATCAGCAAAGGCTGTCGGTATGCATGCACCATTGTGGAAACATACTCTGGATATATGATGGTTTTGACATGCAAACGTGCTACACCACTGAACACCATTAAGTTGGTAGATCAGATCACGTTGCATTACGGAGTGCCTTTGCAAATTCAAAGAGACAATGGGTCACACTTCAAAGGCAAATTAATTCAGGAATATTGTCAGGAAAAGAGTATTGAGTGGCTCTACCACGTACCCTATCACCCCGAAGCGTCAGGATTAATTGAAAGAATCAATGGGTTGTTGAAAGAACAGCTGCGCAAATCTGGAGATGGCAATTTGGCAGGCTGGCGTGATTGTGTGTTTGATGCGGTGCAAGTGCTAAACAATAGGCCTGTGAATAATCATGAGACTCCATTGCTGTGACTAATGACTCCTGCTTTACAGATTCAACCCAACTCAGTTAGAGAGACTCTATTGTACTGGGAAATTACCCCAGGTTCTTTAGCTCCCTATCGGGCAACTCCAGAGTCAGCAGGGGTAGACTTGCATTCTCATGAAGAAATCAGATTAGACGCGAGAGGGATTGTGATTAAAACGGGGATTGGAGTACAAATTCCTCCAGAGCATATGGGATGGATTGCCCCTAGATCTGGATTAGCATTGAAGGGAGTCCAAGTGCTAGCAGGGGTCATTGACGCCGATTACCAAGGCGGGATCAAAGTCATCTTAATGAATAGTAGTGGCCAAGTGTTGCCGATTCATAAAGGCGACTGGGTGGCCCAGTTGATTATTGTTCCTGTTAAGTTGTCTATGATTAAAAAGGGGGGGCCTCCCACAGTGTTAACCACGCATGGGGATCGTGGTTTTGGCTCTTCAGACAGTATGGTACCGGGTGCAAAGGTGTGGGTTGAACGACCAAGTGGCCCACGGTGCCCGCAGATGTGATTGCATCAGGCAAAAACCAGGTAGTCTTAGTAATGGAACCCGGTAAAGAAAAATGGAAGTATGTGCCTGCAGACAAATATTACCCAAGAGTGATTTTCAACACCGATATCTCTTTTCTGGGTTTGCCTTGTAGATCCTGTGTATGGCTGGTGTAATTGTGGGACTAAATGGACCCCGTTTGGGAGAGTCAAACGGCATGCTGCTACCAATGAGAAATGTCACATCTGTGCCAGCGATCCATGGGAAACCGATGATGACCAATGATGTCCGAAAGCAGCCCTATGCCGAAAAACCAGCCAGACCGAAGAAATCGATTTGTGGAATGCAGCGAACACGTCAAGTGCACACAACGTTGATACCAGTTATGCAAGAGATGTCTTTAGAAGAGCGAAAATATTCCCCGGGATTACCCAAACGGAGAATGTGTGGACATATTTGGCACAACAGGTACTCAACATTACGCGCTTTTGCCTTACTGACGTGCTCAATGCTGAAGCTTTGCTGACTACCTGTCTAGAAGCGGTGCCAACGCCAGTTCCGGTTCTAAAGCACATTTTCAGTGTCACGCACAATGATTCTTTGGTTCAAGATTCCGATATTAGACAATCCTTTTCCATCTATGGGTACTGCAGATTTTGCCAAGAAAAAGATCGCAAGTGGAGAAACCTGACACTAATTATAACCTACAATATAGTGTTATTTTATGACCTGCCAACCGAGTGAAATTGGTAAATTGCAACAGCTGAATTTAACCAAACAGAAGAATCAAACTAAAAAAAGGTTGTGTTCACGAGTTCCAAGCACATGTACCAGTGTGAACAAAACTATGTCTTGCAATCGTACAGTGATAGCTGCCAGTCATCTAAATCATGTGAAACTTCCAACAGGATGGCTCTTCTCTTGTGGCAACATCACATACACTTACATTCCAGAGGTCCATGTGCCTTAACTCGATTAGGACTAATGATGTTTCCTTTACACCCAGCAATGTCTCGAAGAGGTCAACTTTTGAGTCTGTGGGTTTATCCCCAGATTGATAACACAGAGGCTGAGGTTCCAGCATTAGCCCTTTCATTAGTGGGAGTTTGGGGTTTAGCTGCTGGGGGCTTACACATCTTTAATTAAACTATCATGCTTAGTGGTAAAAAGGACTTAATCATACTTCTCAAGCATTAGAAGAGTTGCTCCTTGATAGCAAAAGTTATTAAAAAAGCAACTTTGCTAAACAGAGCTGCCGTTGATTATCTCTTGCTGAAACATAATTTTGGCTGCAACGCAGTTGAAGGTATGTGTTGTTTCAATCTAAGTGACCATTCACGATCCATCGAAAGTCATATCTGAGGTTTGAGGGACTTAATTTCCCAAGTGTCTCAAGATCATACTGGGAATTAGTGGGATTGGTTATTTTCATGGATTCCTGATATTGGGGGTACACTGCGTTACGCCTTTGCTTACATTTGTATTATATTAGCTATCATAATAGCTGGTTGTTGTATTCAATGTATTCCCAACTTAGTTCTGATGTTTCATCGGTTTCAGAGACCGGCTCCTCTACCACTGGGCTATGGAAGGTAAATATCCAAGGGTGGATTGTGATGCTCGAGCTAAAACATGGTGCTGGTGCGCAGTGCATTCTGGGAGCACTCAGAGCCATAATGGATATTTATTCCATGCCTCAGTGAAAGCTGCACTTGCTTTTCTGAAAAACAGGTTTTCAATGTTATTCGTTGCTGAGCCTGGTATGCAGACCTCAGCCAAGGACACTGCGCTGGGAAAGCTAGGATCCACAGGTGCCGGCTGGTACCTGATAAAAGTTGGTTACGGCTTGCTATGCTTGCGCCAAGGTCTCAAGAGGAGTTATGGAATTGTTTTCCGTGGTGCTTTAGGAGAGGGAAGCGCTTTGATCCTTGGGGTTACTGTCAGTTGACCCGGCCGGCAGCCAACGGTAACTCATCAATGCGCAAGCGCTAATGCCAGAAGGTTTGAGAAATTGCCACCCCTTTTGAGGAGGGCATGTATGCGGGCTCTGGAAAGGTCAGACGGAAAAAGCACAAAGACCTCAGTCGGAGGGGGGGATGCCTTGTTCAGACGTAACTGTGGGCTGTTGTGCTCTAGGCCTGGCTGTTACCGGGGTCTTCCAGCCGCTTCTGGCTAGATGAGGGATTCAGTTACGCCCATGGTGATGTATTCTTTCTAATTCACTATCTTTTCTGTGATTTATTTCTGTTTCATCACTTATTGCTTTATGAATAAATAGCCGCATAAGTACTCATTATCCTCTAACTGCGCGTGTAGGTGTGAGTTATTGCTCTGTCTACCTGCGTTCATAGTATTTGCTCTGCTCTGCAAATGTACTGGTGATAAATAACTGTCCGTGCACTCTTGGCGAGCAATACAGAGGGTCGATCGGAGAGGAAAGAAGTCAGCCATGCCAGAGCCCGATTGGTGATACCCAGGTTATCATGGAGGCGGTTGAGCAGGATAGCATGGTTGACCGTGTCAAAAGCAGAAGAGAGATCATGTAAGATGAGGACACAGAGGGTGTTGGCATCAAGGTTAGAGAGCAGGTTTTCACAGATGTTCATAAGGGCAGTTCCCATGCTTCTGGCAGCTCTGAAGGCAGAATGATGGTCATGGAGACAACCAACAGATTCAGTGTGAAGATTAAGCTGGGAGATGGACTGCTTTTCCAGGAGTCGGCTCAGGAATTGAGTGATGGAGATTGGGCGATAGTTAGCCGGGCAGTACGGGTTGGCAGAGGGTTTAAGAAGCAGGTGCACAAGAGAGTGCTTCAGGGGGGTTTGCGGGGGAGACTCCAGTGGCAAAGGAGGGGTTGCAGAAGTCAGCCAGAGCAGGAGCCAGGGTGTCAATGTGGTCCTTGATGTTTTTGGAGGAACAGGGCAGAACCTGTTTTGACGAGACAGTCATAGATCGGACTGGTCTGGAAACCTTGGCTGGGGGGAGGGAGGGGTCAGGGGAAAGGCAGAAGGAGAGAGGAGAGGGGGCCGAAGAATGGCCAGAGGAAGAGCAGGGAGTAGAGGGAGGAGGGGGAGAGGAAGAGGACAGGATTGTCCTGAGTTTTGGAGATGAAATGAGAAGCCAGAGCCGCACAGAGGACCTGGGAGGGGACAGGAGAGGTAGAGACTGCAGCAGTATTGGCCAGTTGCTTGCAAATTTGAAAGAGTTCGGCCAAGTTATTGGATGCCGCAGAGACGCGGCCTTGGATGTGACCGCTCTTCTTGGTGCGGACAGAGCCAGTACTGCCTTTGGATCAGGTGGCAGGCCATGTCCTCTCATCCACTTGCGTTTGAGGGTGGCGAGGTCAGAGTCGTACCAGGAGTTATACTCAGCTTTGGGCTTCAGGTGGAACCTCATGACAGGGGCAAGAATATCAAGAGTATCAGATATAGCAGAGTGGAGCATGGAAAAAACTGTGTCAGGGTGTGAGTCAGCCAAAGGGGGTGGGGGTGAGAAAGTGGTGGTGAAAGCCTCAACTGAGACACGCTTCATAGGTCGGATAACTGCAAAGGTAGGTGGCAATGCTGGAGGTAGCTTGGCCTGAGGGATAAAAAGGGTGAGCTGGGAGGAAAGGAGAAAGTGATCACTCCAGAAGAGAGTAGTGGCGAGAGGAATAGAAAAGGGAAGGTCTGAAGATATCAGAACATCCAGAGTTTGCCTTGCAGAGTGAGTGGGGCCAGAGGGGAGAAGAGAGACAGAGTTGCAGGGGTCATAAAGAGTCCAGAGGAAGGGCAGGAAGCATCCAGGTGGATGTTAAAGTCTCCAAGAAGGAGGGCTGAGACAAGGAGGGAAGAGGAAAGGTCTGCCCACTCAGAGAGGAGGGAGGCGATCTGACCAGGTGGCTGATAAATGGTAGCCACAGTAAGGGAATGGCCAGGAGAGAGAGCCTGCAGAAGAGGCATTCGAAAGAGGAGTAGGCCTGCGTAGGAATGACAGAAGCAGGGATCCACTCGGGGAAGATTAGGGCTATACCCCCGGTTCGATCTGGACATGGGGAGGATCTTGTACCCTCAGGGAGGAGTTAAAGAACTTCATTCAGAAGATAAGAGACTATTTGCGTATGGTCTATTGAGTGGAACGAAAGAACATGAAACCCCTGTGACAAAACAGAAACCAGGAGAAAGGAGTCCTTATCCTGTTACATTAGTGGTAAGATTTGGACAGTGGACAGACTTCTTTTCGGATATTGACCTTGAATGACGAGCATCTTAGTTCATAAAAATGGGAAGGGTACACCCCATAGCTATAAGGAGAGGTGGGCCTTATTTTTATTTTAGAATAAATCTTAAGCTTGTTTTCACAGCATGGGTCCTTATTCTGATCCACCAGAGCACATAACCAATACATATCGATGATCATTGCAATCTCCCTGCTACCTTCTAAAACATTGGATGCTGCATATTTACATTTAAAAAATAAGCATGCCCTAGATGCCCCTGTTGCATTAGCCAACACAATACTGCAACTCCTTGTATTATTCAGGATTATGATCCACACTAGAGGAACAATGACATAGTTAGAAATCATCACCACCTTAGCAAGTCTTTATACTAGTACTCACTAAACAGTGTAGAATACTCTGCATGTTACTCAAGGTAATGCTGTGCGCACCACACATTCCTTATGAGAACTAAGCAGTTCCTACTAGTCCGTGAACACTTCCATTACCTGACATAAAATATATTAGGCGCCAACATTAGAGACCCCCATGGTCACTTAGAAGAATGTACAAATGCATTGAAGCCACAGATGTATGCCGCAACCCTACATCAGACAGCAACGTGTTAGAGAATTCTCAAAAATGTGCCAATTCCCTCCACCTTAGAGACCCCCCAGTAATTTTGCTGGATTTTGAGGACTTCATTTTTTTTTTTTAACCTGGAGAGAGTGGGACCCTCCCCCCCCCCCCCCCCCTCATGTATTTTAATGTGAATGATACCGCTGTTTCTTTTGGTTGTGGAGTCTGAAACTCCATAGGCATCTTTTTGCATTGTGTCACAGCACCTTCAGTGCAGTGGCGCAGGTAAGTCTGTTAGATTTCCCAAAGGTTTAAATACCTTCTCTGGGATAAACTACTTTTTCCCAGAGCAGTGAAGGGAAATTGACTTTACGTACCATTGTAACTTTCTAGACCCAGCACACACCATCTTACAATAGGGTGCTGGAGGCGTTACTTTATCGCATGTCTAGATGCTCATTTTACATTTTTATGTTACCCTTTCCTCAGAATGGCTGGTGGCAGTGGTTTTGTTTGAACTACCACGGTTTGCATTTACTGCGGGCTGCGTTCGCGGCTCCGGTAAAGCAACCGCGGGAGCCATCTTTTTCAAAATGGCACTGAGCAGTCTTTGACAAAACGGACCCCGGTCTTTTTTCGCCATGTCTTTGTGGAAAGGTCGTTCTAGAGATTTTCTCTGTGCGCCAAACCAGGTTTGGTCTCTTTGTTCATTTCGCGGGATTCAGGAGTGAAGTCTGCCTCTGGCTCCAGTGTCTGGGGTAGACAGGAAGCGAGTTAGGTGCCCGAAACGCCTTGCGCTTAGTCTCCTAGGAGACCCACATGCACTCTGTGGTGATTGGCTGGCTGACTGTCCGGCAAGGACAGCCACCCTGCTGGGTGAGTGACAGCTAGGCTGGAATTAATGGGAGAGAACTGAATAAAAGGCGAGTCTTGATTTGGAAAGCAGGGTCTACTACTGGACGAAGGAACCGAAGAAGAGCTTGAAGAAGACGCCTGCTGCAACTCCTGGAACGTAGGTTTGCCCAGTGAAGCCCTGCTGCAGTGCCGAAACACCAAGTTTGCATCGACAGAAAAGCCCCCGCAAGGACGACTTCTCCTTTTGAGTTGGTGGGACCAATCAAACTCCAAAGTAAGCCACCTGGACATCCATCTTGGAGCTGGTTGAATTTCCACAGAGTTGCTGCTGAAAACCATATAGCCAGGCAGAGCAACACCAGATTGTGTGGGTTGCTTTTAAGCTGGCCTAAAGCTTTTGGAAGATCCTCGGGACTCACAGGAAGCAGGACTGATCAAGCCTGAGCCCCCACGGCAGTGAGGGCCCCAGAAGCGAGGACAGTATCTTGACAGCCAGGAATCACATTGTTGCTATTTGCGGTAGACGCGAGGAACTGAAACGCGAACAGCCACTGCAAGTGAAGTTTGTCGGTTGCGGGTCTTGACAATGCATTGCAGGAGCCCCCCCCCCCCCTCACCCACCCACCCCGATGTCCTCCCTCTTGTCCCCACGACTGAGGCCCAGGAACAGTGAGATCTGCAGAGCTGCACAGGAACAGAAGTCATCAGCTGCAGCTTTTCTTCTTTACTAAAGGTACTGTAAAACAAGTCTAAGAACTTACCTCTTACTGTGGAAGTGCTTGTAACTTCCACAAGTCTAATCAGCTTGTGGCCCTACATTTAATTCTTCTTTTCATCAAAGACTCCTAAGAACTTGTGCAAAGACTTTTCCATTGACTTACAAGAAGTGCTTCATCCTATCCAAGACTTTTGACCAATGACTTTGGCCTAGCCCATTTAATAGTATGACCCTTCGAAGAGGATCTAAAAGTATTTGCCCTGCTTAAGGATGTGTGGTCTCTTGTTCCAATAACCCTTGCCTTTAACCAACTTTTAAGAGTATTCTGAATGCCAACAGAAAGTTATTAATGTCCCCAGCACCCTCGTTATTGAAGTCACCTGTGGGTGTAGGTTGTGTCTGTGGGCCATCCCAAAAGGTTCTTTACTGATTCAGAAACTCAGAATGTACTAGTATATTGAAGTATATTTGTGCGTCACTATTCCATTGCTCCCTTCTGAAGAAGGCTTTAAAGCTGATTGATGAATAAACTAATAATTATTTATGCAAGAAACTATGAGTCTAAGAGTTTATTTGAATACCTGTAACTGTGAATCTTTGTGTAACTTCACTACAGCTCACATCTCCCCTCTTTAGACAAGTCTGGCTGCTCAACACGCTACCAAAATGGTAGTACAAGCTTATACCAAAGGTTGGTTTGCCTATACCTCTATAGTTGTTTGTAGTGTTCCGAGGGTACTGCCTTCAAACCTTGCTTAATGCACATTCTGCAAAAGTATTCCCCACAACCAACTTAGACTGTCCCATCGCCACATCTTTACAATATTGTGCGCGCCACGTCACACAGCCATCCTGTTGTGCAATGCCATCTGCCTCGCTCCTTCTTGGTATTTGGCGATAAAAGGATAGCTCAGCGGCAAAGCATTTGTCTTGGAAGCAAGGCAACGTAGCGCAACACAGGTTTGAATCCTGATCCCGCGCTTAAACCACTTGTTGGTATTAAGCATGTTGTAAAAAAAAAAAACACAACTATTGGCATAGTAATGCCTTGAATAGCATCCCCACGCTACTAGGGCCTCTTCTTGAATCTGCTGGTTGGGATGGCGACGTCACCATTTCACCACTGGGCAGCGGGCTGTGCAGTGCTCTAGCACTCCAGACTAGTCCCACGCAAACCATCTCTCCTTACACTCGGGAAGCATACCACTTTCCTTGAATGCTCCGCTCTACTTTGTCCTCAAGCCGTCACACCACACCTTGTGTTCCACTTCCATTCAGCTATGCAGTTAACGGAAACAACGCTGGTCAGCCAGTACACACACAGTTTCCACATCCATACAAACAGTTGCTGCCTACCTACTCATACTATCCCTTTGTGTGTTCGGCAGCATCCATCAGATGCCTGCCACTTCCTTGTAGGCGGCTATGGATATTCCATTGCACAGTCCATTCCCCACACAACCCATCTTTCGGCTGCAGGGTGCCTAGGTGCCAGTTCTATCTATAGCACAATCCAAAACTCATATTAAACTGGGTTGGGGCAGCGGATGGGGGGGGGGGACAGTACACCATAACTCCATGTTGTACTCAACATATTCCCTGGGAGATGGGACCTTAAGTGGCTGCTTCCTCCACCGCATGTTACTTGGTTTTCTTTCATTTTTCCTCCGGTACGCTCAAGTCCATTTCCATGGTTCTAGAAAAGACCAGTTTGTCGCCATCAGGACACTTCAAGGATAGAGACCCCCCTCCCTCCCCCCATCCAGGCTACATCTCTTAAACGGACAGTGGTGGAACACCTGGGACATAGTATTCTCACCAACTGACACAAGGGGAGGTAGGAGGGTATTTATACTGCTACACCAAACACCCCTCCAAACTAGGGAAACAACCCTTTACAAAAATACAAAAGGTTCGGTGAACAGTGTGTTGTTTAGGTGATGCATCTAACATAGTATTCTCACACCTGCACATCCGCTACCCCTCTCGAATAGCTCGAAGGGCAACAGTCCCCAATCTGGGGAGACTTTACTCCTGAGAGCATCGCCTAAAGCACCTGCAATCAACTGCTGGGCTACGGGCTCAATTGAAAAGACAGGAACACTCAAGGAACCAGCAAGCGCTACAGGGGGAAGAAAACAGGTAAATGCATTAACTAACACAAAGCCTACCCGACACTGGACAAGAACTCCCTCCTGCTGCCCTTCGTACTTGGGTTAAAATATTGAGATGCTGATAAACCTACGGGCGTTTCTACCAAAAAAAGAAAGTCCATAGGTCAGAGCCGCCCGCCCGACGTAATTTTTGGCGGACGCAAGAGCCCCATGATGAAACACAGGGGTCTGACCCGAACGGCACGAGGGCGAAAAACTAAAGGAAGGCAGACTAAGTTCAAGAGGCTCCTAGGGATTCCGTTCAGGGATGGGAAACCATACAATCCAGAGACATCACAATAGTTCAGGGTAATGCATAGCCAATCCAGTGTCAAGCACAGCCAAGTCCCATAGAGAGTAAAAGGTTCCAGTGGGCAACAGCAGATAAGGGAAAAATCCCAAGGCAGATCCAAAGTAGATGAAGCCAGTCCATTTAACAAAGCATGAAGCACCAAATGCCAAACAAACAAGACAATCCAAGCAGAACATAAAGGTTAAAGAAAAAAAATGAGGAAGTCCAAAAGGGTATTAAATCACCACTCAGTGGAATAAAACAGTTGAGGAGCACCACGTAGTTGCTGCTGGTTCATTTTATGGACCACACCAGAAAAGACACGCCAATTCCGGGTTGCGTGCATGCATGTCGTGATGTCACGCGTTCAGGAAGAACAGCCCGATGAAAGCCACTGAACACTGAGCCCACGACATGGCGGTGTGTACAGCAGTGGGCGGTGCGCCAGTAGCCCTGGGCGAGACGGCAGGGAACGCGCAACTCATCAGGTAGGAGGAGCAGCGCCCAGTACCACAAACGCAGGAGAGTCCTGACACACACATGCCATCGGTCACTCTGACCTCACATCCCAAACTTGCATCCATTCAATACAGAAGAGGCACGCTGCAATGCGTTTCAGTGGGAGACCTGAACCTTCCTCCAATGTATTCCTGAACGCACCTAAAGAGTGGTATGCAGATGCCGCTGTGGAGGAGCCTGGTGTGGCCATACTGGCTGTGCTCTTTACGTCTTCTAGTCCTCCTTGCTGGTTTAACCGGATGTCCTTGTTGAACTTTCTCACCTGCAGTTGCTGTCCACTGGAACAGCCTTCTGGCCCATGTGCCTAAAGGTTGATGTGGGCCATTTCTTGCTGTCCTAGAGATCATGATGGCTGCTCCATTGTGGGACCAACTGGGTCATTTGCGGCCTTTATCTTCTCTGTGGGACAGTTCCTTGCCCTGGACCGACCTCTGACCTGCAGAGTGCTCCTTGTGCTGCTGTTACTGTTGTGACAGGGTCATGGCTGTGACCCCGTCTAGAGAAGGGGTTAGTGGGGTGTGAGGAACCCTTGTCCACAAAAGTGTGAGTATATGCAGGGCTATTGGTACCACTGTCCCAGTCGCAAGATCCATCAGTCTCTGTCCTGGCCAGGTTTTTTTCTTCTGGTTTGGAGTACATGAACTGCAGCAAGCACAGGATCCCTCTGAACCCTGACAAGAATCACCAGTTCAGGCAGGAAATACCACCTTATAAGAAACCAAAATTACCAGTATCAGAATGAACCTGGGTGCAACTGGCAAAACCCAGCCTTGAACCGGAGGAAGGGATCCAGCATCAAAAAGGAAATGTGGGGGCGCTGTTGAGCAGCCAACAAGATGGCCGCCTAGCTACAGAGCTCCGACACCCACAGATCTTCATCGGCGGACAACGGCGTAATCCGTACACCTCTGACCCCGAGAGCCGCACCAGATAATTCCCCTAGCTGCGGGGCACATATTGGGGTAAAAACCGCTGCCTGAGACTCGGCCGCTGCCGAGTTACGATCGACTATGGCGGCTGGCTCTGTGCGGCTGTTGGGCCCTCCTCCTGGGACATCTGAGAGCGGAGCGCTCTGTCATCCGGGTGAGTCGCCGCCGGAGGCCGATATCCGTGTGGGGGACCTCCTGGCGTGCCTCTGCCACGGGACGAGAACGCGCTGACGCCGTGGACGCCGGCGCAAGCTCCATCTGGTCCACCGCCGTAAGGCCCTCCGACCGCAGGCGGGGAAGGCGAGTGCCTCGGGGACGGGTAGCGCGCCGCCAACTATCCGCTGCCTCGCCAGAGCTCCCGTGAGCCCGGCGTCATATGAGGCGGCTGCGGCTGGCTCCCGCCTCCCCCCTCCACCTTGGCTTTACCTGCTTCTCCCTGCTGGGCGCGGCGGCGGTCTACAACATCCCACGCCTGGCCCCGGATCTCGAGCGGGGCTTGCCGCTCACTGGCCCTGCCCGCTGCGGAGGCGGCGCCGGCTGCACCCCGGCTCGGATTCCAGTGGATGTGGCTAGAACCTCCAATTTACAAAAAGCCTCCCCAGCCCTTCCTCACACACTCGCGGTCGGCGAGCAACGTAACAATTCAGGGGTGGTGCAGCTAACGGCTCCCCCTCGCGCCGTGAGACCCCTGCAATCCACCTGAGTGACATTTACAGCCGGGGAGTTGGAACAGCACGATAATCCACGAGCGGAGAGGGCACCCTCCATCACCACTGCCTACAACTGGTTAAACAATACGGATCCTTGCCCAGGAGGCCCCCCAACCCACCCCACTCACTGAACTCACCCAATTGAGCCTCAATACCACCAAACATTGCACTAGCTACTCGGGAGCCCATTGAATCTCCCTCCAGTTATATCGGCCTGCCGCGCCTGCGGCAGCCACGGTGCTCCGGCTCATCCCGCCATCATACAGCTCTCCCCCCGGCCAAACCTTCTCCACAATTCCCACACTACTACTAGTGGCCACCCCTGTACTGGCTGTGATCTACGGGCTGGCAATACCTGCAATACTAGGCGATCAAGCTACACGGCAATACTACTGGCCAGCTGCCACCCCCACTAGTGCACTCCTATACTGAGTTCACCACCAATCTGTCCACCTGAAATTGCAATGTCGAACAGAGCACGGGCCGCGAACAAGGTAGGCGCCATGGACAAGTTCACCAAGGCTGCGCCCAGGTCAGACCAGGCGTCGTCCTCCACAGCACAAGAAGACGGCGATACCCTGCCCGATCCACCTCAGCCTGACCTTACTGTAATGATGGAGTCTATGGCCAAAAACTTTGCAGCCTTCCATGAAAAACTGGACGATATCAACGCTAACGTAGCCTCCCTAACAGCCAAACTAGACCAACATGGAGCAAAAATCACGGAGGGAGAGCAGAGAATAGGAACCAACGAGGATAATGTGTGATGACCTCGAATCGAGGTCGTGAAGAAATAACATTCGCATAGTGGGAGTTCCCGAAACTGCTCTAAAAGGGCACATGGAACTAGCGGTCGAACAACTTCTTAAAGACCTACTGGGCAACCCCGAGTTATCGCCATTCTTCACGGTAGAAAGAGCACATCGTTCACTGGCACCCCGAACCCAAACCTGGCGACTTCCCAGAACAATAATTGCAAAACTGCTAAGTTACAAAGACCGGGACCACATACTCCGCTTGGCCAGAGAGAAAGGGGAACTAAGGCTGGACTCACAATTAGAATTTTCCCTGACACTTCTGTGGGAGTGCAAATGGAACGCCGCCAATTTGTAGGAGTCAAAAAGATGCTGAGGGAGAGGAAAATCGAATATGCTATGCTCTTCCCGGCTCGCCTAAAATGTACCCATCGTAACAATATATACTTCTTTACTGTTCCAGATGAGGTAGTTAAATTTATTGAGGCGCACATCCCGCTAGCGGACCATGTGGGAAAACCAATGAATAATGACTAAAAGACAGGTTCGCAGGACCTGGCTATAGACTATCAGCCATCAGCTATGCCTCTCCAAAAAGCTGCCCCTTCCCCCTTGGGGGCAAACTGGTTCTTCCCCCCCTCTCGCTATGCTATTCTGGGCCTAACCAGCCCCGATGGCTCTATCCGAGGGCATGATATGAAGAGTGGGGTATACCCCTATAATATCTGACCTCAATGGCACACTCTGATCCCGAACCCCGTCACCTCAGCCCATCAGCCCATCAGCCCATCAGCTAGGCACCAGACCACTCCAAAAATGGCATGGTTCTCGGGGTCCGTGTACAACTTGCCTTCCTTGTAACCCTATGTCTCATCAGCCGTGCAAAATATCTATGATGTACCATCATAACATGTTAACAAATGTGGGTTGTCGGCAGCGGTAGCCCCAACTGCAGCTGCAATGCCCTCTGAGGCGAAGTGTTTATGGTTGAGCCCCTGTTGGGCAGTTAGTCTAGCGTTGCCGGATTGGGAATGGCACGCGGTTGGTTGTTTTGGTTGTGGGTATTATCACACTGCTGACTCTTTTCGGGCGGTGAGGGTGGGGGGCGGGAAAGTTGTGGGAAGTTATATGAAAATTGGCAAGAAAGAATGCCACAGTTGCACATCTCTTGATAAACAGACGCAGATCCTTTAGCTCTTACAGTTGGGACGTCCCATAAAATGCTAGCATGGCTATTAAAATGATGACATGGAACATTCGGGGATTGACAAATTTTACAAAGTCCCGTAGGATCACAGCATATGCACAAAGACACAGGATTATGGTACTCCTGCTGCAGGAGACGCACGCTCAGAAACTCCTATCATCCAATATTGCATCGTCCTGGGGCCCCAACAGATTTTATACCCAATTCTCCACTCAATCTAGGTGTCCTAACACTCATTCACAAATCTGTAAAATGTAAACTCCACGCATCCCATATCGACAAGGAGGGCAGGTATGTGATCCTTCACTGTACCCTGGCTAGCCAGGAATGCCTACTCGTGAATTCGTACGGCCCCAACACCGGCTCCCCTGAATTTATAGATGCTGTGACCGCCGTTATCATGAAATATGTGGAAGTTCCCATTATATGGGGTGGGGATATGAATCTTATACGACAACAACATGGACAGGACAACCTCGACCCGTAGGGTCGTACCCCGAGCCGCCAGACGGCTCATTTCACAGATGAATTCCCTGAACCTATATGATGTGTGGAGAACGCTCCATCCCCTGGACAGAGATTACACCTTCTACTCCACAGTGCACGATAGTGCTTCCCGAATAGACATGTTCTTATTGTCGGGGTGCCAGGTGGTTAGGGTGCGGGATGTCAAGATACTCGCCCGCACACTTTCTGATCACTCCCCCGTGCTGCTGCAGATCCAACTGGATAACACTCTGGCGGCCCGACCAGCTTGGCGCTTTAAGTCGGAGGCCTTGTCTGACATAGTCTTCAAAGCTGAGATATTATCGGATATAACCACTTTTTTCGAACACAACAACACGCACGATACACCCGAGGGGACCCATTGGGAAGCATTTAAAGTTTACATCAGAGGGATGTGTATCTCGAGGGAGGCCGGGGTGCTTAAAGCTATAAGGCAAGCCCTACACTGCTCCGAAACAAAGCTTAAAATTTTAGAACAACATACTTCCGCCCCAACAAAATTAGAACAGAACTAGAACTGTTTGAATCCCATGCCCTAAGCGAGGTGCGTTATTTTGCTTGCCCAGTGGCCGCCCGACGGTACGGCGAGGGCGATAGACCTGGCAGAACCCTGGCCAAACTGGTACGTGGGGAGAGTGGCAGATCCCGGATAGACAGTATTCTAGACGAAACGGGGCGAGCAACATTGGTCCGATCAGGCCATAACTGACATCTTCGCTGGCTTCTACGCCAGGCTCTATGGCCCCCCAACCAGAACACAACGTTCAAGATCTAGACGACATTTTAGAACGCATCCCTATGACCATCTCCCAGAGTACCAGGGAACAGCTTGACATCCCGTTCACCCTGGAAGAGGTAGTCCAGGTGATCTCCGACCTTCGGAAGAATAAGGCTCCTCCGGGTCCCGACGGGCTCACATCTGAGTTCTACCGTGAACACGTCGCCATCCTAGCTCCCATATTGCACGGAGTCTGGACCGAATCCCTTCGATTGGCCTCTCTCCCTCCCTCTTTAAGGGAAGCCATTATCACTGTTCTCCCCAAACCAGGGAAACCCCCAGATGAATGTGGATCCTATAGGCCCCTACCACTTATCAACACAGACATGAACATTTTTGCTAAAATAATTGCGAATAGATTCCTCCCATTTATGCCCCATATGATCCACGCAGACCAAAGTGGATTGGTTCCAGGCCGCTCCACTGCTCTTAACATCCGTCGACTATTCGATATATTGTCCAGAATTGACCCAAAGGCGGACGCAGTGGCGGTCACGCTAGATGCCCAAAAGGCATTCGACATGGTTTCATGGAAATACCTATGAGCTGTACTGGAAAAAATGGGGATAGGCCCGAACATGCTCTCCTACATAAAACTGTTATATGCTGACCCGAGGGCCAAGGTGCTGGTTAACTCCATTGTCTCCTCCCCCTTTGTGCTACACAGAGGGACCCGTCAGGGATGCCCGTTCTCCCCCATCCTTTTTGCGCTCGCCATCGAGCTTATGGCAGATCACGTTAGGGACAGACATACTCGCAAGGGTATTCGCCTGCAGGGCACACCGGAAATTATTTCATTGTATGCCGATGACGTACTCCTATATGTCAGGGACCCCTCCACACACCTCGACCCGATCATCCGCGACATAATAAAAATAGGAACTTACTCTGGCTTTACCATCAACTATTGTAAATCGGAGATATTCCCCCTCACTGCGGCGACCCAGCAGCCACCATGTGAATTTCCCCTACGATGGTCCCCGGGGGGGCATCAGGTACGTAGGGGTACAGGTTTCACTAACCAAGGCCTCCTTACTGACGGATAATTACGAGGTGACGGTACAGCATATTGAATCCAAAATGCTTAAATGGCGCAACCTCCTTCTGTCTCTGGCAGGCAGACTATCACTAATCAGAATGATTGTGGTCCCTAAGCTCCTTTACATCTTTGCTAACGTTCCAGTTTGGCCTGGAAAGCAATACTTTGAGACTCCACGCCGCGTGTGCCCAATTCCTCTGGCATTCCGGGGCAGTCCGCAAAAAGTGGCTACACATGACCCCCACCCCCTACAAGAAAGGGGGTTTCTCAGCCCCAGATTTAACCCTATACTGGATTGCGGCACAGGCCCAACACGCCACGCACTGGTATGCATACCTGAACCCACCTCCACACGTCAAATTGGAGAACTGGCGGGGGACGGGACCAACATTATGACCCTGTTACACCATACGTTCCAGACTGACGCCCCTGTGGCCACTACAATTGGAGCATGGAATATGATACTGAACCCGGCACAAGAGCTTTGCCCATACTATAAATGGCTACCCTTACGACAATTCCCAGGTCTCTCCCCCACACACAATCATTTCATCCAACATTGGGAAGCCCTGGGAAACCAAGCTCTTACGGACCTGTGCCCAGATGGTAAATTCATCACCCCCCAAACATGGACACCCAGGCACTCTAACTCAGCGCTCAGGCTACTACAATAATTTAGGCTAAGAGCGGCGGTCCATGCATTGTGGCCATCATACCCAGACGAGCCCCCGGACTCACCCGAACTCCAATACATAGCAAACTCCACAGGGGGCGGGGCATAGTGTCCTCCCTGTATAAAATGCAGCTATCAAAGCAAGAGAACATGTCCCTGAAACCAAGGGACGCCTTGGCCAGAGAGCTGGAAATAGAAATCACTGATGGTATGCGGAACAACATGTGTGCGCACACACGCAAGGTCTCCCCAAGTGCAAGATTCTGCTGCATACAATATAAACTACTCAACAGACTATTACACACCGCTCAGAGTAGCGAACTTCACACGCTCCCCTGCCCACAGGTGCCCAAAAAGCAACTCCGAGGAGGCAGATCATATGCACATGTTTTGGTCCTGTACTGCGCTTGGAGCGTTCTGGCTGGAAGTAACGAAAGCGCTCACAGAGATAATTGGGTCCCCAATAGACCCCGACCCACTGGCCCTTATTTGGTGTATGGTCTGGAGAAAAGGCAAAAAAAAATTCTAAATTTCTGAATGTATGCGCTATTGTTGCTAAAAGATGTGTCTTGCATGGTTGGAAACGCCGTTCTCCTCCCACCTTTGAAATGTGGTTGAAGGCCCTCACCTGGGTGCAGACCTGTGAGGAGTATATTGGATCCCTGCCCACTCCATCTCGCCCAAAGAATGTGTGGACATAGTTCTGCACTTATTTGAACAATAAAGATGAGGTTGAGTGGGGCCCCGCTCCCCCGCTGGATCCGCCTGTCAAGTTGCCATAAAGACTAGACACCTTGCCTCCTCCCGAGTGGTCATTACCCCCCCCCCATTCTTGAGCCGTCTCAAAATGCATGATGTAATGCCCAGCTGTGCTATTGTGATTCTGTGTATCTGTGTAAAATGTGCTATTCTTGTCTTTACCTTTTCTCACCAATAAACAAAAGTTTAATAAAAAAAAAAAAAAAAAAAAAAAGGAAATACTTTACTCACCTCCGAAAACTAAGGAGACACCAAACACCCACTCAAACCACCGCAGACAGACTACCAGTAGCTGTGGAGCAGTAACCACAGAACTGCCAAGGGGCTGCAGGGAAGACCCAGAAATATTCCCCAAACTATTTACACAGCCACTTGCCCAGAACACAGGAGAAAACTACCTGGCTGAGCACATGGCTGTCTGCAAGGGAGTGGAGTATGGAGAGAAAAAAAAAAGGGGTGGGGCTAGAAAGCTTCTTAAAGACTTCCAGGGTAAGTCCCAGACTCCAAGGGAGTAGATCAGTTAGAGATTAGCCAAGGGGCAGCTGACTTACAGAAACATTGCACGCCGCAAGGAACTCCTGAGCAGGAAGGGGTGGGCTATAAATTCAACCGTTTCAGAAGGGGATGAAAGGCTGGTGCCTGGAGCAGAGGAGGTGAACCAAGAGACCAACAAGGAGGGAACAAGAAGCTGGAGGGGACCGTTGGGGTATAGGGAGACAGTGAAGCTACGGTGTTGGGTGTCTTAGAGGGCATCAATTGAGTTGTGTTTTTAAGACCCAGGAGAAAGAGGGGTGGGGGATGGAATTGATGTGTGAGAAACTGCTGTGCGTGAGGATTACCTGCTGCTGTTCTTGGTCGTTTAGTTCCAGCTAAGTTAGTTCCAACTCCAGCACTGAAACAGTTTGTCTTTTGGACAAAGTAGTGATAACAGCAGCTGCAGACTTCCTAAGGTTGTTTCATTTTGTTGCTGCATGCCATCCCCCGCCCAATGACGCGACAGCTCTGAATCCTGAGAAGACACTCTACACAGATGCAGCCATCCCCATGCTTAAAAAGCTAAGACAATAACAAGCCAAAAAAAGACAAAGCTGCGCTGAAAGCATCCAGAACCTAGTACTAGAAGATTACTCCAGTGCATGACAGCCCATATGAATACACTGGGCTATTGGATTGCATTAGTGTCTGAAACTGCCTGGTCACGGTCGGGATCAATCAAAACTCCAACGGAAGCTTCTGGATCCAGCTTCATTTGATACTTAAAGCATCAAAGAAGAAGGGGGGCGTGGCCAGCGCGCATGTAGTGAAGGCGGCTTTCCGAGGAGCTCCTGCCCATGATCCTGCAACACAAGAAATAACGGCGAAAATAATGAAGCTCCAGGGCTGAAATTTGACCGGGCCATAATAGAGCCTTTCAAGAGCACCCGACCGAAATATCGGGAAAAATCGGTGCAGGTAAAGCTGTAAACGAAGCACCCGGACTCTACCCCCCTGCGACATCCAAGATGGCGGCCCGCAACGGAGAGACCCACTAAGCGGGGCGAGACGGAGACAGGACCCGCGGGCCTCCGCTGATCACCACAACAACCTACCTCCCCCCAGACGGAAACACCAACACCGGGCTCCCGCAGCTCCATTCCAAGCAGGAGGGGGCGAAGACGCTTGGAACGATCCAGGAGAGGCAGCGGATAGCGGGACCCGACGGGCCCCAGACGAGGAGACTGAACGGCCATCCCGGCCGAGCTGTCCAGAGGGAGTGCGCCCGAGGGCGACCCGCCCCCACACGACCGCGAGCCTCAAACGGAGCCGCAGGAGAGCCGGCCCACCCAGTGCCTGACGACGATCTGACCCGGCGAAAAATCCTTGCGGTGGCCCGAGAGCAGAGGAAGGAAGCCGGTCCCGCCGGCCCTCCTGAGGGGTGAGCCCCCCCGAAGGAACCCACCACGAGCCACAAGAATCCCGACGACAACTGTGGACCCACCCGACCAAAAACGAAGTAAGTGGCTGCCCCACTTCAGACCTCACCACCCCCTCCCTGCGCAGGCCATAGACGGCGAACTGGGTAATGTGCTAAGTGAAGTGCCTTGTAACTGCCTCTGCTTAACTATCGGGTCAGCCACTGAGGGGTCAGAATCGCGCACAACTCAACCTCATATTCGAAGACGCAAATTAAGGCCACCGTCCATACACGAAAACCCGGACACCCCGTATGGTGCAATGTCTCCTCCCAAAAACAGGTCCAGAACCGTAACGATGGACTCGTTCACCACAGCTCGACCGAAGACACATATGCTACAGGGAGAGGACACCATGACCGAACCACCGACCCCGCCGGAGGACCCCCGCGACTCACAGATCCTCCAAGCGATCGCAGCACTGAAAACAACTGTTGAAGATATGAGAGGAGAAATAAAATCAGAACTACAACTAATAAGGCAAGATGCCCGTAACCTGGCCGAGAGAGTCACTGCCACCGAATCCACTCTACAGGAAACCACAGAGACCACACAGGAGCTAAAAGCGAAAGTCAAAGAGCTGGAAACAACAGTGGCCCGTTTGGAAACACGCTCCGAAGATGCGGAGGGCCGGGCCCGCCGAAATAACGTGCGAATTCTGGGAGTTCCGGAGGACATGGAGGGCTCAAACCCCACAGAGTTCATAGAAACACTGCTGATGCAGGAAATTGGAGCGGGTAATCTCTCCCAGGGGTTCTCTGTGGAGCGGGCCCACAGGTCTCTTCAGAAGCGGCCACCCCCCGGGTCTTACCCTAGACCAATGATTGCGAAAATACTGAATTTCAGAGACCGAGAGACTATACTGAGGTTCTCGAGGGAGGGAGGTGAAATCAAAAGAAGCAATGCATCGATAGTCATGTATCCCGACTATACCCCTTCGGTGCAGCGAGCTAGGAACTCCTACATTCCCATAAAGGCCAGACTACGAAAACTGAACCTTAAATATATGCTGCTATATCCAGCAAGACTCAAAATACTATACAAGGGAAAGGCCGTTTTCCTAGAGACCCCGGCCGCAGCGAACCTATGGCTCGAACACAATAACCTTGCAGAAGACACTGAGGAATTGCTGGAACACAACAAAAGATGAAACCACAGGAAGGCCCCATGTGCATCCAAATACTGTGACCAAATTTACTGCCGCACCAAGGAAATGTCACAACTGGGCAGGAAACCGGAAGCCCGATCACAGGTCCGCTGATGACCCCCCCAAACTGGAAAGGTGTAGGTAAAAAACCTACACACTACCTGAGCCGAAAGACCTGGACAGGACTGGAAGGCCCAGGAGCCCCCGAGCGTTGTCAGTTCGGAACGACTGCTGGGGGCAGTTCCTCGTTGTTGTTATTAGTTACTAAGTCTCCATTCAGTAAAATGCAGCCAGCGATTTGGCGAGTCGAAACGGCGGTCGAGGAGGGCTGGAACTCACGCTTTGACAGAGACCCTAGGGCCCTGGTCGAGACCACAAGCACTTCAGGGGAAGCGAGCGTCTCCCGCACCCTCCAGCGATACCAAGATGGCAGTGCACATTAAGATATTAACTTGGAATGTGAGGGGCCCAGGCACCTATCTTCGCAGAAATAGAATACGATCCTACTTGCAAAGGAAAAAAGTAGACATTGCCCTACTGCAGGAAACACACTGCACCACGGAAACCAATGCAAAGCTGCAAGAACACTGGGGAGGACAAGGTTTCGGAGCACCCTACTCCAAATACGCCAGAGGGGTTTACACCTGGATCAACCCCCATGTGCCATTCCACTTGACTAGCATGGAAAAGGACCCAGAGGGCAGATACCTAATAATTTGGGGCACTTTCGAGCAAAGGGAGATCTGCATAGTAAACTCATATTTCCCCAACAATAATATCCCTGCCCATTTGAAAACACTGAGCGCCAAGATGGTGCAATATAGAGAGGGCTTTTTCTTGTGGGGAGGAGACTTCAATTGTGTCCACGATTCTGCGCTGGACAGGTCTTGGCCTCCAGCGAGGGGTCCCTCCACAGCCACCATATCCCTAGCCACTCTGGTCAGGGAACTAGACCTGACAGATGCATGGCGAGAATTACATCCAGATGAGAGCCTACTCATATTACTCATCCCCCCACAAACTCCACACTAGGCTAGACTATCTCTTCATAAGCAAGGAGCACCTGCCACAAGTAGGGGGCATGCAATATTTGGGGAGGACCATCTCCGACCATTCCCCACTCCTGATGGACTGGCATCACAACAGTCCCAGACCACCCATCCCCATGTGGAGGATGCCTACCAATGCCCTGAAAGACCCTGTCTTCAGGGAGGAATTGCAAGAATCCATAGTGAATTACATAACAGAAAATTCAGGCAGTGTAGAACACATCAGCGTGGTTTGGGAAGCCCTAAAAGTAGTTACCCGAGGGGAAGTTATAGCGAAAGCGGGAGGCATCAGAAAAGCATTAAGAGCTGTGCTTGAGCAGAAAGAAGGCGAGATCCAGAAGCTGGAGGCCACCCCAATAGAAACCCCTGGGAGGGAAGATGACCTTAGAACCCTTAGAGATGCTTGCTCCAGCGCGTGGAATAGACTAGCCAAATTTGACTTTAGCGCCAGGACTGACAGAACACACGCGGAAGCAGATAAACCAGGCCGGTTATTGGCCTGGCTGTGCAAACGAGAACACCCCAGACAGATAACCACAACATTAAGGGACGAACATGACACAGAGCACAGAACCCAGCAGAGCATCAACGATACTTTTAAACTCTATTACACGGATTTATACTCCCATACGGACACGATCCCACCAGAACAAATTGCAAATACACTGGAGGAAATAGGCTTACCTAAGCTATCACCAGCACAATCCGACACCTTGAACTCCGACATTACACCAGAAGACATAACGGACGCCATCCGGTCCCTAGCCACGTGTAAAACCCCGGGAAGCGACGGGCTGCCCCCTGAGTTTTATAAAGCATTCGAACCCTCCCTAACGCCACTACTACACCAAGTCTTCTCAGAAGCATACGAAAGAGGCGTCCTCCCAGACAGTATGAGAGAGACCCTAGTGATCCCAATGCTTAAGCCCGATAGGCCCCCAGACAAATGCGACTCTTATCGCCCACTCGCCATGCTCAACTACGACGTTAAAATATTAACGACGATCCTAGCAAAACGACTATCCAAAGTGATAGGAGAAATAGTACATACAGACCAAAACGGCTTCATACCCGGCCGCAACACATCCCTAAATTTGCGCAGGCTCCAACACATCATAACCCAGACTGACACATCCGACGAACATCTAGCACT
Source organism: Ambystoma mexicanum (assembly GCF_040938575.1). Taxonomy (NCBI): domain Eukaryota; kingdom Metazoa; phylum Chordata; class Amphibia; order Caudata; family Ambystomatidae; genus Ambystoma; species Ambystoma mexicanum. The sequence goes on from NC_090939.1 coordinate 9,735,155, forward strand.
ACTATCCTTAGACGCCATTAAGGCTTTCGACTCCGTATATTGGGAGTGGCTAATAGCTGTCCTGGAGGGCTTCGGAATCGGCCAGGGATTCATCAGATGGGTCAAGATCCTGTACAACAAACCTAAGGCCAGGCTGAAATCCGGGAAATACGTGTCAGAAAAATGGGACATTCAGAGGGGCACTAGGCAGGGCTGTCCGCTCTCCCCCATGCTCTATGTCCTGGGATTGGAACCTATAGCAATTTATTTCAGACAGCATTTTTTCGATGCAGGGATCAGGTTGGCAGGAATCGACCATATCATCTCATTATATGCTGATGATGTTCTAATATATGTTAACAACCCACACCTAAATGTACCGACAATATTAGAAGTCCTCGACAACTTCGCCAAATACTCTGGCATCAAGTTTAGCAAAACTAAATCCTGCCTGTTCCCCCTGGCAGGACTGAAAAACAGAAGCGGCGAAGATCTCCCCAGGGTGGGGGTCAAATGGCAGACGACCTCCTTCCGCTACCTAGGGATCCAAATAATGCATACCCCAGAGTTAATGCACATACACAATACGAAGGCTGCAGTACCCGCACTACGTAAATCCATAAGATTCTGGGAGAAGCTTCCATTATCCATGCTAGGGAGGGCCTCGATAACCAAGATGATCATCCTCCCCAGACTCCTATATGGATTCCAAAATGTCCATTTTTACATCAAAAAACCCTTTTTCCAACTTCTTGACACGATAATCAAGGAATTTCTTTGGGGTAAGGGCAGACACCGGGTTGCCCTATCCACGCTAGTCCTACCGTACGATCAAGGTGGCATCCAACTACCAAATCTAGAAAAGTACTATCTGGCGGCCCAACTGAGCCATGTGTCGAAGTGGTTAGCGGATGAAGCCACGTCCGAGACCCCCCTGCTACAGGCCATGATTGCCCCGATCCACCTGAAAGAATGGCTTTGGGCCCCACAAAAACTGGTACATAGGCCACCATTATTGGCGACCCTGGGCAAGCAGATATGGCACAGAACCATAATGGTCTTGCGCCTGAAACACCCATACTCCCGTGAAGTGCCAATCATCTCAGGGCTCGACAAAACAGATACCAACCTATACAATATCAGGCTATGGGAAAAGAAAGGGATATATACTTGGGGTGACCTATACACCGACGGCACATTCAGAGAATTCTCTGAACTACAGGCGGTAGAAGATATCCAGGCCGGTCAATTCCTGTGGTATCAAAAGATCCGCAATATAGCCCGCACGAGATGGGCCACCTGGCCAGAAGAACCTGAAGAGGACCCCTTCTTGACGCTGATGTACAACTTGAACGAAGGAGGAAAAGCGATATCCCAAATATATAGCCTTCTAAGGGACATCCCCAATCCTCGCAGTGCTGCACTAAAGACCTGCTGGGAAAAGGACATGGAACATGAAATGACAGAAAGTGAATGGCTTAGAGCATTGTCCTTCCCAAAAGAGGTCTCCAGGAACCAAAGATTCCGATCAATACAAATCAATGTATTATACCGCACCTACTTGACCCCGAGCAGGATAGCGAAGTTCAAAAGAACCACTGAGACACAATGCACCTGGTGCGGGACAGATGGGGCAGACTTGATTCACATGTTATGGATCTGCACCAAGGCACAGAACCTCTGGTCGAAAGTAAAGCAAACCTGCGAAAAAGCAGAAGTCACAAGATACAAATGGACTCCAGCTGAGTGCCTCCTAGGCAGCTATCCTAGGCCAGCCAAACTTAAACACGCTGTAAAAATAATGGACCTGCTGTGCATAACGGCCAAAAGAACCATCGCCATGGCCTGGAAAAAGCCCACAGGACCAAGCCATAAAGCCTGGCGCAAAGAACTGGAAAGGTGGGCGAACGCCGAAACCAGAGCCTGGGAGGACAGTGTAACTAGGTCCACTGAAGACTCAAGCACGGCACTAGAGGCATGGAAGGACACCTTATCCAAACTGTTCAGATCCTCGGATGATAAACCTCCCTGAACGACGCAGATGTTTATCCCACTGCTAAACGTGAAGGCATAGAACACTAAACACCATACCCCCCAGCCCTTGAACTGCTCCAGAAAGGACTCCTCCCACTCCCCTGTGGAAATTGAACTCGCCCTCCCCGACAATACCAACCACCACTCGGCCATTGTAAGGAGACTGTTAATGTTAAGTTTGTTGTACGAATGTTGTTATTTTGTTTCATAAACAAGGCATAACTGCAATAAGCCTGTCAGGGGTCCTGAATAAAGGCCCGGACTAGTATTAATGTAAAACGCTCTTAACCATAAATGCCAATAAACAAATTTTAAAATAAAATTAAAGCATCAAAGAATCTTAATCACATCTCAAGAGTCTGACCAATTTTCCCTCAGTCAACTGGATAGGAAAGGTAGGGAGCACCACGTTTGCTTCATCAGTAGAAACCACCATGGCTCGACAGGTAGAAGGGAGAAAGGCAGAACTTTACTATGCAGTTTTAGTTTAAGAAAACAGGCGCTTCAAACTGAGGAAATGTGGGCCTCACAGGAGCTGGAGGGGAGGATTTTTAACCCTAGGCTTTTTTACAATGAGGCAGGGTGCCGGCAGATTGCCAAAGGACTCAGGCCAAAAGATACATTTCCAGAACAAGGTAGGGGCGGAGGTTGCAAACGACGGTTTAACTGCCGTAAGCCTATCGTTAGCCATCCAACTGGAAACTGCTGTCAGACAGTTCTTCAGAGTAGGAGGATCAGATGTCGGAGAGTAATTGCGTGTCATACGCATGTGTGTAAAGAAATGGGTACAAAATACCATAGGAAGAAATCAGATCAGCAAGACGGCGAAGATGAAGATTGAACAGCAGAGAGGAGAGGGAGGATCCCTGGGGAACACCACACACCACTATACGGTGCAGCAGAAAGCGGAGACGGCAAAACTTTAAAAGATAAACCACTCTAACGATGTGCCTTTAAAACCTGCCTGGGCCAACCGTTGATCTAGGATGCCGTGGTCGACTGTCAAAGGCCGCAGAGAGGTCAAGAAGCATCAAAACACCAGCCTCTCTGGTGTAGCATCAGCGCCAGATCGAGAACCGAAATCATCAAGTGCCCATAGCAGGTCTGAAACCTAATTGGAAACCATGAAGAGGATCATTTGACTCTAAAAGAGAAAGGTGTGACCATCACTTCCATAAGTTTCACGGTGGCCGGGAGAAGTGGGATAGGACTCTAATTGTCCGGAAGGGAGGGGTCGAGGTGAGGTTTCTTCAGAAGCAGAGACAAGCATGAGAGAAGGGAGGATAAAACAATATGTAAATGAATAATTAAAAGCTGCAGTAAGTAAAGGGATGCAATCAAGGGGTAGAGAGGGCAGCAGGTGAAGCAGAATAGGATCTGCAGGAGAGGCGGATTTAAGGTGATGATGTGCTTTATGCAAAGTCTGATCAGAGACTGAGTCGAAGTGAAAAAAAGGATTTGGGGTTTCCCGAAAATTCGTAAGCAGGAAAAAAAAAAAAAGTCAGCAGTAGATCTACCAAGACCGTCGGCCGAAATATAATTCTGGATTTTGGTGATTGTTTCCTGGAAATAAAGAATTTATGTCATTATACATTGCTTGTGAACGAGATGGGGTCATGAGCCAGGCAGGGTGGGAGTGGACAGCTCTTTTACAAGTTTAAATAATTCACGGGAGGAGCAGGAAGATGTTAAAAAGCGCTCTGCATAGTGGAGAGATGTTGCTGCCTTAATGGCCTTGTGGTAGGCTTGAGAGGCCAGATTATATAGTGCTCGGAGTCAGCATCGTATCTAAGCCTTCATTTCCGTTCGGCCCTGCGGACTGCTTGTTTAAGGGTCAGAAGTTCAGATGTGAACCAAGGGGCTATGGGACAGGGGAGGCTAAGGCCGAATTTCAGCGGTGCTAAAGTATCCGCCGCAGTGGACAGTGGGATAGTGAGAGATGTACGGGGATCATAATGATCTCCACTTGAATTTTTTGTATTTGCTAAAATATCCTTAAGATGCAATGCAACTTGGTCTGTGGTAGTTTTGGACCACTCGCGTAGACAGGACCAAAGATGTCCCATAGGTTCAAGGGAGGTAACGGCGATATAATTAACAATGGTAAAATATTAGGATCTGACCAAATGACAGGTAGTGGAGTAAAGGCGACTAAAGATTCTTCAGCTGAGAAAATATCCAAGGTATTACCGTTGTTGTGAGTCGGAAGCTGTTTGCGGATATGTAGATCAAGGTCCGCCATCCCAGCAATCCTTTTAGCTGCTTGGGAGTTATGGTTAATAAGCACGTTAAAAAAACACCGAGAATGATATGGTTAGAATAGATGAGAGAAAAATCTGCACTCAATTCGAATGAGTAGGAGCTCACAGGCCAAGGTGGTGGGTGAGTGGGTAAAAAAAAAAACAATAAAAAAAAAATATAGCTTGGTGGGGGATGGGAGGGGGGGGGGTAGCTGCTGTTCAAATTCAGGACCGGACGTTGTGTTGAACCAGGTTTCCGTGAGACATAGTATATCTAGCAGGCAAATACTAAGTAGATCATAGATGTGATCACAGTGTACAACAGCGGACGTGCATTTGGCAGGAACCCTGCACAGTCCTTGGCTTTACAATCTGATACAATGCCTGGAGCCAGGTCTGCGAATGAGGTATGCAGGGATGCCCGAGAAGGCTGCCTGAAGTCAGTAGGGAAAAGGGTACTTTCGGGAGCCAACGCAATGAGTTCAGCTCCACTGAAAACCCTAATGGATGGATTAGGAACGGGAAGGACATGGTCTAGGTTTCCCACCTTTTGTAGTTCCAAGGTGCCCCACGGCCCTGTGCAGTCCCGGGCGGTCACAGATGGGCTTGCCCTAAGCGTGCCCGCTTGCTCTTCTGCGCGGGCGTTGCTGCTGCCGCATAAATGGGTGAGTCACACGACCCGTGGGTCGGGGGCTAAATGACAGACGAAATACTTCCAAATATGCCTTCCTGACCTAGGCAGAGTGTCAAGCACTAAAGCACAATAAATAAAAGTGGATACTAAAAACCACGCGAATTAAAACAAATTGCCAAATCTGTATACCTGCAATCGGAATACCGGTTGCTCCCTATGCAGGATTAAAAACAAAAAGACACCAACATGCATGGATCAGAGCCCAAGGATCTGCCCCTACAAATACAAATACTTCCCACAAAACAAGGAAATGGACACTCACTCGGTATGCCCAAGGCAGAAGGACACAATGTTATGTGGTGCTGCCAGCAGGCTCACGCGGACCTTCTCATCCCGGTCAGCTGTGATGATGTACTGGTCATCTGGACTCACTGCCTGAAGAGGGAGACAAAGCACTGGTAATGAAAGAATGAAAGACATATGCAGTCACTCTGAGAAGACAGACAATAATAAAGGGAAAGCCATACACAAAGAATCCAAAGGAGTTGCGTTCCTTTTTACAAATGCTGGGTCATGCATGGTGCCAATTAATCTCAATCAAGACTATGTACACCAGCAAATAGCACCCAGATTACTAAGTACCACTAACCAGGGCACTGGCGGGCGCTATGAATAGTTGCATTACAATATGTGAAGACCAAATAGACACTCGTAAAGTGGACCAGGTCTAGAAACTAGAGTTCCGCATTTCTATACCAGAAGCTTAGGTTTATCACAAAACATCAACACATTCGTATCTTTGCACATAATGTGAAAAAGTCCCATGTTGGAGGCTGTGAGATGGGACTGTAGAGTAGGTGCCAAACCTGCTACACAAGGCAGTATACAGAGGATCCCCAAGGTCTCCATTCAATCACCATCCTTCGGTCCATAGTGCCTCTCCAGGAAATCTGGACGACCCCTGCCTGCCCAAACATGCCAAAGGGTCACGGGGACATGGATTAAAAAGGAGGTCCAACTACAAACTAAGGGAGAAAGGTATGCATGGACCATCTCAAGGCAGCCCACCACGCTGCAGCCCACCTCTTTCCAACACTGCACAAGCTTCAGTTGCTCCACATCCCTGCCAGGGTCATATTCAAAACTGCATGCATCACCTACAAAGCAGTCTCGAATGGAACGCCAACATACTTGGCAGCTAAACTACACAACTCTGGACACTCGCATACCTCACGTAGCAAAACTATCAGAGTCTAAACTAGTCCAGAAAGAGAAGACTTGCATGCAGTCCATCTCCTGCAATGACCCAACCATCTGGAACTCCATCTGGTTTCTTTCTACCGTGTTGAATCAGGTAGGGGCATAGGATTGGAAGGTGCGCGCTTAGACAGGAGTGTTTGCAATTTTAAATTTAAAAAAAAATGGAATAAAACGAGTGCTGGTTACTATATCATATGGTACCAATAAGCTGCCCAAACCAGCTTCCAGTATCTCATCATGGTTAAAATCCTCAAGGTATAGGAAATTAAACTGTACAAAATATATATGCCCCTATGACGCCCAGTGTACCCACTGAGCCCCTGGCCTCTCATGGGAATAGAAGTCGACTACTACCCCCAGAGTTGGTGAAGGAGGTAACATCTACTCAGGCGGATCAATCATGCGTTTGTGAGAAACCTGAAGGCGCCCCACCCGCTAATCCTGTTATGGGGATCTGTTATTCCAGACACGGCCATCGCTTTTGGATCCAGTTCTTGGGGGTGGACCAATGCAGGAGGATCACCTGGATGGAGAGTGGAAGTGGGACACCGGACGGCGAGGCGCAGTATTCCCTTCCCTGTAACACCTTTTCCCCATCCTACCAGGATACTTAGGAACTGACCCCCTCACCCCCCCTTGCCGACACAAACACTTTCTTACGGACAGCTCACACAAAGAGCATGGACTAACACCCAAGCCATATACCCGACATGTCCCAACACAATGGTCAGGCAAATACCGGTTTTACACACACCCGACATCCACCACACTTCCCCACACGGATAAAAGGCGTAGCACGAAAGCACACTCGGAACAAGGCAAAGCACACAAGGAAGCAGCAGCAGTTCCAAGATGGCAGTTTAAAATCGAGGAGAAAGAGGGCAAGACCGGAGAGGGTTGGAAGGAGGGAAGTCACCTTTAAAAAAAATAATAATAATAATAATAAGACTTCCTTTCAGGAGCCATCGAGAATAAGAAACATAAGATCTGGAATTAAAGGATAGTTCCGGGACTTTTTTTATTGTTCCTATGGTTCGGCCATGTGTTTTTAAGCATAAATCGGTAGATCGTAGAAAACTTTCCTGTGGACCTTACCCGACTTTTCGTCCATTAACGCACTCGAAAACATCCGCCATTTTATGATAATCCTCATACTTGCCGCATCGCCCTGGCTCACCTGCTTTTGGGGCACTAAATCAAATCCCCCGCCCCTGAAACAGACTTGATCAAAACATTCATATTCCCCGCCTCTATCCGTGACGTGACTGAGCTGCGTAGGCAAACGCGCCCAGGCGTCTTCTACGCGACTCCAACAGAACCAGGAAATCAACACAGATGAGCTCAAACAACACAGCGCGCCACAATTGGGAATATGAAACTGTGCTTTTAAATTAAACCGCAAGATTGTAAATTTGGTAAAGTACATTTATTTGACATCAAATGTTTTGAGAATATTCAGCGATTAGCATTTTTATTTGCTCACGTTCCAAAAAGTTCGTTTCGAGGCACACGATGTTCCTTTGCTGTACACAGGGTCTTAGATCATCTCACAATACAGCGCCACAATTCGGAATATGAAACAGTGGTTTAAAAGCAAACGGCAAGATTGTACATTTGGCAAAGTACATTTATTTGACATCAAATGTTTTGAGAATATTCAGCGATTAGCATTTTTATTTGCTCACGTTCCAAAAAGTTCGTTTCGAGGCACACGATGTTCCTTTGCTGTACACAGGGTCTTAGATCATCTCACAATACAGCGCCACAATTCGGAATATGAAACAGTGGTTTAAAAGCAAACGGCAAGATTGTACATTTGGCAAAGTACATTTATTTGACATCAAATGTTTTGAGAATATTCAGCGATTTGCATTTTTATTTGCTCTCGATCCAAAATATTTCGTCTTGAGGCAAGCGATGTTCGTGTGCAGTAGACAGGGTGTTGGTTTACGATAAAATAAGCTCTTCGGTCGCACTGATAATCGCATGGCTATTCCAACAACGAGGCACTAGGGCACCACAACGGTCTGTATGTTGCATCTAGCCGTTAGTACCGCGTAAGGGCATACTTGTACTTGGCGATCGTCCCACAAAATGGTCAGGGTGCTAACGTTGTTCACGCGGAGAAGCAGCTGGCGGTTGAAAAAGCCATCCGCCGGTGTCTGGTACTCGTGACACAGACAATAATGGACGATGTATCTATTTGAAAAACATAAAAAAAGGAAATTAGTCTCACCATCAGATCTTCATTAAAATTATTCATTTTATATATTAGGTCTGGAAATTATTTCATAGCTAGGACAGTGCAACTGGGTTTTATACGTCAAGGGGGGCTGTAGGATACTGAGACAGTCCCCCAGTGCAGGGGTTGACAGGGAGTGCAGGTGGAGAGTGGAAGGGCCCAGGACCGAGGTCGCAGACAGTGGACAAGTTGTAGCAGGGGAGAGGGAGAGAGAAAGCAGAAGCAAAGAGGAAGGTTTGGAGGTGCTTCCGTAAAAGGAGACGGTTCTCCCCAAGATAGTGCGCGGTACAAAACAATATGCCACATAGAATGAAAAAGTACAACTTAACCCGTCTTTAAAGCTACTGTATAGTAATTAAATTGCGGTATAAACTCATCTAAAGAGTTACTTACATTATATTTGCATTTTCCATTGTGTCTGTGCGTAGGGCAGCCCCGAAATACCACTCCTTCTATGCCGACGTTTTATTTCTTCTAATGAACGAACATGAAATGGCTTTCGTTTCTGAAATTATATTCATTATCGTTTCTTACGTGGTCCCGGCCTGTCAAGGTCAAATAACAATAGAACCTTATACTGAGTCGTGGGCCATTCTGGCACTCGAGAAAAAATCAAAGCAGCTGACCTTCACTTTGAACGAACACACATTCCTAGTTAGCTACATTCAGTGTAAGGCCGTTTTACAGGACTTGAAATTTACACTCCATCTTTGCATTTTGTCTGCTTGCTTTGCTGCCCCACAGAAGCATAAATACGGAGACATTCTATATTTTTGGAAAAAGAATTTATATTACTGTTTGGTTTAATTTAATGCGCAAATGAACAAGGTTGGATATATAAACATATTCAATGGGCCTGCGACATGAGGAGACTCGAGAGAACAGACAATCAAATTACAATCATTTAAACCGTGATGTGTATTTCTCAATGAGCTCTTCTTTAGGTGGACATGGAACAGAGGCAATGTTGGGTGGCAATGCAGTTGTCACCTGCACAGGTTCGTTCACAACTCCATTTATGTGCCTATCTAGGACGTCAACAATAAGTCTCTCAATAAACTCATATTGCATATCCTCAAACACTGGTTTGATCACCCATTGTTTACTTCTTTTAGTGAAGGCCTTATTGTAGCGAAGCGTCCCTAAAGTTCCGGTCGTCCTACTTTGTTGACGTCCAACGTTATGGTTATGTGCCAAGACCGCTAGAAGAGTCCGATTTATCATGCCCTCCATGCCAAAATGCAATCGTTTTGGCCTGTACTTTAGGCACATATTGTGGAACACCTCCAAATCTCCTGTGTGGCAGAATTCCGTGAGTCCCCTCAAATCTCTTGTTATAGTTTTATCAAATACAATCTTTTCAATGGCTTTGTGAGTGGGTGATGAAGGAATCAACCACTTCTTCTTCCGTGCCTCCTCTGTGGACAAATGGCCATGTTCACAATTGTGGAAATGTTGGTTTGTGTTCCAACGGTGAACGTTTGTGCAGTGTGGCATTACTGACCGCCATTTTTCCAGTAGAATTTCCAACGACCCTCCACATGTTTTTGAGCTCCACCAAAGATGGTTGCTGATTGACTTGGACCACTGTGAAATACCTTGCGTTTCTTTTTTTTTACCTGCAGCAGACATTTTTTTATTGATTGTTTTTGCAAGATGCCAAACGTCAAATTGGTGATTTATATTTTTGTACTCTTCTCTCATTGTCTTGGCAATTGAAACGTGTCTGTCCGTGGCTATCAGGTCGATCACCATTCCCCGCGATTGTAGTTCTTGCAATGATGCTACAAAGCCAACTTTCTCCATGGCCACTGAGGATGTACTTTGTGACACCTGCACAACCACCGAACTCACAATTTTCTTACTTTCCATGTCCTGAAAGTGGTAGGTGCAGTACTTGGCTGAAAATCCTGGGCTGTCGCACTGTCCATCACCGGCTAGCCTGAACCGTTTGCCCGCGAATGTACTATCAATAGACATTTTTTCCATTCTCCAAGCTTCGCTAATGGCTGGAAATAGATAATCGGTTTGGTATTTGTAGAACTGAGTTTTCGCAATGAAACGGATTCCCACAAACTGAAAGAAAGACTCTAATTTTTTAAAACTTGAACCACTAAAAAGTGCAGCCGCTGCACAAAGTAGATTGCCTGCTGGCAGTTGTCCCAGCATGGGTTGTGCAGACCATGAGAAAGCATGATATTTTGTACAGGTGGCATGTATTTTAAGGTTAGTGCCTCAAATTGCACGAGTCACATTAATCAATGGCTCCCCACATACTTCCCCACCTACCGAATGCCCACATTTCAACCGAATAATAATATCAATCAAACAACTATCGAATACAATGAATTTGGCCTCTTTCCTTATAGTGTCACTCTGCATCCCAGCTGGTTCGGCCTGTAACGTTGAGGACATGTCACTCACATGAAAGGTAGAATCTCTGATATCGTCTTCCGCTATGTTCAGTGATATTGAAGGTGTTTCATTGTAGTCCACTTCATTCTCTTCCATTGCAACATCTGTTCCTTCTCCGGCAATGGGTGAATAGGACAATTTCTTCAACTTTCTCGCGGTCTTAGTTTTTGCGGGTGTGGATTCTGTGAATTTATCTACAACTGCATCCGAACTACCAGGAGGACATTCACTATCAATGGCTGGTGGTGGTATAGCTCCGTTGTCAATCACTTCATATTCTTCCCATTGGCACGATGCATCTCCAGTCTCAAGTCCCTGCCAAAAGGTTTGACAAGCAACATCCCTCGTTCGCTTCACTGTCTGTGTAGATCTAGTTCGTACACCCACTCGCAACTAGAGGACAGATTGGAAAAGGGATGTTCAGTTTAAACACAACTTACAGTATTGAACTATTAACAGTGAAAAACAACATAATATAGTGACCAGGACACTAACCTTCTTTTGCTTTCTTTTCTTTGAAACTTTCTTGCCTCGAACTTCAACATCAGGACGCTGTTGCTCCGACTCGTGTGTGCATGTCTCCACTTCCTCTTGCGCTGCAACGACTATATTTTCATGATAAGCACATCCATCACGCACTGACGCTCCATCGACTCCCTGAAACATAGAACTTTCATTAGTATGTATAATAATATTGAAAACACAAAATGTACTTGGGGACCAATACCCACGTACATCTCAATAGCAAAACACGAATGAACGCTTTGTGTAGAACATTCAAACGACAATTATTCACGCATTGTTGATCTAGTTAGATGGAACTGTCAAGATCCATACCTCGGGCTCCTCATAGACTTCCATTGATGATATTATTGAAGATGATGCTTCAGTGACTCCCTGAAACACAGTAATTGCATTAGTATGGTTTTCTATTTTGATAAAAAGAACAAACTTTGTGCAGGCGTGAACGGCTCATCTAAATAGACCTGCACAAATGATCAGTTGTCTAAAATAAATAATGGATATGTAAATATGATTCGATTTGCTTGATCGTTGGAAGTGTCACAACCCAGAGATCTGCATCAACTACTGGGGGTGATGTTCTTGTAGAAGAAGCTCCGTCATCTCCCTGAAACATAGTACTAGCGTTAATAAAGAAGGAAGTATAGCGGATGTAATCACGTCATATGATTTCGCTTGATCGAACTGTCAGTATCCATACCTCGAAATGCATAACATCATCAAGGGACGATGTAACTGCGGTGCACACTTCTGCAAGCTGTTGCGCCGACCCGTAACTGCATGCTCCCCCTTCTTCTTGGACTAATGCTCCATCGACTCCCTGAAACATAGGACTTTCATTAGTAATGAACACAAAATTGAAAAAAGAAGACACATAGGAGGGCGACGGAACTGTCCTGAAACGTACCTCGAGCATCTGAGTGACATCAACGGTAGTCGTCAATACGTTGGACTCCTCAGCATCTCCCTGAAAGACAGTACTTGCGTTATTTTGGATAACAATAATTATAACTGAAAACAAAGACTAGAGGACGAGTACAAGGGTGTACCATTAGGTAACATAATTACACGATAAATTAAAACTATTGATTTACATGCCTAAAACAAGTCAGTGGCAGAATAGCCAAGTAAGATTACCCGATAGTCGCTTGAAGTAGCTGATGACTGCAATAATGACACGGATGGAGAATCTTCCGCCTACATATTGAGTGGATACATAAATGGGGAAATTATTGTTAGCTAATGCTACACACTACCGCAAGGCCAAGAGATAAATACGTAAACTTGACTCAACCGTGTAGGGATGTGGACGAATAGAGTGGGAATAGCGGTTGAGAGCAATTTTCGCCTCGCTCGCGGTGTGTTCTTCTTTATTAGCAATGATGTGGAGTACATGTCAGAGGTAAAGTGCCTGCTGCAGATGCGGTATCTATCACCCCTCTTGTCCGCAAAGACCTCTAGGACTCTACTTTCAAGCTCAGACGGTGGATATCCGCAATATCGGACCCATTCTCTTATCTGATCTATTGTCTTAGCGAAAACATACATTATAGTACCTTCTGATTTATTATGGGTCTTCGAAGGACAACCGCCAATGGAACAGGCAGGCATTGTGGAAAGTTCTGAAAAGAAAAGATCAACAATTCTCTATGAATACCAATGTAAACTCAGAACATGTGACTAGTTCCTTGCATGTACTGTCTTGAACGAAAAGAAATTGGACGCAAAATGATTATGGTACATGGCCTTACCTTGACGAACAAACAGTTAGATGCAGGGATCAGAGTAGTTTCTTGTCGTAGAACAGGGAGCAGTTCACAGGTTGCAATCTGACGAGTTTCCTCGAAGTGGTCACGGAAGTTCACAGAGACGAAGAGCAGATAACCAGCACCTTCACGGGTTGACTAGCAAAGCGCAAAGAAGTGCTCATTAGAAATATGAAGTGGGTTACAAAGAATTCGAAACAGGGGTGTGTTTGTGAATGAATGACGTGTATATGTCGTGGCATTATGTGGATTGCAGGGGGCCGTCCAGCGTGAGGGGGGATGCTTGGCAGGAGACACGGGGTCTGGAGGTAGACATGGGAACAACAACCCATGCTCTATAGACCACTTTGAAGTGTACATGGTCTTTGGCACCTCTTGGCCTTTATCGCTCCCTGACTGCTCCAGTTGCCTGCACAAGTACCCCGGTGCGAACTGCCTTTGATAGGGCGGGGGGTGGATTGGGGCGGTGGTCGTGCAGACAAGACTCGTTTGCCGCAGGGCCTCACCAAGGAGAGGCCATCTAACTGCATGTAAGAGGCTGGCTGCAGGATCTAGTACATGGAAGGCAGGGGGGTGAGTTTATAAATACCTCACCCTCCCAGGAGAATATATGGGTGCAGTTCACCCTGGAGACCCTGGATGCCTAGGCAGTTAGTCAGCAGCAGGCTGGCCTGTGGTGGCAAGGTGGCACGGGCCAGAGGGGGTCATCTCTGTACCCGGTGACCAAAAGGATGATTTATTATGATCAACCATATTTACCTATAACCATGTTTTGTATCAATAAAATACAACGGCCTTCCTTTTATTGCCAACGCTTGGACAAATCAAAACAACCATTGTTAAAATATATATTGGGTTTTATTTTGGATCTTAATTTCAATTGAACATAAATAATAAACATTACACATTGTAAATTTGCAGTTGCAGCACATCCAGGGAAAATCCGCGGTATTGTCCACTGTCGCTGGGGAAATGTTGTCTAATGGCAAGTACCGCACAGGCAGGTATTACTCTCCGAACGCGGTGTCCGAGCCTCCCGTGAAGCCACCAAGTGAAGCAACGATAGGCCACCAGCCTGTACCACCTGTGAAAATGAAAGATGCAAACTGTATTAAAATGACAAAACTTTATCACTATCGATTCAGATAAAAAATGTCATTCTGCTTTGAAAAAAATTCTATCTAGAAAATGCACAATATGGAACCAATTTACATGCATTCGAATGATATGTAGATGTAATTTTATATGTGGGAGACGACCATGACATAGTAGTGGCATCACTGACATCACAACCAGAGTATACTTACTCGTTACTCGGATTACGCGGACGAACAGTGCCGCGAAGTTCGTGCATAAGCACCATCATCATCCTCAACACGGTCCGTGAGAGGCAGGCTTCCCTGAACTCTGGCAGCTCGGTGATGCATTGCGGACTTTGCTCGCCTTCCTGCAGACTTTGCTCGCCTTCCGAAATGTAGGCCAAGCATCCCGAGTTTTCTCGGCAGCAGCAGTTCTCCTCCTCAGTTGGCATTAGCTTGCACCGATTGCACGTGCACCAGGTGGAGACGCCGTCCATGCGACATGGTCCAGGCTCTTCATCCGTTGACTGGTCCTCCCAACTGCCGTCCGAATCCCCATCGTTTTCGCGTGCTTGCCTTTCCAGTAGTTCTTCCTCGGTGTACTCGGGCTCGTACATATACGGCATTATTGTAGCCATTATGTGGTAAAGAAAGTAAAATAATTTATAGCGGTGGTACTGGTATCTGTTCACACGGGCTACAATCAACGAAGGTAGCTGACCAGAGCACAGAAACGAGTCACAGAATACTCAAAGTAACACAGAGAGAGGAATGGATTCGAAAATCTGCTGCTGTGTGTTGTGAAACGGTCTGTTTATACTTATTGAGGAAAGAGGCGTCCTGCCATTTCCATGGCGACACTTCATTAGCTGAGGCGCAGCGATTGTTGACACGAAACGGGAAATGGGCGGTACGCGTCTGCTGATGTCAGGCTCAGGGGCGGGGGATTTGATTTAGTGCCGAAAAAGCAGGTGAGCCAGGGCGATGCGGCAAGTGAGAGGATTATCATAAAATGGCGGATGTTTTCGAGTGCGTTAATGGACGAAAAGTCGGGTAAGGTCCATAGGAAAGTTTTCTACGATCTACCGATTTATGCTTAAAAACACATGGCCGAACCATAGGAACAATAAAAAAAAAAGTCCCGGAACTATCCTTTAATGCTAAAGAAACCTGCATAGTGCATCAGAGGTACCCAGGACTCTCTCGCGTCGATAACCGAGGCGGGCAGGGGCATTTGCCGCTGTGGTACTGTCTTGGCTCCTTCAACAAAGCAGCACCAGTAAAGTCAGCACAGCCGGTGAGTTGGGGAGACTGATACAAGACCTGTCTGTGCTAGAGCCAAGGTTGCAAGCGGCAACATTGCATAGAGAAATCTGAAGAGAACAGTGTGTGAAGTGTATGTGACAAGCAACGCAAATAATTAAACAGCAGACGAGTGACTAGACCTTTGAAGGCAAGCCAGATACTGTAAACAGAGTGGTCCGGCACCACGTGGGTGCTCATTCGAAGGTCTCTGTTAGGTATCCAATAGAGGTGGCAAAATGTAAAAAATTGTGAAATCGAAGTGGTCCTGCAACGGATCAAGCTAAACCCTGTGCACATTCAAGAGTCTTTGATTGTTGATACAAACCGAAATTGGTTTGAGCCCGGCTGAGGGGGACTAATTGTGTAAGAGGAAGGATTCAAGCCCGACAGAGGGGTATGCGGGGTGAAGAGTGAATCACCTGAATTCAGTGCTTGTAAGAGGAGAAGAACTTTGTTGTATTAAGAGACTTTGATAAGTAAAGAAACTTGGGCACAGAAGGCCCCGATGCTAGTGATTGAACTGTATTACTATGCCGAAGAAGCACAAGATTGTGCTACGCTCGAGTGAACCACCTTGTGCAGTGCCGAAAACGTGGGGAAGGGAGGGCCAGCGGCTTGAACATCCCGAAATATATATCATTTTTGTGAACACTACCCCCACACCATTTGTATTTAGAGGTACGGATTGGCAATAGGCTTTATTTTGACAAGACTCCACTAGGACTGCATTATTATTATTTGATGGTCGTAGCTTGCTCCCATCTGTAGATTTTGGATTAGATAGGCGTTTATCATACCCTTGTTGAAGTTCAATAAACACCCTTGTACTGTGGTCACTTGTGTATGCCTTACTGTTGATGCCATGCCCTTCCTTACAGGTTCTTGGTGAAGTGTCATCAAGAAACAGAGTTGGCAGTGCTGTGGACGTGGTGCCTGCCTTTATTCTTGCATTGCAGTCCCCGACTAAAAATACGGAGGATGTTAACTCTGAAGCCTTGGGGCAGTCCACGTTGGCTAAAAAGGGGGGTGGATGATGAACCATTAGCCACTTGATTAAAGGGAGATGGCAGCGTACTAAGGAACTTAACATACACATTCGTAATGCTTGTACAAATGCGGCTGAATTTGCTTCCTGGTTGGAGTCATTGGATACCTGGGTTCCTGTGGTACAGACATAGTATGGAAGAATCGTATCAAACGGATCAGACTCATGAAAAGGTTAACCAGTCCTGCCAAGCGAGTTCAGATGTAATCGCTGATGCAGAAACGTTTAGTAGACACTATGGACATTGGGATACAGCAAATGGAACAAGCCAGGGCTGTCCCTGGAATTTTGGTAGAACCACGCTGTTGTGTTCTTAATCTTCTGCAAAGCTCGTTAAACCAAGGACCAGGATTAATACTACATCGGAATTGCCATCCTTAAAGGATATTCGTATAAGAAAATCTCCAATGCCAAAGACTGTTGATCTGACCTTAAGGAGGTGCATACATACTCACCAATGTTGAGAAGCCTCAGGAATCCTCTGGCTACAACAATGAGTGGGTTCAAAGTTGCATTAGAACTCAGGACCTGAATCCTGAGTAGGCTGCAAGTTGATAACTGGTGTACGATGGACAATACAGACTGCATTGTCATAGGAGGCGGTCAAAGTAATTTACCATTGCTCCTGAATCAATGTAAAAACCTGCGCTCTCTGTCACTTTATACTAAGCAGAGAATCATTTTGGATTGATTTTTATGCTATTTGTAGGAATAACAGATTCTCTTTTTTATTATTAGCGGCTTATGCTGTTTATTTAATACATGTTTTTGTTTCATTGTAGGTTTGTCAGTGCACTGAGGCCCAAACTAATCCCGACAGAGGCTCGAAATGCCCCCACCATCCTCCAGTTCCACAAAACACTAAAAAAGTGTCTTTCAAGAATCACTGCCAGATGAATACAAATCCCACTCACCATCCAACAGTAATGCATTACTGTATAAAAAGTCAGGCCCAATGCTGGCACCCTCCTCTTGTATGTCACGATATATTATGATGCAGCACAAGCAGGTCGGGGATCTCTCTTCGTTGCAATGAATGTGGCGCACGATAATACCGCTTAAGGAGGCCTCCAACCGTCGCACCGAACCTCGATAAGCACCCCGTGCCAGAGTATGTGATGAGGAAACAGTAGCGGCCACTACGGAACAAAACAGGAGGGAGCGGTACGAGTCTAATATCATAATGACAAGTTTAAGAGACACGCGGGAACAATTAAAAACACAGACTACATGTCCCAGAATGCCCCACCAATCAACTATCACACCGGACAAAACAAATCTAAGAGACACGAGGGAGAAAGAAAAGAAACTATATATCCCAGAATGCCCCAACAGATACATTTTCAAAACAAAAGCCAGAAAATGGGGATAGAAATCAGATAAGGAAGACGAAAAACTACGTTTACATATAATGGGGGTTCCGGATAGTCAGGGGTTAAATACAAGGCTAACTCCGTGAAGTTGAAGCTGGGAGGAGGTGAATTAGCCTCAGGTGTAAGGAGCTCAGGGCTGGGAACGCCTGACGCTAATTGCTGAGGAGGAGGCACACCGGGGTTAAAAGCATCAGAAAACAGCTCAACTTGTCTCTCGTTTTTCAGGAGTGGAAGGGGGCTGACAGAGTGGACTCGGAATGGTACGAGGCCAGTACCCCATATCGGTGGGCGTATTAGAGGAAAAAGGAAATCTCACCGGAGTGTCCCATACCAGTCCTGTAGTCAAATCTGTCTGCACAGCAGATGAAGACGCCTGAGTCACAACAGCGTAAAAAGGAAAGTTTGTTTATTTACTAAATTCCAGCCCAATGCCAGTGTGGAATGGCTGGCTCCGGGAACCTGCAGCAGAGCTTGGACAAGAAAGCTCTGAACCATTCAGGCGTGTGGAGTAAAAGCGCTTGAGTCCTGAATACATGGCGCTTTAAGAAGAGGATTTTACTCCAGGGGTTTTCAAGGTACAAACGGCTGTTTTCAGACAAAGAAAGGCTGCTGAACTGCATTTAGTTGGAAAAATACAAATTTGAGTTGAATTTTACGAACTCCATTTGTGGACAAGAAAGATTGCAATCCTGTTTTTTTGAGCAGCCTGGAAGGCCCTTTATTTGCTTTGCTCTATGAACTTTAACTGAAGTTAATTGGCTAAGGAGAAGACCGGCTGCACCCAACCATTTAACCATTGGTGTGCTGTAAGAATAAAATATTATTGGTTACCTTACCTTCTTGTCTCTGGCCCACGACTTACACAGTAGACCAGGAACCAGGCCGGTGTGTTATCAATGACTATTTTATTAATTTGCGATTTAATGGATAAATTGAATAAACAGTTACAATAGCTACCAGGGTGTGGCAACACACATTTAGGGCCCTTTCAGTCTATTGGCACACTAAGACAATGCAACCATGTATGGCACAAGGATTTACTTTACTGATTTCACCACTACCATCAACAGTTCAAAACATCATGAAAATGATGCAACCCACAGGAAAGTGCTGGCGCACAAAAAGTATTCTCGAGTCCCAGCAACCCTGACCCCCGTTAGGGAGAATTCTCTGTTTAGGCTGAATTTCCTAACCTAGTGAGTCCCCCAACAGCTTTGCTGGATTTGTGGAGTGTTTTTTTTCTCCTGCCAAGAGTGAGACTCTTTTCCACGCACTCTTGGACATGATTTGGGGTATTCCTTTGTTGATCTATGTGTTTTATGGGCTATGGGGTCTTTTACTCCATAGGGCCTCATGTGTTTTTTCTATGTGTGTTACACAGCACCCTCGGTGCAGTAACACAGGGGTGTCCTAGGTGACCCCCACCATAGACTCCATACCGTGGGACTGACTACTGTCTCCCAGGGCATGTAAAGTCACCATTGGCTTTACTAGTCCCAAATTATTAACAGAACCAGTACAAACCATCATATTGTGGACGTACTGGTAGGGGCAATTCAATTGCCCCTGGGTCTGTTCGAGGGGGCACTGTCCCGTCCCCCCTCGTCGAGTTTTGGCTGGTGGCAGTGGTTATATTCCTTAATATTCTATATGGGATTTTCCCCATGTATTTTACTCGCACCACTTTTTGGTGCAATGTTAAAGATACCGCCGGTTTATTTATTTAATATTAATTCACCGGTAGGGTCTTTGTGCCAGAACTCGGTTTTAAAATGGCGTTTGCGTTTGCCTCTAATTCCAAACCAAAGGGTGAGCCCTTTGTTCCACTTTTGACGGGCTTCTACACCGAAGCCCTCCAAAGTGGTGCCACTCTGTCTGGGTACCACAGGGGGTGTGGGAGGGGGTTTAGGCACCTTGGACTAAGTTGCCTTGCCAACTCAAGTCGCACTCTTGCGTGATTGGCCCAAGTGGTGAGCCGCCCCGCTCATTAGCATGTTTGATGGACAGCTAAGCTGAATGAATGGGGGTTTCTTGTATAAAAGCAGGGCTTTTGGGACTGGAACTGCAGAAGTCGCCACAGGACCTGAAAATCCGAAGAGGGAGAAGCTGAGCCGACCTGCTACGACAACACCACCGGTGGAGCCCTGCTGAACCGGCTCACCACTTCCCAACGACAGAGGAGATCTCCCTGCTGGAGAGTCTTCTTCCCTTGACTGGTGGGAACAACCAGCTTACCTTCTTATTCGCTTCGAAGACGTCCAAGTGGTCGAATTGCCCGTGCCAAGCACCCCGGCAACTGGATAGCCACTTACGCTTGCACCGCGAATAAAAGGACTGTTCCTTTTAATTGAGAACGCCGCAGCTGGTTTCTTCCTTGGCAGTTCAACGACGACCTGCTTTCCTCCATGACGAGATCCTCTCTTCCCCCGGACGAAGCACCGACTTGCACCCGCTGCCAGGAACAACTGCCCCCGCTGGAGCGTTCTCACCATTTTAAAGGTACTGTGTCCGCCAGGCCTCCCTTTCTATAGATTGCTACAAGGTGACAGTAAATCCTTAACCTTCTGGACTGGGCTGGCCACCTGACCATCTAATTGGTCCCTTTCTTTTGTCCAACACTGTTCTGAACCTTTGTCGAGACTTTGATGCACTTTTAACCATGTGACCTTGGACACATTTCTTGCGGATCCTCTTAAAGTGGGTCCGGCTTTCTGAACTTTGACTTCCCGGTTCCAACCTGCCTTCTTCTCTTACTGTGTTCGTGTTAAAGTGTTGGGACCTGTTTCTAGCTATGCTTTCCCTTTCTCTCCCTTTTTAACCAAGTTAAGCCATCTTCATTAAGCGCTCACCGCTGTCTGAAAATAAGTGTTGCTTTACTTAAGACTTGTCTAATAACCGTTTAAGGGAGTGTATATCTTTTAGTGACCGTGTTTTTGAACTGCTTGATATATTAGTGCCAGTGTGTTTACTAGATGGGTTTTTAAATAAATAATTATATCTCTTTTACACCAAGCTCTGGTCAGTGTTTGCTTGTTCTACTGTGTTCTCTTGACCCATTGTGTATGCTCTGTATACTGCCTAACTCTGCTTGAGAGAAGTCTGACTGCTCAGCCACAGCTACCAGGTAAATCTGGGTGGTGCGGACTGCTACCAATTGGGTTTACTGCCAAACACCTGTAGTCTTAAATCTTTTGCAGTGGTCCCAAAGGGAACTGCACAGGTTTCTGTCTAACAACCCCCTAACCCCTTCCCCAGACCTCCACCAGGCTTATCAGCTCTTAATGGAAGGCAGTGGCAAGGAATGGGAATACCAGATTAAAAATCAGATTTTGAATGGGTTTTCAGAAACTATGGGAGCCAGCAATGAATGGGACAGTTTCTGCACCAGGTAAAATGGGGTTTCACTTAGTTAGGACAACTGCAATGGGACAGCACAAAAGGGGACTTTGTGCGGCTTAGACTAGAAAACTAATAGGGCTTTAGAACAGACGAGCCAGCACACAATAACAGATTTTAGTACATGCAAACATAAGGACAAATAAGGGAATGCGATTGGAAATCAGTTATCAAAATGGAGTACAGGAATAGACTAGGTAAAACGGTTTTTAAAAGGTTAAGCAAAATGTCCAGGAAAACGAAAAGGCAAACGACACTCGTTTTTACTAAGGCTGCAAATGACAAACGTTTTAAGCAATGGGAACTCACAGGAAAATGGGTTTTCAGTTAAAATGACAGAGGCACAAAACAGGTAGGCACTTGGCAAAGAGATTACTCACAATAATAAAATCGGTTTGGGTTTAAAATGACAGATGTAACAAGGTATTTGTTTTGTAATACACCATTTAAACCACGGACAAATTAGTTTTCCACTCACAATAAATTGAAATATTTTGGGGGACACTGTGGAACTATAACAACTCACAAGACACTGCGAAGAGAGAGAGAGTTAGAATTCGAAACTCGATAAATAATGTGGAAATTAATTGATTACATGGGATCTACACATGCAACTGGAGATTCTTCAGTGGGAAATGACGGACGCAGGCAAACACCAAGGATTTGCAATGGGAACAATTACTACAATGCTAAGACAAGTGAAATATCTTTCAATAGGGAAATGACTGAATTACACAAACAAAGAAGATAGGGGATTTTTGGCAATGCTGAAGAAGAGGGGGCTTATTTAATCTATTGCTGGGGAAGTTTATACTTACAAGAGAGGGCTTGATTGACATCAAGGGGGCACCAGGGAACAATCAAGGGGCCAGTCAAGGCCCCTCGGTCCCACTCCAGCTCCTGGCTTCACTCCAAGATTTAGGCCTACTCTGCAAGTATGGTTCCAGATTTGGCCATCTGCACACCTCAAGATTTGGTAGGGAGAGTCCCGATTTGAGGAGGAGTGACATCATAGTTCTCACAGAATTGATAGGGCAGTGTTCAAGGGTTCCCTCCCATCTGTGGGCCGATAAGTCTAAAGAAAGTGGGAGTGTTCTGGGAAGCCAAGGGAGTATACCCCATCCATCATTTAATGGGACAGGGGGCTGGGGCTCGTTTTTGGCACCTGGAAATCTCACTGCATGACAAATGCCCTTTCTCATCATATTATGACACATGCCAGCATGTTTTAATTCTACATTTTTCAAGGAATCGCATAAACCTTGTTTGAGGTCTGTGCAACCTACTGGTGCAAAGCTACAGTAGTTTCTCGCTTACGCCAGAACTATATTAATGAAAAATACGGCACTAAGTGGGCGGAATATGGGTAAAATGTTACATATTTCCTCACATTTGTAGGCTTCTCACCTTTATACAGAGATCACAATCAAGTTTTTTTCCTCATAACTTTTGGTATATTGGCTCACCAGAAGTGGCTTGCTAACAGCTTTGCAGGAATCCGAACATGAATCGTGCGCGATCAATATTTCCCAAGTTACCCCATAAACAGCATATCTCCCATTCTGTGCAATGGTTGTGAAACTACTCTTTAGATCTGCCCCCACCCTTGGAAGGGATCTGGTTTTGGCTCTGACATCAAGAGGGAGGCTTTTGTTTAGATTAGCCCAGAGCGTCAAGGGCTGATGGCCAGCTTTATGACGGCCTAAGTGGTTTTAGTCATAAAACCTGGGCAGCAGGAGAATTCCTCAATTCGTCCCCCTGGCAACAGAGCTTCAAAATCTACCACACTTTGGTAACCAACAGCAGAGAAACAAAACCAGGAGCTCGGCATGCCTCTGCTGAACAGAATTTTACATTTAAATCAACTCTTAGAATTTCACAGTTTCAACATGTAAAACCCTTGCACAGTGGTTACCTGCAAACAGTGATTACAGAAGGGATATAAGACTTTAGCTGTACATGTGAATAGTTAAAGTGTTGATTTTGAAGGCACAATTGCAGTGTCCTTTGTCAATTCCAGCCATGAATGGCTTTCACTCTGCTGCAATTCAACATCTCCATGTAGATTCTGCAAATTATCGTTTCCTCTAGTAATGGGCTCATGGACAAAACTCATGCACATTTTCATGAGCATGTCTTTAATATGAGGGATCATCAGATTTACACATTTCCTTTAATATTTCTGCCGAAATGCACACTGCTTCACAGTAACTGTAGCTCACAATGCTGCCAACCCATTTAGGGTTCTGTGGCCTGTAGTTCTGGAGGATATTATTTCAGCTTTCGCCTAGTTTCTCTTTCCCTTCTGTGAGTGATCTCACAAGAGTATAAAAGAGGGGAAAAGAGGCATGGGTGTCAGAAACTGAACGCGTGAAATGTAGTGTGTGGTGGCAAGCAAGAGAGGTGGAGTAGGTGCAGACCAGAGGAGGAGAAGTGAAAACGAAAGTGAATAAGGGGAGGTACAATAGAGCAGAGGGGAGAACAGAAGGAGGGAGGAGTTGAAAATGAGGTGCAAAAGGGAGACAACATCAGCACAAGAGAGAAGCAAGATTGGATGGGGTGGAAAGGAGTAATGAGTAATTATGCCAAAGGAGAGAATGAGAAAAACAATAGATCATCAAAAGGGAGAAGGCAAGCAAAGGAACACGAAGGTTGGAGGAGCAGATTAGTACAAAACGGGCAGGAGAGAAAACGCGGTGAAGACCAGAAAGAGGGAAAAAGCCGAGGAGAGGGGCAACAAGAGAGGGCTGTGCCTGACCCAAACACAGCTGAGACTCCTAGCTTGGTGGGTTGGGGGGGCAGATGAGAGGTAAGGGGAGAGAGTATGGTGTGAGGGCCCAACACAATCTTGCAAATACACCTGAAGCCTAGGCCACATTTCGACCACCCAAAGCAATTTATACAAGGCAAGAGGTCATCAAGGGCCTTTTTAGTACTCCTGCACTAGAGCAAAACCTCTGCAAAACGATCTACTCTCCTACCCAAGTATTCCAAGATGTCGCATTGCTCATACAAGAATACTGGAGGGACGCTGTTAAGCAGAATCCTGTGCAGTTCACTTGGGAAACACTGCAAAAAGATTAAGACTACAGGAGTAAGCAGTCAACCCAATTGGTAGCAGTCTGTACCACCCAGATTTACCTGGTAGCTGTGGCTGAGCAGTCAGACTTCTCTCAAGATGAGTAGGGCAGTATACAGAGGATACACAATAGGGCCAAAAAACACAGTGGAGCAAACAAACACTGACCAGAGCTTGGTATCAAAAGTATATAATTATTTAAAACACACTTTAGGAAATACACTAGCACTATAGAGCAAAGCAAGTTCAAACACAATCAGCAAGAGTATACAACACACCTCCCTTAATTATTACACTAGGTCAAAACACCACCATTTGTAAAACAGATGTGGGCGCTTAACTTAAATGGCACTCCAATAATTAAGTTACAGGGAGGAAAAAAAACAGGTCATGAAAATAAAACAGTTCAACACTTTTCTAAGACCAGAGTAAGCTAGTGAAGGCAGAGTCTACTGTAGAGCCAAAGTTCATAGGCCAAGGCCACTTTACACGGAGCAAGGCAAAATGTGCCCAAGATCACACAGTTTAAAAATGCACTCCAGTCTTGGCTATCCAGCCGCCAGGTGCTTGGCACTGGCGAGTCGACCAAGGGACGTCCTGGAAGGCAAATGTCGAACTGGTTGATCCCACCAGCTCAGGGGGAGAAGACTCTTACAGCAGAAGATCTCTTGTCTTCGGGAAGTGGTGAGGTTGTTGCACCAGGGCTCCACCAGTGGTGTCGTCGTTGCAGATGGCTCAGCTTCTCCCCTCTTCGGATTTCTCAGGTCCAGTGGCGACTTTAAGTTCCAGTCCCAAAAGCCCTGCTTTTATGCAGAAAAACCCCCATTCAACAGCCTAGCTGTCACTCATACATGCTAAGTGGTGAGCCGGGCGGCTCACCACTGGGCCAATCAGAACAGTTTGAATTGGGTTGCTAAGGCAACGCAGTCCAGGGTGCCAATTCCCCCACCCACACATCCTGTGAATCCCAGACAGAGTGGCACCAGTTGGAGGGCTTCTGTGGAGATGCCCGCCAAAAAGTGGAACAAAGGGCCCGACCTTGGTTGGAGTTAAGGAGACGGACACATATGCCATTTTGTAAAAGAGTTCTGGCGAAAAGACTCAACCGGCGATTTTATATTAATTAAATAAACCGGCGGTATCTTTACAATGCACCAAAAAAGTGGTGCGTTGGGAAAATCCCATAGGAAATATTCTGGTGGAATATTTTGCGTGGTAACCACTGCCACCAGCCAGAAACTCAACAAGGGGGGACTGGACAGTGCCCCCTTGGAAACAGACCCAGGGACAATCTAATTAACCCCTTCCAGTACTTCCACAATATGATGGTTTGTACTGGTTCTGTTCGCAATTTTGGACTAATTAAGTCAATGGTGACTTTACATGCCCTGGGAGACAGTAGTCAGTCCCAGGGTATGGAGTCTATGTTTGGGGGTCACTATGGCACCCCGGTGTTACTGCACTGAGGGTGCTGTGTAACATACCAAAACAGATGATACCCTATGAAGTAAAAGACCCCATAGCCCATAAGCACATACCAAGTCAAAGACATACCTCAAATCATGCCTAACAGTGGGAGGAAGAGAGTATCACTCTTAGCAGGAGAAAGAAACAAACCCCAAAAATCCAGCAAAGCTGCTGGGGGACTCACTAGGTTTGGGAAATTAGCCTTAAGAGAATTCTACAGACGCAAGACCCAGAGAAAGTAGGACCCATGGCTGCTAGGACATTTGAATATTTTGGGACTTGGCTTGTCCCCAGTTTTCGATTTGGTCCTACATACACTACGTTTAAATTAGGCAGCATGCAAAACTTGCTAGGCTGACCACTTACTTCCTGGTGAAAAGCATCAACAAGCCTGCAACACCAATGGGCACTCAGTACAGATGCATAGACATTCACAAGCCCACTTCAACTTTGTACATTTACATATTTGTATCTTCCAACAATATAACATGTGCCTCACTGTTCCTTTTGGTTAGCATCTAGTTTTCTGTTTTTCCCCAAAAGTTTGAAATGCCTACACTGTTCAATTTTGAATCCCCTAAATACAACATGCATTGTTCTGGCTATCCTATTAATTTCAAAAACTGTTGGGTTGTCTGTACGAATGTTCAATTTGTTGATAAACTCAAGACGCAGCACATCTTTTAGGGAGGGGAATGGCATAGGGATGGGAACGACTGCCTGTGAGAAGATTGCTTCTCCTAGAACATGTGGTAGATGACTTGCCTATGTTTGCCGTTTTCCACAGAGTGACTAAGAGCTCACAACATCCCTTTGTAAAGCGATGTAAAGGCAGGTGACACTATTCGATGAGACCGGGTAAATTGTGCACAACACAGTGCTAATGTGGGCAAGTGTAGAGGGTTTGCTTAGGCTATACAAACTTCCCTCAACCCTAACCAACTGGTTGCTGACCGATTGAGCTATGTCTGGCTTCTTTCTTGCCTTCTCTCAGCTGAAGATTCAGAGTTAAAACACAGACACAATTCACAAACTGTCCATAGGGCTCTATGTAAAATATCAGAATAAAAATAGCAAATCCGAAAATACTGAATTTCCTTTTATCCAATTTCACTGCATATATATGCAGGGGGAGACCGACTACCCCCCCCAATAGCCTCCTCCCATGCAAATGTATAAGTTAACCCACCCCCCCCCCCCCCCACTTATACACATAGTGAAATGGGGCTTACAAAGCATCATTTTCGGATTCGCAGTAAGGGTCTGCAATATTTTGTAGTAATACAGTTTATAGCAGGTTCTGAAAAATGTAGCCATTGCTCTCGGAGGAAGGAAAAAGCCAAGGCCACGCATGCCACATCCGTGTCCTATTCACTCGCCCACAATAACTAAGTCGTGGATATTGAACAGAGCACTGGGTTTTACAAGGGCCTCCGGTAAGGGACACCTCCAAGGTGCAGTTAGTGGTCTTCCCCAGTGTTAGGAATGCTTTGCCAACCTCAATCGTTCAGACTTCCAGCATATTCGCGGACTGATCTTACATGGCTCCATTTCTTTATTCTGAAGTGCTTCCACTCCAACTACGTCTCGAGAGGATAGCTCAGCGGCAAAGTGCTCGCCTTGGAAGCAAGACAACACGGAGCAACACAGGATCGATCCCTGGGTCCGCGCATAGACACTTCTGGGTATTAAGCGCGTTATAAATAACCCATCATATCATACGTTCATAGGACATGCACTGCTCAGTCCGTTTGGCCATCTTCCCATTTAAGTATTAGCCTAGTACTACTAGACTGTTGAATGCTGTCCCCAGATCTTTCTACCCTTACTCTACTTTCCTGGACGGGCTGGTGGCAGTGCCATCTAGATTTGTATATATTTTACTGATGCACTGCTGGGCAGCTTTATTTTTTGCTGCAAGGATGCCTTGTGACCACTACAATGGCCAAAATTGCTAGCATGCTGTCTTAGCCCTGACTTTTTAAAATCACTGGATTATTTGACCGACGTCCTGTTCAGGCTGAAATGGCAATGCCCATTTGTACGTCAGCCTGGGAAGCGCGACTGTGCGCTTGGAACTAGTTTGGAAGGGATAGGGGTCCAAGAGACACCAATTTAGAAGCAGCCTCTCCGATGTCACAGATTCATTGGAGCTGGGTATCCAGGATTGAATAACCATTCAGGGGTTGAATGGTGCATTGCTGCCCAGTGGCCAGGGCAGAGTTCCTTACCTTAAGACGTCATCTAGGCTGCACGGACATTTTTATTGTTAAATGAACACTACACATATGTTCAGTATATACTTGTGTGGACAATCATTGGAGTAGCTTTAGAGCATGCTCTTTGTACTATGCCATTCTCCACTTCTCTGAACAATACAGCTTTGCTGCCCAGTCACATCACCAGCGACAGCTGGGTCTCATTTGTGGGGATGCGGGATGCTCTGACCTCTACTATAGGTGGTTTCTCTGACCCTCACCGGAGGTGCTCAGAAAAAAACCTCCAACACCTAGAATCACAAAAAAGGCTACCAAGAACCAGCAGAGCTCCACAGCTTGCGGGCAGCCATAACACGAATACCTGAAAGAAATGTAGATTTGGACCACACAATCCCAATCCCTTTATCAGCGAGTTCCAGTCACACAAAGCGTTGACTGGAGTCCTAAGCAGGACTCCATGAAAGTGTGCCTTACTTTTGGAGGTTTCTGCCAGAGGACAAGACAGCCAAAAAGCAAGATGGCCAAAGGACAGGACTTCGACTACATAGGGAAGCAATTTTGAGCTTGCGAGTGGGCTGCGTGAGGTAGGGGTCTGTTTTCATCCCGCTAGGAAACAGGGCGTGCAAAACACACAACAAGCATACTACAAAGAGGGGGTGGTCAGCCAATGGCAGACCATCCCTCCAAGCACATACAGGTATTCTGTAACGGTCTCTCCCAGAACAAGGCCCTACTACAAGGCTAGTCTGAACTGTTTTCAGGCAGATTACAGCCGCAATTTGGATCTATGTGATCTTACTGAAAAGAATTTCAACAAATTAGATCTTACCGGAAAAAAAACCAAAAAGAAATTGAGGTTTCCCCCCCAACCCCGTTTTCTCCACGCTTCTAACCCCACCCCAAACCATCCCCCACACCTTGTAACCCTTTACCACCCCACACCCCTATATATTAACTTTTCTGTATTTCATTCGGTAACATTTCATTTGTCGTTTTCAATTGGGTAACATCACTGGATAGCCTGTGACTCCTGAGTGAGACCGACCCAATGACCAAGGACCGCCACCTCCTCTCGCGCACACAAAGATGCCCAAGAGATAGGCATGTGAACCTCTCCAGGTCTTTGAGGCAACCAGCTGCAACCTCCATTGTGATGAATGGAGGGTGGGGGCGGGGTGCTCAGAAACAAGTGAAAACGCCACCACAGGCCTAGCGCCATGGCTAACGGAAAGGGTCATCTCTCTGGGAAACTATGGAGTAACACCTGCCCTGGGTGTCTCGGACACCTAAGGCAGAGCACAAACAGAGCTGCAGTCTCAGATCAGACATGAGATTCAGGCTGGCTGGGAAGAAAAACAACACAATCAAATATAGATAAGCTTCAGGGTCCTAGCAGATGTTCTGTTATTAACCATTTATATGGCACCCTTCACCACCATAGTGGTAGCTGACCTGGTCCAAGAAGTGGCATATTGGGAAAGCGCGGGGGCATCATCAGACCTTGGTTTGTGGATATAAACATGTGGTACAAAGTGGGCTTTCTGTCCAGCAGTAACCTTAATTTTGCACTTACATGTTTATTTAAAAGTGGTGGCTCCTACATAGCATAAGGAGGACTGGACTGTTTCCATGGTTTCTCCTTGTGAGCCAGCCTATTTTCAAGTCTGGAGATGGGTTTACTCAGAGAAGACAGTGTGACGCGCAATGATTTTCATTTGCCCAGCAGGTAGGCTGGCATACCGGCGGCGGTTGCCATGTAGATGACAAGGTTTTGAATCAGATCTTTGCTGGGAGGGAGAGCCAGTGTAATTTACGCACGGTCAGGGTTTTGCGGTCCAATTTCCTAGAGCTGATGATTAGGAGCTGCAGCTTTGATGGTCCCGGGTGAGCAACCGGGAGCCCTGCGAGGAGGGCATTTTCATGTTCATTTGCAGGATTACTAGAGCATTAACCACCGCTCATAAGTACCAGGGCAGGAGGAAGGGCTTGATCTTGCAGAGTGGAGAGATCTGAGAGCTAGAGGGGTGAGCCGTTTTTGGGATGCGTTACTGGCTTGAAGGACAGATTGCCATCAACAATAAGACCTAGGGATTTTGCCGAGTGAGTGACGGGGATGAAGCGGTCGGAGTTCATTTCATGCAGCCACCCTTGAGTGGGTTCCTACGCCAACGGGTGGCATAAGCATATGAACTCAGTCTTGGTGGGGTTCCACTTCACATTTGAATGTTAACCTAGGAGTAAAGGAGAGCAACATATTTTGGGTCCTTGACCTTTAGGTACATCTGTGCATCAAGTGCGCAATGGTGTACCACGAAGTTGGGGTCACCTAGGAGAATGGAGGGTTCAGACCTGAAGAAGTCCATCTGGACAGCATGGTAGGATGCAAGCCACTACAGGACACTCCCCGTCTCATTGAAGGCGTCGCCAGTACACGTCACCGTGAATCACGAGGTTCCTCTGTCACGAGTGCCACAGTGCAGGATCTCACCCCAACCAGAAGATATCAAGCACGTCATCCAATCACTCCTTGACCAAGGTTGTTTATACTGCGCCACAAACGCGTGCAAATACCCCCATTCTCCCTCTAGCCAAAGAGCTCTTAATAAGACGGTCGTCCCTTTTCATCCAGTTGTGCCAGATCCTAGGACTCCCTCCCAATGCCACCTTCTTTACGTGCATTGATCTGGCGTCATTCTTGTCCGTCACAATCCACGAAGAGGGCTACTACCTCCTGTGTTACATGCATCCTTCACCGCCCTATCCCCGACACCAAGAGACAGCTCCTCTCCTTTTTGGGGAATGAGCAATTATTGCCGCCTTTGGATTCTTGATTATGCCTCCATTGTTGCGCCCGTGCAAAAGCAGCATTGCCTGATAAACCAACCTGATTTCCAGAGTGCACCATTGCTTGCGCCAAAATTAAAACTGGCTTCTCCATCGCCCCGGCCCTGGCCCTCCTGGATTATTCCAAAACCTTCACCGTGTTCCATGATGAGACAGAGGGGTATGCCTTCGGTGTACTCACACAGAAGCATGGGGACCTACAATGCCCAGTTGCCTGCGGCCGCTATCAGTTAGACCCGGTAGCCTCCTCCTTCCCCCAAATGTCTAAACGCAGTGACTGCTGCTACACTCCTGCGCTCCAAAGTTGCCACCATCACACTAGCACGGCACATAAATGTGGCAGTGCCGCACTCTGTATTGGCCCTACTCAAAGGTAAAACAAAACACCCATCAGCGGCCCGCCTCACCAAGTATGAAATATTAGGCCTCTCCACCACCAATATCGCCCTCATCAGTTGTGCCTCCCTTTTACCCACTCCTCAGTATAGTCACCTGCATGATTGACTTGCTGCGGTTGATAGTTTCTTATCCATGACCCGACCTCAAAGATGTCCCCCTCCCCAATGCAGACCTAGAACTATGTTGAAGGCTTGTTAGTCTGTACCACCTTGAGCCCATAGAAGTGCTCCAGCTCCCATCAGTAAGATCAGCACAGGGTGCTGAAAATTGCCCTCACTAGGGCCTGCACTATCGGCGCACAACACAGCCTCTCTGAAAACAGAGGTTACCTCATTGCCCAAGGTACCCCTATCCTCAATGCACCCTATGTTGAAGTACTGCTGAACGCTATTTTGCTACTCACCGAGCTGGCCATCATGAAATTTAAGGCCCATACTCTGTTCAAACTGCATTCTGCAGGGAAATGCATTGCCAGACCACTGTGCCAAATATGCAGCCCTCCATGGCCGTCAGGCTCCTGATTATGTGTCGCTGTTTCTCTTCGCATTTGAGGACCCCCTAACATCCCTTTCCAGACCTCCAAGAGGCAGCCCCCCAGAACGAGAAACAGAGCCGGGAAACTAAAGGTTGTATGTGTTGCTCTGATCGCCTAGGGCGTGATAGCACGGGCCTGTTACTGGCCCCCTGTTCATTGCTGCCATACATGGCACGTGTTGCTCACTCTGTCGCATTCAAGTAAGGCAAAAAGTACCACAAAGTTCCAAAGATACTGGTTTGCTCCCAAGTTCCCCTCCATTGCACAGAAGTACTGCGCACACTGCACCACTTGTCTTACATACAACCAGGGAAAGAATGTCAAAACTCCTCCCCGGGCACATGACCCGCCCCACAGACACTTTGTGAATTTGCAAATTGGCCATCTCAAATTAAAAAATGTGCCTCCATTGAATAGATCCTGGTCATCATATACAAATTCTCTGGCTGGACTGAAGCCTACCTCTGTAAAAATGCTGATTAGATCACGAAGCTAAGAGACTACTTCAGGAGTTCATCCCACGCTGTGGCCTCCCAGTATCCATGAACTCTGCAAAGGGCATTCATTGCACAGGACAGACTGTCAAAACATTTGTAGGGCCCTACGTATTCTTCAAAAGGTACACTGCTCGCAGTGGGTACCTGAAAAACTGCCTTGCCAAGGTGCGCCATGTAACTGGCCCAAGCTGGCCAGATGCTCTTCCTCTCACTTTGATGTACATTAGAAATACTGGTAGCAGAACGCCTGGCCTGTCTGGTAGCAGACCCATGAGGATGCCAGCGACTTCCCCACTGGCTTCAGAACTATGTAATCTTCAACTGAAGAATGATTTTATGGTGTCATATTGGAAAAAAAACGAATGTTCGTTGTCAGTTCTCACTTCCAGCAAATACAATAAGAACGTCCTCGTCCTCCTGAAGCACTGTGCCACAGCCTCCTGCCAGGAGACTGGGAGGTCCTAAGGTTAATCTACAAAAGTCTTCATACAAGGTCCTGCTGATAACCCACAACGTAGGCCGTTGCAGAGGCCTCAACGCCTGGGACCATGCCCACCACTGTGTAAAGACAGTGCCACCGGCCAAGAAGAGCCACAGCCAAAAAGACAACGTCACCTCGCCACCAGGTGACGCCAGAAACACCAGCCCAGTAGCCACCTGCAGGGGTCCAGGACAAAGATACCCCGCTGTACCTTCCCACCGAGGACAGGCTCCGTGGAGCACCCCATCCTGCACTTCTGGACTGGTATCGGAGTGTTGTCGTCTAGGAGGTACAGAGTGCTGCCACCAGAAGGTACAGCACAACGACGTCCTGCTACACCTGCCTTATCCGCTGGTGGCACTACGCCCTCAAAATTGGTTTCTTCATACAGACATAATAAAGCTGCGCACCTGGAGTATAGGCACCAGGGCCCACCAGTACAAGAGGTCGGGGGAGTGGGCCGGCTGAGTGCACCTTGCGCCTCAGCAATTGCCTTTACTCCTTCTGCAGCACAGACCAGCTCCACCTGACCCATGTGACGTGCCAGGGTCTTTGCCTCCTAGATGGTCTGTATACCTGCTCTTTGCACCCACTGCCTTATTTACTGGGCAGCCCATTTTCCTGCAGAGATGCCAGCCTGGCAAACATTTTCAGCACGCCGACCCTCAACCTTTCTGCTCCACGCCTGACCAAGCATCTAGCCTGCTGGCTTCCTGAACTTGCCGTCTGCCATCTCCAGCTTGCCAGCTCCAGGGATAGCCGAAATTGCTTGGAACTTTTGGGCACAAGGCCCCATTCTGCATAGGGCTGGATAGCACAAGTTAGGAATATTATTGCCATGGCATAACTGATGTTTCTCTGATCACATGCCTATCTTGCCTACAAAGTCTTATAAACAATTACTGCTCACTTTTCACATTCCAGGCTACCCAAGCAAGCATCCCATGGACAAGATACGGCCCCGACTGGTGGGTCAGATTTCTTGTTGTAATAGGTGTACTTGATATGATGGTTTCTTGCACATTGCCATTGATTTTAAAGTATTGGACCCAGTCCTTTCTCTCCCTCACGTCCTTCCACAAAAGTATTGCTAGGTACACTGCCGTGATATACCCTGACCAAGTTCGGAAGTACCTGGACTAAATACCACAAGCAGAGCCATTGCTATCCCCAACACATATCAAGCACGTTACACCTGCTGACTGATTTTCTGGGAATACTGCCCAGCACTTCATGTCCCCAGACCTCAATAAGTACCTCAAATTTCTCAAAGACATATGCCGATCTAATGGATGCCTCAGATTGTTCTATCTGGGCACACACCCCAGCAGCAGAATTCCTTTCACCCCGGTGTTATTTACTGAATTTGAATGGCCTTCATTGTCCCACATTACAGTATCCACAGCCAATTTACATTTCTACGCCTCCTTCTCCAGTACCATCCCTCCCAAAAGGCCAACAGCTTGTGTTTCTACTGCAATCATCGCTTACATTATCAGTGAAACTGTCCCGCTGGGTTCCACACCAGCCACCTACTTTTTTGACCGTGGTATAAAAATCGCCCTCCACCGATCTCCCGGTCGTGTTACCACGGTGATGTCTGGCAAACGACAATGCTGGCTCTTCTGTTCCACGACGATCCCTGGGCCTACTCACCTCATCCACTACTTAGTGACCCTAACACCTACCACAGAGTTTGGCCCCACTGGGCGAATAGCCAAGATTCTGCGCTGGGATGCCCCCATCACCCAGCGTTTGACTGCATTCACATGGAACAGAGCTTGAAGTATTGTGCGTATTAGGTTGCAACTATATAGAACAATCCTGTGCCCTGTGGTCTTCACCCTGTCCCAAGGACGACCAAATAAGGGGTTGATATGGCAGGATTGTCCCGATACTATACCTCTCCTGCAAGGCCCCAGATCCTTCAATATGGCTTAGCCCGAGGCCTCTTGCTACACCTTGCTCTTCTGTCATGCCCACACCTCGCTTTAGTTCGGCAGGCCACGACCTAATGCTGCCCTCGGGAGCCATGAGACACCAGCTCCCGTACCTTTCCATAGCTGTGTACAAATAACAGCTTATAAGGAGTATTCAGTTGTTCACGCCAAAGTTGCGTACTGATCTTGCTACACAATGTACTCTGCATGTAACCACAAGGCTTCGTCACAAATGTCTGCTTCCTAGTGTTACCAAACGTCATGGAATCGTGACACGCTATACAAGATACGCTCTGACCAAACACCAGGAGAGCTCTCCGTCGGACAACAGATTACACCGGTCACTGGTCATACTGTATTACGCTGTTTGTCTTTCTCTAATAAGTTGGTTTCCCTCTCAACTGTGTCCTGACTCTTCATTGCTATAGGGTTTTCCCCTGCCCTGGGGATTTCCTTATCAAAGCTAAACTAATGCCGAAAGGAGTTCAAAAAAGGTGTGCATATAAAGTTCCAGAATCCTCAGGAGGCGGAGGGGCTGGGGAGCGCTTCCCAAGAGTCTTTCAGCTTTGTCTCTGCTTTTAACCACAATTCTCTTTCCCAGAAATGTGCAATTATCCAATCCAGGGAGTATGGCTCCCTTCCCCTAGACTTCACACACAGTTACTCGCTTGGCTCTTCAGTTGCTCTTCAGTTTAACCACCTTTTCAGCCCAAGGATGGTTTGGTTCCTCGCCCTGGGTTTCAAACACTTTTAAAAGGCCGCCTTTCCTCTTCTGGCGCCTTTTATTTGTAAACCTCTTATTTGTAATTGGATGGGGGTGACAGACTCGCAACCGGCTGCTTGGTTTACTCTCCTGCCAGGACTTCTGTCAAATGTTACAGTTCATTTCTTTCAGAAACCGGGTCACTTTAATTTGTCTCCCTTCTAACTGCGCTCAGCATCCCAGCTCCCTCGCCCGGGTTTGCCCTGTGAGCGTCTCTGCCTTTCCTCAGCGTACAGTATACGTCTCAAAGCACCCTGGTGTCTCACTTCTCCCTCTCTGGGCTCACAGGTGTTCTCTGGCGGCTTCAGCGTTTCCCGCAGCTCTTAGCTTCTCCAGAGGGCACCACCTCCTACTGCTGCTAGCGTCCGCCTGTCCTCTCGTTTTCACCATGCCTGGACCTCTCTCGTCAGCCTCACTTACTCCATGTCCACATGCGGCGAACTCTTCCCGTCTGGACCCATCATGACGGCGCCAATAGGAGCGCTTCTGCTATAGCTGGTCTGCTTCTCGACCCATGTCGGGTACCCTGGATGTCCATCTTCCATGTGGTGCCGGGAAGTTAAATGTCCCAGCAGCTATCAGATGCTTTCAACCACTAGAGTGCATCTCTAGTTCCAATGCTTTGTGCGATGCATTACTCTCAGGGTCTCCCTCCTCTCAGTGTTTTGGTACAAGTTGTCAAAAAAAGCCCTGTTCTCAGTATAAAAGGATTGGACCAGTTCCAGTATTATAAAGATTTTGGAAGTTAGTGGGGGGGGGGATCATACCATGAGTTTAAAGGGGCATACCATGTTTCTAACGGCGAGTCTCCTTCCCTCCCACAGAGTTCCCCTCCACCCATGTGGTCCTCCCTCAGACAGCCACCACCCAGGGCTGCTGGATCAGGTGTGGCTGCCCTACCCTGGCCACATGGGAAGAGTTTTTCCCCAGAGAGTCAGTGATGGCATCACTGGATTAATTACATAAGCAAAGACATTCTGCTAATGTCAGGAGAGTGGGGTGGGGGCGCTGGGAGCCACATCTAAGGGCCTGTGTGACCGAAGCCGAGCGCGGGCCAACAAGCCCTGGAAGTGCCTTGCTCTGGGGCCCCGGATCATCTTTGCTGAAAGGAGCTACAGTTCCCATGAGGCTGTGCAGGAAGGCATGCGGTCATACTGGCTTCATAAGGAAGCCGTCCTGCCGTGCCAGGTGCTGGTGATTTTGGTGATGAGGCACGGGCAGGTCGGCGTGACAAGGCTCAGGCAGGACGGCGTGCCGCGGCTGGCTTGGAGGATCTCCGGGCCACTGCAGTGATTTCGCTGGGTACCTTCCTTCATCCCCCTGCCGGCAGCACGAAAGAGGCTTCTTGTTCTATAGCTGTCTGGAGAGTCAGTGGACATCCGCCAGTTACTGCCTACAACCAACTACTCGTGGTCGCGGCCGGAACCCCGAGCCAATGAGAAGTACTTGGGGTCAGAAGGACGCTACCATTAGCAAGCACTTGATTAAATTAGCTCGCTAGTTGACAGTTTAAAACTCGGCAGTGGATTATTTAGGCACTCTTGGTCTTGATAAGGTTACAGACTAATAGGGGCTGTGTAACCAACATTCACTGCTTAGGAGGTTGCATACTTATAGATAAGGCGTGCAGGAGAGACTGCGCGGGAAACTGGGAACTATAGGGAGACTGTGGAAGTCAGTCAGCCTCCCGTTCTGGGGATAAGAAAACGTGTTGTGGATATGGCCTACTGTGGTCACTGTGGTCCACCCTTCATGCTTTCGTTTATGTGCTCCATTGTGCGTTTCTCAGCTTGCAGGTTGGATATGTATCTAATGTAAGAAATTCACACAAGGTTGTAGGCATCCACAAATACATTCACACTTCCTTCCCAGTCACAGTTGCACTGGACTCACAAAAATCCACCAGACAGACAAGCTCCAACCAGGACAGCAGCACAACTAGAGGGCCTAATGAACATGATCATTGAAGATAAAAGGGTTAACTTATTGCAACCTTCAGGGTCGACACTCATCCCGTGGGGACAGCCAGAGCATCTCCTCCCTGGATTGGGTGTCTTTCTAGTATATAGAATCTTCTATCACTCAGTCACTAGTTTCCCTGGAGTGAGCAACATGAGTGAGAAGGGAAACGGAAGAGTGGGGGAAATAGGGGAGGGGGGGAGGGTAAACAGGAGTGGATCAGAACAAAAAGAATTTCAGACCAATGCCCCCCCCATACACATGAATGGGACCCGCATGAGGTGTCCAACAGTTGCAAACCAAACAGTGGCCCTGCCACGAGCACAGTACCAAACAGTGGCCCTGCCACGAGCACAGTCAGAGACCCACACGTGCCCCGGTCTATACATACCAGGTGCAGCAGCATGGACAGGTGCCCGAGCTCCAGCCGTGCTTCGCCTTGGGGATCAGTCACTGAGAATGAATAAACATCTCCAGACTTATCAGCCACGAATATCCGGTCCTCTGCTGTTGTAATCACAAGAGCTGTGCACCTTCGGGCTACAGACCTGCAGTGGTAAGAGAAACAGAGGTTAGAGCAGAAGAGAAAGAGCACCCATAGCACAGAGGTCTATAGTTTCGAGGAACAAAAGCAGCTGTTCACGCAGAAAGGTAGACAAACTAGCTGCAAGACTGAAAGCACTCATTCAGCAGATCAAAAGAGCTGCACCACAGGCTAGTCACTGCTGGGCCCAAATGATGATCGCACGACTGCAGTTTTCCTCACCAAGTGATTGGGGGTGGGAAATCTGATCTGCATTGCTACCAGAGGCGATGCATGCTTGAAGGAGACTCCTACGATGTGGCTGCAAGGAATGCTGTACGGAACATTGCAAGGGGCAGAAGGTTGTTCTACAGTGTACTGCGGTTTGTCTTTGTGGCACACTTGGCAATAACAGTAAAAAGGGGAAGACAGGATGCAAGTGTATTTTCCTTTAACAAATAACATTTACTGTATTAGGCATAGTAATAATCTTTGTTTTTACATGGAATAAACAAATTATCCTTTTATTTTTTCCCCTAAAATGCCCAACCATTGAAAACAACGAAAACTTTGTTATGTTACAAAACTGACGAATTTCATTTGGCATTATCTACCATTAGGACTTTTTTTAGCCTTCCACGGGATAAATCAGACATCACAAACACTAACTATACACAATTGTCCAAATATTTAGGAACCGTAACAGCAATATTTAAAATTGGCCATCAGGTTTATTACAGGGGAAAATCTGAGACAGCCTACAGCCAAACATCTTCAATATGGTTTGGTCTAAAAGTGCGCTAAACTTCATGCCAATATCATTAAAAAGCACAATTGCTTCACCAATCTGCACGACGAGCAGGCTTCTCCCTGGGCAACCTCTCCAAGTGTGGATACAACCTTATATCCAAAAACCGGTCCGATGCCAAGGGCATCGCTGCAGTGGATCATGGGCTGGCAAAGCTTTGAGCATAGGGCATCGCTGCAGTGGGTCATGGGCTGGCAAAGCTTTGAGCATAGGGCACTGCAGCACTGGGTCATGGGCTGGCAAAGCTTTGAGCATAGGGCACTGCAGCACTGGGTCATGGGCTGGCAAAGCTTTGAGCATAGGGCCCTGCAGCACTGGATCATGGGCTGGCAAAGCTTTGAGCATAGGGCACTGCAGCACTGGGTCATGGGCTGGCAAAGCTTTGAGCATAGGGCATCGCTGCAGTGGATCATGGGCTGGCAAAGCTTTGACCATAGAGATCGCTGCAGTGGATCATGGGGTGGCAAAGCTTTGATCATAGGACACTGCAGCACAGTATCATGGGATGGCAAAGCTTTGACCATAGGGCACTGCAGCACTGGATCATGGGCTGGCAAAGCTTTGACCATAGGGCATCGCTGCAGTGGATCATGGGCTGGCAAAGCTTTGACCATAGGGCACTGCAGCACTGGATTATGGGCTGGCAAAGCTTTGACCATAGGGCACTGCAGCACTGGATCATGGGCTGGCAAAGCTTTGACCATAGGGCATCGCTGCAGTGGATCATGGGCTGGCAAAGCTACTGCAGCACAGTATCATGGGCTGGCAAAGCTTTGAGCATAGGGCACTGCAGCACTGAATCATGGGCTGGCAAAGCTTTGACCATAGGGCATCGCTGCAGTGGATCATGGGCTGGAAGAGTTGACCATATATGGAACTTCAGTAACCCACTCACCTCTCATAGGAAGCATATGAAGAAGCAGTAAATGTATTTTGTACAAATTAAATCTATTGAAGCCACCACCAACCCGTGAGGAGTTGCTCACAGAGTAGACCGTATACCAAGAGTACCCTGAGCCTGTAGGAACGCCGATCCATCAGTGGCACATCAGTGTCAAGCAGCGTGGTGCTTGACAGCTCTAGGTTCAGAGCTCAAGGGTGTTGGTGTCGCTGTGCCTCCCTCCTGCTCGCTGTCCACGTCCCTCTCTGATGGCCCAAGGAAAAGCATAGTCAGGTGTGTAACCTTGTGCAATAGAATAGGTGGCCCCTACTTTGTCCTATAAATACCAGCAGCTCTCAAAATGCCGTTACTCTAGCTCATTTCGATAAAAAGTGTGGGGGCGGGAGGGAGCGAGAGGGTAAAAAAGGAATATGGGAAACAACTCTCTACCCCAGGGCACTTTGGATCACTATATGGGGCATTAGAACAATAAGGCTTAGTCCATTTAAAGCCTAGAGACACCACTTGCTGCTCGCCGCTCACCTGACACTGAGGCACTGCCAAGAAGGGACAGTACGGAACAGGATCAGCCGCTTGTTGTCATCGGTCAATGCGAAGAAGGAGCCGGATGAGGAGAAAGCATGAGCCAGGATTGTATCACTCCCTACGGCCATCGCCAGACCATCCTCACTGCACACACAAATATATTTCATTTAGTTTGTCATTTTACAAATTCCACAAACAAAACCATTGAAAGGCTCCATTTGGCATTAAAATGATGCCACATTCTGAATACCCATTTCTCCATGACAGACATCCATCCATCCATCTCAGTCAACGCCTTATAAATACCACAAACTGAATGGCCTCCAGGAATGAACTTGATGCCTGCATTGAAAGCACACACTATAAGGATGAAAGGCTGAGTGCCCACTCACCACCCCACCTTTGATTCAAACCAGTTACCAACATGTACCTGGGCAAATACTTACAGAGTCAACTCCACAGAGGGCACACTCACTCACAAATCCACCAAGCTAACCACGAGACATTCCGTGCTACATGAATGTCGGAATCTTCCATGCACTTGGTCCAGAATTCCATTTTGAATGATCTGCAGAGCTCTTCATGGACTGGGACTGGAATTTCTCAAGAGATGGCTACGCTGACCGATTAACCAATCCCTGCATTCAACCACTTTGAGTCTACGAAATATCTCCAAAAAGCACACATAGGTGTAACTTCCACCATAACCAGGAATGTGCCACCGCAAACCTCTGCTGCTCCATCTAAGAACACCTGCCCTACAATAGAGAACAAACGTGCTCTTCCCCCAGACAACAATTGAAGAACCGCACATGACCTTAAGAAGCGTTTATAACCAGGCACCTATACGATATGATATATGGTATTTATAACGTGCCTATAAACAAGTGTTTCAAGGCGCAACGAGGCAAAGGAGGGGAAACAAGGGGAGAACAAGACAACGATCTTACTAGGCCTAAAGATATTGAGATCGCGCAAGTGCAGGGGAGTAGAAGTGCGAGACAGGATC
This sequence comes from Ambystoma mexicanum, assembly GCF_040938575.1. Taxonomy (NCBI): domain Eukaryota; kingdom Metazoa; phylum Chordata; class Amphibia; order Caudata; family Ambystomatidae; genus Ambystoma; species Ambystoma mexicanum. The sequence continues at coordinate 9,776,394 of NC_090939.1, forward strand.
AAACAAAGAAAAAGAGTGCGGTAAGCAAGTGGCATTGCAAGGTCAGGTGCAGACAAGTGTCTGATAAGTGCAGGGGGGGGGAATTAACTGTAGGGATGCAGACCCAAGTGCACGGTTGCCAAGAGGCAGTGTAGGTGTGCAGCTGGGAGGGCAGGGACTTGGGCCCATAGTTCAGAGGGTAGCCAGGAGACCAGTGCAGTATCATACAGGAGATCAGCAGGGAAGAGAGAAGGTAGAAGCAAATAGTAAAATATTGAGATGCTTCCAGAACCGGAGATGGTCCTGCTCAAGTTTCAGAGAGGCACGGAGGCTGTTCCAAAAGGGAGGCACCAGCCGAAGAGAGACAGTGAGCTGCCCAAGTCGTTTCTTGGAAAAGCGACCGACCCTGAAGGTGGTGGAGGAGTGAAGAGCTCGAGTAGGAAGGTACTTCCGTAGAGAGCTGGAGGTATTGTGATCCCAGGCCCCAGAAGGCCGAACTTGAACCTTGCAGCCACTGGGAGCAAATGGACAGATTTCAGGGCTGGAGAGATATGATCCCTTGGCTTGAGGCCAAGGACAGGATTCGCAGTTCTGTTCCGGATGAGTTGCAGGGGACGGAGAGTAGAGGCAGGGAGATTTATCAACTGAACCCACAATACTATCCATCTGCAACCTACCTTAGCCTACACCTCCTACTTAAGACATAACCCTGTCTTCCACAACCTGCACCTGCCCACAAAGATTAGCAAAGGGGGAGAAAGGATAGCACAGGGGCAATGAGTTGGTCTTGGAAACAAGACAACACAGCGCAACACAGGTTCAAATCCCGATTCCGTGCTTAGAAACCACTGGTTGGTATTAAGCACATTATAAAAGACCAATTATGTGCAGGCCTCCACACCATCATGCAAATAGACCCCAATACTAAGAACAGCAGCAAATGCTGATAACACAACCTGTTTAAAGCCCTCTACAGATGCGCAAGGAATATACATAACTCCCAAAAACAAACCTGAGGACTTGCACTTCCTGCAAAGCCATGTAGCTCTGCATATAAGGGGAGTGTCGGCCACTTATAGTCCCTAAAAAGAGGCAAATGCCTCACAAACAAAAGCTAGGGGGGGGAGTAAAAATATTAAAATATTGCCAACAATAGGACAGACATATGAACCGGTCCCCCCGCTTTCAACCACAGCTCCATGGACAGGACTAGTAGTAAACCTAGTGCCACAGAAAGAAACTATGATTACTACTGCCGGATATAAAGAGGTAAAGGTATGTGTTTTCAATGAGCACGAATAACTTGGTGCAAAGCAATATTCAGTACAAAAAATTTGTTTCACAGTAAAACACCAATTCCATTACAAATACTCGGAACTGGACTTTCTTTCACTCTAAAAACATTATTTTACTACCAATTTACAAAATAGGAAGTAAAATTTTCCCACATCAAAATCGTATCTGAACACAGAAAGCAGGCTGCCAATGTTCAGGGATAGGCACTAGGCTCGGCATGGAACCATCTCACATCACCCAGCACACTTACTCTTTATGGTCAGGAAGCTTCTTCTCTGCAGAGCTGCAGTCATACAGGAAAAAGTTGTTGGTGTATCTGGAAAAAAAGGTAGACCACACAAAAAGATTAAAATCAAACTAAAAGCACACAGTAACTACGAGAAAGTGTTGAAACTGCTCCATCAAAAGAATAGGAGGCCTGCTGAGAAGTTATGAGGATCAGAGCTTGAGGCTGCATGCATATTAAAATCATGAACTAACTGTATAAAGATCTTCCCCGTTCAGCCCCTCAACATCGCCGGTGGAGACAACCTCTCCCTCTTTCAGATACGGAAACCTATTTCTCTCGCGTTTTTATTTTATGTATATTTCTAGCCCTGCCAAGTCATCTTGTTGAACGAGGAGGAACCACTCCTACATTTAAAAATGTTCTCAGGCTATTGCAAAACACCTTTAGTCTAACTTTGGAACTTCTCTGCCTCATGCTATTAAACAGGCCTGGATCACAGGACAATATGGCGCTGCACCCATTTATCATAAAGAGTGGGCAAATCACTTGTACATGTTTAAAGGAGTGTTGGATCAATGCATGCCTTTGTAAAGGTCATCCCGAGCATCTGTGGGAATAGACTGGTACACACTTGCGAGACTCCGATCGATCCAGCCAGAAGAGAATCAGTAGCCCAGCCTTCCCTTGGAGGCACCCTATCCAACCCATGAGGTCTTTTCGGTTTGCGATGTAGGATTCCCAAGGGAGCCAATCGTGTACCTCCAGATCGCTTTCAACTTTGCTGGATTGTAGGGAACTGAGCAGCTTGCAGCTTGCAGCAACAGCATTTAGTAGAATTCACTGCAGGGCCCCAGAATGAGCAGGGCTCAGACGGGTCCATGTTGGGGGAACTTGCAGCCTCTCTAGACCAACTCTCCAGACCACTGCAGGATGTTCAAGATTATTGTACCAGAGTCCAGTGAAGATTGTGGAACTCCTATGTACTCCGGGCCGAGATGCAGTTTTTCCTCCCCGAGATCTAGCATCACTGCTGGCCATCATTCCCAGTTAATCCGAGACTCAAGCTACAGGGAAAAGGCTGGAGGCAGACACGTTAAACCAGTCAGCCCTTAAGGTGCTCCCATCCAAAGAGATAGAAAATGGTACCAAGTGCTGGAAGACACTACTGGAACATGGGAAAACCTCACCAGCATGGTGACCTCCAGTGAAGCGTCCACTGCAAAGTCTGTGCAAATCTACAGCGCAGGTCATGCTGCGGTTCCCCCGTTACAACACCATGGTCCAACAGTGCAGCAACATGTCATATGCAAGTTGCTATGTCGGCAATGCCATTAATTATCACCATTAAAAAATGCCATTTGAGCCAACAGAAAATAGATTTTTTTTTTAAAATAAAGAATACATTTGGAGGTTGGGCTTCTAAATAGAGCCCCTTCTGTTACAGCCAAAGGAAATAATCTGATTTGGGTTCATCTTTGTCTCCTTGCATTCTCTACCTCACGCCTCCCACTCATTCAGCTTTACACGCCAGACTCTTGGTGCAGACACTTCTCCAGTCTACAACCTCTTTGTAATCAGACACACGTATCAACACAATTGTACAGTTACAGTATGGGTATACAGGTCCCAACGCATACGTATTTTATTATGTTTGTTGATATTCTTATTTTGATTTATATTTTGTTATTTCTTATTTTTTTACTATCAATACTCCCGTTTTGTTGTAATTGAGATTTACATGCAAACTATTAGGATTGAGGATGTTACAGTGGGTGTAACAACCCAGGAGGCCTGTCCCGGACTCCCGTAGCGTTGGGAACACGAGGTGCCGTGATGTACGACACCTTCGTCATTCCTGGTGAAAATTGTAGCTATTTTGTACAGTAAACATCAATCTGGTTCACATGGAGGACCATCTCAGGGCAGCACTCGATCCTTTGAGCCGCCCGGTTATTGTGATCTCCATGACAACCACCAACTTCAGCAGCACGGCGAGTAAGTTGACTCGTAACTACCCAGTATGGTTTTAGATTAGTCGCAGTGTATATTCACACACAATTGACTTGCAGAATTTGCTCATAACATTACCTAGTCCGTTTAAGCACCACGCGTCTGCATATCATTGAACTAACACATATTACCCGCCTTGATATCGATTGCTAAGCAGCAAAGACGACATTTGGCAGCTTTAAGCATACGCCCTAGCAGCATCCACGTTTGAAAGATTTTTTCAACATAATCTGAAGGAAATGTAAAGGAACTCCACAGATTTTGAGTACACGCATTTTAGTAAGAACAGGGTGGATTTCTCATTCTTTTTGATTACATATGCTGACCACATTATGAAACATGACATATGTTACGTGTATTCTATTTCTAGGAGGTAATAATTTTATGTTGCGATTTATATTATGAATGAAACTATGGACATTAAGGTTCGCCCCGATGAAAGAGACATACTTCGAAATGCATTGGCAAATGAATCTATAATGGTGGATATGCTGATTTTTGCCTCACTAAGAAGTGATTAGTGAACTCAATTTAAATACAAATCACGTTGAAGGAGGAAGATTCATTTATTCTGCGATTACTTATAAAGGAACTGTGAGAAACATAGTAACACTTTCGATTTTAAGCAGCAGAATTTACGAAACCCGGTCAGGGTACATACAGAGAGCGACTGATTAGCTTGGTATGGTTGCCAGCTTCCTGCTCTATGGCTTCACTACAGTTGTCCCGCTGCAGTCACTCAAGCCATCCAAGAAGCCTCGACCAGCATTCCAGATCCACCAACCAGCACAGAGACAGCTATTCTTGATGCAGAGCCGCCGTGTAGGCCAGCCTGCAGCCGTCCATCCAGCCTTGCTTGCCAAACTGCCTGCCGCTTGATACCCGCAGCCATCTCCCGTCTTGAACTCTGTCACAGGAACTGCCAAGCGTCCTGGAACAGATGCAACGCTGTCTAGCACCAAGATCATCTCAAGCACCAGGTACATTGTGGTCCTGTCCCCCTGGTCCTTCTCCAAAGTCCCCTAGTGACATTTATGACCCTTTACTCCCTTGGTGCTGAAACCAATCAAGACTGATTACTGATTACCCTCCCGTCAGTATCCAGAGTGCTTCCCTTTCCTTCGTGAAACTGTCTATCATCTGTGTTCCTTTACAAGGTGGGTTGTATTTTGTAGTGTGCTAGAACTGTCTGTTGCAGTAATAATAAAAGTAGATATTTTTATACAACCCTGACTGGAGTGTCCCTTTTATCATTGGGTAATAATTGTATTTTATCATTGGGTAATAATTGTATGTTGCAACTAACCAACGATCCATGACCTTGCAGAGATAAACCGGCCGTTCCGTCCACGTTACCAAAAATTGGACAAGGAAGTTTATAATTTAATTGTGTTCCAATCTGTTGGGATCTCTTCTGGTGTACGAGGTGTGGGGCTGATTGATTGTTTAGAAACCAAAATTCATCCCTGGACCACTGGTGCCCCGGAAGTTGATTCAGCACAATCAATACCCCCTACAAATTTGTCAGCAACCCCCAGTTAATAGGCATGTGCCTGACATTGTAGACTCAAGCCTTGGTAGTTCAGAAATAACTACCCAAGGCGATGACAATATTAATAACTCGAATTTTAGGCCACGTTTAAATACCATTGCAGTCCCAATGGATGTCATTTTTTGGCCTGTTCTTCGTTGGCCAATGAACAGCAAACAATGAGGAAGATTCTGGCCAGGGTAGTGGACAGGATACTGCAAGGGATTGGCCTGGAGAAATAGCAAACATGGATATTGAAGAAGATGCAGGCGAGGACTCCACCCTCTATCGTTGAGCATTCGACATTCTTACTGGAATTAATCAAATTAAGGAAATCTATTAAGAGCCGGTTATTCATCCTCCAATAGCTAGTGTGCCGTCACCTAGCACACAGCCAAAAACGGCTAGGAAACAAAGGAGGGGAAAAAAAAGCTACCACAGCCTAGACGGAAAAATCTACCCCCTGCTAAAGCGGCTATTAATACATCTTCACTGGCAGCCATTTCTAATGTAATTAAGAGACTATCATCTATGAACATTATAAAAGCTAACCACCAGAAAGTAGGTAATAAATCTACCTTGCCAAGGCGCAGGTGTGGCACCTTGGATAAATGGCTACAATTCCCTGAGGAAGGATTACTTTTGGGAGTCAAGCCACCATGCAAAGCGATAAAGGACAGCCCACTGAAGTACTCCAAACAAAAGCCGATCTACTGAATCTCTACAGAATATTGCAGAGAAATAGATGTCCCTTCGTGAGAGTGTGGAATGGCCCATTATCTAACAAAATGGGGACACTTGCAGAGCAATCTAGTTCTCTTCTAATGTGTCCCAAGGGTAGATATCATACGTGGACTTATCCACACAACCAGCAAGGAGACAACTCAAAACTCCATGATGCTACCCACGTTGTGAGTGCATGGAGGAAATCGAGCCTACCAGCCATACCCCATTTCTAAATAGAGGAATGTAATTACTTTGTTTCAGAAAATTGAATCATGACGTCTCAAGATATTGAAAGGGTGGAATTGCCGACCTTTCATAGTCAAGCCAATTGGGTGGTGATAAGGTTTATCAGCTGTATAGTTTTCGAAAGGCTCATGTCATTTGTTAATTAATTTTACACCATGGGCTATTGTATACAGCTCTATTATGGCCTAGCTAATAAGGAGCGATTCAGATCCCCATGTGCACCACGGAGGGTAAAGCAACAACTAAATCTACTTTGGTAAAAAAACAAAACTAAAGAAAAAAAGTTGGGCAAACAAGCCCGACAGTCTCGATTGGTCCAGCAATCTCAATATCTCAATCTAATGGGTATTGGAGACCACTCGTAGATGACCCAGCATTTTGACCACCGGCACAGATTATTTTGTGCCTGATCCCATCATGGAATGAATACAAGGGGATTTAGATTGTTTACCTCACAGATAAAAGGCTGTTTCTTTGACTAAGTCAGCATATTTCTCTTGCAAGAGACCTGGCTGATGACGACGTTCACTATGGATGGCTATCGAACATTCGTACAACCAGCACTAGAGCCCAGACGGCGAGGCCTAATGGTAGTCTATGCATTGGCCTCCGACATGGTTATGAGGCCATGGCTTATAGTCGGGTGCAGATTGTGTGAATCGTCTAGAAGTTGAAATCAGAAACTTCCACAAAAGGAATTGCAGGACTTCAATACTAATGTATATGATCGCCCATATGGAATGCAAACCGATTTACTGTTGAAACGGGTGACAGTTGTATAGGTGGAAGCTAATTAACCGCAAGGGATACAGATTGACAGCTGGCGAATTCAACGCTCAATGTACAAATCTAAATCGGAGTAATAACTGATGAATAGAGAATACTAGCAGAACATGCCAGAGTATTAATTCAAAAGGGCTTGAGGTGGTCGGAAGCATTGCTTGAATCCAGTCTAATATCGGTGTTGCCTTGTAAGAATGAAACAATGCTGGGAGGTTGTTATAGGGGAGTGGGGAAAGGTTGAGAATCAGGCCATGGTACGGTGTTACCATGTGAGGAGAAACGTATACTGTTGGCAGCCAGTCGGGGTGCCATTTATTTTTATTTGTTACACGCCCAAACCCTCAGGTGTCACGGCGTGGTTAAAAGACAGCTTAGCAATTAGTAAAATTCAAAACATTGCATTCGTTCCATTACATGATATAAATTACAGAATATTCACAATATTATACAATAGCCTAAGTATTCACAGCAGTATAAGATGGACGGGGTCCTATCTTTGGGTGCTAATATTGGTTGAATAACCAGGTTTTTAACTGTTTCTTAAAGATCGTGAAGGAAGATGCTTTTTTAATGTGGATGGGTAGGGTGTTCCAGTGTTTAGGGGCTAAAGTGGTGAAGCTGCTGCCCCCTGCTCTTGTGTTTTTGAATCGGGGGGGGTCCAGGAGGAGTTTGTCATTGGATCTAAGTAGTCTCATGTCGGATTTGGGATGCAGAGTGTTGTTGAGGTAGATAGGTCCTTTTTTGGTAAGGCATTTGTGGGTGATGCATAATGTTTTGAAGATAATACGGGCTTTGATGGAGAGCCAGTGGGCATTTTTCCTAATCTTGGATATGTGGTCTGATTTTTTTATGCCTAGAGCGGCCCTCAGGACTTTATTTTGCAAAAGTTGCATTTTGGCTAGGTTGGTGTTGTGCCCAGTAGTAATACATTACAGTAATCCAATTTCGATAGGACCAGTGCTCTGGCTAGGGTCAGAAATTGTCTGCTGAGCGCAATTAATTTAGAGGTGTAGGCCGTGGAGGAGGAAAGTACATTGATTTGTTTAGTCATGGTCAGGCTGGCATCGATGTACACGCCCAGTGTTTTTACTTGCTTTAACACTGGAATATTGGTACCGTCGATATTGATGATTGAATATTCTGGCTGAAGGGTTGCTATTTTGGCTGGAGATCCTACGATGAGGACTTCTGTCTTCTCATCGTTAAGACATAGGCTGTTTAATGCCATCCAGTTTTGTATGATGACGTAGATTTTATTGATTGTTAGTGTGTCCTGGTCATAGTTGCCTGTCAGTGGTATAAGGATCTGGGTGTCGTCCGCAAAGTTTGTGTATATGACACCCATTTCATCAAGTGCTGAGAACAGGAGCTTGGTATATGCATTGTACAGCGTGGGAGAAAGGCAAGAGCCTTGGGGTACTCCTATGGGGACTGGGATGGGGTTGGCTGCTTCTTTGCCTATGGACACTCTGGAGGTGCGGTCGGTTAAGAAGGATTTCACCCAAGCAGTGGCTGCCCTGGAGAAGTTAAACTCGCGGGTAAGTGAGTTGCAGAGTTTGTCATGGTCCACCAGGTCGAACGCGGCTGAGAGGTCCAACAGCAGAAGAATGCAAATTTTCCCTGAATCTCTGATGGCATCCATCTGGATTTTGAGGTCCAAGAGAGCTGTTTCAGTGCTGTGGTTAGGCCTGAAACCTAATTGTCTGGTGCCGAGGAGCTGATTGGATTCTAAATGGGTTTGAATTTGGTTGTAGGCTAGTTTGTCGATGATTTTGAGTAAAAATGGGACCGTGGTTATGGGGCGATAATTAGTTGGAATGGTGGGGTCTAGATTTGTTTTTTTTAGAAGCGGGGTAACCCAGGCTTCTTTAATGCAGGTCGGAACTGTATTCGAGTTGAATGAGGCATTGACAAATTTGGTGATGAGGGGGGTCAGGGTGGGTGCACAGGCTTTGACTAATTTGGCCGGGACAGTATCTCCTTTGCAGTTGGATGCTTTTAGTTTGGAGATTGTGTCGAGTACGAGGTCGTGGGTGACTGGTGTGAATTGGAAGGGGGGGTTTGAGTTGTCACTGGAAAGGGTGCAGGGAATAGGGGAGGGGGAGTTTTTGGTTGCTAGGAGTAGTTTTTTGGAATTGATTTTATTTTGCAGCATAGTGATTTTGGAGGCAAGAGCGTCTTGTATGGTGGTACACCATTCTTTACTTGTGTTTGTGGGTGTGTCGGTTGGGAGTGGATTTTCAAGTTCTCTAAGGATAGAGAAGAGCTCTTTGGAGTCTGATGCTGCGTTGCTAATGCGAGCATTGTAGGCGTTTGCTTTGTGGGTGATGATAGCTGATTTGTAGAGGGTATTTGCGTCTTTGAATGCTTTGGCTGAGTCCGGGGAGGGATGTTTATTATGGACGTGCTCAAGAGAGCGTTTTTTCCTTCTAAGGACGATTAGTTCCTCGTTGAACCAGAAGTTGGATTTTTTATTGAGGCGTCTTAGTTTGGAGGTGACAGGTGCTATGGTGTCAATCGCTGTGGAGAGGCATTTGTGGTAGTACTCAGCGATGGTAGTTGGGTCATTGCTGAGGATTGAGTGTGTATCTAGCAATTTGTTCAAGGTGGGGTCGAAGTTCTCAGCTGTGAGCTTTTTCGGGTTTCTACTTTCAATGGTGTCCATAGTTATATTCTTGGGTGTGCAGGGATCGTCACTAGTGATAGTAAATTCTATGCAGTAGTGGTCTGTCCAACTAAGTGGGGTAATCGGGCCTAGAGTGATGTTGGTGTTGAGGGAGAGGATCCAATCAAGGGTTCTGCCCTTGGTGCGAGTGGGAACATTGATGTGTTGACAGAAATTCATGTCATTTAGTGCCAGGAGAAGGGCGGTGGCTTTGGTATCTTGGTTGTCATTAAAACCGAGATTCAAGTCACCAATGATGATACATTTCGTTTTGGGTTTAAGGAAGGGCGCCAGTATTAGTGGGATGTCTGTTTCTGGGTGGCTGTTTGTGCTAGGGGATCTATAGATGACCACTATGTTAATTGTGGTGTTTTCATTCAAGGTGAGTTTGGCGAGCAGTAGTTCGTACCCTGCGATAATTTCAATGGAACTTGATCTAAGTTTGATGCTATTTTTAGTAATGGTTGCAACACCGCCTCCTGGAGTGGTGGTCCTATCAGATCTGAGAATGGTGTAATCTGGTGGGATGGCCAATGCTAAAAGAGGACCTGAGGCTTGGTGTAGCCAGGTTTCTGTGATTACTAACAGGTCTAGGTCGAGTTCGATGATGAGGTCATGAATTTCAATGGCGTGGGCTCCAAGGGAGCGGGCGTTGATGAGCGCATTTTTTAGACTAATGGGGGGGTTGGGATCCTTAGTGAGAGAATTTTTAGTTGGTGGGCAACACGGTGGAGTAGTTTTAGTTACTGTAGGCTGAGTGTGTTTATTATTTGTTGTGTGGGCCGAAGGATTGGGTGATCTGGGTGGCTGGGACCTGGTAATGGTGTTGTGGTGTGGTAACCTTGTGCGTGCTCTTAAACGGGATGTTCTCTTATATCCTAGGATAGGGTATGTTTTACCATTGATTAAAGGGTTGGGGAGTACATGTGGATCATTGATGATGGCTGGGGTGGGATGGTGTTCCTTACTGGTTATGTAGGGGTCCTTGGGACTGGGAGTGAGAATGGAGGAGGATGGGAAAGGAGGTATGGTGGGGAGGAAGGGGGTAGGACAGGGGATGGGATGGTGTCTTGGGCAAGCTAGTTTGGTGAGCCCATTACTGAGGGCGAGGAAGTGGTTGCCAGTGCATGGGGTGTCCGCTGGGACAAGGCAGAAGGGGAACATGATGCACAATATCCAGTTTATCATAGCTAGGGATGTGGGGTGGTGTAAGATGAGGCTAGGCTCACTTTGACTACATCAATAAGGCTAGATACCGTAGTCAATAGTAAAGTGCTAGTGGGCTGGTAGCAATAATCCTAGGAGGGGTGCAGTTTAGGCTAGATGACATTATCATACATGCAGAAGCATTAGGCTAACAACAATAATCCTAAGTGGGACACGAGCTAGGCTAAATACCATTGATGCACGTGGGACAGCGTTAGGCTAAGAACTGGGCTGTAATCTACAGTATTAGAATACAGTGTAAACACAGGATCAGAATACCAATTGGGCAAGAGCGGCACTGGCTGTAAGTACAATGCTGCAGTGATCTGATCAGGGCAATCAGTGATATAGTCTCTGGTGGTGCACAGGCAGTGCAATGGGGCGCAATAAAGGATTAGCTCTAATAGGAAGTACGGTGCTGGCCGGGTGTCAGCAGATTATACAGATGAAGCGTAAACAATAGTCATTGATCTGCAAGCACAAGTGGCATGGTTAGCAACCAGATGGGGCTCTCACCTTTTGCAGACTAGTAGTAACTGTCAATGTCTCCTCTCTGCTGTTGGAAGAGGGGATAGGGGAAGGAGATCTGAAGGTGTTTTTTCCTCAGCCTTGCAGCGCCGTGCGGATGTGATGAGAGCCATCAGAGTAAGCACTGCACTCTTAAACCCACCGCACTGGCCACTTTTGTGGCATCTAGCTGCCTAGAGACAGGGTTTTCGTTCTTGGTTCAGGAATACTACCCTGTGGCGCTGCGGTGGCCTCCTCAGCACGCAAAGGCCCATTGCGCATTTCATGAAAGTGAAGGGCGAGGGACTCGTGCGAGCCCCAGAGGAGTAGACTGGTTTTGTTGTATTCTTTGGTGCCTTTTTCTGCCCCCTTATTTTTCTAGATTGGTAGAGAAGGGAAGTGTTGTGTAAATCGGTCAGGAAAAACGCACGAGCGGCGCACCTCAAGAATATTACAAAATCGAACCAAACCCTGTTAAACCACGGAGGCCTGGGCTACGTAATGCACGTGGTTACAGGGCGAGTAGCGAAACCTGCCCTACCCACACTGAGCCATTGGGTTCTCCTCAGGGATCATTTCCCCAAGTATATCGGAGCACTGTTTGGTTGGTCTCTGTCCTGTGTGTTGTGCGTATTGTGTTAGTCTGCAGCTACCCGTAGTCCTAAGGGGTTTGTGTTGCCTATTGCGAGTGCCAGGTGAAGGGAGCTCAGTGCACCTAACTTTATGACATTTAATTATTTCTTTTTCAAATGTGAATGATCTTGGGGGGGGGCGGGAGGGGGCTGTTGAGCAACCCAAAAATGGCTGCCTAGCATTAGAGCTCTGTGTGGATCCGACACACATTCGGCTACATCAGCGGTCTGCCTTGCTGCCATCACCCAATATTGCCTCAGAATACATCCGACACCTCAATGGATGTTTGGCCCCAATTCTGAGTGAGTTCGGACGACCAGCTACGACTGACGGCTGCTTGCTGCCTGGCCATGTGAAGGCTCGCTGTTCCACTGCCCATCCAACCTCGGGCTATTTCTCCTCCAGAGAAATAGCTGGCAGCGCACTGGGGGCCTATCTGTCTGGGCCCCACACCGCATCCTAGGGTGCTGCTGTGACTGTCACTGAGGCCGCAGCGGCGTAACCAGAATGCTGCACTGCAGCCTGGGGGGTGCGACTGCGCCTGGGGCTGGCATTGACTGTCTCACTATCGGCACTCCCCACTGGGGCTGCGGACCGGCCATGCTGCACCTGAGGCTTGGGGAGCGCTCCGGGCCCGACACGGAGTGGGAGCCTGGGCGGAGGACCGCCCCCACAGGCCGCATGCCCCGTGTCCCCGACAGGCCACCATTAAGCAACTCTCCCCCCGGGAGCATTCACGTTCTTTCCTACGGGCTGGCGGAGCTGCGAAGACGTTCCCCGCGAGCTGGGACTAGCGTGCTCGTAGAGCAGGTGAGGAGCTGGGGGGGGGGTTGTCCATTCTTGTGTGCTTCTGCTGCCTGTGCTGCCGGCCCCTCACTGGACCTCCATTCTCCACAGCACTTTCCATCTTGGCCCCAAGGCCGCACCTACCTGTGCCTCAACTGTGGGCAGGCTATATGGAGACCTCGCCTGCCTCTCCGGCAATACGTGGCCCCCTTTGACTGGGCTAGGCCACAAGTGGGGCTTCTCTGTCTGGACTCTGTGCCCCTATAAACACTCATGTTTAGATGATCTGGCACAGTCCTGGTGCTCCCTCTACTTTTGTGCTCACCTGCCAGAGAGCCCCCAACGGTCAAGTGCTACTGGATACGAACATACTTCACCTTTGCCATTACCACATATCATTGCTCTTATGTGGTTGTGATATATCACATCGCTACCCCTATACACTCAACGTTGGATGGCTGAGACAGCTGCCTGCCCCACTGTAGCTCCATTGTAGCGCCTATCAACACATCGATCTCGGACCCCATCGATGCCCCCCCTGGTGCCCTCATTTTGTGCCCCATCACCCCTTACTGCACTCGCTGGGCACCACCACGCTGAACTGTACCTCTGCTCTCCACATCACCCCAGGCATCACCCACTTGGGCACCACTGCGCCTCTAACTGCACCGGAAACGTCTAACCGATCCCGGGGGGCCAACAAGGTGGGGGCTATGGATAGGTTCACGAAGGCAGCACAAAAGTCTGAGCCGAGAAATGCATCATCCATCCAGGAGGAATCCGAATCTGAATCACACCCTAGCGCACCAACCCCTGATCTTACCACAATGATGGAATCCATGGCCAAGAACATGGTTTCCTTCCACGAGAAGCTAGACGATATCAATGCTAATGTCGCTTCACTTAAATCCCGGGTTGACCAAGCTGGGACGAGGATCACCGAGGCAGAAAACAGAATTGGCGTGAACGAGGATGGGCTGCACACCCTTCAGGACACAGTTGCCCCCCTGGCCCGAGACATGAAGATCGTGAAGGCGAAGTGCGATGATTTAGAGTCGCGCTCGCGCAGGAACAACCTTAGTATCATTGGGGTCCCAGAGAATGCCCTTAAGGGGCGCATGGAGGTGATAGTCGAGAACCTACTTCAAGAGCTGCTGGGGAACCCTGCCTTGTCCCCATACTTCACGGTCTGTCGAGCGAGCCCACTGGGCCTCATCACTGCGCCCTAAACCAGGAGACTTCCCCAGGTCTATCATCGCTAGAATCCTCAATTATAGGGACAGAGACCTTATCCTGTCACGCGAGAACGGTGACCTGCGCCTCGACTCACACTATCAGGATCTTCCCCGACTTCTCTGTTGGAGTGCAACAGGAGAGGCGCCAGTTCCTCGGCGTCAAAAAAGCTGCTAAGAGCGCGTAACGTCCCCTATGCAATACTGTTCCCGGCACGACTCAAGTTTACTTATAAGGAAAAACTGTGCTTTTTCACTGTCCGAGGAAGCTGTGAAGTTAGTCGCAGATACCGCTTCACAATCCAGAAGAGGACTCTATGGATAACGACTGAGCACTAGCTGGCTTAATTTCATGTTGCCCTTGTTTGGTCATTTATGTTTGCTTCCTAATGAGATGATGGCAATAACGGCCTCATTGATCTAACTTTGCATATACACCTGATTCATGTAGCAGTTATGCCGAGTCGGTTGCCTCTTTTCGGTCACTACCTTCTCTTCATCCTATTTTGCTTAATTTGGCACAGGCTTGTACTTGCTTCTGGGTTCTAACCAATTGTTATCATGCTGCCGGGAACCGACTGCTCATGTTGCTTAATCCTTTGATGAAGCCCTTTTTTGCTGCGCTCACTGGTGATAAGTAATATGCGATTGTTATGTGTACCGCTGACGCACGTACCGCTTTTGGTACTTGATGCTTCCTGCTTCGTTTAAGTGTCAACTACACGGCAACAGCACGCCCCACTGCGGTTGCAATGGTTACTTTTGAAGGGTTATTGGTGGATTTGGGGCCCCGTTGGGCCGGTAGTGTGGTGGATCCATGGTGGGATTTACCCGCCAACTCCTGTTCTGAGGGAAGATTTGGTACAATGGGGAGGGACGAGGGTGGGGACACTGCTTGGCCGGAATGGGTGGTGTGGGGAGGGGGGAGGAGTTGGTTGGGGGAGTTATATTGGAAATGGCGGAGGCAGACCAGCATATCACGTTATATCGGGGTGTCCCCAGAGCGTCAAAACTAACAGCAAACACATGCTACGACAACAGAGCTGGGATGTGCCCTGGACAACTGAAATGCCCACTACTATAATGTCCAGGGATTGAGTAACCACACCAAGGCCCACAAAGTCATAGCTTATGCTCAGACATGGTAGTCAGATACTATTGCTACTAGAAACGCACGCTAAGGGTCGCCTGGCAATGAGTATGGCACCATCATGGGGACCTAACAGATACTGCACTTCCTATTCCACCCGGGCCAGAGGCGTCTTGACACTGATTCATAAATCCATACTACACAAGAGCTATATTGACCCCGATGGCAGATATGTCGTATTACACTGCACAATTGTAAACAGAGAATACCTTCTTGTAAACACATATGGTCCCAATGTAGGCACCCCTGACTTTGTGGGCACAGGGGCATCTATACTGCTGGGCTACGTGGGAATCCAGATCTGGGGAGGGGATATGAACTTGATATTAAGACACTAGACTGGACAGGACTGGGACTGCTACCAGGTCACTGTCTGGCGCAGCGCGCAGGCAACATGCACATAGCGCAACACTCACATTCAAGATGGCTGGGGGATATTACAGCGCTTACCCTTAAGAAGCAAGTCAACTCACTAGCATCCTCCTCAGCATACACCTGCAAACTGATCTGAGCTTGCAGACCATTCCTCTCCGAAACCAGCTGCATCACCCTAGCCAACGCACTCATACTATCTAGACTGGACTATTGCAACGCACTTTATGGGGGCTCTAATAAGTACATCATGGACAAATTGCAAATATTCCTGAACAACGCCCTAAGAGCTGCTCTTAAAATTCCCAACAGAAATCATGTCTCTGCCTCCAGAAGAAACGCTCACTGGCTCAATATAAAAGACAGGGTCCTACTCAAAACAGTATCCCTCACCTCCAAATGCCTAAACAACATAGCGCCACCCTACCTTACAGAGAGAATAATCAGAAAAACATCAAACCGGCCCATGAGATCAGCTAACGCCTTTACCCTAGAGGTTCCTAGATACAAACTGAACACAGCGGGTGGCTCCAGCTTCCCAGTTACCGCTGCCAAAACCTGGAACAAACCCCCGCTAGAGCTCAGAACTGACCAACCCTACCCCTCATTTTGGCGCAAAGTTCTAGATGTCTAACTTGAGCTGCTGCTGAATTTCCCCTCACCCAGGCAGCTCTCCTTCCTTGACCTCTACACAACTGTATTCATCCCACTGCATCACCCTCATGCACTACCAGCTGGTACTCTGCAAATCTGTCTCTGTAAATAGCCTCACTCACTGTAACATTGTATAGATATCCTTGCCTGTATATATATATATATATATATATATATATATATATATATATATAACCACCTTGTAACCAAGCTATAAGTATCCTTGTAATGCTTGCGCCCAACTACCTTCGGGTCTCGGCTGCGCCATATTAAATAAACATCCACAACTATGTGAATATACCCATTATTCCTCTGTCCTTGATAGCTCCTCCAGAATCAATCTGTTCCTAGTGTCAAGCGAAGTGATGGGAAGGGTGGGGGGAGCGCAGATACTGACCCGTACCCTCTCTGACCATGCACCAATCACCCCATCGGTGGAATTAGGAACACCCGCCCCGACATTTAACATATGGCGATTCAAATATGCTGCCCTCAGGGACATTGTGTTCAAGGCTGAACTATTAGCGGACATCCAGTCCTATTTTGAGCACAACACCCCTCAGGCCACTACCATTGGTGTTCGTTGGGATGCCTTCAAAGCCTATATCAGAGGAATGTCCATATCTAAGGAGGCGGGAGTACTGAAGAGAATAAGGGCACAACTCAGTCGCTCCGAGTCCAGACAGCAAGAGTTGGAGCGGGACTGCTCGACAGCAGCCGACCCTGCCACTCTCGCTCTAATTAGTGAGACACTTCAGTCGTTCAACGCACACGCCACCAGGGAAGTCCAATACTTTAGCCACCCACAGGTATGGAGAGGGTGTTAGACCCGGTAAAACATTGGCAACTCTAACAAGGGGGGCTAGGGGGGCCGAGGGTCAGGCCCAAATTGCTTGTGTCGAGGAGTTACACGATGGTCGGACCAGCAGATATTGGACATCTTCATCGATTTCTACACGAACCTCTATTCCCAACCCCCCGAACATAGTGAACGGCATATGAGGGATCTCCTCGATCAGATACCCACGACATGCATCTCCTCCTCAACCAGGGACCAACTGGACTCCCCGATCCTACTGGACGAGATATTCGTTGCCATCTCAGATCTCCCTAAAGGTAAAGCACCTGGTCCCGACGGGCTCACAGCCGAATTCTATCAGGCACACACAGTTATACTGGCCCCCAAACTACTGGAGGTATGGGATGAATCACTATGCGTGTCTGCCCTCCCCCCCACTTTGTGTGAAGCCGTTATAACGGTGCTACTTAAACCCGGGAAACCCAGTGATGAATGTGGTTCATACAGGCCCCTTTCGCTTATGAACCTAGACACCAAGATCTTCGTCAAAGTAATAGAGAACCATTTCCTCCAGATTATGATACACATGGTCCATGAGGATCAAGCAGGCTTTGTACCAGAGAGATCCACTTCCCACAACATCAGGCTGCTCAACGTTATGGCGCGAATCGATCGAATGCGGTTGCGGTCACACTTGACGCTCAAAAAGCGTTCGATATGGTATCATGGAAGTATATGTGGTTAGTGATGGAGACAATGGGCATTGGCCCCAATATGATCAAATACATTAAACTACTATACACCTCTCCAGTAGCCAGGGTCCGAGTCAACTCCCTGACGTCCACTCTGATCCCGCTCTTCAGAGACACCCGACAGGGCTGCCCATTCTCCCCGATCCTCTTCACACTGGCAATAGAGCCAATGACGGACCACATCAGAGCGTGCCACTCCCACAGGGGAATACGACTGAAAGACACCCCCGAGATTATATCTCTCTACGCAGATGATGTATTATTGTACATCAGGGACCCTGCCACTCATCTTGATCCAATATTACGAGACATCACTCGTATAAGTACCCTCTCAGGATTTACAATCAATTACTCCAAATCTGAGGTCTTTCCGCTTACTAGCGCCACCCAACAACCAGCCACTGAATACCTACTCCGATGTGTGGGTTCTCCAGGTTGGAGCCTACACACGACATGGCCCTGGCGGGGCACTGGGGCACCCTGGGCTACCAGGCACTAACAGAATTCTATCCCAATGGGCGGTTCATAAACCCACAGACGTGGAGGCCGGGCCATTCTGGGTCGGTGCTAGAATTCCTGCAATATTACAGGCTCTGTGCTGCCTTCCGCGCCGCATGGCCCGATTTCCCCCAACGAGCCCTCTGACGCTCCAGGGATTGCATACATTGGTAATTCGGGGGGCGTCCGTGGCATTGTTTCCTCATTATACAAGAGGTTACTGACTAGCACCCCGACTCGACCTTCCAGGGCACGCAGTGAGTGGGCAGATTAACTGGGCCTTGAGGTCTCTGACCACTTATGGGAAAAAATTTGCTTCCACACCAATAGTGTCTCCCTCAATTTCTGCTACCGTGCCATGCAACATAAATTGCTGAACAGGCTGTACTACACCCCTCTCAGAACCTCTTAAGTTTGCCCGTACCGTCTCGCACTCCTGCCCCTGCTGTAAGGCAGAGAATGCTGACATCTGCATATGTTCTGGACATGCCAAAAACTAGAGAATTCTGGGAGAGAATCCTAGGGACATTATCCGAGATCATGGAGACTGTAATTGACCCTGACCCGCTGGGTGTCCCGTTAGGGGTGGGGAAAGCAGATTATGCTAAGCGTATGGCCACATTTCTAAATATAAGCTGCATAGTGTCCAAGAAATGCATACTTCAAAGCTGGAAGAGTCCCTCTCCCCCTACATTTCAGAAGTGGTTATATGTGCTTACCTGGTCTCAAAATTGCAAAGAAGAGTACCTTAATATGCTTCCTACTCACTCACACCCCAAGAACATATGGGCTGCATTCAACAGCTACCTTAACAGCCAAGAGGAGAGCACATCCGAGAGGGCTCTTCCCTGGTCTCACAATGAAGTGCTTAAATGTTGCGGTGCATCACGATTTATTGCTCCCCCCACCTGCTATAATGTTGGTCTTGCAGTTACTGTATTACTTCATGTGCACATTGAATGGAATGTTTGCTCTGAGGTATGCGTTTGCTGTATGCCTCTGCCTACAAAAATAAAAATGTGAATGATCTTGCTCCCAGGTAACCAACTGATGTTATTTAATAACAGAGGGAATGGAAAGAGGACATTTAAGTATGTATTTTGTTCATGCACTTACCGAGAACGCCTCAAGGGCCCAGTGGTGGGATATTACTCGGGTACACCAAGGATCCGTTTTACATATTCTGTTTTATAAAGAAGGCTGGTCAAATGAAATAAGGCTGTGACTGCTTATTTAAACCGGTGCACACATTACGGTTAGCCCCAAGGCTGACCGTGCCATTAGTAGAGAGCCAACCCTCCCACAGGGCTGCCTGCCCATACTTAGGTCGGACATTGCACCCTCATGAGGTCCTATCGATCATCCCCCTGAGGTTTCATTTTGAACATGTTTGCGGTAAGGTGTCGTGCTCAGGACTACTACAGGTTGCTGCCCACCTCTTCTTTCAGAAACATAGGGCGAAACACCGTACACATGGACTAGTGGCACTAGTGCTTCATGTCTGGGCTGTATCTTTGTAACTGATATGATGCTTTATTGTAAAATATTGAAGTATGAAGTTAAATTTACAACACTTCATGACCACGCAATGCTGAACGCTACGTTTCCTAATGTCTCGGGCAACAGACTAGTATGGTCAGATGCAAACTTAAAAAGGGCCAATGAATACATTGCACATATAGCGTGTGTGTCCCCCGAAAGAAGCACTTAAGCACTGTAAAGGGGATTTGGCTGAATTCTTTGCATTAAGCATAGGCTTTATAATGGCAGGCAAAATGATAATACAAGGAAGGGACAATTCTTCTGACTATAACATCCACATGGAAAAGGGTTAGCTACGTAAGAAAGCTAAGGCCATTAAGAAAAGTATGATTTTGAACAACCAAGGGGAAAAAAATAAACTGAGATTGGGACTTCAAAAAAAGGAAACGTGTGCGATTGTGGAAGACTGGACAGTATATGTAAAGAGATTATATTGGGGAAATATGAATTTTCCTTTTACACACACACCACACACCACACACCACACACCACACACCACACACCACACACCACACACCACACACACACACACGGTTTGAATATTGAAAGTACTGGCATATTGCATAACCTGGCAAGACTAAACCATCCAGGGCCCCTGGACAGGATGGTTTGGCCAACGTTGTATTGAAGTCCAATCCCCAGTTGTGGGCTAGTATATGGTACGAAATGTACACTAAAATATGCACTTGGTACTCTTCCCCATAGCTGGCTCAATTCAATACTGGTTCTGATACATAAAAGTGGTTCTCATACAGATCCCAATAAATATAGGTTACTAGCTATGCTACATGCAAGCAGCAAAATGTTTGCAGCAATACTATTAAAATTGCTGAACAAGTTGACTAGCGATAAACAGCTGCTTAAACCCCACCAGCTAGGATTTAGGAAGGGCTATTGCTCGATTAAGGCTACCTGGACATTGCGTCTGTTAGCAGCCAATGTCTGAAATGGGACTGATGCAGACCTGTAAGGTTTTGCCGATTACACAACACCATTTGATTGCGTTGATCGGCAAATCCTTTGGTCAAAGTGGAAAGGTCTAGCAACACCCCTGTATGGTACAAAAACAATTCCTGAAAATCACGTGGGCTGGCTAGAACAATTGGAAGGGTCATTTCTCAGGCCGCTTTTGGGCCTCCCGGCATCAGTTTCAGTGGCTGCTACGAGAATGGAACCGTCAAGTCAACCTGTAGTAAATTATTCTGAAAAATAGAGACAGCAGCACAATACATTCACTAAACATATTCTTGATGTTTAAAACGGATGTCCAATACAGCATCTCTCGAACTGGCTGAGTCAGTACAAGGTCATTGGGAGAATATTGGATTACCCCTGGCAGCTGCCATTGGTTATTTGCATAAATTAAAGTACAAAACAGATGAACGGGAGAGTAAGAACTATTGAGAACTTGAGAAAGTGTGACGCTACAAAGAGTATATAAATCAGAGTTTGATACCTTAAGCCTTACAGTTTCTTGATTAAGTCCTGTACTAGTGCATTAAGGCGCTTTATCATACACCTGCGCCTAAATATTCTGCTGTATTAGTGCTTGGCAAACATTCCTCATGGGAAGAAAAAAAGAAAAAATAATGATTATATTGCTTGTGTCCAAAGTCTATAGAATCTACTAGGCATATATTTGCATGTAAAAAGGCAACCAACCCCTACTCTAAAGGATACGATCGCCTCGGCACACAGGCAGGTAGCATTACAACAGAACAGTTTTGGTACACGATTGTAGCCACCGACACTCCCTTGTGATTACTGCCGCCTCAATGCATATTTGGGAGACTATTCAATGCACTTTATTCCACTGCCCGGCAACTGCTAATCATATAGGACCAACTACGTCAAAGAAGCAGTGGGTCGACTTACACGACTGAGATTCCATCATGGATGTCATCCACAAATAGAAAAATTCAAGAGCGTCGGGACCCGATGGAATAACCAACATTGACTTAAAGAACCATCCTGAGCAATGGGCGACTTATCAGCTCAGTTTCCCAAAGATGCATGCTGTCAAAGAAACTGCCATCATCCTGGACTTCATCAATAGTCATCTAGATTGTCAAAATGGGCTGTAAAAACGATCCGAGAAACTTTTGCCCAATAGCATTGTTAGATGTTATAGAGAAGTATTCGGCTCGCTACTGTTGACTCGATTTCAAGCATGGGCGAACTCAGCACCTTGCACCGACCCTCTTCAGACCGGCTTCAAGAAAAACATTGAAACCTCTGCAAACATTAAGCTA
Organism: Ambystoma mexicanum; assembly: GCF_040938575.1. NCBI lineage: Eukaryota > Metazoa > Chordata > Amphibia > Caudata > Ambystomatidae > Ambystoma > Ambystoma mexicanum. Next base: position 9,798,242 of record NC_090939.1, read on the forward strand.
TTGAGCATCCTTAACAGCAAGACCTTGGAAGATGGCCCCAGGGTTTTCTTCGCGTTCATTGACCAGGCTCAAGCATTTGAACAGGTCAATGGAGACCAACTCTGGCGCAAACTGGCATCATGGAACTGCCCTTCGGCCATCCTGGACCCGATAAAGGATTACACACAAATGCCAAAATCAGAGTACGCCTGGGGCCGGCTATCTGAGGAAATACCAACAGGAGGAGTCAAGCAAGGATGCCCCCTTGCGCCGGCACTCTTCCTAGCCTACTTCAGATATGTTCAGGGTACTGAGGACGGTGTAAGAGCATTCCCTCCAAAAAACGTCCAGACTTTTGTATGCGGGCGATATGATCCTACTGGACAACACGGCTATAGGTCTTCAGAGACAACTGACCAACATCCAAATACATAAATACCAATAACTTAGAGATCAATAAAGGAAAGACAAAAGTGATGCCGCTACAGAAGTCCAGCTGGAAAAGGGAAAAACAAATGGTACCTCGAAGACTCCCAGATAGAAAAAGTGAATTAATTTAAATACCTAGGAGTAACGCTTGATGGCTCAAGAACCGAAATCTCAATGCAGCGTGTTCGTCATGAGAAAAATCATTGCAAGCAAAAGCAGTTGATAAAAAGTACAGGCGCTTTTCAATTATACCTGTCATCAATTTTTACAGAGTAAAGGTTGTGCCATCCATAACCTATGGAGCGGAGGACATGCCAAACATACCAAAAAAGACATAGCTGACATCGGATAGTTACTTTTGGCGAACTGTTCTAAACCTGCCTAAATCAACCCCGATGTCTCTGATCGGACGGGAACTAAGCCAAATGTCACTGCAGGCAGTCATCGAACACAACAGTATGATGCTATACAGAAAAATCCTACTGCCAAATCGCCCTTCAATTTTCAGCCCGATCTATATGGAACTAACAGGAGGGCACTGCAAAATGCTTTAATTGTGGAAACAAGGTCTGAAGAAAAAAATTGGCAGAGATCCATAGTTCTGAGGAAGAATTGATCCAAAACCCCCAAAAGTGAAAAGGAAAATGGCGGGACTGGACCAACACCTTAGATGTAGCATTAAGTATAAAATAACCTCCCACTTGCCTCTGCAGCTCAGAAAATTAAACGAGACTCAGGAGTTCATGAAAAAATATCCAAACAGAGCTCTAAGAACACCTTTATAAGAGCCTGCTTGAACCTTCCCGAAACGAACTAAATGTTGGCAATTAGAGGCTTATATGACTCAAACAATCGCAGATTTTGTGTTGATCCGGAACAGATAGAAACCACAAGACATCTTCTGTTGACTTGTCCTGGCACCCAATACATCAGAGGCCCATATTTGAGTGATCTTCCTGTTGCTTTGTTTACTTTTGAGGAAGACTTTTGGTGGTCACGACTGATAAGCAGAGGCAAGACCTCATGGATAACAGTAATGGCAAAGATTCTGAAACATACTGACAAACGAGGAAGAAAGGCCGCAATCTCAACACGAACGAGGCTTCCAACATCTGAACTGTGAGGTAGAGTATGGCAGAATATAAACATAAGTACAAATTGAATGCTTTGCTTCTCTTTGAAGTAATCTTCTTTCTACTAAGGTGAATTTTGTAAAAATCGCAATAGCGATCGAAAATAAGTTTTTTTTTAAAAAAGGATTGTGTCTTTCATGAACAGGCTACACACAAGTACATAATAGCTAAATATGGACAAAGTGATGGAGTTTGTATGGCAACTTTTATCAATTTTAATAATTTAAGTGAATAGGTATTTTAAGATGAAATGTCTGCTATCAAATTGCAGTAAATTAATAGATTGAGGATTTTGGGTATTGATGTCATCAAGTGTATTTTTAGTATTGTATGAATTGTTTTGATTCTCTTTCTTCTGCATTGTTGATTTTAAATGTAGAGTATATTCATTATTTTGTACTGTATGCAAAATGCTTAATTTATTAGCCAAAAGCATTAAAATAAAAAAAATTAGGGCACGGCTCCATTATAATCTATGCGCCATACTTCAGGATGAGTAAGGCAACATCGCCAAACAGCATTTTGAAATAGGCTCCCATGAGCCAGATACATCCTGAGATATGAGAAAGGGGAAGGGAACATAGCAGAGATGTAGTCCCGTATCTGCTTTGCATGAAAGGAAAGAATGCTGGGAACATAAGAATAACCGTAGTCTCATACGTTTCAGATCTAGGTCTGCGACAGTGATTCAAGCCTACAAAATATATGATCACATAATCTACACTGGCTTTGCTGAGCACTTCATGTGAAATAATACCCCAATAGTAAAATGTCTGCAAACCACAAGTCCAGCTCATCTGGGCAACGTCAGTCTTTGGGCATAAGAATTGTCTGTCATTCTAGAGTGACAGCAGCTTCTAGTTTCCAGTCACTTATCCTACACACTGCTCGTTAATCACCATCTCACGCGCATCCAGGAACAATGCTGTCACTCGATCTAGCGCACCCTCGGGAAGATCACTGTTCAGTGTACTTGGTGGGGGTGGGAGTGTCCCGGCCCACTTAAAGCCCTACTGCCGCGTCCCTGATTGGTGACGTGATTCTCCATTCCAGACTCCCAACCCTAAGTGACTGGCCCTGTAGCCCCCATCACTCAGGATTGAAGATCAGCTGGTGCAATTCCCCCTGTGCCCTGCCACTGAGAGCTCGCCCTTCTCGCCTGCCTCCTAGATGTACAGGCTGCGAAAGCAATGCATTCAGGGAAATGACAAGTTATCCTCTGTTCAAGCCTCACAGCCCAAGCGTTAGACCCAAAAACCGAGGCCATCAAATGGAGCATATATTGTGCATGGTTATAAAAACGTACCAGGCCAAGTGTGCATTCGCTTACTTACATCATTAGAACAAATGTGTTTGGTATAAACCTGTGGTCACCGTGTTGGATGTACACAGCAGAGCCTGGAGCCAACATTGCTGCTATTTGCACCCTGCTTTTCTCGTATGTGACACTCATAGAATGAAGGGGACTGAGAGAGGGATTCGCGCTGGAGCGGCGCATCGGCAACACGTGGAGGGGAAGTCCCCCCCCCCCCCCCGGAGCCTGAGAGATGCATTCCTGCACGGGCTCATCACTGCCTGGGCTGGGTGCGCCCCCTCGCCCCGCCTGGGGCCCAGCTGCCCCACCCCCGTCCCCGGGGCTCACCTGCCCCACCCCCGTCCCCGGGGCTCACCTCTCCCCGCCCGCCACTGCGCCGAGGCCGGAGGCCAGCAGCCTAGAGCCGGCGGTGACAGCGGCGCGCCCTCCGCACAGTGACAGCTTCGCCATGCTTGCGCCTGCAGCAGCGGCCGCGCGGGCATATGACGTCACCGCGACAGGCGCGCGGCGCCGACGTCACCGCCTGGCCAGAGACCAGACCCGGCGGCCATGTTCTAGTCAGGCACAAAGACAAGCCCGAAGGCCCCGAGGTACCTCAGAGGAGAGTCTGAGGAGAAGGGGCAGGAGGTGGGGGGGCCCATAGTAGGGGAGGTGGGGGGAGCCCATAGGGGGGGGGGAGCCCATAGTAGGGTGACCGAACTTTATGATATACAGTGTTATTCACATTTGGCCCGCCCCATTTTGGCTTTTAACACCCAACTTAATTGCAATGCAAATGGTTTGTCCTTGGGAGGTGATGGTCAAGTTTTTTAACTGCAAACATGACCATCATGGCCCCAGGAACAAAGCATTAGCATTTGAATTAAGCCAGCTCGACCTGCAGACTCAAAAGGAGCCGGGGCTGCAGAGCCGCCGGAGAAAGAAAGCAGCAGGCGGCAGCGCTGTGGTGTAGACGGCCACTTCAGTTTGCAGACTAGTGGCTGTGCTGGAGGCAGGTTGCCCCGACTTGCTGTCTCCCGAGAGTCACACTCCAGGGAACAAAAGCAAGTCTGGACAACCTGCCGCGTCCCGCACAACCACTCCGCAAACTGCAGGACAGAGTCCCCAATTACGGGACAATCCCACAAAATACAGAACAGTTCACCACCCTACCCTATACTCGACACCCGCGCCGCCTTTGATCTCACCTTTGAAACGGAATGAGTCTAGCTTGTTTTTTCCTGCCTCCAACAGACCCATGTTATGTACCGAATGCACTTGCTGTCCCCTCATATACCAGATGTCATAGAGTTGTGTTTTTGGACAGGGTCATTAGAACAATCCGATCCTTTGTGATCATAAATGGCTATTCCACAAGAGGCAGGGAAGGGAGACAAAAGCAATGCAGATCATAACAGCCCTCAACCATTTGTGTTGTCAAGGCGGGCAAGAACACCCGATTTCTTTTTGGCCGGGTGAATACTATGGACATGTAGGGGCATACCTGCGGAGGCCCGTCACCGGGGTGGGCCACACCACGTGTCGGGATCACCCTACTCCGGAACTAATGCTGCATGCATGCAGCGCACAGGCTGCAGGGATCATCCTGCAGGATGCGGATCACCGGATGGCTCACATAGGCTGGAGGCACCCTGCACGTGGCCGCCTCAGCTCAGGGGGCACCCAGGCCCAGCTGCCAGACCAGGCCATTGTCACATGGCAAAAAAGCACACAATAAGGACGCAGACACGGGGTGCCGCTTCCTGGGGCTCTGCTGCACTGCCGTCTCGTGCCAGCAGAGCCCCTTTTATTTACGAGTGTCATGCACTCATTCTTAAAAGGGCAACAGGCCCACACAAAGGCACACACTTAAAAGGGCCACAAACAACACTCCTCCTTTATTATAACAAAAGAAAAACCACAACACACAGAAAACAGCGACCCTCTATTGGGGTCCAGAAGTATGGTGCATTCAAGTCCGCACACCACTACTATGCTACAAAATCACTGCAAACGGTGGTGCATTCCAGTCCAAGCACCCACTGATGAACTGTTCAAACACTGCAAACAACGGGTGCATTTCAGTCTGCACACCACAGGGGCCGACGGCGGGCACGGTGGATCAGAAAATGCCTGGATAAAACTAGCCTCTTGAGCTGCTGCAGGACAAGAAGAACACATTTTCTTCATCTTCTTCCTCAGCATAGTCATACAGTCCCCTCATTTGCTCTTCAGGCACCTGGACCGCTGCCACTCTCGAGAGGCTTCCCTCCCTGCACCCTCCTTTGACACACTTGCTGCCGATGGCCCCACCATGCAGGCCGGCGTTGGGGCTGGGGCTGGGCCCACCCGTGTGAAGTGAACCACCTTTCCGCACCACCAACAGATGTGTCCTTTGACCGGGCACTCCTGCGCGTGCAAGAGATCCCACCCACACTGATGGCATATGGTGGCACCTGGATCTCTCTGTGGCCAATCCCCTCTCCTCGTTGGCCTACCTCCTTGCCACTTGCTGATGGCCAACACCTCCTCCATCTTGACCCGTTGCATGGGGGCTTCCAGCTTGAGCTGTTGCCTGGAGAGGTCCATGGCCGAGGCACGTACCTCCGCCAACTCTTGGGCACAACCGAGTTCTAGTATTCGGTCAAGGGTTAGCGCTAGGTCCCTGAGGACTTGTTTCTGCAGCTTAGATGGGCTACAGCCATAGATGATCTGTGCCCTGATCTCGTTCTCCTCAAAATTACCCAGAGCGCACAACAGCGCAATGCCACGCAGCTTTCCATGAAACGCATCGAGGCTCTCTCCTTCCTCTTGCCTCGCACACCTCCTACTGAACCGTTCATTGTCCCTGTTGACCATGGGCCTGAAGTACTCGTTCAGTGCTGCAATGGCTGCACCATATGACTGGGCTTTGGGCTGCAAGGTCTTAAACAGCCTCTGAACAGCCGGGCCGGCTGAGTACAGGAGGGTTGGGCGTTTCGGCCTGTCCTTGGTTTCCACTGCCTCAAAATAAAGTTCCAGGTTTTCCACCCATGCAGTCCATCGGTGTCCTAGACTGGCAGGTGCACTCACCATATCGAAGGGATACAGGGGTGCCAGCTGACCACCTTATCGACACACCACTTAATTTTCCTCATCCCCCATGATGGTTACTGGGCAATTCGGGACACACTAAGGCACACAAACACTCCTTTTAGAGCCGCTACCCTTCTGGGTCCCTTTTGGTGAGAAGCGAGAAGCTACTGTGAGGGGCGATGGGCACCCAGGGCTGTTTCTATTTTGTTGGGCCTTCCTGGCTGATGGGATCCCCAGGCCAGGATCTGGCAGTGCTGTCAGCACAGTGGCGCTGTTTGCTCCATGGGCAAGGCAACAGAGGCAAACCGTCTCACTCCCAGGGCGCACAAGCACTAATTTGGAGCCGCAACCCTTGTTATCCTGTCCGTGACTTCAGGCAAGAGAAAAGAAAAATGTCTTTGTTTCTTTTTCCTTTTGTTGCATGTGCAGCACGGACCCCTCTGGGCAAACAGCTGAGGAGCAATGGTGTCTTGTTTCAGCCCCCTTTCCACCTTCCAGGCCTCACGTGCTGCCTGCACGCACAACATATATGCAGGCCCAGCACGTGGCACGGGCCATTGCCTTTGTCTTTGCTTTACTCCCCCCACAGGAGCAGGCGCGCGAGGACTCCGCTTTTAATGCCGCGGGCTGGGATGCTTCGGCCACGCCCCCCTCTTTGTTCTATGTCTTCTTTCTTTTCCTCCTTTTATCTTCTCCCTCTCGTTGTCACTGCAGCAGGCCTGGTGTTTCGGTGCCCCTCCCCCATTTTACCCGAGGCTCCCGCAGGGCACAGTACCCCCTTTTCAACACCGCCGGCCCGAGTGTCAGCCGTCCACAACCCCTTCCTCTGCAGCCGACGCCACCTCTCCGGTCCTCACCCCATGCGGCTGATGCCGCTGCACGGGGGAGACAACAAAAATGTCCAAAAACAAAAAAACACAAGAGGATCACTGGCCTCCCGCGGCCAGCACACCAGTGTGCACGGGTCCAGACTGCCACTCCCTCGTCACCAATGTGGTGGCCCGCCTCCAGCCACCGGGGGCTGTGTCAGGATCACCCGACTCGGGAACTAATGCTGCGTGATCACCCTGCAGGATCCAGATCACCGGATGGCTCACATAGGCTGGGGGTGCAGTGAACATGGCCGCCTCGGCACTGGGGGCATCCGGGCCAGGCTGCCGGACCAGACCATGGTCACACGGCAAAACAGCACACAATAAGGGCACAGGCACGAGTTGCTGCTTCCTGGGGATCTGCTGCACTGGCCCTCACGTGCCCACAGTGCCCCTTTTATTTACGTGTATCATGACAAAGTCATGACACTCATTCTTAAAAGAGCAACAGGCCCACACCGAGGCCCACACTTAACAATGCCCGCCTACATTCCAAAATGAAAAACCCGGAGACCTACGTCATCGGAAAGCCCCGCCCACACGTTTGCAAGGCTAAGCCCACACATTGCAATATATTTAAGTTTGTACTAGATGTGTTTAAAACTCACAGGATTGTAATAAGCACTAAATGTGCAAAAGATATTAAAGGATCCATCACAAATATATATATATTCACATTTGAACGTGTATGTAAACGGAGTGCATTATCAACGTGATAATGAAATCCCTCGAACACGCCACAATAACTTCTTTTTTTTATCCCCATGTGGCATAACACGTGTTCGCCATAGTGGAGGCCGTAATGTGTGCCCTGCATTACAGTTAACTCGCTTTGAAGACAAACATGAGTGCATTTCGGGGGGAGGTGGGCAGTTAAGAATCGCAGAAGGACACAGCATTTCTTGCCGGTATTGCATGGCAGGAAAGGGATCAAAGCACACAAATCTGGTGGAGACGTAGGGAGGGCCAGAAAACCCAGAGACTCCACCATAGCTCTCAACTCACACGCTTTTGGCGGGTGTCACCCGCCTTGTAAAGGGCTGTCTCACCCGCCAAGACTCATGCACGCCCATTCATTCCAATGGGCGTCTCACCCGCCAAAAACAAAATCGGGTGATTTCACCGGCCTTTGTAACACAAATGGTTGAGAGCTATGCTCCACGCTCTTCTCCGGGTGGCTCTTCCCGGAGACCCGGAGAAGAGTGTAAAAACCTGGAGTCTCCGGGTTAAATAGGGAGGTTAGGCATTTATGTGTAGGGGGCTTGACGGGTGAGTTAGCTGATTACGAGGCAGGGAGTTGAGAACTATGTTGACAGTGAGGTGCTTACTAACATCTAATTTGCAGCACGCATTCACCCTTGAGTCCACAACTCAGCAGCAAAGCCCTGCATTACAGCCTTCGCGTGCCTCTGGGTCGAGTAGCTAAATGGACAGAACATGTCACCCCTCGAGCCTAGGAGAGTGAAGTGCAATGCTTTTGGAGGACACCTTGGTAATCATGTTTAGTTTCCCTTCACCATTCTATTTACACAATTAGGTTCTTACTACTTGGGCGCCATAATATTACTATTATGTTTTTTATTGAGCGTGGACCTAGCTTGGAGAAGCAACAGAGCACTCTAGAGAGGTATACAACAAAGCAGATACACCACAGAGCACTCTACAGAGGTATACAACAAAACAGATACACCACAGAGCACTCTACAGAGGTATACAACAAAACAGATACACCACAGAGCACTCTACAGAGGTATACAACAAAACAGATACACCACAGAGCACTTTACAGAGATACACAACACTACAGATGCATAAAAGAGCGCTTTTCAGTGGTAACAACAGAACAGATACACAGTGGGGGGGTAGGATACAGAGAGGGACAGAGGAGGGGTACAGCTGTACCGGGTGGCGGAAAGGAGATGGGTGGGCAGTGTGATGTTGGAAATGCATTGGAGGTGCAGGGCCTCCCTGTCCTAGTCCTGTAGTCCTTTTTCATTTGTGTTCTGTATTGTTTTCTGCCCAGGAGTCCATGTGGGACTCCTGGCAGTGCAGCTCATCCTGTTTTTGGTTTGGTGTACAGACCCATGGGATACCCTTATGGCACCCATGGGTGGGGGTACAACCCTTTGCCCCTAGTGTATGTTTTTGGGCACCTGTGTGTGGCCCACAGAGCAGGGTATGGGCTGGTGGCAGCTCCATGCTGAATTTGACGAGTGCCCAGAGCATCCTCCATTTTGGGATACCCAGGCCCTGCCATTGGAATCAGTTGATTCCTGATAGGAAACAAGATGGCCCCTGTGGCCTCTTGCTTTCTATTGCCTGTTACCTTGTTTTCCCAAAGACCTGGGAAGCCCTGACTCTGTCCCTCCCCCCTGACTAGTTGTTGGGTGGAAGTTCCATATATGGTATTGTAGTGAAGTCCAGGCCAGACTGGCTGGAGCCTTCCCAGTGACTGGATGTTGTGGGTACACCCTGTGGGTGGGACCTGGGTGAATGGAGTGTGTGACCATTATGCACTTCCTGTTGTGGAGGCCTGATTTCTGGTATGAAACACAATGACTGAGACAGCCCTGCTCGAAATTGGTATGAATGCAGTGTATAGTGTTGAATGGCTGGATACTTGTCCCAATACACATTCCTTGTTATGAGTGTCTGAGAGGGAGGAGAATGGCCTTAATGCACTGTATGCCTGATTGGCTGACTGACTGCTGAATGCCCTTCTGAGTGATTGGTTGCCTGAGTGTGACCCAGCAGAATGAATGGGAGATCAACAGTATATCTGGGGGCCTCTCACTGCTAGAATTCGTTCAGAAGCTGAAGTCGAAACTGATGCTTGATCTCGAAGCCGAGCCCGAAAAAGAAGGTTGACTGCTGTTACCTCCACCGCAATCTGAAAGCCGCTGTGACTCAACACTGATCCGAGAGAGAACCTGGTTAGGCGCCCTCTTCCTGAGCTCCGAGGGATCACAGAGCACCGCTAACCTTCGCCAAAGCACCCTGGAAGTCAGACCCTCGAGAGGCTGCTGACCGGAGACGGGGACCACCGAGGAGAACGAAGAGAAGCACCGGACATTCCGTCCCACCGTCGTCGACCAGGATTCGCAGGTTTGCTATAACTGTTGGAGGCCCGTCGAAGCCGAGTTGCCCAGAAGCGGGGAACGCCTGACGCCGTGACATCGACGACGGGAGCCGTAACGCTCCATTGATTAAGACATTCGAATTGAAGGAAACTCTCGACCACCCCGCCGACCGATTTGTACCGCTGGAGAAAGTCGAGGCCGCCAACGCGCCGAGAAGAATCCGCCAGTGGGTTTTGCGCCACCCAAAGACCGTAGAGACACCAGACGACTCGATGCCCTTGCTGGGCCAAAGTTCTTCACAAACTCTTTGCGGTCCTGAACCATCGACATCGAGGTGCCCCACACGCCTCATCCTTGCAGGACGTCTTCGACTCGTCGTTGACGAGCACCGCCAGGACCGAAGCTGCTGCCTCAACGCCATTGAACTTTTCATCGAGGATCATCGACGACAAGTTCACCTTCTTCGAGGCCCATCGACGATCCGTGGCTGCCGCTTTAAAGGGAGTCACTCAAGAAGGATCCATCGATGCCTCCTCGAGGAACACTGCTATTCCAGGTACATTGGGGTGGTAGAAACATTTTAGAAGAGAATAAGACTCATTGAACAATATATGGACTGGGCTTGTAGTATATCTTTATTTTACAGGTTGCCCAGGTGGGGGATCTCCACACAGAACTGTGTTTAGCGGTAGGGGCCAGTATTCTGCCAATTGTTCTAACCAACTGCTTTCCTCCTATATCTATTGTTGGTTCACTTTATTAATTGATTTGTGTGACATTTGACCAGAGTATAGTTGATGCACTTTAATGAAATCTGATAATAATTGTGGTACCACTTACAACTGTATATATTTGCCATTGTAGATTAACTGAGCACAAAGTGAGTTATTGTGATTGTGTATATAACCTTGATCCTTAATTATATAAAGACTGTGTTTCCACTAATACAGTGTGCAGACATTCCTTTGTGGGTGCTTGGGGACTACACTGTACTTAAGAACCCGCCCGCATCACCTCCCGAGAAACTAGGCCTTGATTGCTCATCCATTGCTACCAACAATAGAGAATCTTGGCTGGGGTCCTCTGTGCCTCTCCTCTACCATATAGAGAGCAGGAGTACAAACACCCCCCCTCCAGTCTTTACAGACTGCACCTAGCAAGTCAGGTGGTGCGAGGGGCGACGTGATGGCCTAGGTTTTGAGGAGGAGAGACTCCTTGAAGAGGTGTGTATTAAGTTCTTTTCTGAATTGTAGGAGCGTGGATGCAAGTCTGAAGCTGACGGGGAGGAGGTTCCATAGTCTTGGTGCGTAGGCAGAGAAGGCTCGTTTTGTGGGCCTTTCCTTTTGCCAGCGGCGGATTTCAAGTCGGCATGTGTCTGGCTTCTGGTGGTGCGCTGTCCCCCATGGATGCAGAGTTTCTCCACGAGGTAGCTGGCTGACTTAAGGGCGACTTCCTTATAGATGATGCAGCCAGACTTGAAGGTGATTTGTGTGTGCAGTGGGAGCCAATGAAGGTCGATGAGGGCCAGGGTGATGTGGTCGTATCTGCGTAGACCCTTGATGAGGCATGCGGCCGCGTGGAGGGCACTTCTCAGGGGCACAAGGGAAGATGACAGGATGCCTTTAAGGAGTGCATTGCCCCATCCAGGTGAGATAGGACCAGTGCATTAACGGTGGATCTAACGCTGTCCGGATACCAAGACCATTTCTGTTGCCCTGCGCCATGTATGGCCTCCTGGCTCAGTTGTGTGTTCCAGACCAGACACTACATGTATTCACTTCATGATGCTGCAGTTCTGTGGTAACGTATCCCTGCCCAGGTTGAGCAGAGGGGCTTCACAGTGACGGGGTAAGACAGCTGAGCGGAAGGGGGCAGCAGCGATTGTCAAAGCCTCTTTTGAATGTGTTGTGTACCCTGCATGTGTGCGGCGTCTTTTGATATTGTCTGCACAGCTATGTTGATGAAGCCCTGATATCGGTCATCATCCATCAATCACACCCCTTCTGGTCTTCCTGGTCCCTGGCACGTCGGGGGTTACTCGCTGTAGTACACCCAACATGGCCGTATATACGGAACGCAGTCTATCGACCTTTACGTCCTATGAAGCACGTTCTATAAATTAGCCACTTCCCTGCGGTTCCACGCGTCTCAACGCTACCGATAGCTATGGCTTAAAGTGTGCCATAGTTCGTTCTCTTGGAACTGTGTTGCTCTCTGATTCCCGGACTTTCCCCCTACTCTTATTCCTTCTACTTCCTTGATCCTGTTCTTTCCGCGTTCCGCGCAGACCGCCTCCATGTGCTGCCATCTTCCAGGTTTCCTGGAGTTTCCTTTGATCCCGGACGAAGTAGCTGAACGAATCCTGGAATCCGAAGACGGCCGAGCGGGCTTGTACAAGACCCGAACTGCACGGAAGAAGACCCCGGCTAAGGATTCCGCAAAGCAAAGGAAACAGGTGAGAAAAGGGGAAACCTGTGACAGATTGAGACGCCACCTGACCGATCTCGATACAGACATGGAAGCGGCCGTCCAGGACCTTATGCGTGGCATGCAAGAGCTGACGACCGAAGTGCAAAACTTAAAGGCTGAAAACCCCGCGTTAAAACAATTGGTGTTATCCCGTGATTCCGCCACAAGGGAGAGTGTAATTCTAGGCGGTGTCGTTCACAAGTTCGACGGTTCAGCAAAGAGCCTTTGTGGATTCCTAGATTCCTGTTTGGTCCACTTTACATTTAAGCCTTATTATTTTTCTACGCCCACGGCTAAAGTGGGCTTTATTATCTCGCATCTTTCCGGGAATGCCCTGACCTGGGCCACCCCATTGGTTAACTCTGGGGATGCTCTCCTGGATGACTACGACGGCTTCATAGAGGCCCTCAAGACCATGTTCGACCGCCCAGAACAGCTTTACAGTGCCCAGGAACATCTACTCGACTTCCAGCAGGGTACCCAGGATATGCTCTCATATGTCACACGCTTCAAACAGCTGGCTAAGGAAGCGGAATGGTCCTCTGAAGCTTGTTTTACCTTATTTCGAAGAGGGCTAAACGAAGATATCAAGGATGAACTAGCCAGAGTGGCATGCCCGAGTTCCTATCAAGCCCTAATGAATCTCACTCTACAAATTGACTTTCGCATTCAGGAAAGAAGGTGGAGAAAAAGAAAACCAAGTTACCACTCCAGAAGAACTCCATTGGGATACCTTCGAGCTCCGAAGGCATTTCTACTCCAAGCAACGAGCCTGAACCTATGCAATTAGGAGCCGAGCCTTCTGTGGACCCATTACCCTCCAAGAAAGGATGCAAAGGATCCATACCGGATTATGTATGTATTGTGCATCCGACAAACATTTAGTAAGAGAGTGCCCAATTGCCCCTCCACGGCGCTCGGGAAACGCCAGCTCCCGATCCTAAATGGAGCACAGGTTCGGGAGAGAGATGTCTGCTCCACCTCTATTCCATCCTTGGACTCACCTGGACAAAATTCCTTGGTAATCTTACAGGCCTTCTTGTCAACATCCAAGAAAGAAATATATCCCATCCTGGCACTGGTCGATTGTGGGGCTATGGGCGTATTCATAGATCATGAATGGGTCCTAAAACACCATATCCCTTACGAATCCCGGACTATCATGCAACCTGTAGAAGCAATTGATGGAAGACCCCTTTCTTCTGGACCCATATCCCTTCAGACCAAGGAGATCAAGCTTGCTATAAACCAACATCGAGAAAAAATAAACTTTGACATCATCAAGTCGGCCCATTACCCCATGGTTTTGGGAATGCCCTGGCTTCAAAGACACAACCCGTATATCAATTGGGCAGCGGGATCCTTGTTCCTGGGTTCTGAGTTTTGTATGTCCCACTGCCTACATCCAGACCTTGATCCTACACTATCGGAAGGACTCCCTACAAATCATCAAGGTACAATCTCAGTCTCAAACATCATCCGGGTTCCGGAGACTTACCAAGAATATTCTGATGTTTTCTCCTCTGCCATTGTTCAGGCTTTACCTCTCCACAGACCTGAAGATTGTGCTATTGAAACGGAACCTTCCGCATGTCAAGGAGTTCCCCCCTTCTCACCTGGGTCCGGTGTTTGCCGGTGTCTTCGATCGCTGCCTTCTTGCGAACGCTCCTGGTCTTTAACAGCGCTGCTCGAGTCTCGTCTGGTTCCAGGTTGCGTTTAGTTCCGGGATCGCAGAGTCCAGGAATCCAGGAGACTGGGAAAGGCTAGAAATGCCCAGAACCAGGAAGGGGGAAAGGGACAGGAGTGGGTAATAGCACTGGGACAAAGGAAACAATGCAGCTAGCTACGAACACACGTCTGGGCTACTCTGCAATAGCATTGAGACACGCGGAGCCGCGGAAGGCGTGGTCTATAAATAGATCACGCCGCGTTCAGCGCATGGAGCGAGCAAGGGCTACAGCTCTGAACGGCCATGTTGGAAGTAGTACGGAATGTAAGCCCCGTTGAGACAAGGACCAGGAGGTCCAAAAGGGGCGTGATCTGAAGTTCATGACAGCATGCCTCCTCCGAAGGCCTTTCACTCCAGGTTTGCCCGGGTGTATTAGATGAAATCTTCTGAGCAACCGAGGAGCCTTGATATTTGAAATAGGTTCCCAGGTCCTTTCGCTAGGAGGATATCCTTTCCACTCCACTAGGTATTGAAGATGGCCCCGCTTATACCTGGAGTCACAAATCTGGGACACGTCATATTCCAGTTGGTTGTCAACCAGTAGAGGAGGTGGTCTACTGGATTTTCGAGAGGATTGGGTATAGGGTTTCAATAGGGATGTGTGAAAAACTGGATGAATTCTTTTCCAGGAGTCAGGTAGCTTGATTCGATATGAGACAGGATTGATAATCTCCTTGATGGGAAATGGACCATAGTAGCGGGCAGCCAGCTTGTTTGGACGTAAGTGTCAGGGAAGTAGTTTTGATGACAACCACACTCGGTCACCGACCGTATAGGAAGGACCTGGTCTTCTCTTGGAATCCGCATACCTCTTGGTCTGTGATCTGGCTTTCTCTAAGTGTTCTTTAGCCTCCCGGTGAATGTTGATAAGAGTTTCGATCCAGGAGTCAACAGTAGGTACTGGTGTAGGGTAAGGAAGAACCGAGGGCAAGACCGATGGATGGAACACCTGGCTACAATAAAAGGGGCTGGTCTATAGCGCTGAATGTTCGGAGTTGTTGTAAGCGAATTCCGACAACGGGTATCAGGAGAGACCAGTCATCCTGGACCTTGGTGGCGAAACATCGGAGATATTGTTCCAGGGTCTGATTTGCACGTTCTATGGCTCCGTTGGTTTGGGGGTGATATCCTGAAGAGAGGGCACGTTGGATTCCTAGTACCCGACATTGATGTTTCCAGAATTGTGAAATGTATTGGGGACCCCGGTCAAATATTATCTTGGAAGGAAGCCCATGTAGTCGGAATATGTGTTCCAGAAATATTCCAGCTAGCTCTGAAGAGGAGGGTAGTTTCATCAGTGGCATAAAATGGGCCATATGGGTAAACAAATCTATGGTGACCATGATGGTAGTATATCCTTGGGAAGGTGGTAACTCCACTATGAAGTCTGTAGCGATGATTTCCCATGGTTTAGAGGGTAGAGTGGGCTGCAGAAGAAGACCCGCCGGTCTTTTGTTATCATGTTTATTTTGGGCACAGGTTATATAAGCCTGGATGTATTGCTGCACGTCAGACTTCATTTTAGGCCACCAGAACTGTCTCTGTATAAGACGGAGGGTGTTGGTGATACCTCAGTGCCCGGAATGGAGTGTGTCATGACAAAGGTTTATTATTTTTTGCTGTAACTTCCGTGTAGGAATGAGTAGTGCATTGTCCTTGAATAAGTAGCCTTCCTTGGCTCTTAATTTCCAGAGATTTCGTGTTGAAATGTCCTTCCATAATTCTGAGGATTGAGTTTGCGATCAGACTTCTTCCAGGAGATCAACTGCTTGGGCTACGAAGATTGTGGGAGAGAACATTTTAGGAAATGCCTTATCTTCAGTGGTCATGTAGTCAGGACGGCAAGACAAGGCATCAGCGATCAGGTTCTGTGATCCAGGGACATGGGTAATGTGGAACTGATACTGGGCAAAAAAGTAGGCCCAACGTGCCTGACGACTGTTCCTGCACTTCAGTGACTGTAGAATCTGAAGGTTTTGATGATCAGTACGGACTTGGACAGGATGTCTGGCTCCCAGAAGTAGGTGTCGCCATTCAGTGAAGGCTTGGCAAATGGCTAAGAGTTCCTTTTCTAGGACGGAGTAGTGCGTTTCACTAGGAGTTAATGTCAAGTTTAAGAACTTCCTCCCCCTCCTCCTCACCTGGCTCCTCAGAGATATACTCTATTGGGATGGTCTCGGTCTTCTTTCGTTCCTTCCGTGTAGTGGGAGTCTCTTTCTTGGGTGTCCTGATCTTCTTTTCGTGCAGGTAGGGTCTGGCCCCTCTGGAGGCCACCTTGGCAGAGAATGAACCCTGTCCGCGGGGAACGCCGGGGGGCCAGCCCTATATTCCGGGAAAAAGCACAATGGCGGAAAAAACCCTGTATGTTCAGATGGGTTCAAATGGCTGTAATTCTCTTCCTTGAAGACCGGAAGGCAGTCGGCTTGGTAGAATATCAAGGGTATGTTTGTTAGTAGCTCTATTAATCCTTAGAGTTCGGATGAATTGCTGGAAATGGAAGCTCCAATAATAGAAAGATGACAATGAAAAATCTGATTGGAAAGGTGACAAGGAAGTGGTACAGAGAGAGAGACAGACAGCACAAGTAGCGAGTACAGAACTAGAAGCAATAAGGTAAGCAGACAGGAAGATGCTTACAGAGCGGGAGACTGCTCAGTAAACGAAAATGAGATGCCGGGACCGGCTGCAGAAATTAGCAAGGACGTTGTAAACAAAGTAACTCGTAGCAAAAGATAAGGCAAGAAGACAGGAATCCAGAAGAGTATCCAAGCAAACGTAGGAATGGAACCGGACAGAAAAGGAGGATACAAGGTAAGGAGAAAGTAGGAAGTAAGTAACAAACTACAAGGCTGGAATGTCAGGAGGCGGCAAAGGATAGCAACGGTAGTGGACTCGGAAATAGCAGGAAAATTGAGTATACAAAAGGCAACGGGGAAGTAGACGTTCCGATAAGAAGGAACAGGAGGGCTGAAAAGGCAAAAGATGGGAAGAGGCAAGCGGAAAAATCACGGACAAAGTTTCCTCACGAACCGTAGCGTTGGTAAACAGATACAACGCGTCGGTTGGTGGGAGGAGTCAGAATATAAGGACTCGTCCGCCATATTGGGTGAGGACTGGAACGCGCGTACGGCATCAATGCCTCCAGCGTTTCCAGACCCTCCAATCCGAGTTCCTGACAGTATGCCCCCTTCTTCTCGGGGATCCCCCGGGTTTACCCAGATGAAGTCGGTGGAATCGTTGTACTAGCTGTGGGGCATGGACATGGCTCACTGGTTCCCAAGTTCGCTCCTCTACTGGATAACCCTTCCAGTGAACCAGATAGTACAATCGTCCTTTGTGGTATCTGGAATCCACTAGATGAGACACTTCATATTCTTTGGGAATGGGAGACACTTGAGTATGCCCTCTGAATACGGGTCTCTTGAAAGGGTCCTCCTTATGTTCTTTCAGAAGGGAGACGTGGAAGACTGGGTGCACCCTTTTGAGATATTACGGTAGCTTGAGCTTGAATGCCACAGGGTTTATCTGTTGTAAAATTGGAAATGGCCCAAGGAAGCGCGAGGAGAATTTGCCCTTATGAACCCATCTCGGCAGGAACCTGGTGGATAACCAGACCAACTGCCCTATCTTCCATGCTGGATTGCCACTACTGTCAGGATTAGTCAGGCGAGTACAAAGGCAGCGAATATGGCAAGGGAAATGTGCACTAAATTACACAGTGAAAGGCTTCGAATTAAACTACGTGCACACAGGAACAAAGACTCATGTATGCTAGAACCCAGGAGTGCAAATAGAGTGTGACAACAAAACCAATATATGAAAAGGGATGTGGGGTAAGCACCTGACCGCGAGGAAAGTCGGCAAGCGCCTTACCCCCAATTGCTGTTACAGGTACTGACAGCGCTAAACCCACGTGGAGGGCAAGCAATGACAGGATCTGTGAACTAACACTCTTGATGGTATTAAATAAGGGAACTAAAGAACAGTACTCACGAGGACGAGATAAACCTCTTGAATGTCAGCTAGCCCACGAATCCTGTTGATGAAACTGGGACCCAGAAAGGCTATAACAGCAATGGGAGGAAAACTAAATACCTAAGTTGGAATAGTGCTTACAAATTAGTGAGGAAAACATAAGCATTCACACAGGAGCTAGCTACAACCGCACACCACACCTAAATATCAAATGGGAAATAAATGCAGTTGTGCCATGGAAAACATGGAATGGATCCCAATGGAAAATAAGGATCAGGAGCAGGGAAAAACGAAATAACCAATGCAAACTTCCCCCTACCACTCCAAGGGAAATACAGGATGCTAATCTAAGAGGAAGGCTAAGGCATACGGGTTTACAGCAGCAAAGGACAGAGTCAAAGAAATATAGAACACAGACAAACTGGGCTGCATCTAAAAGGGGAAAGCACTGAGAAATGCTGCCTGCAAACAGAGGAAGACAAAAAGGGAATCAAGGGAGCAGAAATCAATTAGCGCATGAATCCGAAATTCAGGGCGGAGGAACAAGAAAACAGGAACTAGGAACTAGGTACAAAGGCAAGGAACAAGGAACAAGGGACTAGTCACAACAGGAACACTGCAAACGATGACCAGCGCTGGACTGAAGTAAGACTGAGGCTTTTAAAGCTGCTTAACGAGCACACGCCTCGGGTGTGCTGATTGCTGCACCTGCCGCCACAGCTGTTACCTATCCTCCACCCAACCTTGTGTTGCAAGGGTGGAGGTGGAGCAGTGGGCCAGGCATTCTGGGAAGCATAGTCATTTGGTTAAAGAAGCATGCTGGCTGCCAAAAACCTGGAATGGATCCGGAAGGGAAGTAGCTGGGAAAATAGGGATTTAGCGCTCCCAAATCATCACAGCACTGTAGCATAAAGTTCGGAGGAAAAGTCCAGTAGGGAATAAACCCCAAATCATGCCCCCAAATGGTGGGAACGGGAGCGAAGGGAGCGAGTCGTGACAACTACGTTCCTTGTCTGCCCATTTCTTTTGCGAATGTTGACTTGCTTGATGAGCTTCTTTGGCTAATCTGTGTACCTCCTGTAGATCCTGTAGAACTCCGTCAAGAGGTGGGATCTTGGTAGAAGGAGAACTGAGCCAGGGTAAGTGTTGGGGATGGAACCCATATGTACAATAGAAGGGACTCATCTGGATAGAGGTATGCAGGGCGTTATTATAGGCAAATTCTGCCTGAGGGAGAAAGCAATACCATTCCTCTTGTTGAGGACTGCAGAAGCATCAGATATATTGTTCTAGGCTGGCGTTTAACCTTTCTGTTTGTCCATTGCTCTGCGGGTGATACCCTGAAGAGAGAGCCTTGTGAATACCCAGAATTTGGCAGAGAGAAGTCCAAAACTTGGATGTGAATTGGGGTCCTCTGTCCGACACGATGGTTCTGGGTAAACCATGTAAACGGACAATGTCCTGGAGAAAGGTTGCTGCCATCGCGGAGGCAGACGGTATCTGTTTGAAGGCTGAAAAATGGGCCAATTTGCTGAATGAGTCTATGGTCACCATGATTACTGTCATGCCATAGGATGAAGGGAGGTCTACTATAAAATCGGTGGATATGTGCTCCCAGGGACGAGCCGGTAAGGAATGCTGCTTCAACAATCCTAGGGGTCTTCCTGTTCGGTATTTGTTAGAGGCACAGACTGAACAGGTAGAAACGTACTGGTTTACATCACTTCTTAAGGTTGGCCACCAGAAACCTCTCCGTAGGAGGTCATATGTCTTCCTAATACCTGAGTGCCCGGTTAAGGGCGTATCATGACACCAAGACAGTATCTGTTCCTGTAGCTTCTTGGTCGGAATATAGAGTGCACCTTCATAGTAGTACAATCCGTCCTTGTCTTGGTTCACCTTAGATGGAAACTCAGTGCACATCTGATACTGTGGTACCAGATCTTAGAAAGGAAACCGCAGATGCCAACATAGTAAGGTTTGGGAAAATAAGCTCATGTCCCTTGTAGGAACCAGATTCTTCCCCCAGACTTCTTGACAAGGCATCAGCCTTCTTATTCTCTGTTCCTGGTATGTATGTAATCACGAAATCATACTGTAAAAAGAAATATGCCCATCTGGCATGTCTGGCGTTGGAACATTCCATCTGTTGCAAGACCCGAAGGTTACGATGATCCATTCGAATGGTAAATTGATGGTTAGCTCCCTGTAGTAGATGTCTCCACTCTTGGCAGGCCAATCTAATCGGCAAAAGCTCCTTCTCGATAACAGAATAGTTGCGTTTGCTACAGGTAAGTGTCTTAGAGTAATAAGCTACAGGGTGTTCATATCCATCTTCCTGCTCTTGAAGTAGGACTGCCCCTACTGCTCCTGAAGAGGTGTCCGTCTCCAGAATGTACGGTCTGGTCTGATCTGGTTGGACTAGGATGGGTGCGGTAGAAAAACATTTCTTTAGATATTGGAGCGCCCTTTGGGGTTCATCGCCAAAGATGAACTTAACACCCTTCTTCAATAAAGAGGTCAGAGGTAATACCTTGTTGGAAAAGTTGGGAATAAACCTCCGATAAAAATTGGCCAATCCTAAGAAGCTCTGCAGCTCCTTGATGTTAACTGGATTCTTCCACTCAGTGATCACCCTTACCTTGTTAGCATCCATTTCGATACCTTCCTTGGACAAAATGAATCCTAAGTAGGACACGGAAGTGGATTCAAAAATGCATTTTTCCGGTTTAACCAGCAACTGATGTGATTGAAGACGTCGTAGGACCTGTCTGACCAGTGATCTGTGCTCTGAAAGTGTCTTGGAGAAGATAAGAATATCATCCAGATACACTACCACAGATACAAATAGCATATCAGAAAAAACCTTGTCCATGTATCTTTGAAAGACTGCTGGAGCAGTTACTAGGCCAAACGGCATCACTCTATACTCGAAGAGTCCGAAAAGGGGTATGGAACGCTGTCTTCCATTCGTCCCCCTGTCTTATTCTCAGAAGGTGATAAGCCCCTCTTAAGTCAAGCTTTGTAAAGTATTCCGCTCCTTGAACCGCCTCCAGAATATCTCGAATCAAGGGCATGGGGTATCTGTGCCGGATGGTGACCTTGTTCAGACCCCTGTAATCTATGCAAGGGCGTAGTTCTGCCGAGTCTTCCTTTGGAATGAAGAACAAGGAAACACCACAAGCAGACTTGGACTCTTGGATGAGTCCGTTTTGTATGTTTGCGTCGAGGTAATCCCTTAATGCCTTCCTCTCCGGTAACGACAGTGGATATATCCTCCCAAAGGGAACCACTGCATCTGGTGTTAGGTCAATACAGCAGTCCTCAGCTCTATGCGGCGGGAGTTGTCTGGGTATGGTATCCAGGAACACCTCTGAGAATTCCTGATAGTGGAGAGGAACAGAAGCAACTGTGATCAGTTCTGGGATTCTGCTTATGGAAGACTCTGGGGTTTTTGAGACCAAAGGTAATTCAAAACAGTGTGATTTACAGAACTTGGAATCGAAGTGTACCTTGTTGGCGGTCCAATCAATGTGAGGGTTGTGCTTCCTTAACCATGGAATACCGATAACCAAAGGAAAATGGGCTGCTCAGATCTGATCGAAGACCAGAAACTCCTCGTGGTGGCTTAACCTCATTCTCAAGGGGATTGTCTCCTTAATTATCGGCCCAGACGACAAGGGTCTACCATCAACCCCTTCCACTGGGATAGGTGTGGCTTTAGTTCTAGTGGAGACAAGATGTTCCGCTGCCCACTTGGAGTCTATGAAGTTCCCTGCAGCGCCACTGTCAAGCATAGCTAATATCTCAGTGGGACCGGCATCTGTCAGCCAAAGGTGGACTCGGAATACCATCAAACTGTTATCCTCAGGAGTGTTTACTGCTCTTGTATGGTTGCAAGGGTGTTTGAGACTTCCCCCGAAACCTCCCTTGCTGTAGATCAGGGGTTGAAGTTTCCCTGTCTTCTAGGAGGTACTTCAGGACAGTCTCTTAATAAGTGCTTTGAAGAGCCGCAATACATACACAACCCATACTCTCTTCTTCTCTTTCTCTCTTCCTGCGTTAATGGTCCTCGGGTTGTTCCAATCTGCATAGGTTCATCAGTGGGATGAGAAGACCTGGTGGGAGGAATAGAAGAGGGTAGAGTGGATGGTCGAGAAGAGCCTCTGGTTCTCCTTCTTTCAGATCGTCTTTCCTTCAAACGAAACTCTATCTGAAGAGACAATGTCACCAGGTCCTGGAAAGACGCAGGTCGGGCTACTCGAGCTAGCTCATCCTTAATCTCTTCATGAAGGCCGCGTCGGTAAATGGTTTGCTGGGCGGAATCCGGCCAATCCACCTTGGCTGCCAGTCTCTGGAAACGGGAGAGATAGGTTTGGACGTCAGTGTTTCCTTGTTCAACATCTAAGATTGCTTCTAAAGAAGAGTAAAATACTTCAGGTCTGTCGAATCGTTCCTTAAACACCTCTGTAAAACGATCGTAGTCATCCAATATTGGTTAGTTTCTAGTTACAAATGGTGAAGCCCATGAAAGTGAATTTCCCATTAGATTGGCTATGATAGACCCAACCTTGGATCGAGCAGTCTCGTAGGTGTGGCTACGAAAGGCAAAATATACCTTACACGCATCGAGGAACTCCTTCATTCCTCTGGGGTGACCATCATACTTGCCAAAGGATAGAGGCATTGTAGGAAAGTCTCCACGGTCGTCACGATGCATCACAACCTGTTGTCAGAGGGCGATATTTTCGGTTCTCAGGGCCTGGACCTCCATAGTTAGATTCTGCATGGCTGCCACCAGTTCTTGATACTGTTCCAATGACGCCATGGTGGGTTCTGGGCATTGTATGCTGTCAAGTTTAAGAACTTCCTCCCCTCTTCCTCACCTGGCTCCTCAGAGATATACTCTATTGGGATGGTCTCGGTCTTCTTTCGTTCCTTCCGTGTAGTGGGAGTCTCTTTCTTGGGTGTCCTGATCTTCTTTTCGTGCAAGTAAGGTCTGGCCCCTCCGGTGGCCACCTTGGCAGAGAAAGAACCCTGTCCGCGGGGAACCCCGGGGGGCCAGCCCTAAATTCAGGGAAAAAGCACAAAGGCGGAAAAAACCCTGTATGTTCAGATGGGTTCAAATGGTTGTAATTCTCTTTCTTGAAGACCGGAAGGCAGTCGGCGTTGGTAGAGTATCAAGGGTATGTTTGTTAGTAGCTCTATTAATCCTTAGAGTTCGGATGAATTTCTGGAAATGGAAGCTCCAATAATAGAAAGATGACAATGAAAAATCTGATTGGAAAGGTGACAAGGAAGTGGTATAGAGAGAGAGACAGACAGTGCAAGTAGCGAGTACAGAACTAGAAGCAATAAGGTAAGCAGACAGGAAGATGCTTACGGAGCGGGAGACTGCTCAGTAAACGAAAATGAGATGCCGGGACCGGCTGCAGAAATTAGCAAGGACGTTGTAAACAAAGTAACCCGTAGCAAAAGATAAGGCAAGAAGACAGGAATCCAGAAGAGTATCCAAGCAAACATAGGAATGGAACCGGACAGAAAAGGAGGATACAAGGTAAGTAGAAAGTAGGAAGTAAGTAACAAACTACAAGGCTGGAATGTCAGGAGACGGCAAAGGATAGCAACGGTAGTGGACTCGGAAATAGCAGGAAAATTGAGTATACAAAAGGCAACGGGGAAGTAGACGTTCCGATAAGAAGGAACAGGAGGGCTGAAAAGGCAAAAGATGGGAAGAGGCAAGCGGAAAAATCACGGACGAAGTTTCCTCACGAACTGTAGCGTTGGTAAACAGATACAACGCGTCGGTTGGTGGGAGGAGTCAGAATATAAGGACTCGTCCGCCATATTGGGTGAGGACTGGAACGCGCGTACAGCATCAATGCCTCCAGCGTTTCCAGACCCTCCAATCCGAGTTCCTGACAGTTAAGGTTCTTGACAGATAAGCAACGGGGTGTTCCAAATCGTCCTCCATCTTCTGCTTCAACACTGCTCCTATAGCGTGATTAGAGGCATCCGTTTCCACTAAAAAGGGTCGACTTGTATCGGGTTGAGCCAAAAAAGGAGCTTGTGTGAACTCAGTCTTTAAACGCTGGAATGCAGTTTCTTGTAATGTTGACCAGACAAATGGGGTGTCCTTCTTTAGCAGAGCCACTATGGGTTGTACAATCTCGGAAAAGGTGGCTATGAACTTCCGGTATTCCGGTAGAAATTGGCTAGTCCTAGGAAGGATTAGATTTGTTTCACGGACGTGGGAGTAGGCCAGGCGAGAATGGCCTTTACTTTTGAAGGGTGCATGCCAATCCCCTCTGGACTAAGGATAAATCCCAGATAGTGCACAGAGGTAACGTGAAACAAACATTTTTCAGGCTTGGCTAAAAGGTGATGTTCCCGGAGTCTTTGTAGAACTGCCTTAACATGTCCTTCATGCTTCAGAGGGTCTTTGGAAAAAATAAATATGTCGTCCAGATAGACAATGACGAAGAGAAACAACATATCAGAGAACCATGGTTCGGGGGATTGTGGAAGGTAGAGTTGTCTGTATCATAAACACTTATGCGCCCAACCAGGACACAGCGACTTACTTCAAGACACTGTGCGCGAGACTCGGTGAAGGGATGGGGAGCACAGTAATCTGGGGTGGAGACTTTAATTGTGTGCTTAACCCCAGGGAGGACAGGTCGGATGACAAAATGGTTAGGCCCAGCCCAGCGGCCAAGGTGTTGCAGTCGCTGCTAGCGGATCTAGGCCTGGTAGACGTGTGGAGAGCGAGACACCCGGGTGGGAGGCAGTATTCGCACTATTTGGCTCCGCACCAACTGCACACGAGGCTCGACTACTTTTTTGCCACTCCAGACATTCTTACGGAGTGTGAACAGATTGACTACAGGGCGAGGGTCCTCTCGGACCACTCGCCCCTAATCATGCATTGGCGGCTGCGCCCCCCACGTGCACGGATTCCAACATGGCGCCTTCGGGCGGAAGCGCTACGGGATCCGGTATTCAAGGAGGACATGAGGGAGGAGATATTCGCGTACTTTGAGACGAACACAGGGAGTGTCAAATCGGCTGGTACTTTGTGGGAGGCTTTTAAGGTGGTGATGAGGGGAGTTGCTATCGCGAAGTCCAAGGGATTAATGGGCGGAATCCTGACCGACCTGCGAGAGGCCGAGATCGAGCTGGAAAAAGAATTGGAGAAGGGTGGGACCGATGTGGAAGTAGTTACTGAGCTGCAGCAGCGGTGCACTGGGCATTGGGACAGACTTTGTAACCTGAATTATACGAAGTACATTGAGAGGTTGCATGCGGGTGGGGACAAGACAGGCAGGCTCCTCGCTTGGCTATATAAGAGCGAAACCCCTAGGGCTCCGATCCGATCGGTCATCACTGAAGGGGGTGCGGAGATCGATACGCAAGAAGGGGTAAATGGGGCATTCGCAGAATACTACCAAACATTGTATGAAGATCGGGAAGGGGGGAGCCGAGAGGAGATAGATGAAGTACTCGGGGATATAGGCCTGCCCAGAATCAGCGATGAAGAGCGAGAGGAGATGGATGCTCCGATCACTCTGGAAGAGCTCAGAGAAATAGTGCGACAGCTGCCCACTTGCAAGGCCCCGGGGGCGGACGGGTTCCCCAGCGAGTTTTATAAGGCGTATGGGGAGGAGGTACTCCCACCCATGCTGGACATGTTTAATGAGGCGTTCGAGCTGGGACAGCTACCAGAATCACTCAGGGAAGCGGTCATAGTGCCACTCCCCAAGCACAATACACCGGGACACGGTTGCGGCTCCTATCGACCCTTGTCAATGCTGAACCAGGACAGCAAGAACCTAACAGCTGTCTTGGCGGCTAGAATGAGGAGAGTGATAGGCAAGCTGATTCACCCTGACCAGACGGGCTATGTCCCGGACAGGAACATTACCCACAACCATAGACGCCTACACAGAGTGGTCGAATGGGGATGTAGCAAAGACGGCGAAATGGCGATAGTGGCGCTGGATGCGGTCAAGGCGTTCGACTCTGTTCGTTGGCCGTGGCTGTTGGCGGCACTGGATCACTTCGGAATGGGGCCAGGGTACAGGAGGTGGGCCGAATTATTATATAGCGCGCCTCTAGCCAGAGTTCGTACGGGGGCAGTAGTGTCGGATAGGTGGCAGTTAGGTAGAGGCACCAGGCAGGGATGTCCTTGGTCCCCAATGTTGTACATCCTGGCCCTTGAGCCCTTGGCAATTTACCTCCGGCAACAGTATGACCCGGTGGGCATAGAGGTGAGGGGGGAGAGCCATCTGATATCCTTGTATGCCGACGATATGCTGTTGTACCTCCAATACCCTGAAGAGAACCTGCAATATGTCTTGGAGGTGATGGAGAGGTTTGCTTGGCTTTCTGGTATAGCGGTCAACCCTCGGAAATCCACCCTGTTCCCGCTGGGCGGCTATGTGGGGATACCGGCTGAGAGGTTGCCAGTATTGCGAATCCCATGGGCGACAGACACCTTTCGGTACCTTGGCATAGACGTATATCACACGACCGGGGAGGAACACAGGCACAATACTGAATTGGCAGTGGGGAGGATCGAGAAGTGCATGAGGTTTTGGGAGAAACTACCCTTAGCGATGATGGGCCGGGGTGCTATGCTTAAGATGGTCGTGCTACCTAGGCTGCTGCATTATTTCAATAACATTCCACACATGATACCCAAGGGGTTTTTTGCTAGACTACATGGGGCATGTAGAGATTTCTTATGGCAGGGCACGCGTAACAGGGTCGCATTGTGGAAATTGCAGAAGGCTTATGAGAAAGGCGGCTTGAGGCTGCCGAACTTTGAGGCCTACTACGTGGCAGCGCAGCTGCAGTACGTGGCCAAGTGGCTTTCGGACGACGAAACCCCGGAACATAGACTGTTGGGAAAGGACTGCTCCCCCTTCTACCTGCGAGAGATCATTTGGGTATCCAGCACATGGATGAGGGGGCGTCCTAAGATGTTAGCGTTGGGCAGGAACATGTGGCGAAGAGCCTGCCGGATGATGGGGGATCCCCTGCCGTGCATGCCGCAGCTGCCGCTGGTGGCCTTGGCAGGGGAAGACGGACAGCTTAGGGCCATCCTGCGAACATACTGGGAGGCAGTGGGGCTGGTCACTTTGGGGGACATTTGGCAGGATGGGGCCTTGGCGGAGTTCGCAGATTTGGAGGCGGGGGCGGGGCTGCATGCGGGGCAATACATGACGTTCCACAGAGTGGTCAGGGAGGTCCGGAGCACTTGGCCCGAGACCGTATTGGCTGACAAGCCGGATGCGACGCTGGAGATTATGTATGACGCATCCGAGGGCGGGCACGAGGTCTCCAGGCTGTACGAGATGCTGATGGCAAAGGTTGGGAAGGATTTGGGGTACCTGAGGTTGGAATGGGAAACAGAGATGGGGGCCCCGATGGCGGATGGGCAGTGGGAGCGCGCCCTGGGGTACCACAAAAAAGTATTGAGGAATGCCAGGTTTAAACAGATACAACTATATATCACGCATAGGGCATACATGACCCCCCTGAGAATTTCCAGATTTCGAGACGCTGGGCGCCAGGCGTGTCCCAAGTGTAACACAGAGAACGCTGATATGATTCACATGTTCTGGGCCTGCCCTGTGATTGCAACCTACTGGAGTGAAGTGGCGCAGAAGCTGGCAGGGAGGGGCATTGTACTTAAGATAGATTCGGCCTGGGCCTGTTTGCTTGGGGGGTACCCCAGGGCGCGCAAGCTTCGGCACGTGGAGAAGCTTAAAGATTTGGCTTATACACTTGCCAAACGCAGAATAGCCATGGGATGGAAGAATTGCCAGAGGCCACGGGTGGAGGTATGGTGGCGTGACCTCCAGAAATGGGCTGCTGCCGAGACGACAGCATGGTGGGAGGCCAGCAGGGTGGGAGGGGAGGAAGAGGTGAGCTCCCTCACGGCATGGAAGGTGCTATTGGCTGAACTGTTTAGTACGGGGTCGACCTCGGCTGGATCTGAGAGCGACGGAACCCCACCACACGGAACGGACAATGATGGTGGACACCCTACAGGCTCATAGGGGGGAGGGAAGGGGATTGTTAAGTTAATTCTGTTCTGTTTTTTCTTTCTTTTCTTTTTCATATCTGTTGTTTGGCCTTTGTTGTGGCTTGATGTGTTCTATTTATGTTCTGTTGCACTATGTGGTTATAAAATAAAATACATTTAAAAAAAAAAAAAAACATATCAGAGAACACCCTATCCATAAAACGTTGGAATACTGCTGGGGCATTGGCTAGTCCAAAGGGCATGACCAGGTACTCGTAGTGACCAAAGGGTGTTCTAAAGGCGGTCTTCCACTCGTCTCCTTCCCGGATACGGATCAAATGGTAGGCACCCCTGAGATCCAATTTGGTGAATATTACGGCTCCTCTCACAGCTTCCAGGATATCCGAGATCAGGGGCAGTGGGTACCGATCCTTGAGGGTGCATTGATTTAAACCTCTATAGTCGAGGCAAGGTCTGAGTTCCTTGGTATCCTTCTTGGGAACGAAGAACAATGAAGCACCCGCTGAAGATTTCGAGGGTCTTATGGTGCCGTTTTCAAGATTAGTGTCTAGGTATTCCCGAAGGGCCTTTTTCTCGTGTTCGGAAAGAATGAACATTCTGCTGAAAGGAATTACAGCTGAGGGATCCGTATCTATGGCACAGTCTTTGGGCCTGTGAGGGGGTAAGGGCTGGACTATGGCAGTAGAAAATACATCAGCATATCCCTGATAGGCCTCTGGAACTTGTATGACATTGGAAACCATGAGTGGTGTTTCTTGGTCTCTTGGTAGTTCTTTAGAAGTTACCGAGGAGGGATCCAGGGATAGATAGTGGGACATACAGAACTCTGAGCCCAGGAATAATGATCCTGCTGTCCAATTGATATACGGATTGTGCTTTTGTAACCAGGGCATACCCAAAACCATGGGGTAATGGGCTGACTTAATGATGTCGAATGTAATCCGCTCTTGATGATGGTTTATGGAAAGTTGGATCTCTTTAGTCTGCAGGCTTATGGGTCCTGAAGAGAGGGGTCTTCCGTCAATTGCTTCCATCGGCTGCATGGTGTTTTGTGTCTCGTACGGAATATGATGACTAACAACCCAGTCTTGATCAATGAAAATTACAATAGCTCCGCAGTCCACCAAGGCCAGAATGGGATAGGTCTTGTCTTTGGAGGGCGACAGGAAGGCCTGCAGTATCACCAAACTGTTTTATCCAGGAGAGTTCAAGGATGGAATTGATGTGGAGCAAACATCTCTCTCCTGAATCTCTGCTCCATTTAAGATCAGGAGCTGGCGTTTCCCGAACGCCGAGGAGGTGCCAGAGGACATTCCCAGAGCAAATGTTTGTCTGAAGCACAATACATACACAAACCCGTATGGATCCTTCTCAATCTTACTTGAAGTGATATGGGTCCACGAAAGGCTCCAATTTGCATGGGGTCAGGTTCTGGGGCTGGACTTGGGTTTGCGTCCGTTCTGGCTGTGCTCTCAAAGGACGTCTTGGGTGGGTTTCCCTTGGATTTCTTCCTTTCAGCCTTCCTTTCCTGGATGCGAAAGTCTATTTGCAAGGCCAGGTCCATTAGTGCTTGGAATGAATTTGGTCTGGCCACCCTGGCCAGTTCATCCTTGATCTCATCGTTTAGGCCTTTCCTGAACAGGGTAAAACTAGCCTCAGAGGACCAGCCTGCTTCCTTAGCCAATTGTTTAAATCTGGTCACATAAGTGAGCATATCTTGGGAGCCTTGTTGAAAGTCCAGCAAGCGTTCTTGGGCAGTATAGACCTGCTCTGGACGGTCAAACATGCCTTTAAGGCAGTGGTATTCAAACTGTGGGTCGCGACCCCCTAGGGGTCCGCGGGTGCATCCCAGGGGGGGCCTGAGAGCTCAGCATGAAAAAAGATTTTATTTTTTTAAATTTTTTTTTAGATTGGAAGAAATGGGCAGGGGTGGCCCACATGGGCGGGCTGAAGCATGAAACTGTCTCAGGCAACAATGAAAACGTGGCCCACAGTTGTAAATGGATATTCATTCCTTTAGTCACAGACTGGGCCTCATTACTACTATGGCGGACCAGTAACAACGGTGCTGGTAAGCTACCGGCACCGTTGCTACCGTTCCGCCATAGTAAGAGTTGTGCTCGTGGGTGCTTGACAGCCCCCGCCAGGTCTGACCTCAGCTTGTCGGATGCACCAGCACCGTTATTAACGGTGCCGGTGCATCCGAGCTCCCCCTTCCCATTTGAGGCATATGGGGCTCAAATGGGAATGGGGATCTACCGGGACCTTCGAAAGGGCAATTATCATGTCCGCCTAACTCGGCATGACCTAGTAATTGCCCATTCGCGGGTGCCAGACCCGGATGCAACTCCAGTGGCAGCCGTGCCGGTTTTACCGGCACAGCTACCGCCAGAGTAGTTATGAAGCCCACTGTTTCAATAGTACCCAAAGGGGTGCTTTGTGTTAAAATGTAAGTAAATTGTGATATATTCAGCAACAATGGTCAACATTACTAACTGCATAGTGGCCCCTCACCCATTATGGAGGAGCTAAGGAGCCAGCCCAGTGAAACAGTGAGCACTCCCTCAGCTGCTTTATCCAGCTAATGGAGTGCTCCTGGGCTGGCTGAACTGTCAAAGGGAAACACTGTTTCCCTTTGACAGTTCAGTTTAGTTCCCCAGCCGCACATGCTCACTGAGCCATGCAAGTGCTGGGGCGTTTTGCTTCGCCAGCATTGCATAGCTCATTGGAAATGCTGGCTGGGGCACTGCATGTCTGTATGTCCGAGGGGGAGCTCCTGCGCCTCCTCGCACATACGGACAGAGCAGCTGGAGCAGCACCCACACACAGGCCAATGCAGAAGGTGCGTTTATGTTCATTGTTTTTATTTAAACATGTGTATGGATGCGTTATGAGTGAGTGTATGGTGATGGATGCTCATGTGAATGATAGAGTGATTGCTGTATGAATGTGCAGCGCCTTGCATATACACATAATCATGTTCATTGTGTTAGGACCAGTGGGGCCCAGGGGACAGGGATGGTATCTTTTTACCGGACATCTATCATTCAAAACCCTCTGCCTTGTCCACAAGGCTTTCTGGGGCCTCGGTCCAAAATACCTTCAGCTATTCCTCCGCAAATACCTCCCCTCTCGAGCTCTTCACTCCTCTACCTCCAACTCCCTCAGGGTCAGTCGTTTATCAAAGAAACGAGCTGGGGGTAGATCTCTGTCTTCGGCTGGGGCCTCCCTCTGGAACAGCGCCCTGCCACTCTAAAACTTGAGGAGAACCATCTTTCTTCCTGCACTTATCAGACCTACCCTGTCTGCTGCCTTAACCGTAGCACTTGCAAATTGCTGGCTGCACTACCACTGTTTGTTGCCTTTATTATTTATTTATTGTTATTTATCTGTTTCTCCTCTGCTTCGCACTTTCCACTTCTCCCCCCTTCCATGCACTTTTCCCCTCACACTTGCGCGTTCTCAATGTCACTGGGCCTAGTAAGATCGCTGTTTTATTCTCCTCTGTTCCCCTCCCTTGCCTTGTCACGCTCTGAAACACTTGTGTACGAGCGCGATAGAAATAAAATATCAATGCCTGCCCCCTGGACTCCCAGCAACAATTACAAACTGTTTGGCTATTTACCCATTTTTTGTTAAAAGTATGCTCTACAATGCAACATTTTAACCTATTATTTAAAAAAAAATTCACAGGGGGAAACCCCCCCGAACCTCCCCTTAATGCCCCTCCACTTAAAAAAGATTCACCAGCCGCCACTGGCCCTCAGACTGTGTTGGGAACGGGATGGGGGAACCGAGGGACTATGGTGGGAGCACAATGGGCGGGAACCATGGGATAGTGATGGGAGCAGAGTGGGGAGAGCCCTGGGTGTGTGATGGGGTGGGGAGAGACCAGCGACTGGGTAGGAGTGGGATGAGGGAGCCCAGCGACTTTGATGGGAGCAGGTGACGGCGCGCAATATATACTGTCCATTTGGCATTTCTGGGGGGTCCCGACCTGCCCAAATTTTGCTCAGGGGGGCCCTGGCCAAAAAAGTTTGAAGACCACTGCTTTAAGGGCCTGTATGAACCCATCGTAGTCGTCTAGAAGGGCATCGCCAGAGTTAACAAGGGGTGTTGCCCAAGTTAAGGCGTTGCCGGAAAGGTGGGATATGATGAAACCCACCTTAGCCCTAGGAGTCGAGAAATAATAGGGCTTAAAGGTAAAGTAGACCAGGCATGAATCCAGGAATCCGCAAAGTGTTTTTGCCGAACCATCATACTTGTCAACAATACCGTCCAACAGGGCACCCTCCTTTGTAGCAGAATCCCGGGACAAGACCAATTGTTTGAGCGGGGCGTTTTCCGCCTTAAGATTTTGAACCTCGGTTGATAATTCTTGCATACGTCGCATTAAGTCCTGCACGGCGGCTTCCATCTCATTTTTAGGTTCGATCGGGTGGCGTCTCAAACTGTCAAGGAGTTCCCCCCTTCTCACCTGGGTCCGGTGTTTGCCGGTGTCTTCGATCGCTGCCTTCTTGCAAACGCTCCTGGTCTTGAACAGCGCTGCTCGAGTCTTGTCTGGTTCCAGGTTGCGTTTAGTTCCGGGATCGCAGAGTCCAGGAATCTGGGAGACTGGGAAAGGCTAGAAATGCCTTGAACCAGGAAGGGGGGAAGGGACAGGAGTGGGTAATAGCAATGGGACAAAGGAAACAATGCCGCGAACTACGAACACACGTCTGGGCTACTTTGCAATAGCATTGAGACACGCGGAGTCGCGGAAGGCGTGGTCTACAAATAGATCACGCCGCGTTCAGCGCATGGAGCGAGCAAAGGCTACAGCTCTGAACGGCATGTTGGAAGTAGTACAGAATGTAAGCCCTGTTGAGACAAGGACCAGGAGGTCCAAAAGGGGCGTGATCTGAAGTTCATGACACCGCAGTGATTCCCTTTGGTAGGATGTTTATCCTATCAGAACCTGAAAAGAAAGCCCTTCGAGAGTACCTGGACACAAATCTTGCAAATGGCACCATACACAATCTAAATCTCCATCAGGGGCCTCCCTGTTCTTCGTTCCTAAGAAAGACACCAAAGAACTCAGACCGTGCCTGGATTATCGAGGTCTAAATCAGTGTACCCTTAAGGACCGCTATCCGTTGCCCTTGATCTCAGATATCCTGGAGGCAGTAAGAGGTGCAGTTGTTTTCACCAAGCTGGATCTCAGAGGCGCCTATCATTTGATCCGTATCAGGCCAGGAGACGAGTGGAAAACAGCCTTTAGAACACCCTTTGGGCATTTTGAATACTTAGTCATGCCCTTTGGACTTGCTAATGCCCCAGCGGTTTTCCAACGCTTCATGGATCGGGTGTTCTCGGACATGCTGTTCATTTTTGTGATCGTCTACCTGGACGATATTCTAATATTCTCGAAGGACCCTCTCAAGCATGAAGAACATGTTAAGGCAGTATTACAACGCTTACGCGAAAATAAGCTCCTGGTGAAACCCGAGAAATATATCTTCCATACCTCTACCGTTCACTACCTAGGTTTTGTCCTTACTCCAGATGGTATCGGGATGGATCAATCCAAGGTTAAGGCTATACTATCCTGGCCTAGCCGGCTTCTGTGAAACAGATACAATCCTTCCTGGCCTTGGCTAATTACTATAGGAAATTCATACCTTCCTTTTCCGAGATAGTCCAACCCATCATTGCCTTGTTGAAAAAAGATGTTCCCTTCCATTGGACCATAGCCCAAGAGAAAGCCTTTCAACAGTTAAAATCTGAATTTACACAAGCTCCCATCCTGGCTCAGCCTGATGTCAATCGACCATTCATAGTGGAGACAGACGCCTCCAACTACGCCATTGGAGCCGTTCTAAAACAACAACTCGAGGACAGCTTGGAACATCCCATCACCTACCTTTCTCGGACATTAACTCCTAGTGAAACCAATTACTTCGTCTTGGAAAAGGAACTGCTAGCCATCCGCCAGGCCTTCACAGAATGGTGTCATCTACTTCTAGGAGCCAAATTACCGGTCCATGTCCGCAAGGATCATCGAAACCTACAAGTTTTGCAAGCCTTGGAATGTAGGAATAGCCGTCAAGCTCAGTGGACTTTTTTTTTGCACAATATCAGTTTCAGATTCACCACGTCCCTGGAACCCAAAATATAATAGCTGACGCCCTTTCTCGACGTCCAGACTACGAACCTCCGGAAGATCGGACATATCCCAAGATGTTTCCTCATACCATATTTGTAGCTCAAGCAACAAACCTCCTGGAAGAGATTTGCGTGCAAACTCAGACTTCGGAACTTTGGAAAGGACTTTCAGAGAAGAATCAATGGGACTTAAGAATCAAGGACGGATACTTGTTCAAGGATACTAACCTGGTCATCCCCACACAGAAACTACAACAAAGGAAATTAAATCTCTGCCATGATACTCTTCACTCCGGTCATCGTGGTATTTCCAACACCCTCCGTCTAATACAAAGACAATTTTGGTGGCCCAAGATGAAGACAGACGTACAACTGTACATTCAATCTTGTTCCGTCTGTAATCAGAACAAACATGATACCCAGAAGCCAGCAGGTCTCTTATTACAGCCAACACCACCAACAAGACCTTGGGAAATCATAGCTACAGACTTCATTGTGGAATTGCCGCCTTCCAGAGGTTATACCACTATCAAGGTCACCATTGACCTATTCACTCATATGGCTCACTTTCCTCCTCAGTATAAATTACCATCCTCATCAGAACTTGCTGGTATTTTACTGGAACACATCTTCCGACTGCATGGACTTCCTTCCAAGATCATATCAGACAGAGGAC
Source organism: Ambystoma mexicanum (assembly GCF_040938575.1). Taxonomy (NCBI): domain Eukaryota; kingdom Metazoa; phylum Chordata; class Amphibia; order Caudata; family Ambystomatidae; genus Ambystoma; species Ambystoma mexicanum. The sequence goes on from NC_090939.1 coordinate 9,833,151, forward strand.
CACAGTATATCTCACAGTTTTGGAAACACCTCTGCAGGATATTAGGGATCCAACAAGCTCTTTCCTCGGGATATCATCCCAAACCAATGGTATCACAGAACGAGTGAATCAAACCCTTGAACAATATCTTTGTTGCTTCTCTACCAAAGTCTAGGATGATTGGTCACTTTTAATACCAGTGGCCGAATTCGCCTACAATAATTTGGATCATTCAGCTGTTAAGACCAGCCCTTTTTTCTGCAGCCAAGGATTCCACCCTTCGGTCTTACCTTCTGTTCTTCCACACCCAACACCTGTTCCAACCGTCAATTCCTGGATCGAAACACTCATCAATGTACAGGAAGACGCCAAGGAACATCTTGAGAGTGCGCGAATCCAAACCAAGCACTATGCAGATTCAAAGAGAAGACCAGGACCTTCTTACTATATTAGGGGTAAAGTATGGCTATCCTCGAAACTTCTGCCCCGACATCTCAGACCGAATAAGTTGGCTCCCCGGTATTATGGGCCCTTCACTATAAAAGAAATCATTAATCCTGTGGCCTTTCGACTCCAACTTCCGGACTCCTGGAAGAAGATACATCCAGTTTTTCACAAATCTCTGTTGAAGCCATTCATCCAAACCACCCGGACTACTCTTAGACCTAGTCCTGTGATTGTCGATGACCAGCTGGAATATGAAGTTTCTGGTATTTGTGACTCCCGATATAGACGAGGCCGGCTTCAATACCTGGTGGAATGGAAGGGCTATCCACCCAGTGAACGTACCTGGGAACCAGTCTCAAATTTAAACTCCCCCAGATTGCTCAGAAAGTTCCACCGAATACATCCAGGTAAACCCGGTGGAACGGGTTTTAGAAGGGGGCATGCTGTCATGATCCATCGATCACGCCCCTTCTGGTCTTCCTGGTCCCTGGCACGTCGGGGGTTACTCGCTGTAGTACACCCAACATGGCCGTATACACAGAACGCGGTCTATCAGCCTTTACGTCCTATGCAGCACGTTCTATAAATTAGCTACTCCCCTGCGGTTCCGCGCGTCTCAACGCTACCGATAGCTGTGGCTTGACGTGTGCCATTGTTCGTTCTCTTGGAACTGTGTTGCTCTCTGATTCCCGGACTTTCCTCCTACTCTTATTCCTTCTACTTCCTTGATCATGTTCTTTCCGCATTCCGCGCAGACCGCCTCCGTGTGCTGCCATCTTCCAAGTTTCCTGGAGTTTCCTTTGATCCCGGACGAAGTAGCTGAACGAATCCGGGAATCCGAAGACGGCCGAGTGGGCTTGTACAAGACCCGAACTGCACGGACAAAGACCCCGGCTAAGGATTCCGCAAAGCAAAGGAAACAGGTGAGAAAAGGGGAAACCTGTGACAATATCAGCTGTTGACCAAGACTGTGAATAAAATAATCTCAAGTTAAACAAGAACAAATCTAAAAATCTAGGAAGGTTAGAAGTTCTACGTAAGTGTTTATGGAGGTAGTACCTTTGGAGCAGTTTGAGAAATACCTCTATCTGGTGTGATGTTCGGCCTGCATCGTTATGTTAGAGGAGGTGTGAAGGCATCATGAAGTCGACACAGTCAACATGCAGTTTGAAGATGAGCATGGGACGGTATGCGAAAGCGCGGTGTGCGCGATGCTGTCCGATGAGTAATGAGCGATGCGTTGTTTCGCCTTTTATATTGCTAACCTGTGTCTTTTCTCTCCTTGCAGGTTGTGATGTTCCTCGCCGAGCGCCGTAATGTTCCAGCAATGATACTGACCAGGAGATGACTACCCAGAAAATAATTGTGTGGCTTTCTTCATTCGGGAGGAAACGTGAGTAAACACTTACTAATGCTGTCTTTCTTTCTCCTCTTTCCAGGTTATGGTATTTCAGGATGCATGCGGTGCGGGATGATGGAGTTCGTACCTTCAGGTGAGTGGAACTGAAGTCAGCGATGGATTGAAGACAGGATACTGTTCCAGGTAAGTTTTGTATTGTTCTTTCTCTCTCAGGAGGTCCTTGGTTTCAGGTAAGCTAGCATCAAAGAACTGGACACGGTGAGCGTTACGCTGCCCACAGCAGAATAACGCAAAGCATGTTCTGCTGTTTGGGTGTGGTTTAGATAGTCTCAGGTAAAGTAGTTCAGGTAAAATAGTCCCAGGCCTGCCACACCCAAAGTAGTCCAGGTAAAGTAGTCCCTGGCCTGCCACACCCAAAAGACTAGACCGCATAGCTCAGTTTCTTGTAACTGAGCTATGTGTGTTCCTCCATGTTGGCTGAACCCCACCCCCAAGTTAAATAGTCCCAAGTAAATAGTCCCATTCTAATGTTGGTCTTCGTGATGGTTATGAGCCTGGCGCCAAAGGCGCCAGGACTGACTCCAAGAGGGTCTTGGATGAGGTTTTAAGGCCCTTGACCTGGCCCTAACTGGAAGGCTGACTTGCCAGTGAGGGCCAGGGGGCAAGGGTCATGACAGTTTACTGGTATCAATATTTTCTCTGGCTTTATCACAGTTCATTACTTCATTGTTGTACTTATTCAGTATTTTTCCCTAATTGACTTAAATGACGGGATTTCACATAGTTACAGTCTCTTTCCTTTATCCGTTTATCATATATAGCAAATATCCCCCTGAAACCTGTGTCGGTACACCCCAGGGCTCCCAGCACTCCTGGGCAGGCTCACTGGTGTTGATTGGCATGTCTGACAGGTGGTGTGGGGCTGCAGCACTTATGTCTCTGGGAAGCATTCTCTGTCCTGCCATTCCTCCCGTGGCTTTGTGGACAGCTTCTCTCTCACCCACTGGTATAGCCAATGCAACTCACTGCCTCCATGACACCGCCAGCCCCTTCTATGCTGCGGTTCGTTCGGCTGTGCTCCTCCGGCTCTCACCCGGCCTCTCCATTTAATAATAATAATAATAATAATAATTCAGCATTTATATAGCGCTACGAACCTCAGGCATCTGAGCGCTGCTTATTATTACCCACGCTGTGTGGTGCTCATTTATCGACCTTGGAAGGATGAAAGGCTGAGTTTGACCTTGCCGGGAATTGAACCTGCGTCCGCAAGCTCTGCACGGATGTTAAAGTAAACGCACTACTCGCTGTGCTATTTGACAGGCTATCTATTTGCTTCTACAGTTCAAAGGGAAGCACCACATTTCCTCTGCAGAGCTTTCTCGTGCCGGCCTGCTTTCCATCTGACTTCCCAATGCACTTGCTCTGCATCCCTCTCCGGCTTCCGTGAGTTTTACTTCCACACAATGGCTCTCTACTTCACGCCCCCCCTTATGCTTCTAGCACTGGCTTTTAAATATCCCGCCAGTTGGATTAGGTCCTTGACACCTAGACTCTGCAGAGTTAGTTCTGCAGTCTATTGTCAGTCTGTGTTGCATCTTCCTCATCCCAGTACCAAAGTGGTGTTTGTGTGTGTGTTGTAGTGTGTGTGATGTATGGCTCTGGGGTTTCTCTTCCTGATCCTGGTACAAAATTGGTGTTTACTTGGAGGTAAGTCATGCAAAAGATAGGGAAGGGACTGGTAATAACCTACAAAGGCCGGGTGGACATTGGATTCATCAGAAAAGGGAAATGGGGATACCGTTTCTTGCCCGAGGGTGCTTCGTCCCCACTCTCCAAGTCTCCTCCACCCAGGTGATCCTCCCTCGCATATCCACCCCCAGGGTCAGGATCCGATTTTGACGGCCTTTCCCATGTCACCTGGGAGGAGGATATGTTGCGAAAATAAGTGAGGATGCCCTCAAGATTCCTCAGAGAGGGTCTGAGTTAGGGTGGAGGAAAAAGTAAGTGAGAGGTGTGAGGACGGGGAGGTCCTCAGTGACAATAAAGTGGAGGTTGGATATAGTCCCTCTGTGTGTGGGTTGTGAGAAACCTGAGGGTGTCTCACCTGCTAGTCCCAGGGGATCTGTCATCCAGGTGGCCAGGAGACGGCCTTCGCTATTGGATCCAGTTCCTGTGGGTGGACCAGTGCAGGAGGATCACAGGGCTCGTGGTCCTCGGGGTGTGGAAGTGGGACACCGACGGGTGAGAAGACGCAGTATCACCCATTTTATAACACCTTTTCCCCATCCTACCCAGTAGGATACTCAAACACTCTACCCCGCCTTTTCCGACACGGACACTTTCGCACTTTCGCAAAAGACGACGGACAAACACCAAAGCCATTTACCTGACATGTCCCACCACAAAGGTCAGTCAAAGTCAGGCAATTGACCACCAGAGTCACACACACCTGATGGCCCTTTCCCTTCTCCACAGGGATAAAAGGTGGAGACGAGAGCACAATACTAGCAAGGCAGACTGCACAACGAGAGAGCTAACTCAGCATGGCAGTCCAAGAGGAGGATGACAAGGAGGGAAGCAACCTTGCCGCCCTTTCCGACCAAGGCCTGTGAAACCTCAGCGGAAGGAATCATAGGACCGCGATCAATAGCCAGCGTGTGTTGCAGCAGATGTCAACGGCTCAAGGGGATCACAAATTAGAACAATTAAACTGGACTCTACATCCACTCTATTCACTAACCTCTGCACCTCGCTTTCCCTCTCCATTCTCCCTTCCGGGCCAACCCATACCCAACTCATACAGCTGGACACACCCTGGATGACCTCACACACACTGACCTCTCTCTCTCCCCATCAGTCACCTCTCTATCCTGGTCAGACCTGGTCAGACCACTGTACCGCTGTCAATCAAAGGAGGGTTTGTCAATCTGGAAAAGTGAATACCCTTCGTTTGGATGATAGACGTAACTTGGTGGCCGAAGCCAACCGTCTTATGCACAGAATTATAGAAATACAGACTGCTATGCTTGACCAAAAAGCGGCCATTTTAAACGTAGCAAGAATCGCCATTTTGCTTGTTAACCATTGCTCATTGCTTTCTGTCTAAACTGCTTTGCAGCTTGCAATTCTTGCGAATTCTGCTTACTCTGCTCAACTGTTAACATTGTTATCTGAATATGAAAAGGGCAGGGCCGCGGGACTGAGGAGTTCGTTGAAACTCCTCATGAGCAGCCCAGAAAGGAATGCCCACGCTCCCTCTCTGTAGCCTTGAGGGAGAGCTGCAGGGAATTTAATCATTTCACAGCTGCCAGCCAGTCTCGTACTATGGTAGAATATGTTAGAATAAAGCAGCTAAAGGCTTGAATTATGCTCCTCTTACGGCCCCCCTTCACAAAACCCTTTACAGCGTGTCAGCTCCCAGGACACGAATAGCACCTCATAGATAGCAAGGTTTGGAATGTGACTCTTCCCCCGTGTGCAGCTTGCTTCCAAGAACAGAAGCACTGTGTTCTGTTCAACTACTAGAAGATGCCTCAGCACGTTCTTAATTGCACATTGTCACTAGAATAGACATCGAAAGTGTCATAATTGTCATACTCGTCGGATATGTCCATCATCATCCCGAGTTCAAAGAAACTCAATAAAAGGGGGGTGTTAAACATGTCATAGCTGATTGTATGATATGCATTTTGTATATATGTAACTGATGTACGTAATTCGCTCTCTTGTGTCCCTCGAGGTCTAGAAAATACACGTTGCGGGGCGTGAGACCACAGTTGGCCAATTGGGACTATTTTGCTTGCAATAAACCCTAGCATTGGGAATTTGAACCTCGTGTCTGGCGCATCTTTTCGTGTATGGTTATTGCCTTGTTTCCATATCGCGAGGGACCCCTAGGGGCCCCTTTCAGGATGGCACCCGAATAAGGACCCTTCCCCACTTGCCCCATCGTATATGTTGTAACGGAGTAAAGGCGGAGAACGGCGAGGACGGGACGATCGAGCCAGGATCAAGAGGTGTACGGGGCGCCCTGTAGAAGTGAGGAGAGATTCCTTCGCAGATCTGCACACATCTGATCCCTGATCGACGTATCGGGCCAGAGGGCAAAGGAGGCGAGGGTCCCGAAACGAGGCAGAAGCCAGAGAAGCGCAGACACGACTTTGGGAGAAGTTGCATCAGGACAGGTGACTTGTTTTATCAGGTGAGTCATTCCCCGATTCAAACGAAAACCTGATTTTTGGTAGAGTGTTGATTTTGCAAATTCAAACATCCAGAGTAAGTTTGAATAACCAAGGGGAAGGTTAAAAACATGCCTGGAGTACTGTCCACTTTAGCGGGACTTTTCCTCTGCGGTAGACAGTCCTTGGAAAATGGCCAAAGTTCACCGCCTGGGGGAACGCCGGCTTATGACATGTATGCAAAATATGGTCTGGGTGCGATAATATTTTGTGAAATTTGGCATAGGCAAACTAGAAAGCAACAGGACCATCAGTGGCCGAATAATGGTAGCTTTGAGATTGCGAGGATAGATAATCTAGAAAGGGTGTTGATAAGGAAAAAAGCGCGACCCGCAGCTTTTGAGACTATCAAAGATTGGAGGAGGGAAGCAATGCTCCGATTTAGGAGTAGAGAGAAGCATGCGCGTAGGCACAAATCGAAGCTTGAGGTAGCAGAAGAAAAGGAGGAGGAGGAGTGGACGGCAAGTCTAAGACGGGAAGGGAGACGTGAGCAAATGAACATAGAAGGAATATACCCGCAGCGGGAACTACACATAGAAGACGAATTAATGGAACAGGTATTAACCCATACGGGTCGAGGCCCAAAACCAGAATCGAAACCAAACACGCCAGTAGTGACTGCGCAGGCCCAACCAGAAGCTCTCATAGCCCCTCCCGTAGCCAAGGACTTCCCCTCACGCAAGCATTAACCTACGCCCCACCTTCAGCTCGAGCCCTCCCACAAGCGCAGACCGCAGACGCGCAATTTCCCAGCACCCAGGAAGGCCCTTCACAGATGCCACCTGTGTCACTTGTCCCATCCGCACCTCCCGCTCCAGAGACAGATTCAGCACCATCCGCCCCTCCCGAAGCCGAAATTGAGACCGGGGAGGCGAGAGGCGGGGCTGAAGGAACAGGATTTGGACGGGTAACTCGAAGCGCGATCAAAGAAAGAAAGATTGAATTACAGCAAGAGGCAGAAATGTACATAGAAGGTAATGATGGGACGGCAGCATTGGCCTCATTAAATGGGCACCGAAGAAGCAACGAGAGACAGGTAGTGTTGGAATACATGGGAACATTTTTGGTGGGAGAATGGAAAAAGTTACTTGAGAAATTACAGCCACAACGATTGTTAGATTTGAACCAATTAGCATGTTGTAGAGTAAAAGATGAAGAAGTAAAGGAACATGTGAATGGACTTTTTGATCTTAAAAATGAGTTGGATAATGATTATGCTGAAATGTTTGCTGCACCTGGATACAGGGGTTGGGATATTAGAAGAGATGGGAGAGGGACGGTAGAACCATACATACAGCGGAGACATTCAATGTCATCTGTACAGAGGGGCGACAAGCTGAAAGTACGTATACGGGAAGTGATAAAGTGGATGTCGAATCCTAGTATCCCAACAATGGTCATACATGACATATTTGACGAATATTCCATGCCAATGAAAAGAAAGGCGCTGCAATCGATGGCTGAACATTTAATAGACAAGGATATAAAAAACAATAAGGCTAGCCCACCCGAGATACTAGCGGTATACAAGAGAGCATTCGAGCGAAGTACAGGAGAAACGGGCCTATCAATGGACTTAGGAATTCTATTGAACCTAAGAGAAGGGGGAGGGAACGTGAGTGGGGCATTTCAAATGAGAGAGGTTCCGCCCACGTTTGTACCAAAAGTAGAGGTCCCTGCGACTGGTACAGTAGGAGCGCAGGTAACACCAGCCCATTTCACCGCCCAGTATGTGCATGTCCCCTTTTCCAGGCAAAAGGTGAATACTATAAGACAGACGATTCCCGATATAAGAAAGAATCCAGCAGATTTCTACAAGAAAGTAGAGTCAACCCTGAGATCAGCAGTGCTTACTATGAGCGATATAGATTTGATTTTCCCAGTGATTTTGCCAGCAGATATATGGAAACAGATAAGGACGGTAGATGACGTGGGGGCTTTTGACGCCACATGGGCGGAGTTACTATTGGAGGACAAAAATAAAAAAGTAGGGGAAAATCCGGGAACCTGCATGGCAGATCTACCAGAACGGATAATGCGGAGATTGAGGGAAATAATTCCAGAAAAAAGGATTCAGTGGGACAAATTAACTACATGTGTACAGGGCAAGGATGAGCCAGTAACGGATTATTTCAATAGATTTGAAGGAGTATTCACAGACTTCAGTGGGCAGGATGTGAGCACAGAGTCAGGGAAAAGGCTATTTGTTGATACATTTGTGAGGGGACTAATATCACCAATTCAAGATATGTTAATGACGTCGGAAAGTTCCTGGGCAGCAAAACCGGTGAGTGAGATATTACACATAGCCCAATATTACGAGAACAGGGTAAATGTGGCGAAAGAAAGAGAGGTGAAGGATAGAGTAAATTTAAAAACGAGGGTGTTACTGCAGCAGGTAATTGATACAATAGAGGTAGAGGGAACGCGCAAGGCAGAGGAAATTTGAATAATATGCACGGGGTGTCATTGGGATTAAACCAATGTGCGTACTGTAAAGAGGAAGGACACTGGCGAGCGCAATGCCCCCACCTACAGAATAGAGGTGGGTTTGGCCAGAGAAGGCCTCATAGAGGACATCAGGGGTCAAATGGCCCAAGCAGAAGTAACATGCAGCAGCAGGGATATACCAATGGAGGTACTCAAACCCAATCCCATGGTCAAAACCAAGCTCAACAGAACCAGGCATTGAACCAAAGTGTTCCGAACCAAAATCAGGGCGGGCAGGGCCAACAGAGAAATGATCAGAGTGGAGGACACAGAGGGGGAAATGGGAATATTTTTGATACACAGCCAAACACGTATTATAGCAGCAGCGGTGACTACACATCGGACGATGTGTTATTTTCACAATAGGACAGCCCACGGCAGGGGTCGGAACCAGTGTCTATTCCCGTGAATCAGAGAGGACCCTACATAGAAATGAGAGTCGGGAATAAGGAGCACTGTTTCCTTGTAGATACAGGGGCACAGAAGTGTTCGATAGACCACCACTTGGTTCCAGAGATCCCACTGTCGGGGCAAAAGAATGTTTCTGTAGGGTTCGCAGGTACACCAGTAATTAACCCCATGTCCGAAGCTGTCCCAATTACAATAGGACCATTTACGGAACAGTGTCCATTTCTTCTGACAGAAAATTGTGGGGAGAACTTGCTAGGATTAAACTTGTTGAGAAAATTGGGGGCAGTTATACCTTGTACGGCAGATGGGGTGTTCCTCACGATTTGGCCTCACGATGCACCGGTGATGGAATTTATGTCAGAAGCGTTACCAGAAGAGCTAAGTAGAGTACCAACCTGTCTGTGGGCAATGCATGATAACGATGTAGGATGCTTGAAAATAGAGCCAGCAAAAATAACTTTGAAAGAAGGTGTTACATTACCACGAATTCCCCAGTATGAAATTTCTGTTGAAGGTGAGAAAGGATTAAAGAGTATTGTTACTGACCTGGTGAGATTGGGGGTGGTTGAAGAAATTGCAGGTAGCACGTGCAACAGCCCGATTCTTCCAGTTTACAAGAAAGGAGGCAATGAAGTACCATATTGTTTCATAATTGATCTGTGCGTATTGAACAAAGTGGTAGACCCACAATTCCCTTTGGTCCCAGATGTCACAACAATACTGACAATGATACCGGCCACTGCAGAATACTTTAGTGTAGTTGATTTGAAGAACGCGTTCTTTAGCATTCCAGTGGATAAAAGCAGTAGATATCTGTTCGCGTTCACTCTAGGAGGTCGATCATTCACATTCACATGCATTCCACAAGGATATACAGAAAGCCTGAGTATTTACAGCAGAGAGCTAAAAGAGCAGCTAGACATGCTAGAATTACCCAAAGGTTGCGTGCTCTTGCAGTACATAGATGACTTGTTACTAGCTGCTGACACAAAAGAGATCTGCAAAGAAAGTACTATATTACTACTGACACACCTAGCGACCCATGGTCACAAGGCGAGTTTGAAGAAATTCCAGTATAATCAAAAGGAGGTGTCTTATTTGGGTTACCTACTTTCGAAAGAAGGGAGAAGATTAACACCAGAACGCATAGAAAGTATTTCTAGTATGCCTATTCCAAAAACTCGAAAAGGAATGAGAGCTGTAATAGGCATGGCCTCTTATTGTCGGCAGTGGATCAGTAATTTTGCGTTGATTGTGAAGCCGATGATAAAATTAACTAAGAAGGATGCAGTGATGCCTTTACAGTGGGATGAGGAATGTCAGAAAGCGTTTGAGCAATTGAAAGCTGCATTGTGTGCTGCACCAGTTTTAGGCACTCCTAACTATAAAAAGATCTTTAGACTATTTGTGAGCGAGAGTGAAGGATGTGCATTGGCGGTTTTGACACAGGAACAAGGTGGAAGAAATAGGCCGTGCGGCTATTATTCTTCTGCGCTGGACCCTGTAGCGCGCGCACTACCACGATGTTTGTGATCTGTTGCAGCGGCTGCTGCGTCAGTGAAACAAACGGAAGGAATGGTATTGGGGCACACTTTAATTCTGATGGTGCTACAAGCTATAGACGTTCTATTAAATAGAACACAGACGCAACACCTCACTTCTGCCAGACTAACAAGATATGAGCTCATCTTGTTTGCACCCCACATCCAAATTATGAGGTGTAGTGCCTTGAATCCTGCAGAATTAATGCCACTGCCCATAGCAGAAATTGGTGACAACGAATCACCACCCCATGATTGTTTAATGGTCACTGAAGAAGAAACAAAGGGAAGAGTTCACTTGAACGACATCCCACAAAAAGAGCCGAATGGGGTGTTGTTTTGTGACGGCTCTTGTTTTAAATTACCAGATGGCACGTCAACTGCCGCATATGCAATTGCTACCCTAGAGAGTGTTGTGGAAAGTAAAAGAATTCCATATAATTCAGCACAAGCTGCAGAAATTATAGCCTTGACTAGAGCCTGTGAACTCTCTGAGAATTTGAACGTGAATATTTATACTGACAGCCAGTACGCCTTTGGCGTGGTTCATAACTTTGGCCGACTCTGGGCTGAGAGGGGCTTCTTGACATCACATGGGGCCAGGATTCAGCACGGCCCTTTGATTGTACGATTGTTGTCTGCACTCACGTTTCCAAAGCGCCTAGCTATAGTAAAATGCGAGGCGCATAAAAAAGTAACATGTAACAGAGAAAGTACCTTGTATGATAGAGAATGGAGTTGCCACAGTTAAAGAAAAGCAGGCTGAGGCCACGACCGAAGAGATTCAGGGGTGGGCTGAGGGCTCTGCTGAGTTAGATTTGGAAGGGTGTTGGGTGGACAAGGAAACAAAGAACTGGATGTTGCCAAACTGTTACGTGACTGCAATGGTTACGATGACGCATAGCCCTACCCACATTTGCGCGAAGAAGATGGTACAGCATTTATCCACAGTATGGAAAAATGAGCACATAAAAAAGAATTCAGAAAGGCTAGTGCAGAATTGTATTACGTGCCTGCAACACAATGTAAGGAAGGGAACCGTGACTCCAGTAGGTAGTTTTGGCCCACCCTCTATGCCATTTGAGGGGATCCATTTTGATTTCATAGAAATGGAAAGGTGCCGGAACTACAAATATGTGTTAGTGGTGATTTGTGCATTTAGCAAGTGGGTGGAGGCATATCCTTTAAAAGACTGTACTGCCATGTCAACGGCAAAAATAATGTTGAAAGAGTATTTCTCCCGGTTCGGGTTACCCCGTGTCCTGTGGTCAGATAACGGCCAACACTTTGTGGGTGCAGTAGTACTACAGATCTGTGCAGGACTACAGATAGAGAAACAATTCCACAGTTCCAGGCATCCCAGTTCTGCCAGGCTTGTTGAGAGACATAACGTTATCTTAAAGTCAAAAATAGCAAAAATCTGTGCTGGAAGCAAGTTCAGTTGGGTGGATGCATTACCCCTAGCGCTATTGTGCATGCACACGTCTGTGCAGGCTAAAACTGGGCTCTCCCCCTATGAAATTATAATGGGGAGACCGGCAAATGTATGGTGCGCACCGTAGCCCAAAAGATTATGTGAGGTCGAGCATCCTGTGTTAAGCACGTATTGTGGCCTTTTAATGCAGAAATTGCGTTTGATTCATCAGCAGGTGCAGGAGGCGTTACCAGTGCAATACACCGGACCGGGGCACGCGCTGGAGCCTGGAAGCTGGGTCCTGATTAAGAACTTTGAGCGGAAGACAGCATTAGCACCCAGGTGGCGCGGCCCCTATCAAGTGTTGCTGGCAACGCAGACGGCCATACGGGTGGACGGCCGCAAGGCCTGTATTCATGCTACCCATGCCAAAAGGTTCCCAGCTTCACTGAAAACTTTGCCTGATCCAGACGACCAGAAAGAGACAACGGTCTCGGAAACGAAAGAAACTGTTGCCAGTCCACTGCCACAGCATCAGCCTGAGCGAGAAGTGAAACTTGAAACAAAGCCTGAGCGAGAAGTGAAACTTGAAACAGAGCCTGAGGAGGCAGCCAGAAAGGGGAAAGGGCGAAAAGTGCCCCAACGTTGCCCAGCAGAAACAACATCACTGCCGAGCGACACAAACTCTGCATTGCAAACACCAGCAGAAACAACGCGTGTACCCCTTTGGCGCCCACCAGCTTCTGCAAACGCACCAGAGCGAGAGAAAGAAACTACATCATTGCCACGGCGCTCATCACTACCCATCATTGCGCCGCAGGCTGACACTGAGCCTGAACTGGAAGTGCATCGGCACTATTTACAGATCACACAATACCAGGAGTGAAACGTTATGATCTTAGGCCTCAAAAGGCAAAGTGATCCACAGATCTTTGGTGCTTTTGTTTTGCCTTTGGTTCCACTCACGGACGGAGTAGGAGCCAGGGGTGTAGAGGAGAGAAGTGTGAGAGTTGTGCAAGTCGGACAATTCAATACTCACGGCTCCTCAGTGCGCTTATAATAGAGTACATGTGTCAGGAGCCTGAGCAGGACAAGCTGGACGCACATAAGTACTGAGGCAGACAGAGTACATGTGTCCTAAACCAGAGCGGGACAAGCTGGATGCACATAGTACTCTGTCAATAAAGAACTGTTCAGAAATCGTCTGAGCAGTGGGAGAAAGAACAACTAATCTTGCTCGGAGTGGATAAGTGGTCTAGGCTGTGAAAGGGCTGGCAGAATTGAACTTTGACATTTTCATTGAACTTTTCTGGCATCAAGAACAAGAGACATTTGCGACGAACTTTGCCAGCAAGAAGAAGGACGATGAAGAACAAATCAAGACCGGTTTCAGCCTCCTCCTGCACCCCTGCTGAAAAAATGATAGTTTTAGAGACTGTAAATTTAGGAAAAAAGCATGGTAAAAGGAATAGGGTACTGATTTGGACATTGGTCCTGTGTTCTCTAAGTATGGTAGTACCAACAATAATAGCTATTACACTATGGTTCCTGGAGTCCGCGCACCCATTAGAAACACTTTTGCCAAAAGCAGCTACTAAAAGCCCGGTTCATGTAATCACTGGTACTTTGTCCCCAATGGAAGAAAGACATAGAGAAGGATATGGCAACAATACATTGTTGCTCATCATGAACATGACCCATGCGGTTTTAAAGAAAAAAGATTGCTGGGTTTGTGCCCATTTACCACAGCACGGTGGGAAAGGTACAGGCTGGTATGTACAACCGTTATAATTGGTTTATTCATGTGAAGTATCGTTGAGTGCAATGTTCTTTGGGAAATGGAACAAGAGTAATACGGGTCAGCTAGATGAGACCAATATGAATGAATTTGAGGAAGTGATCATGACACCTGTGGGTTGTTCCATATTCCACAAAGCTCGCTTGTTTGCACTAGAACCCATGAGAAAGAATACACGAAAGATAACAAGACTAAATAGATTACATAGGCAGAATAGACCAACCCCGCCAGCAGAAAGAACATCAGTAATGACATTTCGAATGAAGGATGAATGGAACAAAGATGCTGTGCCTCCTGCCTATACAGTGGATCACAGCCCCAAAACTGCTCCCCTATGTTTAAAGAAAAAAGGTCCCTATAAAGTAGGAACGTTTAGCAGCTGCCTGAACACAGTGGTTTTAAAGCACGAAATAGAACCCGTGTACGTAGGGGACCCTGTTTACTTTATATGTGGGGAAAAAGCATATCCATGGTTACCTAGGAACTGGGGAGGTACGTGTTACCTAGGTCTACTGTTTCCAGGAGTGTTCCTCTTGGAGACAGCAGAAGTAGCCAGACGAACAAAAGGTAGAACTCAAAGGAGTAGTGAAGATGGAATGATAGCAATGGATGTAGCCAAATCGTTTATACCATTCTTGGCCCAAATAGAAAATTCCTATAATATAAGAAAACTGTCTAGAATATTAAAAAATACAATAGATTCAACAACGGATATTTTATTCAATATGACGTTAGAAGAGAAAGGAATAAGAATAATGGCACTCCAAAACAGGATGGCTCTTGATATAATATTAGTTGATCGTGGGGGAGTTTGCAAACTCGTAAAAACTGCATGCTGTGTGTTTATAGATGATTACTCCCCTACGATATTTAAAGCAATCCGGAAATTACATGTCCTAAGTTCCACACTCTTCACTGTAGAAGGGGGTTGGGGGATAAGATCCTGGTTTTGGGGACTATTGCGGTCCTGGGAATGGAAGCTAATTTCGATACTAATTGTGATACTTGGTATATTCATAACATGTTGCTGTTGCATACAATGCCTACCAATAGTTTGCACTGAGATAACTGAGGGATGTACTAAGGGATGTATGCACATGGTGTCGAGAGGAAAACAAACGCATGGCCGAAATAACAGAGACACTGATGAAACAAAAACAGTAAAACAATTCATGGCTATTGACATTAATGATGAAGATGATGCTTATGATAACATGAAAGGTTCAGACATAGATACCCCAGACTTATCCTCATCAGAGGAGGATACAATTAATGAATAAGACGTTTGGCATACGGCCAAAATGAGGGGTTGTCAATCTGGAAAAGTGAATACCCTTCGTTTGGATGATAGACGTAACTTGATGGCCGAAGGCCAACCGTTTTATGCACAAAATTATAGAAATACAGACTGCTATGCTTGACCAACAAGCGGCCATTTTAAACGTAGCAAGAATCGCCATTTTGCTTGTTAACCATTGCTCATTGCTTTCTGTCTAAACTGCTTTGCAGCTTGCAATTCTTGCAAATTCTGCTTACTCTGCTCAACTGTTAACATTTTTGTCTGAATATGTAAAGGGCAAGGCCGCGGGACTGAGGAGTTTGTTGAAACTCCTCATGAGCAGCCCAGAAAGGAATGCCCACGCTCCCTCTCTGTAGCCTTGAGGGAGAGCTGCAGGGCATTTAATCATTTCACAGCTGCCAGCCAGTCTTGTACTGTGGTAGAATATGTTAGAATAAAGCAGCTAAAGGCTTGAATTATGCTCCTCTTACGGCCCCCTTCACAAAACCCTTTAGAGCGTGTCGGCTCCCAGGACACGAATAGCACCTCATAGATAGCAAGGTTTGGAATGTGACTCTTCCCCCGTGTGCAGCTTGCTTCCAAGAACAGAAGCACCGTGTTCTGTTCAACAACTAGAAGATGCCTCCGCACATTCTTAATTGCACATTGTCACTAGAATAGACATCGAAAGTGTCATAATTGTCATACTCGTCGGATATGTCCATCATCATCCCGAGTTCAAAGAAACTCAATAAAGGGGGGTGTTAAACATGTCATAGCTGATTGTATGATATGCATTTTGTATATATGTAACTGATGTACGTAATTTGCTCTCTTGCATCCCTCGAGGTCTAGAAAATACACGTCGCGGGGCGTGAGACCACAGTTGGCCAATTGGGACTATTTTTGCTTGCAATAAACCCTAGCATTGGGAATTTGAACCTTGTGTCTGGCGCATCTTTTCGTGTATGGTTATTGCCTTGTTTCCATATCGCGAGGGACCCCTAGGGGCCCCTTTCACAGCGAGAGCGAGTGACCCCTGACCAGCCCATAGAGTCAGAGCTTGCTCTGTAGTACGTTTAAGACGAGATAGATGCAACTTGAGGTGGATGGGGTGTAGGATTTCTTACTCCAACACCAATCAATAAGGACAACTCAATGGTTTGGCAAAGGGGAGTCAGTTCAATGACAAGTGCAGAAAATGGGGAAACATGGGAATCAACAGTGATGCGATAGCCCGTCTCGCTTCAACTCCCAATAACTTCATGCAAACAGTAACAGTTATACCCAAAATTCGTCATCATTGACGTGTAACTTTCAAAAGTTTGTCATGCAATTCTATTGGTTGGAAAATGTAACTTAAATATAAGTGCTATACCTATATATGGTAACGGAGTGTGAGGATTGGATGAACATCATTAGGTGGGCGTCTAAGCCCTTCCTTCAAAAATTACTACGGTGGACGTCACTAAAAGTACGACATCCCATTGGTTGTACTATCTATAGGACCCTACATTATTTGGTCCACTATGATTGGGTTGGCTTCAACCCCATGCATAAATCTCCACTTTAATTAGCAGCACGTAGAATGGTCAACCAGGTGCAGGATGCCCCAAGATTCACCCAGCCTCCCTTCCATCAATCAGTACTTTAGTGCTATGTGTCAATTAGTTGTCTGTGGTCGGCCTCGAAACTATAGCTTCTTGTCAGGTAAAGTTATGGTATCTTCTGTTTGGGAGACAGCCAGGCGTAGGTACCTCTTCTTGCTTGGCAGGTCACGTGCTAGCACACACGTGAATCTGCTTGGTTTTCCTTCTATTTGTGCATTTAATTCTTTACTCGGCTTGCCACCTGCCTGGGCCTCCCTATCTCGACCTTCACAGGGCAGGCTGCTCTGTTCTTAAATTTCAATTCTCCGGAGCTATTGTCCGTCTCCCTCTCTTGGTCTGACCTCGACTTCCCAGGCACGAGCTGCACTTGCTGAGTTTCAATCCCGCCGTCTCTTTTCACTTTTACCTTTAGTACGAATCCTGTCCTGTTTGACCTCTAGTAACCTGGGTTAATTCTGCTTTGTGTAAAGTGGACTCGCACTTATATAGTGTGCCTTGCCGCTCTATTCTTCTACTAAGCATATCAAGCCGCACTGTTTACTTAGCTTCTTGCAGTTACAAGCATATGTACAGGCGTTAGCTGATTGAATAGCTTCATCCTGCTTAACAGTTTAAGTTTCTTTATCTTTCAACGTCGTCTCTCCTTCTAAGTTCATGATGTCCTCATTCATGACGTTTTGTCTCTGTGTGTCATCTTTTGATTGTCATCTTTTTCATTTGTGTGTCTGTCCATCTTACAACCTCTTACAACTTTGCTACTCAGACAGGGTACTCACGGCTCTTCGGACTCTAAGATCAGACGTGAAGAGGTAAGAGGCGTCCCCCCAGAGGTTCAGAGGCCAGATAATCTGTGCTCTGTGCTCCCCAGGGGGCCGCCCTGTGGGAAACCCTCTTGGGGAAGAAAACCCAGACTCTGCAGGTGTAGAGGAGGATCAGATGCACAATGTCCGTAGTGTCAGGTAGAAGGACGAAGAATATCCTATTCCAATCGGTGCAAAAATGGCTGAAGATTCTTCAATGCAGTAGAATACGTGGACGGCTGTAGCAAGAAGGTAAGGAATGGGGCAGCAGAATAAAGGGACAGAGGAGAGACAGAAGAATGAAAGGAGAGAGAGAAGGACAGCTAGAACTGTGAAGAAGAATAGTTAGGTAATTCAAAGCTAAGACAGGTGAAAGGTAAGCGCAGTAAGAAGCCGCGAGCGGCTGCAACAACAGAAGCTGCAAGCGGAGGCTAACCGAAGCCGAGGAAAAGAAATGCCGAGGGCGGCAGAAAAGGTAAGCACTGGAAGTAGCCGCGAACGGCTGGAAAGAACAGGGGCCGCAAAAGGCGGCGAATAGGAGACGGAGGGAAAGGATGCCAAGGGCGGCAGAAAAGACAGAGAGCAGATAACAGTGCCGAGAACGGCTAGTAGGCGACAGGCTCCGAATGGAGGAGTCGGAAGCGGGATGAAAGGAAATGGAAGAAACCGAAGTGACGGTGACTTGCGAAGGAAGGGAAAAGGAGGAGGGAAAGAGGGAGGACTCAGAAGGAGGTCTGAGTGGGAGCAGGTACCAAAAGATACGAGCGAACAACAACAAGGGAGCAATGCTATAGAACAGAGTAGCAACGCAGTTACCAGTTTGTTCATGGGGAATAAGTACGAACAATTGGTAGAAAGAGAAGAAAAATACTAGACCTACATTGTTAGTGGATAGAGATGTTATCAAGGAGCCGCCATCTTGGATTCCACTGAGTATATCGTGGTTGATGTAACTTCCAGTGTCTCCATAGGCTTCTAGGAGTTCTTCTAACAGTATGCCCTCCCCGTGGGGGAAAAGGACCGGGTTTCCAGGGATGGAATCGATGGAATTTCCTCACCAAAGCAGGTGCATGCACTGCAGATGCTGGTTCCCAAGTTCTATCAGATGGACCGTACCCCTTCCAATCAACCAAGTATTGTAGGGTACCTCTGTGATACCTGGAATCAGCTATGGCGGAAAACTTCGTTTTCCGGTCCTTCTGGTGTATCAATAGGAGGGGGTGATATCACTCCTTGTCTGCAGAATCTGTCAGATACATGAGTTTTTAGTTGGGAGACATGGAATACATTGTGTATCCGTGACCATGAAGGTGGTAGTTGTATCTGATACGATACCTTTCCAATAGCCTTGAGTACCTGAAAAGGACCAAAGAATTTGGGAGATAGTTTGGAGGGTATCAATCTTCTAGGTAAATAACGAGATGACAACCATACGAGATCCCCTTGTTTGTACGTTGGTTCTTGGGATCTTCTTTTATCCGCTTGGACTTTGGTTCTCTGTTGAGTGTGTTTCAGGATGGTACGAGCAATGGTATGTCCTGATTGAATGTGTGCCACCCACTGCTCTACAGAGGGGGAGTTTGTTATCCGAGTGGCTGTGATTGGTACAACCACAGGATGGAACCCATAGTTACAGTAGAACGGGGACATCTTGATGGCGGAATGTTGAGAATTGTTGTAAGCAATTTCTGCATATGGTAATAACTCATTCCAGTTATCCTGTGTGGAGGATACGAAGCATCTGAGATATTGTTCCAATGATTGATTTAATCTTTCGGTTTGACCATTGGCTTGTGGATGGTAACCTGAGGTAAGATTCCGGTGTATGCCTAAAGCTTGGCAAAGATTCTTCCAAAAGGCGGAAATGTATTGTGGCCCTCTGTCAGAGACGATGTTCTTTGGTAAGCCATGTAAACAAAAGATAGTCTGTAGGAAGCACGATGCCATCTGGGCAGCCGTTGGAAGTTTTACCATGGGAATGAAATGTGCCATTTTAGTCAGCGAATCAATGGTCACCATAATGGTGGTGTTGCGATTGGAAGGAGGCAATTCCACAATAAAGTCAGTCGAAATCCTTTCCCAAGGTTGATTAGGAATGGGAGGTTGAACTAACTTCCCTTTAGGTAGTCTTCTTGGTGTCTTTTCCTGAAGACATAAAGGACATGCTGTAACGTAGTCTCTTACGTCCGAAGAAACAGATGGCCACCAGAAATGTCAATTGACCAGTTCGAGGGTGTTGGCTATTCCCCTATGTCCTGCGATTTTGTGGTCGTGACACATGTATAATACCTGTTTCCTGGGGGACTCAGTAGGCACGTATAGCTCTGTGTTGTGGTAGTACAATCCTTGTTCTTTCTGGATTTGGTACTTTTGGATATCCATTTCATTGATTCCATGGAGCTGTTTGCGAATGTCCTGAAGAAAGGTAGATACCAAAAAGATAAAAGTAGCTTGAGGTAATATCTTCTCTTGAATGTGGGTTTCTTCTGTTTGTAGACTCCGGTATAAGGCGTCCGCCAATTGATTGTTGGTTCCAGGAATGTGAGTAATGATGAAGTCAAAGGAGGAAAAGAAGTAGGCCCAGCGGGCTTGGCGACTGTTCTGACATTCATAGTTTTGGAGTACCTTCAGATTACTATGGTCAGTTCTGGTGGTGATAGGATGTCTTGCACCTATTAAGAGATGGGTCCACTCTTGGCATGCTTTCTTAATAGCGAGTAGTTCCTTCTCAAGGACTGGGTAGTTTTGTGCCGAAGGAAGTAAGGTTTTTGACATGTAGGCTATGGGGTGTTGAAGGCCCGACAAGGAGGCCTGTTTTAACACTCCCCCAATAGCCGAATGTGAGGCATCAGTTTCGAGAACAAATGGTTTTGTTTGATCTGGTAATCTCAGGATAGGTGCAGTGGAAAAGGCAGTCTTAAGTTTGTCGAAGGCTTGTTGTGTCTCGGTAGTCCACATATATTTTTTACCCTTTTGAAGAAGAGTGGTCAAACGTTTGATGGTTTTTGAGAAGTTAGGGATATATCTACGATAAAAGTTCGAGAATCCCAGGAATCTTTGGACCTCTTTTACCCCTAGAGGAGCCTTCCATTGCAGTATGGCATGTACCTTTCGTGGGTCCATGGAAGCCCCTTCGGCAGAGAGGATAAAACCCAAATAGGGGATACTAGTTTGATGAAACGAACATTTCTCCAATTTAGCAAACAAGTGATTGTCTTGTAGACGGTGGAGTACTTCGGAAACATGGCCTACGTGTTCTTGTAGATTTTTGGAAAATATCAATATATCGTCTAAGTAGACAATTAAGGAATGGAGGAGTAAATCAGAAAACAAATGGTCAACAAACCTCTGAAAAACTGAGGGAGCGTTTGCTAATCCAAATGGCATCACACGATACTCGTAGTGGCCAAATGGTGTGCGGAACGCGGTTTTCCATTCGTCTCCGCTTTTTATCCGAATAAAATGGTACGCACCACATAAATCCAGTTTCGAAAAGACTGAAGCACCCCTGACTGCTTCGAGGATGTCTTGGATAAGAGGTAAGGGGTATCTGTCTCTGTAAGTGACCTTGTTTAATCCTCTATAGTCTATACAGGGTCGAAGTTCTTTGCAATCCTTCTTTGGTATAAAGAAAAGCGATGCCCCTGCTGGACTTTTGGATTTGGTTATCAATCCATTGCGTACATTGGTTTTTAAATATTCCCGTAAGGCTTCCTTTTCTGGGTTAGAAAGAGTATACATTCTTCCAAAAAGGATCTGAGCATCTGGTAACAGCTCAATGGCGCAGTCATCTCATCTGTGCGGAGGCAACTCCTTGAATTCCTCGTTGGGAAAGACTCTGTGAAATTTATGATAGCTCTAAGGCAGCAGATTTAGATTCAGTACTACAGAAGAGGAAGTCTGTGGTGCTACTTGAGCTTGGGAGATATGTACGCCAGTGTCACAGTAGGGTAAGCATGTTGCGATGCAGTATTCAGATCCCAAAAACATAGTTGCGGCCTTCCAGTTAATATAGGGGTTACGTTTTGATAACCAAGGAATTCCTAGGATAATAGGATAATGTGCGGCCTTGATAAGGTCAAAGATCACCTCTTCTTGATGTGTGTTTATCTTCATCGTAAGGACCGAAGTATTTTCTTTGATGAACCTTGAGGACAGTGGTTCTCCATCTACTCCTTCCACCGGTATAGCGGTGGTCTTGGATAGATGGGGTATCTTATGTTTGTATGCCCAATCAATGTCCATAAAAAGACCTGCCGCACCACAATCCACCAGTGCTGATACCTTTTCGATTATAGAGTCCTGGAATTGGATGGTTAATGGTAACACTACCATTTGCAGGGCATTCGTTACGCAGTTGAGGGAACGCTTCAAAATGGACCCGTTCACGGTTCCCCTTATGAACGGGTGGATGCGTTTCCCGAGCGCCGTGGAAGAACCAGGTTACAGTCTTTAAGTACATGTTTGTCGGATCCGCAATACATGCACAACCCCAGAGTACGTCTCCTGTTCCTCTCTTCAGTTGTAAGAGGGCCGAGTGCCTACTTGCATAGGTTCATCTTTGGTGGTACGGGATGTTTTGAGTGTCTCACTTCTAAGAGAAGATGGTATTCCTTTTGCCTTTCTTTTCCTTTTCTCCGAATTTCGTTCTTGGATGCGATAATCCATTTGAAGAACAAGAGTGATCATCTCTGCAAGATTATGTGGGCGGGGAACACGAGATAACTCGTCCTTTAATTCCACGTTAACATTTCTTCTGAATATGGTTAAGAGGGCATCATCGGACCATGCTGTCTCGTTAGCCAAGTGCTTGAATTGTGTTATAAAAGACATTAGTTCGATGGTTCCTTGCTTTAAATCAAGAAGGTTTTCCTGGGCTGTAACCACTAATTCTCTGCGACCAAACATGGCCTGTAGACTATTGAGAATCCCTGCCAAAGAGTCTAAGAGTTGATTGTTAGTGGTCACTAATGGAGTAGCCCAAGCCAGCGCACTAGAAATAATAAAACTAACCTTGGACCGTTCTGTAGGAAAAAATGCCGGTTTCAGAAGTAAATTGTACGGTACAAGAATCTATGAATTCTTTAAGCTTCCTGGGGTTGCCTTCATATTTTCCCATAGGTAAGGGTCCTGGAGGTAATTCAGTCCTTGTATTTGCCATTTGGCGGAGCAGGGTGTTTTCATTCCGTAATCCCTGCATTTCTGTATTCAAAGTCTGCACCGCAGCCATCAACTGCTGGATTTGTTGATCCATGCTTCTATTTCCTTTAGGCGTTGCTATCTCTTACAACCTCTTACAACTTTGGTACTCAGACGGGGTACTCACGGCTCTTCGGACTCTAAGATCAGATGTGAAGAGGTAAGAGGCGTCCCCCCAGAGGTTCAGAGGCCAGATAATCTGTGCTCTGTGCTCCCCAGGGGGCCGCCCCCTGGGAAACTCTCTTGGGGAAGAAAACGGAGACTCTGCAGGTGTAGAGGAGGATCAGATGCACAATGTCCGTAGTGTCAGGTAGAAGGACGAAGAATATCCCAATCCAATGGGTGCAAAAATGGCTGAAGATTCTTGAATGCAGTAGAATACGTGGACGGCTGTAGCAAGAAGGTAAGGAATGGGGCAGCAGAATAAAGGGACAGAGGAGAGACAGAAGAATGAAAGGAGAGAGAGAAGGACAGCTAGAACCATGAAGAAGAAGAGTTAGATAAGACAAAGCTGAGACGGGTGAAAGGTAAGCGCAGTAAGAAGCCGCGAGCGGCTGCAACAACAGAAGCTGCAAGCGGAGGCTAACCGAAGCCAAGGAAAAGAAATGCCGAGGGCGGCAGAAAAGGTAAGCACTGGAAGTAGCCGTGAACGGCTGGAAAGAACAGGGGCCGCAAGCGGCGGCGAATAGGAGACGGAGGGAAAGGATGCCAAGGGCGGCAGAAAAGACAGAGAGCAGATAACAGTGCCGAGAACGGCTATTAGGCGACAGGCTCCGAACGGAGGAGTATGAAGCGGGATGAAAGGAAATGGAAGAAACCGAAGTGACGGTGACTTACGAAGGAAGGGAAAAGGAGGAGGGAAAGAGGGATGACTCAGAAGGAGGTCTGAGTGGGAGCAGGTACCAAAAGATACGAGCGAACAACAACAAGGGAGCAATGCTATAGAACAGAGTAGCAATGCAGTTACCAGTTTGTTCGCGGGGAATAAGTACGAACAATTGGTAGAAAGAGAGAAGGACAAAGTGGAAGAAAAAGACTAGACCTGCATTGTTAGTGGATAGAGATGTTATCAAGGAGCCGCCATGTTGGATTCCACTGAGTATATCGTGGTTGATGTAACTTCCTGTGTCTCCATAGGCTTCTAGGAGTTCTTCTAACAGTCCGGGCCCTCGTGACGTCACCATTCGTCTTCAATTAAGGCCTGTTGAGTTTCTTCTGGGACAGTGTTTAAGCAATCTTCATTTCGTGTCATTTGCTGCTAGGGTTTTCTCAATGGATACTTTACTGCCCATGGTTGTCTGGTTATTGGCACTTCAATAGGTATTGCTCTTCTGATGGGCACTGGGCAGAGCCCTAATGTGGCTCTCTGTTGGTTTATTTGCTCATCATACGTCACATATCTCGGTGTGAACGTTCCTGGCACTTCAAAATGGGCGGCTGCAGTGCAGGCTATATTTGGGACTTCCTCTAGACCGCTCTCTACTCTCCTCCGATCTGGGCCCCATTGGCCCCCTGACTGCCCCCCAAAAACCCACCAACCTCGTTAACTAATATCCACCCAATGAAACAAGTGACTGCGGCTGCCTTCGCCTCCACCTTCGCCCCTCACTCTCCCACCTCTAACTCTACCTCTGACTCTGCCCTCAGCAACCTCCATCTTTCCATCACTAACAGTCTTGACATTCTTGTCCCAGTCATGAGGATCCGTCTGAAACCTGCCTCAAAGCGTAACACTTGGTACGACACCGAACTTGCAGCCTTGAAACAAAAATCCAGAGCAGCAGAAAGGTGGCTAACCTCAGGCTCATCCTCTGACAAACTGGCCTGCCGCCTGCTCCAAAGGCAATTCTGACTTGCCATCCATGCAAAGAAAAGAGCCCACATTCAGGCACGGGTCTCTGGTGAATCCAATAACTCGGCTGAACTTTTGAAAATCTGCAGGGAACTAGCCAACCCCTCCACAGTCTCCTCCTCCCCTTCTCCTTTCTAGGCCCTCTGCAATGCACTGGCCTCACACTTTGCCACCAAAACTAAGGACATTCTGACCACACTTGCTACTCTCCCTCACAACCCTTCCCTCACCCCCGGCTAGACTCCCCCCCCCTCCTTCCTCCTTCCTCCTTCTCTCCCGTCACACCTGAAGAAGTTACCAGAGTTGTCCGATCTATAAGGGTCTCTTCTAAACAGGTCTCCCCCTGCTCATCAGGACCATCAAGGATAACATTGGCTCTCGTGCCCCGTGATCTCGCTGATTTCTGCAATCAATCTTTATCACTGGATCTTTCCCATCCCTGCTTAAGCACTCCCTTGTGCACCCACTCCTGGAAAAATCATCCTCTGACCCTACCTGCACTGCCAGCTATCGCCCTATCTCCATCACCCCCTTCCTGGGGAAGCTGCTTGAGAAGCTGGCCTTGCCCCAAATCAACTGTCACACTGAACTTGTTGGTGGCCTTCACGACCATCATTCTGGATTCTGAGCACCCAGAGGCACAGAAACTTTCCGTGTAGAAATGCTTGCACCTCTGGACTCCAACTCCTCATATCCTTCTCAATCTCTCCTCTGCATTTGACACAGTGAACCATTCCATCCTCATACAAGGGCTTCACGATACACTTGGTATCTCGGAATGGGCACTGGATTGGCTGTCCTCTTTCCTCACTAACTGCTCTTCCCAAGTCATCCTTGGACCTCTCTCCTCTCCTACTTCCATCTGCACCTGTGGTGTCCCCAAGGGTTCTATACTCTCCCCCTGACTCTTCAACATCTGCCTTGCTCTCCTTGCATGCCACATCTACTCTTTCTCCTCCAACTTCCAGTGTTATGCAGACGACACACAGCTCTTCTTCAGACTACCTGCTGACCCTCTTGCACCCTCCATCATCCCTGACTGCCTATCTGCCATCCAATCCTGGTGCACCTCCAATGATCTCTGCCTCAACACCTGTAAAACTGAGATCCTTCCCAATGGAATCCCTGCTCCCTCCTTCTTCCCGACCCTCTGGCCATCCTCTTTGGGCTCTCCCCTTGCACCTTCAACTGAAGCCAGAAACCTTGGAATCATCTTCGACTCTTCTCCCTACTTCCTCCCTCACACTCAGGACATTGCCAAGAAGTCCAACTATCAGCTCTTTCTTCTCAAAGGAATTTTACCTTTTCTCACTTTCCCTCACAGGCTCAATGTGACTCAAGTCCTTCTTCTCTCTAGACATGACTACTGTAACAGTCTCCTTAATCTTTCTTCTTCCACTCTGAGACCCCTCCAGCTTATCCAAAATAGGGCAGCAAGACTTAGCCGTGGCCTTAAGCCCACAGACTGCATCTCTGCTGCACTAAAAAGTCTTCACTGGCTCCCAGTTGCTGTACAGATTAAATTCCAATTCCTCTGCATCTTCCACAAGGCTGTCTGGGACCGGCGACCACACTATCTTCAACTTTATCTCACTAAATACTCTTACTCTAGACCACTTCGTTCCTCTGGCACCTACTCTTTGTGTGTAAAGCATTTCGCTAAACAGAGGGCAAGGGGTCGCTCACATTCCTCTGCAGGCTCCCTCCTCTGGAATAGCATCCCCTTTCCCCTGCACCTTGAGCAGGATCTTCTCAAATTCCAGAAGCTCCTTAAGACTTTCCTTGTTTCCTCCTCCTTCCCTCCTTTTCTCCTCTGCTAATCCCACAGTTGCTGAATCAGTGTCCTTGGCCCTTATGCGTTTTTTTGGGGCCTTGACCTCTCATACTAGTTCATCCCAGCACATGTCTATCCACAGCACTTTGCATCTGCACACCCTCCGCTCTGGAGGCTCGTACTTACACCTCCCGCGGCCCAGGCCTTGTAGCACTCAACATTCCTAGCACTTCGTCTATGGCTCATCCACGAGCTCATACTCCCCAGCACTTACCCCCTCTTCCCTCTTCCTTTCGGCACTTGCACGTTCTGAATACTCACAAGGCATAGTAGGTTTGTCCATCTCTCTTCCTCCCTCTGCTCTTAAATATTGTGTTGTAATGTATTTCCCACCCTCGCTCCCTCCCTGCCCAGTGGGCGATTTGAAACAGTATTTTCTTATTGTATAAGCACCTAACAAGCAAACAATAAATAAATAACATAAATAAACATGTTGTGCCAACTCCGCTTTCTTCTACTCAGCTTCAGTCTCTAACTTTTTGTATGTAAAGGCTAATAACTCAAGTTCCATGGCACTTCCTTGAGAAACAATGCTGGGTTTTGGAATAGAAGTGACAGGAGATGTGGCAATCCCAATGGCAACATCTGTGACTTCACCAGGGGTAAGGACCCCATCACAGCCCCCCTCACAACGCCTATTTTCATCATGAGTCTCACAATCTGTCTGGTAAGCCACAAGGGCAGCTATACGCTCTGTCCTAGACATATCTTCAAAATCTATTTCTCTCCGTCACAAGCACTCTGGAGAGCCTCTAAGCTCATCCTAGTCAATTTAACATTTACAATAGTTTCCATTGTGTGTAGTGTAGGTATCAGTATATACTAACAGAACTCTAAAATAACAAAGAAGTGTGGCTATTTTATAGAATCTCGGTTAAACACTGAGTCTTAAAACCAGTGATCCCACAGTTGTACCACCAGTGTAAAGACTGGGAGTATCTGTACTTCTGCCCTCTATATGGCAGGGTAAAGGCACAGAACACCCCAGCCAGGGCTCTCAATTTGGTAGCAATGGACAAGCAACCAGGCTTAAGCTTTCAGGGAGTGGGGCAGGCTGGTTCTTAAGTACAGTGAATCCCCAAAGCCTCTGCAAAGTAATGTCCACACACTATATTAGGTGATAACATAGCTTCTTTATATAAAATAACCTGTCTACCCCTACCAGTATATACATATAAACAATACAACGTTGTACTTGGAATACTTATTCAAAGGATGGCAAATATGGACACTCTATGTGGTACCACACAATACTTAAATTCAGTAATAGATGCACTAACTGCAGACAGTTTTAAATAGGCATGTGAATTCTTAAATTAGGTGTATCAGCATTGACTAGGGAAGAAAGGCAGGTTAGTTGTGAACAGTGGCAGAATGCTTTCTTTAGACTAGATATACAATTATGTGTGAAGATCCCCCCACCTGGGCAACCTGTAACAGAAAAGTTAGTGAGTAACTTATCTTGTCTTTTACAGCCCAGTCCAATAATGTTCAATAACCTTTTTCTTTCTTTAAAAGGTGCTACCACCCCAACGTACCCGAGAGGCCTCAGGAGAACAGGATCCACAATGAATCTGGGACCCCTGTGCGACTCTAGAGCTAGAAGATGCTCTTCCTCGTCACAGTACCTTTGGTGCCTTGGCCGGTGAAGTGGTAGAGTTTCGCAGTTCAACTTGATGATTCCCTCTGAGGATGGACCTCCCTTGGAAGAAGGAGCCACTGGGATGCTGAGTCCAAGAAGAAAAATTCAACCAAAGTCTTTCAGAAGTGCAGCAGTTTTATTCTTCGCGGTGCTCTCCTTGGGTCGACGATTTCTCTGACTGTAGAAGTTCTGTGAAGCATAAACTTACCATGGGTTCCTTAAAGGCTGAGTAGATGAGAGTAAGACTCTTGGGACACTTTGGTGACGTCTGGCAGCCATGGGTTCATAGGTGACTTTAGTGTCGGGTTTTGGAATATCGCGGTTTTCCGACTTTCGTTTCTTCGGTGCTGCAGGCGCAGCACGGACCTCTGGACGGCTTCTGGTGACATGGACTCGACCACTGGCGTGGACATCGGACCCTCACCAAGGCTGGACCAATGAGAAGTTTTTGTTAGCTTCTGGTGGCAGGAAACCAACCAACTGACCTTCCTCTGCACTCAGCGACTCTGGACTCTCTCTGGTGGGAAATAGTGGTCAGTGATGATGGCAAGGATGTCCCTTGAAATGTTCTTAGGTAGTTTGGAATTTTTGAAGCAAGGGTGTCAAGCAGCACTATGTCAGGGTATCCCCTCTTCTGGACGGTAGACAGCAACGGCTTCCAGCGGTCATGAAACGCACCACCGGACCCTGGGTGAGACCAATGGACTTCTTCGACGTGAGATGTCCAGGTACTTCTCTTCAGGACTCACAAAGACTCCTTCTCCGAACGGCAGGTACTCAGGAATGGCTTCCAGGGCACTTTGGATGAGGAGCAGCAGTTTTGCACGATGATCCCTCGTAGTTTGGGGAGAGGTCTCCTTTGCAGGTCCTCTCTGGATCAGTCCTTGGAACACATGACAGCTTTCGGATGACATTGAAGAAATTGCAGCAGCAGACTTCTCCTCCAGCTAGACTTCAAGGAACAGCCTCTTCTTGCTTCAGCTTCGACTTCAGCTTCTGAGCAAATAGGTAAATGAGAGGTCCCCAGATATACACATCTGTTCCCAATTCACTCTGGCTGAGCCAGGCTCAGTCAGCCAGTCACACAGAAGGGCCTTCATGCAGGCAGGCAGTCAATGAGGCTCACAGGCATTCAGGCCATTCACGCCACCAGACAACCATAACAAAGAATGCGGATTGTGGCAAGTACCCAGCCTTTCAGCACACTACACTACATTCATGTTAGTTTCAGTCAGGGTTGTCTCATTCATTGTGTCACACACCCAGAAACCAGACACCCACAACAGAGAATGGGAGCTGACTCCCAAGTCCATTCACACAGGTCCCACCACTAGGGTGTACCCACAACACACAACCCCTGGGAAGGCTCCAGTCAGTTTGACGGGAGGCAGCCCCAGTGCCATGTATGGTATTTCCACCCAACAGCCAGTCATGAGAAAAGAGGAAAGACACAAATATGGTGTTTCCACCCAACAGCCATTCAGGAGGAAGGGAACAGAGACAGGGTTTCCCGGGATTTTGGGAAACAAGATAAAAGGCAATAGAAACCAAGAGGCCACAGTGGCCATCTTTCCTTACATCAGGAATCCATTGATTTCTATAGCAGAGCCTGGATGTTCCGAAATGGAGGACAGTCAGAGCCACTGTTAAGGTAGCATGTAGCTGCCACAAGCCTATACCCTGCTCTCTGGGCAACACACAGGTGCCCAAAAACACACATAAGGGGCTCCCACCCATGGGTGCCATAAGGGTATCCAAAGGGTGTTGTTCACCAAAAGTTAAAATGAAGACCTGCACTGTCAGAGGTCCAGGCTGGACCTCAGTGGCAGAAAACATAGAGAAAGCACACACAGAGAAGTGGTAGGACAAGCACAGGAGGCCCTGTCCCTCCATACGCCATTTCCAGCATCACAGACGCCTTACTGAAAAACATGAGGAATGTAGCCTGATTCCAAGATGACATTCTCATTAGTCCAAAAAGGAACTTTCATGGAAACCATAGTAAAGGCTCCCGAACCAACCAATAAAGAAAAGCTGAGATCCTTTTTAGGCCTTGCAGAATATTGTGCCATGGTTCTCTGAAGAAACAGAGAACTGCTAAAAAATGGGGCAGAGTATAAGTGGACCCCGACCCAAGAAAGGACGTTCAAAGAGGTGAAGGACAGATTACCAAGTGCACCATGCCCAACGGAACACAGTCATCAGAACAGATGCCAGTGCACATGGTCTAGGCATGACCCTCACCCAGAAACAGGGTAACGCTGAACAAATGGTGCCTTTTGCGTAAAAAGCTACCATACAGCTTTTTTTTCGGCTGTCGGATGCTGAAAAGAATTGACGATTGAAAAAAGAATTATTGTTGTGCGCTTGGGCTGCGTGGACGTATGTGTGGGGCACCAGATTCATGCTGCTTACCGACCACAAACCACTCATACAGATTCTGAGCTCATGCGGTACCAAAATGTCTACCCTCAAGTTAGCATGCTTAGCTGCGACGCTACAAGAGTACACATAAAAGATTGGACACATAGCAGGATGGAGGAACTCATAGGCCAACTGCATGTCAACACTGCCGGAGTCAGATGGTCCGGCGTCACCCTTCCTGAAAGATGAGTGTGTAGTGGCATCAGTGGAAGACCTGAACTGCAGGATGTACATGGAGATGGAGGACAAATCACTGGAGAGATGAGGCAGCTAAAGATCCTGCGACATGTGAAATAACCGAATGGGTTTGCAAAGGATGCCCCAATGAGAGAACAATTCTGGAAGGGCTGAGACCATTCTGGAAAGTTGCAGACGAAATATACGATGCAGATGGATTGCTCTCTAGAGGAGATCAAATAATACCACCAGCGAGCATAACGAAGATCATCTTATGCAGGGCTCACTCCAGACATCTAGGGACCAGTGTGACGCAACACCGCAAAAGGGATGCATACTGGTGGCCAGGTATGGATAATGACATCCGAATGATGATGGACCGGTGTCACAAGTGCATAAACAGCGACAAACGACTGAAGGTACATCAAGCACCTCTGATTCCAACAGAGGTACCTGGAAGGGGTGTGGCACAAGTGGGATTAGATGGTTACCAGACATTTGGTCGAAAAAAATTGGTCGACCAGACAAATGGTTGAACCAATTTGGTCGAAAACCAAATGGTCGAATTTTTTTTTTATTATTTTCACCCCTTTTTTTATTTTTTGGGGGGGTCCCCCCAACCCCCTTTTTTTCTCTAAAAACCCCTTTTTTTAAAAAACAAAACCCCGAAAAATAAATATATAAATAAAAAAAAAATTCGACCATTTGGTTTTCGACCAAATTGCGTCGACCAAATGTCATTCGACCAGTTTTCAGTCGACCAAATGACTGGACACCGGATTAGATTTCATATGCCCACTGGAAGCAATGGGCCCGGAGCATAGATACCGGATAATAATGATTGACTACTTATCAAAATGGGTGGAAGCCGAGTCTGTGGCAGACAGCAACACAACGGTCATAGAAGTATGGACTGCTGTGATCCAAAGGGAAGGATTGCCCAAGCAGATAGTCACGGCCAATGGACCCCAGTTAGTATCCAGAGATGGAGAGATTTCTGATGGATAACAATATCAAACAAGTTAAGGCCTCTCTACATCACCCTCAAGCAAATGGATTGGTCGAGAGACCCAATAGGTTCATCAATGGTCTGCTGCAGCTGTGCAGGCCTTCAAATATGGACCTGTATAAAACTGTAAGAGGGCATTGCGGCTCATCGCCTCACTCCTAATGGTACCACAAATGTGTCACCCGTTCACATGCTACGGGGCAGGAGGGCGGTGTCCACTCTCGTACCACCATGGCTACACAGGGTAAGAGAAGATAAGACAGTAGACATGGAGGAACTGATACGTAGAATCAAAAAGAGCAAGGCAATCATGAAAGTCAGAAGTGATGAGAGAAGAGCAGCCCAGAGAATGGAGGTTTGAGTGGGAGACATAGTCATAAACCGATTGCCCCACAAAGACCAAGACACTGGTTTGAGATTCAGCAGAATGAACCAAATCATATATGTACTCAGGATGGAAAATGCTGGAAATTAGAAAGGGTTGCAGTGTACCAAAAGACATTAGACGTGTGGGGAGAACCCCGGCCAAGTGAGCTCAGAGTGCAGGGAGCGTGCAGCATCTGTGCACGAAGTAGCACTGAGAACTACAATGAGAATTTTCCCCAAAAGATGAAGAACACAGATTCAGCATGGGAGGTGAGAGTGAGAGTCTCAGAGAGAAGAACCAGGTGGAACCGAGAAGAGTGAGAATGAGAACACCAGCTGCCGAATCTCTGGGTAGAGAGAACCACAAGACCCGTCCATAACCAGAGATGTGAAGACCAGCCAAGTATGCAGATTATGTCATGGATTGGGACAACGCTGCTCAACAAAAGAAGGCATGTGGTGAGCCCGCGAGACTCGGCGTGTGAGAGGAGTCGAGTGAGAGAGAGCAGGGACACTGGTGTGGGAGATAGCCCGAGCAAGACGAGCGGCCCGGTGTTCCTCTATATCCGCACACCCTCTGGTCCTCCTGTGATGTTCTGTGTGCACACCCCTTCGCGCACACAGGTGTTGACTGTTTTCCTTGATTCATCTACCCTGCTCCCTCTCCCCCCATCCAGCCTATTTCTGCAGGAGTTGGTCCTGATACATTCTGGTTTCACCATCACCATCACTGTCTTGTGGCCAATGCTGGATTTGACTTTTATGGACTTCATTGATTCATGGTGCAGCACCCTTTCTCAACTGTCATGCTGAACTTCCTTTACATCTTGTACTCATGGTGGCCCTGAATCATGCTGTTCCCATCTTCATCTTGTATCCTGGTTTGCAACATTATGGGCCTCATTACGACCCTGGCGCTCCCGTAATGAACGGTGCCGGTACGAGATCGGCACCGTTCATTACAGGATGCCCTATTATGAGGTCCCCTTGCGGGACATGGGGGCTGAAATGGGAATGGGTTCCTTCAATGAGGAATTACTGGGTCCTCCAAGGTTGGAATGGCCCGGTAATTCCTCATTGAAGGAACCCAGACCTGGAACCCGGTATGGAGTCAGCCTCCATACTCGTAATGAGGCCGTATGTGTTACTACTGACTTCTGCAATTGTATTCGCTCTTCCCTCTTGCTTCTCCACTCTTTTTGACTTCTTACTCTCTGTTCTCTCCTCCCCTCCACTCTCCCTTCTCCTACCCTTACTTTCTTTTATGCACTTACTATCAGAATTGTCCCTGGATCTAGTATGATAGCATCCTCGTCTGTTTCCTCCACCCTCCCATTACTGTTTTTTTCCACCCCACCATCCCTCCAGCACTATCTGAAACGTTGTCAGGACTAGTACGATAGGCGCTTGTTTTGTTCCTCCCCTCCCTTTCTCCTCCCCTCTCCCTCACCTTTTGTTTTTCTCCGGCTCTACCAGAAATGTTGTTAGGCCTAGTATGATAGTCGCTTGTTTTGTCCCTCCATCCTTTCTGCACCCCTCTCCCGCACCTTTTGTTTTTCTCCGGCTCTACCAGAAATGTCGTCAGGCCTAGTACGGTAGTCGCCTGTCTGTTTCCATTTCCTTCCCACTCTCCCCCTCCCTTCCTTATCTATGTCTTAGCTCTTGCACTATCTGAAATGTCGTCAGGCCGAGTACGATAGTTAATTTCACATCCTTACTGTTCATGGCCTGTAAGAATGTGGTTGTATTTTCCCTTGTTCCCTCCCTTGCCTTGAAGCGCTTTGAAACACATTCTGTACAGGCGCTATATAAATAAACTATCATGTCATATATATATTACTGATAAAGCCAGAGATTTGCTGCAGCAAATAAGAACTATATGCAGAGGTTGCCTTTGTGATCAGTCACCTGAGTAGCTAACTGAACATTCCCTTGCCTGCTACTGAGTGGCTAACTGAGTCACTTCAATCATCTTGTGGTCATCATTATATTACAAAGACATTTTGCAAAAATCATACGAATCACTGTTCCATTTTCCCTTCTGAGTAGTTGTAAAACAAGCGAACTCCAAAAGTCTGAAAGTGGTGATGTAGCGCCATCTACTGGGGACGCGCAGTACTGCAGCATCTCGGCACCGCCCCCCGCCCCCGGAGGTTGAGGCCCTGCTGGGCCTGTGGCCTTGCGCGTGCCTAGACGGGAATAGAGGTACGCAGCACGCGGGAAGCTTCCCCGAGGAGCACGCAGGGCAGGTAAGAGAAGGCAGCCGGCCTGTCTCATCCGTGCCTGCTCCTCATTGCGTGCGCGGTCACGGCGGCCAAGTGTTCGGGGATGGGTCACTCGTTCGCAGGGAGTGGGTCACGTGCTCGTGCGGAGTGTGTCACGTGTGCGTGAGCGGGTCACGTGCTCGTGCGGAGTGTGTCACGTGTGCGGGGAGCGGGTCACGTGTCACTTGCAAGGCTCGGCTCCCGGCGTCCTTGTTTCCGGAGCTCTCAGGGTCAGACATGGCGGCCTCACTGCTGCGCTTTGGGGGGAAGGTGAGAGGCGGAGGGCGCGCGGGAACGCAGTGGGCATGGAGTAGTGGGTGCTGCTGTGCGAATTGAGCAGTAGTGGGGACTACTGCAATGTTCTACAGTGAGAACATCGCAGCGAAAGAAGCGAGGCATTGAAAGCAAGTAGTCCTATCACACTGCCAATCAAATGAGCATTGAGTGCTGCATGCAGGGGCGGGGGATGCTGCAAGGGGAGCAGTGGGAGGCTGATGAGCCAGTGAAGGGAGCAGTGGGAGGCTGATGAGGCAGTGAAGGGAGCAGTGGGAGGCTGATGAGGCAGTGAGGCATGCAGTGAAAGGAGCAGTGGGATGCTTAGGAGGCAGTGAGGCATGCAGTGAAAATGGGATGCTTATGAGGCAGTGAAGGGAGCAGTGGGAGGCTGATGAGGCAGTGAGGCATGCAGTGAAAAGAGCAGTGGAATGCTTAGGAGGCAGTGAGGCATGCAGTGAAAAGAGCAGTGGGACGCTTAGGAGTCAGTGAGGCATGCAGTGAAAATGGGATGCTTATGAGGCAGTGAAGGGAGCAGTGGGAGGCTGATGAAGCAGCGAGGCATGCAGTGAAAGGAGCAGTGGGATGCTTGTGAGGCATGCAGTGAAAATGGGATGCTTACGAGGCAGTGAAGGGAGCAGTGGGAGGCTGATGAGGCAGTGAGGCATGCAGTGAAAAGAGCAATGGGATGCTTATGAGGCAGTGAAAGGAGCAGTGAGATGCTTCTGAGCCAGTGAGGCATGCAGTGAAAAGAGCAGTGGGATGCTTAGGAGGCAGTGAGGCATGCAGTGAAAGGAGCAGTGGGATGCTTATGAGGCAGTGAGGTATGCAGTGAAAATGGGAGGCTGATGAGGCAGTGGAGGGAGCAGTGGGAGGCTGATGAGGCAGTGAGGCATGCAGTGAAAAGAGCAGTGGAATGCTTGGGATGCAGTGAGGCATGCAGTGCAAATGGGATGCTTATGAGGCAGTGAAGGGAGCAGTGGGAGGCTGATGAGGCAGTGAGGCATGCAGTGAAAGGAGCAGTGGGATGCTTAGGAGGCAGTGAGGCATGCAGTGGGATGCTTGTGAGGCATGAAGTGAAAATGGGATGCTTATGAGGCAGTGAAGGGAGCACTGGGAGGCTGATGAGGCAGTGAGGCATGCAGTGAAAAGAGCAATGGGATGCTTATGAGGCAGTGAAAGGAGCAGTGAGATGCTTCTGAGCCAGTGAGGCATGCAGTGAAAAGAGCAGTGGGATGCTTAGGAGGCAGTGAGGCATGCAGTGAAAGGAGCAGTGGGATGCTTATGAGGCAGTGAGGTATGCAGTGAAAATGGGAGGCTGATGAGGCAGTGGGAGGCTGATGAGGCAGTGAGGCAGTGAGGCATGCAGTGAAAAGAGCAGTGGAATGCTTGGGATGCAGTGAGGCATGCAGTGCAAATGGGATGCTTATGAGGCAGTGAAGGGAGCAGTGGGAGGCTGATGAGGCAGTGAGGCATGCAGTGAAAGGAGCAGTGGGATGCTTGTGAGGCATGCATGGGATGCTTATGAGGCAGTGAAGGGAGCAGTGGGAGGATGATGAGGCAGTGAGGCATGCAGTGAAAAGAGCAGTGGGACGCTTAGGAGGCAGTGAGGCATGCAGTGAAAATGGGATGCTTATGAGGCAGTGAAGGGAGCAGTGGGAGGCTGATGAGGCAGCGAGGCATGCAGTGAAAGGAGCAGTGGGATGCTTGTGAGGCATGCAGTGAAAATGGGATGCTTACGAGGCAGTGAAGGGAGCAGTGGGAGGCTGATGAGGCAGTGAGGCATGCAGTGAAAATGGGATGCTTATGAGGCAGTGAAGGGAGCAGTGGGAGGCTGATGAGGCAGTGAGGCATGCCGTGAAAAGAGCAGTGGGATGCTTAGGAGGCAGTGAGGCATGCAGTGAAAGGAGCAGTGGGATGCTTGTGAGGCATGAAGTGAAAATGGGATGCTTATGAGGCAGTGAAGGGAGCACTGGGAGGCTGATGAGGCAGTGAGGCATGCAGTGAAAAGAGCAATGGGATGCTTATGAGGCAGTGAAAGGAGCAGTGAGATGCTTCTGAGCCAGTGAGGCATGCAGTGAAAAGAGCAGTGGGATGCTTAGGAGGCAGTGAGGCATGCAGTGAAAGGAGCAGTGGGATGCTTATGAGGCAGTGAGGTATGCAGTGAAAATGGGAGGCTGATGAGGCAGTGGGAGGCTGATGAGGCAGTGAGGCAGTGAGGCATGCAGTGAAAAGAGCAGTGGAATGCTTGGGATGCAGTGAGGCATGCAGTGCAAATGGGATGCTTATGAGGCAGTGAAGGGAGCAGTGGGAGGCTGATGAGGCAGTGAGGCATGCAGTGAAAGGAGCAGTGGGATGCTTGTGAGGCATGCATGGGATGCTTATGAGGCAGTGAAGGGAGCAGTGGGAGGATGATGAGGCAGTGAGGCATGCAGTGAAAAGAGCAGTGGGACGCTTAGGAGGCAGTGAGGCATGCAGTGAAAATGGGATGCTTATGAGGCAGTGAAGGGAGCAGTGGGAGGCTGATGAGGCAGCGAGGCATGCAGTGAAAGGAGCAGTGGGATGCTTGTGAGGCATGCAGTGAAAATGGGATGCTTACGAGGCAGTGAAGGGAGCAGTGGGAGGCTGATGAGGCAGTGAGGCATGCAGTGAAAATGGGATGCTTATGAGGCAGTGAAGGGAGCAGTGGGAGGCTGATGAGGCAGTGAGGCATGCCGTGAAAAGAGCAGTGGGATGCTTAGGAGGCAGTGAGGCATGCAGTGAAAGGAGCAGTGGGATGCTTGTGAGGCATGAAGTGAAAATGGGATGCTTATGAGGCAGTGAAGGGAGCACTGGGAGGCTGATGAGGCAGTGAGGCATGCAGTGAAAAGAGCAATGGGATGCTTATGAGGCAGTGAAAGGAGCAGTGAGA
Source organism: Ambystoma mexicanum (assembly GCF_040938575.1). Taxonomy (NCBI): domain Eukaryota; kingdom Metazoa; phylum Chordata; class Amphibia; order Caudata; family Ambystomatidae; genus Ambystoma; species Ambystoma mexicanum. The sequence continues at coordinate 9,870,472 of NC_090939.1, forward strand.
TGCTTCTGAGCCAGTGAGGCATGCAGTGAAAAGAGCAGTGGGATGCTTAGGAGGCAGTGAGGCATGCAGTGAAAGGAGCAGTGGGATGCTTATGAGGCAGTGAGGTATGCAGTGAAAATGGGAGGCTGATGAGGCAGTGGGAGGCTGATGAGGCAGTGAGGCAGTGAGGCATGCAGTGAAAAGAGCAGTGGAATGCTTGGGATGCAGTGAGGCATGCAGTGCAAATGGGATGCTTATGAGGCAGTGAAGGGAGCAGTGGGAGGCTGATGAGGCAGTGAGGCATGCAGTGAAAGGAGCAGTGGGATGCTTGTGAGGCATGCATGGGATGCTTATGAGGCAGTGAAGGGAGCAGTGGGAGGCTGATGAGGCAGTGAGGCATGCAGTGAAAAGAGCAGTGGGACGCTTAGGAGGCAGTGAGGCATGCAGTGAAAATGGGATGCTTATGAGGCAGTGAAGGGAGCAGTGGGAGGCTGATGAGGCAGCGAGGCATGCAGTGAAAGGAGCAGTGGGATGCTTGTGAGGCATGCAGTGAAAATGGGATGCTTACGAGGCAGTGAAGGGAGCAGTGGGAGGCTGATGAGGCAGTGAGGCATGCAGTGAAAATGGGATGCTTATGAGGCAGTGAAGGGAGCAGTGGGAGGCTGATGAGGCAGTGAGGCATGCAGTGAAAAGAGCAGTGGGATGCTTAGGAGGCAGTGAGGCATGCAGTGAAAGGAGCAGTGGGATGCTTGTGAGGCATGAAGTGAAAATGGGATGCTTATGAGGCAGTGAAGGGAGCACTGGGAGGCTGATGAGGCAGTGAGGCATGCAGTGAAAAGAGCAATGGGATGCTTATGAGGCAGTGAAAGGAGCAGTGAGATGCTTCTGAGCCAGTGAGGCATGCAGTGAAAAGAGCAGTGGGATGCTTGGGATGCAGTGAGGCATGCAGTGCAAATGGGATGCTTATGAGGCAGTGAAGGGAGCAGTGGGAGGCTGATGAGGCAGTGAGGCATGCAGTGAAAGGAGCAGTGGGATGCTTGTGAGGCATGCATGGGATGCTTATGAGGCAGTGAAGGGAGCAGTGGGAGGATGATGAGGCAGTGAGGCATGCAGTGAAAAGAGCAGTGGGACGCTTAGGAGGCAGTGAGGCATGCAGTGAAAATGGGATGCTTATGAGGCAGTGAAGGGAGCAGTGGGAGGCTGATGAGGCAGCGAGGCATGCAGTGAAAGGAGCAGTGGGATGCTTGTGAGGCATGCAGTGAAAATGGGATGCTTACGAGGCAGTGAAGGGAGCAGTGGGAGGCTGATGAGGCAGTGAGGCATGCAGTGAAAATGGGATGCTTATGAGGCAGTGAAGGGAGCAGTGGGAGGCTGATGAGGCAGTGAGGCATGCCGTGAAAAGAGCAGTGGGATGCTTAGGAGGCAGTGAGGCATGCAGTGAAAGGAGCAGTGGGATGCTTGTGAGGCATGAAGTGAAAATGGGATGCTTATGAGGCAGTGAAGGGAGCACTGGGAGGCTGATGAGGCAGTGAGGCATGCAGTGAAAAGAGCAATGGGATGCTTATGAGGCAGTGAAAGGAGCAGTGAGATGCTTCTGAGCCAGTGAGGCATGCAGTGAAAAGAGCAGTGGGATGCTTAGGAGGCAGTGAGGCATGCAGTGAAAGGAGCAGTGGGATGCTTATGAGGCAGTGAGGTATGCAGTGAAAATGGGAGGCTGATGAGGCAGTGGGAGGCTGATGAGGCAGTGAGGCAGTGAGGCATGCAGTGAAAAGAGCAGTGGAATGCTTGGGATGCAGTGAGGCATGCAGTGCAAATGGGATGCTTATGAGGCAGTGAAGGGAGCAGTGGGAGGCTGATGAGGCAGTGAGGCATGCAGTGAAAGGAGCAGTGGGATGCTTGTGAGGCATGCATGGGATGCTTATGAGGCAGTGAAGGGAGCAGTGGGAGGCTGATGAGGCAGTGAGGCATGCAGTGAAAAGAGCAGTGGGACGCTTAGGAGGCAGTGAGGCATGCAGTGAAAATGGGATGCTTATGAGGCAGTGAAGGGAGCAGTGGGAGGCTGATGAGGCAGCGAGGCATGCAGTGAAAGGAGCAGTGGGATGCTTGTGAGGCATGCAGTGAAAATGGGATGCTTACGAGGCAGTGAAGGGAGCAGTGGGAGGCTGATGAGGCAGTGAGGCATGCAGTGAAAATGGGATGCTTATGAGGCAGTGAAGGGAGCAGTGGGAGGCTGATGAGGCAGTGAGGCATGCAGTGAAAAGAGCAGTGGGATGCTTAGGAGGCAGTGAGGCATGCAGTGAAAGGAGCAGTGGGATGCTTGTGAGGCATGAAGTGAAAATGGGATGCTTATGAGGCAGTGAAGGGAGCACTGGGAGGCTGATGAGGCAGTGAGGCATGCAGTGAAAAGAGCAATGGGATGCTTATGAGGCAGTGAAAGGAGCAGTGAGATGCTTCTGAGCCAGTGAGGCATGCAGTGAAAAGAGCAGTGGGATGCTTAGGAGGCAGTGAGGCATGCAGTGAAAGGAGCAGTGGGATGCTTATGAGGCAGTGAGGTATGCAGTGAAAATGGGAGGCTGATGAGGCAGTGGAGGGAGCAGTGGGAGGCTGATGAGGCAGTGAGGCATGCAGTGAAAAGAGCAGTGGAATGCTTAGGAGGCAGTGAGGCATGCAGTGCAAATGGGATGCTTATGAGGCAGTGAAGGGAGCAGTGGGAGGCTGATGAGGCAGTGAGGCATGCAGTGAAAGGAGCAGTGGGATGCTTGTGAGGCATGCATGGGATGCTTATGAGGCAGTGAATGGAGCAGTGGGAGGCTGATGAGGCAGTGAGGCATGCAGTGAAAAGAGCAATGGGATGCTTATGAGGCAGTGAGAGAAGCAGTGAGATGCTTCTGAGCCAGTGAGGCATGCAGTGAAAAGAGCAGTGGGATGCTTATGAGGCAGTGAGGCATGCAGTGAAAATGGGATGCTTATGAGGCAGTGAAGGGAGCAGTGGGAGGCTGATGAGGCAGTGGAGGGAGCAGTGGGAGGCTGATGAGGCAGTGAAGGGAGCAGTGGGAGGCTGATGAGGCAGTGAGGCATGCAGTGAAAAGAGCAGTGGAAGCTTAGGAGGCAGTGAGGCATGCAGTGAAAATGGGATGCTTATGAGGCAGTGAAGGGAGCAGTGGGAGGCTGAGGCAGTGAGGCATGCAGTGAAAAGAGCAGTGGAATGCTTGGGATGCAGTGAGGCATGCAGTGAAAATGGGATGCTTATGAGGCAGTGAAGGGAGCAGTGGGAGGCTGATGAGGCAGTGGAGGGAGCAGTGGGAGGCTGATGAGGCAGTGAGGCATGCAGTGAAAAGAGCAGTGGAATGCTTAGGAGGCAGTGAGGCATGCAGTGCAAATGGGATGCTTATGAGGCAGTGAAGGGAGCAGTGGGAGGCTGATGAGGCAGTGAGGCATGCAGTGAAAGGAGCAGTGGGATGCTTGTGAGGCATGCATGGGATGCTTATGAGGCAGTGAATGGAGCAGTGGGAGGCTGATGAGGCAGTGAGGCATGCAGTGAAAAGAGCAATGGGATGCTTATGAGGCAGTGAGAGAAGCAGTGAGATGCTTCTGAGCCAGTGAGGCATGCAGTGAAAAGAGCAGTGGGATGCTTATGAGGCAGTGAGGCATGCAGTGAAAATGGGATGCTTATGAGGCAGTGAAGGGAGCAGTGGGAGGCTGATGAGGCAGTGGAGGGAGCAGTGGGAGGCTGATGAGGCAGTGAAGGGAGCAGTGGGAGGCTGATGAGGCAGTGAGGCATGCAGTGAAAAGAGCAGTGGAATGCTTAGGAGGCAGTGAGGCATGCAGTGAAAATGGGATGCTTATGAGGCAGTGAAGGGAGCAGTGGGAGGCTGAGGCAGTGAGGCATGCAGTGAAAAGAGCAGTGGAATGCTTGGGATGCAGTGAGGCATGCAGTGAAAATGGGATGCTTATGAGGCAGTGAAGGGAGCAGTGGGAGGCTGAGGCAGTGAGGCATGCAGTGAAAAGAGCAGTGGAATGCTTAGGAGGCAGTGAGGCATGCAGTGAAAATGGGATGCTTATGAGGCAGTGAAGGGAGCAGTGGGAGGATGGTGAGGCATGCAGTGAAAGGAGCAGTGGGATGCTTGTGAGGCATGCATGGGATGCTTATGAGGCAGTGAAGGGAGCAGTGATATGCTACTGAGCCAGTGAGGCATGCAGTGGAAAGAGCAGTGGGATGCTTAGGAGGCAGTGAGGCATGCAGTGAAAGGAGCAGTGGGATGTGTATGAGGCAGTGAGGCATGCAGTGAAAATGGGATGCTTATGAGGCAGTGAAGGGAGCAGTGGGAGGCTGATGAGGCAGTGAGGCATGCATTGAAAAGAGCAGTGGAATGCTTAGGAGGCAGTGAGGCATGCAGTGAAAGGAGCAGTGGGATGCTTATGAGGCAGTGAGGTATGCAGTGAAAAGAGCAGTGGAATGCTTAGGAGGCAGTGAGGCATGCAGTGAAAATGGGATGCTTATGAGGCAGTGAAGGGAGCAGTGGGAGGCTGAGGCAGTGAGGCATGCAGTGAAAAGAGCAGTGGAATGCTTAGGAGGCAGTGAGGCATGCAGTGAAAATGGGATGCTTATGAGGCAGTGAAGGGAGCAGTGGGAGGATGGTGAGGCATGCAGTGAAAGGAGCAGTGGGATGCTTGTGAGGCATGCATGGGATGCTTATGAGGCAGTTAAGGGAGCAGTGATATGCTACTGAGCCAGTGAGGCATGCAGTGGAAAGAGCAGTGGGATGCTTAGGAGGCAGTGAGGCATGCAGTGAAAGGAGCAGTGGGATGTGTATGAGGCAGTGAGGCATGCAGTGAAAATGGGATGCTTATGAGGCAGTGAAGGGAGCAGTGGGAGGCTGATGAGGCAGTGAGGCATGCATTGAAAAGAGCAGTGGAATGCTTGGGATGCAGTGAGGCATGCAGTGAAACGAGCAATGGGATGCTTAGGAGGCAGTGAAAGGAGCAGTGATATGCTGCTGAGCCAGTGAGGCATGCAGTGGAAAGAGCAGTGGGATGCTTAGGAGGCAGTGAGGCATGCAGTGAAAGGAGCAGTGGGATGTGTATGAGGCAGTGAGGCATGCAGTGAAAATGGGATGCTTATGAGGCAGTGAAGGGAGCAGTGGGAGGCTGATGAGGCAGTGAGGCATGCATTGAAAAGAGCAGTGGAATGCTTAGGATGCAGTGAGGCATGCAGTGAAAAGAGCAATGGGATGCTTATGAGGCAGTGAAAAGAGCAGTGGGATGCTTATGAGGCAGTGAAGGGAGCAGTGGGAGGCTGAGGCAGTGAGGCATGCAGTGAAAAGAGCAGTGGAATGCTTAGGAGGCAGTGAGGCATGCAGTGAAAATGGGATGCTTATGAGGCAGTGAGAGGAGCAGTGAGATGCTTCTGAGCCAGTGAGGCATGCAGTGAAAAGAGCAGTGGGATGCTTGTGAGGCATGCAGTGAAAATGGGATGCTTACGAGGCAGTGAAGGGAGCAGTGGGAGGCTGATGAGGCAGTGAGGCATGCAGTGAAAAGAGCAGTGGAATGCTTAGGAGGCAGTGAGGCATGCAGTGAAAATGGGATGCTTATGAGGCAGTGAAGGGAGCAGTGGGAGGCTGATGAGGCATGCAGTGAAAAGAGCAATGGGATGCTTATGAGGCAGTGAGAGGAGCAGTGAGATGCTTCTGAGCCAGTGAGGCATGCAGTGAAAAGAGCAGTGGGATGCTTAGGAGGCAGTGAGGCATGCAGTGAAAGGAGCAGTGGGATGCTTGTGAGGCATGAAGTGAAAATGGGATGCTTATGAGGCAGTGAAGGGAGCACTGGGAGGCTGATGAGGCAGTGAGGCATGCAGTGAAAAGAGCAATGGGATGCTTATGAGGCAGTGAAAGGAGCAGTGAGATGCTTCTGAGCCAGTGAGGCATGCAGTGAAAAGAGCAGTGGGCTGCTTAGGAGGCAGTGAGGCATGCAGTGAAAGGAGCAGTGGGATGCTTATGAGGCAGTGAGGTATGCAGTGAAAATGGGAGGCTGATGAGGCAGTGGAGGGAGCAGTGGGAGGCTGATGAGGGAGTGAGGCATGCAGTGAAAAGAGCAGTGGAATGCTTAGGAGGCAGTGAGGCATGCAGTGCAAATGGGATGCTTAGGCAGTGAAGGGAGCAGTGGGAGGCTGATGAGGCAGTGAGGCATGCAGTGAAAGGAGCAGTGGGATGCTTGTGAGGCATGCATGGGATGCTTATGAGGCAGTGAATGGAGCAGTGGGAGGCTGATGAGGCAGTGAGGCATGCAGTGAAAAGAGCAATGGGATGCTTATGAGGCAGTGAGAGGAGCAGTGAGATGCTTCTGAGCCAGTGAGGCATGCAGTGAAAAGAGCAGTGGGATGCTTATGAGGCAGTGAGGCATGCAGTGAAAATGGGATGCTTATGAGGCAGTGAAGGGAGCAGTGGGAGGCTGATGAGGCAGTGAAAAGAGCAGTGGAATGCTTGGGATGCAGTGAGGCATGCAGTGAAAATGGGATGCTTATGAGGCAGTGAAGGGAGCAGTGGGAGGCTGATGAGGCAGTGGAGGGAGCAGTGGGAGGCTGATGAGGCAGTGAAGGGAGCAGTGGGAGGCTGATGAGGCAGTGAGGCATGCAGTGAAAAGAGCAGTGGAATGCTTAGGAGGCAGTGAGCCATGCAGTGAAAATGGGATGCTTATGAGGCAGTGAAGGGAGCAGTGGGAGGCTGAGGCAGTGAGGCATGCAGTGAAAAGAGCAGTGGAATGCTTAGGAGGCAGTGAGGCATGCGGTGAAAATGGGATGCTTATGAGGCAGTGAAGGGAGCAGTGGGAGGATGGTGAGGCATGCAGTGAAAGGAGCAGTGGGATGCTTGTGAGGCATGCATGGGATGCTTATGAGGCAGTGAAGGGAGCAGTGGGAGGCTGATGAGGCAGTGAGGCATGCAGTGAAAACAGCAGTGGAATGCTTAGGAGGCAGTGAGGCATGCAGTGAAAAGAGCAGTGGGATGCTTATGAGGCAGTGAGAGGAGCAGTGAGATGCTTCTGAGCCAGTGAGGCATGCAGTGAAAAGAGCAGTGGGATGCTTAGGAGGCAGTGAGGCATGCAGTGAAAGGAGCAGTGGGATGCTTATGAGGCAGTGAGGGGTGCAGTGAAAATGGGATGCTTATGAGGCAGTGAAGGTAGCAGTGGGAGGCTGATGAGGCAGTGAAAAGAGCAGTGGAATGCTTGGGATGCAGTGAGGCATGCAGTGAAACGAGCAATGGGATGCTTAGGAGGCAGTGAAAGGAGCAGTGATATGCTTCTGAGCCAGTGAGGCATGCAGTGGAAAGAGCAGTGGGATGCTTAGGAGGCAGTGAGGCATGCAGTGAAAGGAGCAGTGGGATGTGTATGAGGCAGTGAGGCATGCAGTGAAAATGGGATGCTTATGAGGCAGTGAAGGGAGCAGTGGGAGGCTGATGAGGCAGTGAGGCATGCATTGAAAAGAGCAGTGGAATGCTTAGGAGGCAGTGAGGCATGCAGTGAAAAGAGCAATGGGATGCTTATGAGGCAGTGAAAAGAGCAGTGGGATGCTTATGAGGCAGTGAAGGGAGCAGTGGGAGGCTGATGAGGCAGTGAGGCATGCAGTGAAAAGAGCAGTGGAATGCTTAGGAGGCAGTGAGGCATGCAGTGAAAAGAGCAGTGGGATGCTTATGAGGCAGTGAGAGGAGCAGTGAGATGCTTCTGAGCCAGTGAGGCATGCAGTGAAAAGAGCAGTGGGATGCTTAGGAGGCAGTGAGGCATGCAGTGAAAGGAGCAGTGGGATGCTTATGAGGCAGTGAGGGATGCAGTGAAAATGGGATGCTTATGAGGCAGTGAAGGGAGCAGTGGGAGGCTGATGAGGCAGTGAAAAGAGCAGTGGAATGCTTGGGAGGCAGTGAGGCATGCAGTGAAAAGAGCAATGGGATGCTTATGAGGCAGTGAAAGGAGCAGTGAGATGCTTCTGAGCCAGTGAGGCATGCAGTGAAAAGAGCAGTGGGATGCTTAGGAGGCAGTGAGGCATGCAGTGAAAGGAGCAGTGGGATGCTTATGAGGCAGTGAGGCATGCAGTGAAAATGGGATGCTTATGAGGCAGTGAAGGGAGCACTGGGAGGCTGATGAGGCAGTGAGGCATGCAGTGAAAAGAGCAATGGGATGCTTATGAGGCAGTGAGAGGAGCAGTGAGATACTTCTGAGCCAGTGAGGCATGCAGTGAAAGGAGCAGTGAGATGCTTATAAGGCAGTGAGGCATGCAGTGAAAAGATAAGTGGTATGCTTATGAGGCAGTGAGGTATTCAGCGAAAGGAGCAGTGGGTTGCTGAGAGATGCAGTGAAGGTAGCAGTGAGATGCTTGCGAGGGACACACTGAAAGGAGAAGTGGGATGCCTGTGACGGATACAGTGATGGGAGCGGTACGTTGCATTAAGGGAAGTGGATGATACAGTATCGTGCAGTAAGGTATAAAATGAAAAGAGACGTGGGATGCTGAAGGCAATGCTACTTTAAGAATGGCTGTGGGGATAAAGTTGAAAGAGCAGTTTGATGCAGTAAGTGGCAGCTTGGGATGCAATGATTGGAGCAGTGGGGTGTAATCATTGAGGGATACAGTGGAAAGAGTAGCGGGATATTGTAAAAGGAGCAGTGCAGGGATACACAGAGGAACAACTGGATGCTGTAAGAGGACCAGTGAAAGGAGCAGAGGCGTGTGTGTAGTATGCCAAGCAATGAGGGCTGCAGTAAAACGGGAAGTGTACTGTGTAAGGGGAAGTGAGACTGCTGTGTTTTTATCACTTGATCTTCCAATTCTAGAACTATTCCCCACGTTTTTATGGAATCTAATTTTGCTCGGCTTTCATGTGAAATTGCAGCACTATGAAACAAAATTGCTGTTTCTACATGCAATTTTATTTAAGATTAGCTATTATGATCTACTTTAGGATTGTATTTCTGTGATTATGATGTATTTTGTAAAAGTGTGTGTGTGTGTGTATATATATATATATAATTACACATGCACACAGCACCAACAAAGTTATGATGGGTTTAAAAAGGTTTGGAAAAAAACTTTCACCTGTCGTGTGAAAGTAGGAGCAAGTCACACACTTCACAACGCCACCTAGTAGCTGATGATCCCTTATAATGGTGAAACCAGGTATGTAGTTGCCGTGACAGCCTTGCAAAACGTCTGTCTTGGGTTAATAAAGCTATGTATAAAATAGCACTGCCCTCATAGACAAAGACAATTTCCTTGAGAAAAAGGTTTGCATTTGAGTTAATTTGCATACCCATAATGCCTTACTGTTTTGGCTCAGAACTAGAGGTGAACTTCAAGCGATAGCTACTTGGTGTTGTGGAATATGTGACTTGGCTCAAATGAACTTGCCTACTTATATATATTTTAAGCACTAGATGTAGATTAGTTATTTGCATCACACCAGACAGAAGTCTTTCTTGCACTGGAAGAGAACTGGAAGCTACACAATTAAATCTGGTAAGCATTTGCCAGATACTGGGATCCTGCTGAAATATTGCATTCAATATCTTGCCACGTAACCAACCAGTACATGTATGACATGGGTTTGTGAAACATCACATGTACTTACTCTTGTCGTTCCCATTGGACCTTTCCCTCCGCACCTTCAAGGTGAGACCTGATCTTGCCTGTATTTTGCCAGTCGGGGAGGGCTTACCTTAAAATGGAACCACAGGACGTGGTGAAGTTTACTGAATTACTGACCAACACACTCACAAACTCAGGATCAAGGGACAACGAAAAACGGTCTCTTGGGGATTGGGCTAAAGAACCAAATCCCCTGAGTGTAGAGGTGAGTTTAGGCATACTTTTAATAGAAGAATTATGGTGTCTAAGAGATTAAAGCGGGAAAATATGGGTTTGTTAATGAAGCAGAGGCTGTCCTTAATAGAATATAATTACAGCAAGGAAAAAGGTGTCAATCACATAAGAACTTAGTCCCTGACGTGTAAATCCACCTTTAAAGATATGACTTCTCATTCTATTTTGTTGCAACTTTGCAACGGCAGGGAAGGCACAGTGTGGGCTACTGATAACTGCACTCTGGGATTAAAAGGGATCCCTATGGACTCCCCGATTGCAGAACAAACATGGGTGGACTTCTAGAAGAAGAAATATTCTTTAGCAGTCTTTTATGGAATTGGATAATCCTGCTGTGGGCCCAGGTTAGCAGCAGTATTTGTCCTTGGGAAGAAGAGGATATTGTTTGGGCAATAGACCAATTAAAACCATCTCAGCCATGGGCCCTGCCTATATCCGTCTTATTGTTTTGACAGATTCTCCTTCCGTTTGGTCAGCTTTCTTAAAACCTATGTTTGATCAAATATACATGACTCATGTAATTCCCCTGTCCTGGGCTCAGTCCATCATTCTGATTTTTAAAAAAGGTGACTCCTTGGACCCAGGAAATTATAGACCGCCCTAAATGATGCTATTAGTAAGGTGTTTGCTCCTAAGAGATCTAAATTCTTATATAAAAATGTCCCATGCTTTGTCTAGATTCCAGGTGGGGTTTAGGAAGCAATTGGGGACTTCTCTAAATGCCACTATTCTTGCTCATCTACTACACTATTCCTCACAGCCACGCTGGGGCAGTTTACATGGCCTCACTGGACATAACCAGTGCATTTGATTGTATTGTTAGATCAGTGTTGTGGACAACATTGCTCAAAATGAATATCCCCAAGATGTTGGTGCAACTGCTTGCTCACCTGCATACATGAACTACTTTGTGGGTTTGTTTGACTGAAAGGTTCCCTTTCCACGGCTATCAATTCATATGAAGGTTTGAAACAAGGCTGTACGCTTGCCCCGATCCTTTTCACTCTTTATGTATGTGATGTGGATTCTTTGTGGCAGGGGCCATTCATTTTGTCGGCACGGCTTGGAAGTCTTAGGTTAGACTGGCTAGCCTTTGCTGAAGACTTTATTCTTTTCGATAGAACGGCGCAGGGTTTGCAATGTAAGTTGAACATTTCTCTCAAGTACTCACTTGACAATAATGTTACCTAATGGAGTCAAGTCGAAGGTGGTTGTGTTCTCTAGGGGCTCTAAACGCAAGATCATGTACTGGGTAATGGCCTCTAAGAGACTGGAACAGGTAGCATCCTTGAGATGTCTGGGATGCAATTTGAGTAAAAAGGCATCCGTTGGAATGTGGAGGGAATTCTCTCCACGAACAAATTTGAATACTTACCCCCGCCCAAATAAAAAGTCTATTGTACAAGAATGTGTACATTTTCTATATTGTCCATTGCTTTTATCTGGCCAAGATTGAACCGGTCCTGTTGTATGGACTTGACATGTCTCTACTGGATTTGGGGAACCTGCTTAATGTAATTCAGGGTAAACTGTGGACAAAGGTTTTGAGTTTATCTCTGACAATTCCCAATTCGGTTATTAGGCATGAGCTTCGTTTGACTTCCCTTCAAGCACGTCTTTTTTTTCATGAATAGATATTCATTGTGAAGTTAACAATATATCTAATAAATATGAACCTGTATCTTCGTTGTGTCTCTGCTCATCACTCAAAGACCTACTTAGATTTTTGATAACTGTAGGCGCAACAATAAGGTAAATGTTCTGTCTCTCTCAATCATTGGGCAACCTCAATGCCGTATTACCATGCAGCCACAGCTACTTCGCCATTAGATTGAAATGAGCTTACACGTGAGCTCGCTTTGAGATTGCCAGCAGGTTGCAAAACCTTCAAATACATGCCATCATACTAGGTTCTGGGACAATTCTGATAGAGTAAGTGCATAGAAGAAAGTAAGGGGATCATATAAAAGGAGCGGTGGGTGCAGTGAAAGGCAGTGAGGCATACAGTGTAGTGCAGCACGAGGGGCATATGGTATGAATAAAAGGAAGTGTGCTGCAGTAGTAGTCAGTGAGATGCCGCAACAGTGGACTTGAAACACTTGTGTACAGGCGCGTTACAAATGCCATATCATATTATCATATCATATAGTGGCTTCCTGAGACTGTATCACAAACCCACCTAGATAGAAGATTCCTAGCTCAGCATTGGGTGCAAATAAATATTTGTTTTTAAAAAAAAATATTGAAGTATTTCAAGCATCGTAGTCCAAAAGGAAATGCATTCCATGGTTTCAGTGCCAAAGGAGATGGGGTGCGACGACCTTGGCTGCTTTCGTTTGGGTTAGGGACGGCAACCAGTAAGACAGAAGAGGATCAGTGAGGTCACTCTTGCATGCAGGAGTTTAGATGCTAACAGATCAGGGCAGTTGGAGGACCACAGGACCTTAACATCTTCTCTGCCTTACATCTAGTCTGCCTTGAAGTGGCCTTCAATGCAGCGATTGCAGTCCTTGTTGGGGTGAGAGGGGATTTACAGTTTTGCAGCTAACGCTAACTTGTTGTAGTGGCCATATTTCTGAAGGCCATGAGCAAAGGGGGGGCTCTGACCAAAACATATATATATTTTTACATGGCCACGGTAGTGGCTATGTAGTTATGGTTAAGTTGCTGTTTCCATAAGAAGAGCACTTTTTGGGCGGCTTATAACTTCGCCCCCTCTGGACGAATCCTCACCAAACTTTGCAAAAAAAAGTATATGGCCCACTCTGAATTTCTTTGCAAAGTTTGGTGAGGATTCGTCCAGGGGGGGAAAGTTAGAGGGAGGGGTCCCAAAATTTCTGTTTTTTTCCCATGGACTGAATGGGGAAAAAAATGTTGCTCGCGCCTACAGCCCAAACAGCTGGACGGATTTTCACCAAATTTGGACCAGGAGCAGCGGCTTGGTCCCGAAAGTGTGCTTTTGCAAATTTGGTGAAAATCCGTCCAGTAGTTTTTTTTAAATGACCAAAAAGTAGGTAAAAAAAAAATAGTGATATCTGTGTTCGCTCCGCGGACAGGACGGTGATTGGGCAAGCAGCTTGCGTGATGTCCGCGGACATCTGACCTGCTCTCTCATTGGATGCGGTGAAAGCGTGCAGTGCGTCTGGCTTCAGAGATGCCCGCTATCTTTCTTTCCTGCATGAGAGGCTTTGTCAGGTCAGCAGGAGCGTGTCTGTCTCCCGTTCCTCCCACCCCCCGCTCATGCCCCGTGTGTCCTTTCTGTTCCCCCCCACCCCCGCTCATGCCCCGTGTGTCCATCCGTCCACCCCGCTCATGCTCCGCGTCTCCCCTGTTCCTCCAGCCCCCCGCTCACGCCATTGGACACGGTGGCCAGCAGAGGGCCGAGGAGCGGGATCTGCCGCACGAACTCATGTCCGTGTTTTTGTTTGTCTCCTGCCCCGTGTCTTCCTCTTGTCCAACCTCCTATGATGCCCCTTGTTGACCTCTTGTTCCCCCCACACCCCGCTCATGCCCCGTGTCTTCCTCCTGTCCCCCCCACTCCTCGCTGATGCCCTGTCTTCCTCCTGTTCCCTCCACCCCCTGCTCATGCCCCGTGTCTCCCTTTTTTCCCCCACCCCTTGCTCATGCCCCGTGTCTTCCTTTCCCCCTGCTCATGCCCCATGTCTCCCTTCTTCCCCCCCACCTACCGCTCATGCCTCGTGTCTGCACTATTGGAACAGGGCAGACACGGGGCATGAGCGGGGGTGGGGGCCCCACTTTGTCCTACCCCCGCTCATGCCCCGTGTCTCTCCTGTTCAACCCCACCCCCGCTCATGCTCCGTGTCTGTCTCCCTCCTTTTCCCCGAGCTCATGGCCCGTGTCTCCCCTGTTCACCCCCACCCCCGCTCATGCCCCGTGTCTCCCTTCTTCCCCACCCCACCCCCCGCTCATGCCCCGTGTCACCCTTCTTTCCCGCTCATGCCCCGTGTCTCCCTTCTTTCCCACTGCTCATGCCCCGTGTCTCTCTCCTGGTCTTCCCGACCCCCCGCCGATGCCCTGTTGTGTTCTCTTTATACACCCTGTCTTCCCTTTCCCTGGTGTCCATCTTGGTAAAAGATTTTCCTTCCTACACCGGGACGCCTGCCTGCGGCGTCCCGGTTTGGGAAGAAAAATCTTTTTTTTTTTTTACCACCCCAGGTTCCCACTTTGAGAACCTAGGATGCTAGTGGTCTTCCTCCATTGAAAAGGACTTTATGGTTACGTTGCACTAATAAAAAAACTATTAAATTCAGTAAAAGAAAATGTGTTAAACTGACTTTATGGTTAAGTTGCGCTACTAAAAACCTATGAAATTCAGTAAAAAAAACTTTGTTAAAGGGACGTTATGGTTCCAAGTAAAACCAAAAAACCCTTGAAATTCGCCAGTTAAGGTAAGCTAAGCAACCATAACTCGCGCCACCACCGTGCACTAAGACTAACACCCACGAAATCAAAGATGATATCACAAATGTCATTGATGACATCACTGATGACATCACATGTGTATGTACTTTTCATGAAATGTGTACAAGGGATTCTTATTATAATGTTGCGAAAAAAGTGTCAAGGATCATTGCAATAAATATCATACCCTAATTAGTGCATTGAACGATGCATTGATATAAATAGCATTCTATTATGGGGTTCTATCTAGTATACTAAGCTACTAATGCAGAAACATAGCATTGTGTGCAGCGTACAAGATGAAGGTATAATATTCGTAATGTTAATATGTTGAATAATTAAATAATTGTTTTCTTAGATTTTTGTGTACTGTGAAATATGTAATAAGTAGCTAATAAAACCCATATATTACATAATTGCATTACTATAGACAAAACACAAAGAGACAAGAACACATACCAATATACATATACATAGGGTAAATAGCAGCTTTGAAACAGAGCAATCATTTATTTGCATGAAAATAATGCTGTCTTTAAATCTTGTCTTCCCCTATGTATATGTTTCATATGATGTGACTGGACTCTAAGGGAATTACTATAAGAACCTACTTGTAGGCTACGTCTACAAATAAAATACAATTTTTAGTTTCTGACTGTTACTTAAGAAACCATGTGGCCTAGATATGTCAGCAAAAGAAAAGAGTGAGCCAGGCATGTGATGTCATCACTGATGTCATCAATGACTTGTGATGTCGTGGGCGTTAGTCTTGGCAGTGCACGGTGGTGGAGCGAGTTATGGTTGCTTAGCTTACCATAACTAGCGAATTTCAAGGGTTTTTCGGTTTTACTTGGAACCATAACGTACCTTTAACAAAGTGTTTTCACTATATATATATATATATATATATATATATATATATATATATATATATATATATATATATATATATATATATATAATAAAATGTTGACAACATTTTCAATTTGTTTTCCTCCTTCCAGTATTTCGTAACCTGAAGGTACTCTGCAGATTTGTTCTTCCTTACCAATTGTAAACATTGACATAAAAAGTTGTAATCGGTTTAATCGGTGGAGTAGGCTAAACATTAAGGGGAAGATTGGTCCCGAGGAACCCACAGGCCAGATAATGTCAAAACGGCTCTATAGTTGAGCTTTTGTTTTCAGTGAGAATGGAGGAGCCAATCATGAGTGTGGATTTAAATGGCAATTTCAACAGGTCGTGTGCTTAATATCTCATCACTGATGATGTTGCGGCCGCTAACTGGTCAAAGAGGACCAGGGCTCCGACTCTAGGGTCATCTAAAAGAGAAGAAACCTGTGGCTTTAAGGTTCATATATTACTTCTTGCCGGTATCCTAATGCCCCCATTTATTAGTCTCCTAAGGATGAAGGGCTGGGTCAACCATCTTGCAGGATCTGAATTTGTGAAGTTCAGGGCAGTGAAGGTTACAATTTTTTTTTTTTTTTATTGTTGAATTTTATCAAATAATTGATTTTTACAACATCTTCAGATTTTCCTATATTTTGTCCAGATTTATCACTGATAGAGTTACTGAGAGGAAAAGAAAAACCGTACAAGAAAAAGTCTTAGTCGGTTTCATTTTGTTTAAGCTCCAGTTTTTCTATGAACTGTTTCAGGATCTTAAAGGTGGCTAAATGCCACGATGTTCTGTCTCCACTGATCATCCTTGCCCACCATGCATCTTCATCGAAGATAGATGATTGCCGGAGAAGATATTTCATATAAGGAAGCCTAACCTCCTTCGTTCCAGGGCAGGACAGAATTAGATGGCGAATTGTCTCCTTATCCTTATCACAGAATCTACAGGTGTTAGTCAGCGCCAGACCTCTGGCGCTGACTATTTCGTTAGAGTTAAGAAGATTCAGTCCTGCTCGCATTATTAGATTTCGTGCTGCACGGCTTTGACATTTTTTTGATGTAGTACTGGAGCAAATTTAGTTTCTTCCATATTGGAGGCAGATGAGATTTAATTTTATTTCCAACTGCTGCAGTTAAAGTACGAATCCCGTCCATCTCCTTTGTTTTTTTAATTATCCTTGTTGGATTGCGGATCAGATCCTCTTCTGTGCACTCTATAGTTTTTAGTAGGGTAAGTTTTACGTTTTTCCATGCGTTAAGCAACTTGCAATTTGATGCTTGGATTTCTTTGAGCACCAAACCATGAAGGAAGGAAGGAAGGAAGGATTTGGAAGAACACATTTCCGGTACAGCATGAGTGTATTGCAGTCAACCGTGCCTTGAAGGGAAAGTAAACTTAGTTCTCGTCGAATTAGTGTGAATGGGGTTGAGTTTGGCAATCGCAGAACCGTCCTCCAAAAGTAAGCCTCCAATTTGGACCAAAGAGCTTTGGGCAAGCTGGGCATCGCCTCCGAGCCATAAATCACCGTAGGAACCACCTTAGATTTGTAAAAATGTAACAGTGGGATGGTTGAAAATTTGCCGAATTTTCTATCTGTGGCTTTCCCTTTTGTTGCCAGACTTCAGATTTTTGCAAAGAGGGCTTCTTGCATGGCCAGCCCTTTTGTGGAATTGTCTAGGACCATGCCCAGATATTTGAATTTCTTAATTTTCTCAATAGGGGTCTTGTCTATTGACCAATTGAATTTTTCCAACTTCTTTGTAGGGCGTTCCATAACCATTATTTGTCTTTTCGATGTTAATTTCAAGGTTATTTTCGATGGAAAATGTATGCAGGTTGGCAAGTTGACGCTGTAGTCCTACCTGGGTCAAGTAGGATAAGATCGTCAGTGTACAATAATCTGCTTATATTTGTTTGAGCAAGTTTCGGTGGGAATGATCAAACATGATCTTATGAGTATTGATAGTCCCCCATGTAAGCGAGAAAAAGTGCTGGGGCCAACGGGCACCCCTGTTTGACACGCCTTTTTGTCTCAATTTGGGCAGATGGAAGAACTTGTTGGTTTAGGCGCACTTTGATGTTGGTGTCTGTGTGCAGAGTTTTGATCGGGTTAAGAATGTCATTTGGACAGTCCCAGGCTACCAGTTTTTCCCAGAGTTTTCCCAGAGTCTATAAATGCAGTGAATAGTCTAGGGCTACCCTGCTTCACTTTGCTTTTTAAGATGGTTAGCAAGAAGATGTTGATTGCGGTTCCTAAGTTTTTTTTTTAAGCCTGTTTGAAAGTTGTCGTTACATGGCGCATGAGAAGCCCAACTTTGGAATTTATTCAGCAGAAGTGATCCAAAGACTTTTCCTATTGGATCCAGTAAGGCCATTGGGCGGTAGTTTATCGGGTCTTGTTTGTCTCCTTTCTTGTATATGGGAACCACAATTGCAGAAAGCCATGGGGGGGGGCAGATCGAGAGGCCACACATCTAGAGAACACAGATCTTATAAATGGCCCATTCGTCCGGAAATGTTTTTAGGTCAAAGTTGGTAATGCCGTCGATCCCCGGGGCACAAGACTTTTTAAGTTTTCTAAGGATGTCTTGTATGTCATAGAGGTCATCCAGTTTCGTCCATCGATGGGGCTGGTTAGGGCCTTCACTGTCATCCCTGAATTCTTGCGAAGGACAACCTTCAAGTGGGTTTGCAGTAGGCAGTTGGAAAAGCAATCTAAAGTGGTCTGCCCAAGTGGCTTCGCTAATGCTATTCATGGTTTCCGGACCGGTTTCTTCAGATGCTTTAAGTAACGACCAAAATTCCCTAGAATTGTTTAAGCAGATTGTTTTCAGGATGGCTTCCACATCTTGTTGATGTAGCTTCCATCTATACGATCTCACCAACGCTTTGTATTTTCTAGTAGCGTTTTGGATGGCTACCTTTCCTTCCACCAATGGAAGGCTCATTGCAATTCTTTTAGCTTTCCTGAAATCGCAGCGTTTCTGGACCAAACGTTTGTCATACGAATGGTTTGCATTTCGGAAGCTATCATTTTGTTTTCTTCTGGGCATTCTGTAAGGCGACAACAGGGGAGCATTGTCAACGGGATTTGTAGTGGGAGCGTGACCTGGATTCTTGTAAAGGTTTGTAAGATCTTTAATGCTATGGGCTGTAAGACACAGTCTAGTTCCCTGAGGATTTTGCTCCAACCCGATCTTCATCCTGTCATGATTTAAGTGGGATGACTTCCAAGTGGTCAGCAAGATGTTATGATCTCTGGCAACTGTATGAAGAACATCAATCAGTCGTTAAAGCCAAGGTGTCCATTAGTCCATTTTGCTAAGCGATTATTTTTGGATGTCGTGTCCAGGTTGTGAAGCTTTCTTGAGTTCATCAAGTTAAGCCACTTTTCACCACGTTGTACACCGGGCGAAATTTTCTTGCCTTTTTTCTGGTTACAGAGAGCGTACAGGTCCTCACATATAAGGATATGGTAAGTTTTGTGGGTGGACCGTACTTCGTCGATTGTGTTCTCGATTAGTTCCAGGAATTTCTTTTGGTCGACTGCTGCAGGGCTCCAGTATAATTTGAGGATTGCTATGGAAATAGGTTGTTGTTGAACTCCTTCTGCAAGTTGTTGCGACCAGGTTAGCAAAAGTGCTAGTAGAGTAGTTGGCAACAAGAATAGCAGATACTGAAAGACCTTTGTCCATCCGGCAGGCCGTAAGGAAACCCGAGGAGGGTCGGCCTACTGAGCCTTTTGATGCCAGAGCCAAAAAAAGTTTGTATCCGTCGAGCGAAGGATTTTTTTTATCAGCCAAGTCAAAAGAGCCGAGGTTGACATCACTGGGCGAAGTTAGATGTAGGTAGCCCCTGGTATTCCAGGAACCTAGCCTAGGTTCAGTGGGTGCATTCTCGATGGATGCCGGCGAGTCTGCCGAAGGGCTCTTGTTCTTGGGCTGCTATTTTGAGCGCTGCGTTAATAGAGCTTTCGGTAGACAAGCCCAGAAGCTAGACGGGGTACGGATATTGTTGATTGACGCTGACAGGCCCCCTTTCTCAGTTTGGATAGTTTTAGTAAGCTTCCTGTTGCTTTCTTTTCGCTCTTTGTGAAGATTGAGTTTGGCTTCAGATTCCTCTGCATTTGGATCCGCTGCTACTGCTCCAGATAGTATTCGAAAATCGTGCGAGATGAGTTGATTCTGAGACAAGAAACTCACTTTTGGGCTACGGGACCTCTTCATTGCAGAAGGTCGTGAGGGGATTTGAGGAGTTGTAGTGGGAGCGAATTTAGTTCGCAGTTGGTAATTGTTTTCGCTGTTTGTTCGTGCTTTGCTCCGTAAAGGTTCAGAGCTTTTGGGTTTTTCCTGCTCTACAGACTCGTTCTGTAGCGATAAATGGTATCCTAAGCTTATAAAGTCCCTCTCTCGGTCAATCGGTGTGTTTTTGATTCTTCTTGAGAGAATGTGAAGATGGCAAATCGCTCTTCCATGATAGTGGCTTGGTTCTACTATCCATAAGTCATCTGACTTTATTTGGATTAGCTTTGGGGTGAGAAGCATCAAGATCAAGGTACCTACTCTGTTCAGTATGACTTCATCTCGGTTTTCTTTAGTTTGTTCCAATTTGAGAATCCATTTCCCAGGCTGTTTCTCGAACTTCGTTGGGTTTTTATATTTATTCGTTTGTGATCTGTAGTGCTGAGCTGCATGGGTTTTGTTTTGCCTGGGGATGACCTCCCGATTTTGGGTTCCTGATGTCGGTTTAGAAGACTGTGTAGGATAGGGAGGCAAGCCCGATGTATGGAAGCAGTTTGATAGTTGCTGCCCATGCTCTTTCGGCCGTGCTTTAGATTTGTTTGTCCCTTCTTTAGGGTTCTGTTTTGTTGCATGGTCATTAGCACTATTTGGCAGTAGCTTGACTCTGGCTAACGCTGATGCTTCAATTTTCTTTCGGCGGTCCTCTAAGGTCATGAAGTGGGGGTGGAATCCTTCATTCTCTCGGCTACTGTTTACTACTGGGTCGTTGGTATGATGGTCCAGTCGGGGAGAACTGCTTTGATCATCAGCAAGCTGAGCCGGTGAACCCATGAGAGACCACATCCGAGTGTTCTGTAAGGTTCATCAGGTCTGTATTTGACATGAAATCCTCTGTTATTGGCGAGTTCTTTGCTTTTTGATTTGTGGGAGTGTCGTGGAAATTTAGAGTCTCAATCCTTTTGGGACACTTCAGTGCAAGAGATGTGTTCTGACGGGGTTGTAGGAACAGACTTATAAACAGAGCTGATTGTTTTTTTGAAAAGTACTTTCAGGTCGACTATTTCCAAATTCCCCAAAGGACGAATGTGTTTAGGCTTTGCAGGTTAATAAATGGAGTAGGGTTGTTCCGTCGGTTCAGATGATGGTATATTTAGTTTTTCTTCTTCGTCAACTACTAAGACAATATTTGTAGCTGATCCAACTGCAGTTTTTGTCGGTGACAGTTGAACTTTCTTGGGAGCCAGTGTGGTTCTCGCAGAGGAAGAGGAGTTGACCAAGAAGTTTGAGGTCAAGTCGATGCGGGGGAGTGGGATGGTTGCCGAAGCTGCTTGCACAATTTGGGAGTTGCGTTTATCCAAATGATTCAAGGCAGTTTCTATTGCCTGAAGGCGCGAAGAAATGGCAACCATGTTTGCACATGGCATGTTTTTATTTTCATTTTCCGCTTGGGCCATAACATGGCCTTCTAGGAAGATGAGCTTTGTATGTCTCATGGCCTGTAAAGTTGTGTGGTCCTTTAGTGTGTCGTAGAGTGATTGATATAGTTTAGTGAAAGGAGCCAAAGCTCTTGTAAGTGTGGACATGTATGAAAGTAGATCTTGCTTCTTTAAAGGTTTTTCTTTGGTGTGTGTTGTGGCATTTCAATGTAGGCCATGCGTAGGAGTCGAGGGGATCGGAAAACCTGATCTGTCGGAGCTTGGCTCGTGGTCTTGGAACGAGTTTCTCCTGTCTCTGTGGTCCAGAGAGAATGGTTTTTGGTGGACATTTTGATGGCGTCGGAATTGTTGCTCATTTCGGTGTGTGCTCTTTTTTTCATTACAAGGGGCTAATTTTGGCCCTGTTATATCCTGCGATTCATTTATAGATGGTGGCGAGCGCAAGGTAATGTTCGATGTAGCCACTTTTATTTGACTTCGTTGTGGCCCCGAATGGGCACCACACTCTAAGATTTGTGTCTGATCTTTAAGTAATACAGATGGAGAGGTGCTCGATAGAGAGGGTAGAGAGTTTGAAGTTGAAGGCGGGCAAATATTTTGGCCAAAAACAAAGTCTTCGGGAGTCAGGTTTAGGTTTACAAGACCGGATGTTATCTGTATATCTGTGATGTCTGCGCACACAGTTAAGTTATCTGTTAAAGTGGCACTAAATTCAGAGGTGGCTAGCATAGTCTTTGGTGCCTCATCAGGTCTTCTTTGCTTATTTGGTGGTTGTAAGTCAGAGACTGCGTCAAGCAGTTCAGCATCCGTCAGTTCTTTCAATAAACCAGAGCTCCTGCCCCCTTGTTGCTTCAAAAAAAAAAAACAAAAAAAGTTTGCCAAGGATGACAGGGGAGAGAGAACGGGGCCGAATGGTCTTACTTTATTTAGAGGCTGTTTGGATCTTGCAGACTTTTGTTTATCTGTTCTGGCGCCTCTTTTCCTCTTTACTTGGATTGTATCCCGCGCTGGGCGGGGGCGTTTCTTTGGGTTTGGCCTTTCGTTATTGACAGGTGGTTGCAGCTGCTGCTTACCAGGAGGGCGTAGCTCAGGTTCTGTAATGGGGCTGCAGGGCCCCTGTTCTGATGACGCTTCCAAAGGCACGTCATCCGAGCGGGCTCCTCCTGGACAGGGTGGGAGCTCTGCCAGATCAGCCCTCTCCCGGAGCGAGACCCGCTACTGGGCGCCCCCGCCCTCGCGAGGACACAAACTCAGACCACAAGGAGATCCGAGGCAACGGGGAAACACCAAGGCATCCCGTGATTCCACACACGCCCCCGAGTTCAGACCCCTCTGCTCTTCAGCCGAGCTCCGAATCGCCTCGGCGGGAGAGGGGGCGGGGGAGCTGCGAAGTTCATGGACTCCACGATGATCCTCGACCAACTCTAAGCTGCAATCCACGGGGAACGACACAGGCCCGATCCCACACCCACCAAAGCACATCGACCCGAATGCAGACTCAGCCCCCCCTGTGAGGAAAGCCGGTAAGCGAGCGGGAGGTGGCCCAGCGGGCAAGATTGTGGGGCTGCGTGTGATGCTGTCCTCGGGACTTGATTGTAAGCGGGGCCCCGTTGAGAGCTGTGATGAAGTTATCAATGTTTCTTGAGTTTTCGATGCACAATTAAGTGTTAGACACAGTCTTGATCCGAGCGAGTGTAGAGAAAGCTTTGGATCTTTTTTTCCTGCCTTTTTCGTAACAGTTTTCAAGGGTCTGGTGATACAATGGGTCAGCGGGTTCCAGCGTTTCAGTGTGCAAAGGTTTGTCTAAGCGCTGGCGAGGGGGCAGACTTCGTAGGCGGCTATTGTCGTCTTCGATGGGAGACAGGGAGGCAGCAGTCATTCCAGTCACGATAGCCATGACTGCACGACTGCCACTCTCCACCACTCCGTGTCCGCTCCGTGGTCTGGTTAGGCAGATGTCGGTAGTTCAGAGACTCCTCCAGTAAGGAATGGACAGGTTGGACAGACTCGGCAGGGTAGACTCTCTGCACGACTGCCACTCTCCACCACTCCGCGTCCGCTCTACGGTCTGGTTAGACAGATGTAGGTAGTTCAGAGACTCATCCTCTAGTAAGGAATGGACAGGATGGATAGACTCAGCAGGGTAGACTCTCTGCACGACTGCCACTCTCCGCCACTCTGTTACAATTATAGGAGTATGGGCGCAGTGATTCACAAAGTAAAAAGACCCGCAGACTCTGTAAGAGAAATCGAAATGCAGTGAGAGGACCACTGAATGCTGTAGGAGAAATGGGCAGTAATGCAGTGAGTGATAACATAGAGGACAGTGGATGGTGTAACATAACTATGCAGTGAATGCCATAAGAGAATAAAGTGAAAGGAGCACTGGATGTTTTGATAGAAATGATAAGGAAGAGAATGGAATGTGGAAAGGGAGCAGTAAGGGATAAAATGAAAGGACCAGTGAAGAATAAAGTGAAAGGAAGCATGGGATGCAGTGGTCAGTAAAATGAAAGGCACAGTGGGATGCAGTGGAGGAGTACAGCGAAAGGAACCAGAGGATGAAGTGATGGATGTATTGACGAATACTATCCCAGGTGCACTGGGATTTGGTGTAAGACAGTACGCCAGTGAATGGAGCAGTGGGGTGTGGTGATGAATGCAGCCATGGTAGTGGGGTGCGGTGGAGTAGAGGTTTGCTGGAAGAGAGACAGTATTAAGAGCAGTTAGTGGCTGGAACAGTGGGTGGCAGCAATGAAAGTAGCAAAGGATTATGGGATGCAGTTGGAGGCAGTGCTGGATCCAGTCGGAGGCATAGTGAGACTGTCGGGTCTACATTTGCTGCAAAGTCCCTCACTTTACTGATTACATACTTTGTAAATAATATATTTTTTTCTGTCAAAAAATAACCTTTAGCACACAAAGCTAATATTTGGCTGCAGGCGATACTAGGCTGACTGGTGATTGGGGCGAGGAATTGACATAGTCCAGTCTTGCTAGAAGCAGCGAGTGATGTTTGGCTGCAGACAATACTAGAGTGACTGGTTATTGGGGGCGAGGAATTGACATGGTCCAGCCTTGCTAGGAGCAGCAAGGGATGTGGCTATGTTGGATTCAGCGAGGGATGTGCTTGATGGCACTGAGAGATGCCGTGAGGGATGTGGTTGACGGCAATGATGGATGCCGTGAGGGATGTGGTTGACGGCAATGATAGATGCCGTGAGGGATGTGGTTGACGGCAATGATAGATGCCGTGAGTGATGTGGTTGACGGCAATGATGGATGCAGTGAGGGATGTGGTTGGCATTGCTGGAAGCATCAAGTGTTGTGGTTCATGATATTGCTGGAAGCAGCGAGGGATGTGGCTATGATGGATGTGGTTGATGGCAATGAGACAGTGATGGATGTGGTTGGTGGCAGTGATGGATGTGGTTGGTAGCAGTGATGGATGTGGTTGGTGGCAATGATGGATGCAGCGAGGGATGTGGTTGGCGGCAGTGATGGATGTGTGGTTGATGGCAATGATAAATGCAGTGAGGGATGTGTGGTTGATGGCAATGATAAATGCAGTGAGGGATGTGTGGTTGATGGCATTGCTGGAAGCAACGAGGGGTGCGTTGGCAAAGGCAGTCGGGGCAGGCCCTATTTCATACAGTTCTGTTAAATCTAGTGTATCTGCCCCCCAAAATATGGTCTTTAACCACAAGAAGTTTTTTTTTGTCTTCCAAGTATGTTAAATGGCCCACAAATGTGTAGAATATCCCAACATCACTTGTCATGGTACAGTGGGGAAATTTCGGAATGTAGATTAGCAGCTGAAAGATATGCAGTGTGCTAGCGAGGATTCACCTGCGACAGTGAGGAACTGAATAGAGGCATTAAAGGGATGGAGTGGGAATCCAGAGTGAGAGGCTGATTTGCTCAAGGAAGTGAGTGATGCAGTAGGAGCTGCAGAGTAAAATGCATTGAGGTGATATATAGTGAGGCCCTCAATGCATTTTACTGTGAGGGCAATGGGAAATGTAGTAGAGGCAGTGGTTAACGACGCAGGGATGCCATGCAGACGGAGAGCTCACAATGTTCATAAATTTACAGTGCAATGTCTGCAAGCTTTGAAGTCTGTAAAACGTCAGAAACTATGTTTGCCTTTTGCAGATTCTGCAGCTGGAAGCCCGAAGTCTCCGAGCTGTGCCCCCCGCCATCTCACTCTGCACAAAAACAGGAGCGCCAAAGAAAGAGCCCAAAAAAAGTAAGTCTACATCGTCAGTGGACTATGATGCGATGGGTTAGAAGCTGGAGCATGGGAAGCATGAGTGGAAAGGGGTTAGCATTTAGACTGCCACACATTTTACTGTCTGCCACATGCTCTTGGGATTTTGGCTTTAGCAAGTGTGTACGGACAAGGAGTCTGGTGTGAGTGGAAGCTGGTAAGAGCAACTTGGAGTTGTGTGCGCATAAGCTGCTCTGAGCTTCAGAATCAAGGGGGAGCAAGGCATTGTTTTAAGAAATGAGAATTGTCCAACAAAAATAACATGTTTGAGAACCTACACTCACGCTTGAGGGCTCCTTGTTCTTGTTGCACGCTCTATCTTTCTTGGTGCAGTGACTTTGTGGGGTTTTCAGGGGTGTTGCTTCTGTTCTGGCATCTGTGGCTTTCTAGATTGCCATCTTGCTCCCCTTGCATTTTCTTGCTGCTTCCTCCTTATTTCCGATTCCTTCTGCATAGTTTTCTCAGCACTCCTACAACTCTTTCAACCTCCCATTCCCCTACCTGAGACCACTCCCATATGTTTGCTGATGGGCACTTGTGGTCTTCCCCAATGTGTTTTTATTTTTTTATTTTTGTGTGTGTTTTTTGTCCATCTTCTCCGGTACTGTGCTGCTTGTTTTCCTTGTACGTACAATCCTTAATACTCTGTCCCTCAACATCCCGATGGCCTTCTCTGCATCTGTATCGTCAGTCCCTCCCGAGGTTCCACTAGAGCGAGCATCAGCAACCGTTGGATCTCTAGATGTTTTGGACTACAGCCTAGTCAAGGATGAGGCATCATGGGCTTCATAATTCAAAACATCTGGAGAGATGCAGATTGTGGACCACTGCAGCCTAGCAAATCGGGTAGGGCAAGGTGCACCTGTCTGCAAGTGACACAGACCTGATCTTGGGTTGAAACTCCTTTTGGTGGCAGCAGCTTAGCTTCAGTGCACTGCAGGTCATGTACAGCATTGACTCAGAAATCCAGATGAGCGGTACATGGAGCCCACATGCCATCAAAAAGGAGAGCGTCATAACAGGTGAAGAATGTGAGAAAGGGGGGGCGTGGCTTGGAGCGCGCCATCGATGTGGTCGCTCCTCTGAGGCCGCCCGTGGGATGCCCGCCGCCGCCGTCGAATTCCGGCGGTTTTAAGCGGGGTTCTGCATCGCCAATGCCATCTAAAGCGACCGGAACCGACATGGCACAACCTGGCTAAACATAGCCTTCGACCGAGGAGGCGTTCTACCAGAATTCAGCGGCTGAACTTCTCCCCCGTCTTCGACCGAAGAAACCAAGATGGCCGCCAAGCCGGAACCCAGCAGCACACTCCGCACCCGGCGGTAGCGGGGCCCTAGAACACCGAGGAGCTGGAGAGGGGGAGCAGAATCTAAACCAAGGCGACCCAGAACACTCCGGGTTGCGGCGACCACGGCTTAAATACACTCTGAGGGGCCGAGAGAGCAGGCTTCCACCCCTCCCCCCGCTACGCAGAACAAGTCGGGACCCCCGCGGCCATCCTGCATCATCCCCGACGGAGACCCTCTCCCCACACCAACGTTTCCTGGGGCGACCCTGCCCGCTCCCCCAGATCTAGTCCAGAGCGGGGGTCGAGGGTGAGGAACTCCCCGAGTGCAGTCTTCCGCCGTCCTAGGCCTCGCTGCTACTCTCTTAATCAAGACCGCCTGACACGAGCAGCATGTCGAGGCAGACGAAGGTGAGCAAGGGCACAGATATCTCCACCATGTTTACGGCTCCGGAGAAACCCAAGAAACAGGATCCTCCTAAACTGACCCCACAGAAGCCACAAGAGGATAGGGGTGCTCTCGCCACCAAAGGAGACCTGATAGCCTTCATGGCAGACATCAAATCGGAGTTCCGCGCCTGCCTCTCGGAACTCACCGCTAAAGTTGACCAAACGGATCAGAGGGTCACAGAACTCGATTCCCTGCATCACAAATACGAGATCCTGGAGTTCAAACATGAAGACCTGGAAAATAGGGCACGTCGAAATAACCTCCGCATTCGGGGCGTCCCGTCCTCTATACCCGACAACAAACTAGCAGACTCCGTGGGAAGCTTCTTCGAGGCCTTAATCCCGGATCTGGACAAATCCCAGCTCCTGCTGGACCGGACCCACAGACTCCGCCCGCGCCGTGGGACAGATTCGGACCCCCCCCCCCCAGATGTTATCACCAGGGTCCATTTCTTTACGACGAAAGAGGCAATATCAGCGATCAGTCGCCGAAGAGATGAGATCACTTTTCAGAGCACTCCTCTTCAAATATACCAGGACTTCTCACCACTCGCCCTCCAGAAAAGAAGAGCACTTCAGCCTCTGACATTGTTCCTCCAGGAGCAACAGATCCGTTACAGATTGCTGTTTCCGACAGCTCTCCAGTTTACATATAATGGCACCCTACGCCGAATCAGCCACTTGGAAGACGCTGAGAAAATCGTACACCCAACCTCACCCCGAGATTCTTCCACGCCAATCCCAGAGGGGACAGAAGATTTTGGACCGCTTCCCTCTCCAAAGCCCAAACGCACGCCATGGTCGTCGACCCAGCGGAACAACAGAAAGAGATGAACGGGGACGCTTCCACGATCCCAGGCTCCGTCAGCAAGTAAGCCTCGACACAGATGCCCCTGCTTGAAGTAGGACCCGCCACCTAGATTTCGAGCTCACCAACCTTGAACACGGTGGCGGCGGGCCACACCCATGGTTCATACCCACTCCAAGGATACTTTCCATCCTTTGTTTCTTGGAAACCCACAGTACACGATATGTGATGGGACAGTTGGCCCTGTTGGCTTTAGGTACGACCGTACTGACAATGTCGGTCTACCTCCCTGTTAAAGTTGCGGCCCCCCGTTGGGGCTCCGCGTTAAAACCTCAAGTGCAGGATGATATCAAGAGTTTCCCCTACAGACATGGCAGTTGAGCCACCACCCCTTGACCCCCCCCTAAAGGCAATTCTACTAAAACTTCGTGACGAAGACGCAGCGATAGCTATGCTTCAAGAGACCCACCTGCTGAAACTTCAAGAGACCCACCTGCGGAAACGAAAATATGCCCAGAAGGCCGATTTACAGCGATTAAATGCCTCCTAATGGGGGATCTATATACCCTCATTTCAGTATACGCTCCCAACACTGGACAGTCACACTTCTAGGACTCCTTGGGCACATCTCTCGCTAGCTTTGTGGAGGGACAAACAATTGTCGGCGGGGATTTCAACAGGGTTCCTGACCCCACCAAAGACCGATCACACCCCCCGACTCCAAGCGACTTCGCCCAAGCACTCGGCCTCCTTCGCTTCTTCAGGACGCTGGAGATAATAGACTCATGGCGGGTGTTCCACCCTGACGAAAAAGATTTCTCCTTTTACTCTTTTGTCCATCGCACCTTCTCAAGGATCGACCTGTTCCTGATCTCCCCGCATACGTTCCCCTCAGTCAAAGAGGTCACCATCGGCACAAGAGCGATATCCGACCATGCCCCAGTGCCCCTGGAACTCCGGGTTCATAACCCTAACCCCAACATCCCGCGTAAATGGATGCTGTATTACCCGATCCTCAACGACATGGCCACCAGAGACAAGATCGCAACAGGAATAAGAAACTTCTTTAATGAAAACCCAGCCTCAGACACCTCATTAGCGAACAACTGGGACGCCATGAAGGCAGTATATCGGGGGCTCCCTAATAGCCCAAGGTGCGGCCTACCATCGAGACAGACGTCAGACCCGGACGGCCCTAGAGAACTAACTAAGAGAGGCTGAGGCACTCCATAAGGAGAAAGGCTGGTCCCCCAAAACACAACAGATCATCTTTACGGCACGGAAAGAACTGGAAGCCCACTATGCGGAACAAACCGCCCAGCTAATGGCGAAGGCCAAACAGTCATACTACGCGAAGGGCAACAAGGCGAACAAGTTTCTGGTGGCCAAACTAGCCAAGCAGAGACGCATCAACGCAATCACGGGCCTGCGTGATGCCAACAGGTTCACACTATACTCAAAGCCCAAGAAGCAACGCCTTGCAATAGATTACTTGGCCCAAATCATGAAAGCAACCCCACAAAACGTATCACAACAGCAGGAATACCTGCAGCAGGCAGTAGTGCCCTGGATCTCTGACGCAACGAGAGACGAACTGGAGGGGCCCATCACAGGGGAGGAAATTGAGGAGGCCATCAAATCACTTAAAACACGGGCCCCCGGCCCAGATGGCTTCTCAACCAGGTTCTATAAACTATTCAGAGCACAACTGACCCCCCACCTGGCTACCCTATTCAACTCCTTCAGGGAAACGGGTGCGGTGACCCCATCGATGCAGGAATCAACCACCATCCTCCTGCCCAAACCTGGAAAAGACCCAAGAAGCATAACATCCTACAGACCAATCGCACTCTTAAATATCGATGCGAACATATACTCAAAAATTCTAGCTACCCGCTTGAATCGCATCTTGCCGAAGATCATCCACCCCGACCAGGCAGGTTTTATCCTACACCGGGCAGCAGGTGACAACATCCGGAGAACCCTGAACCTGCTGGACCTCGCCTCCCGGAACTCCCAAAAACTAGTCTTAGTGGCTCTCGATGCAGCTAAGGCGTTTGAT
This sequence comes from Ambystoma mexicanum, assembly GCF_040938575.1. NCBI lineage: Eukaryota > Metazoa > Chordata > Amphibia > Caudata > Ambystomatidae > Ambystoma > Ambystoma mexicanum. The sequence goes on from NC_090939.1 coordinate 9,900,192, forward strand.
AGGGTGGATTGGACGTTTATGAGACACACCCTAGGGGCCTTGGGCTTCGGACCAGCTTTACAAACGATGGTTCTAGCCAACTATGATAGCCCTAAAACAAGCCTGAGGATCAACGGCCACAACTCTGCCCCAATCCCCTTATCATGCGGAACCCGGCAAGGCTGTTCACTGTCGCCCTTGCTCTTTGCACTCACCATGGAGCCCTTCGCACCAAAAATAGGCGGAATGACCAAATCAAGGGCATACAAAGTGGCCCCACGCACCGTAAACTCGCCCTGTACGCGGATGACATTTTGCTCACGATCTCGGAGGCCCACTCATCCCTCAAACACACGATACACGAAATCGCCAGCTACGGCGAAGTCTCAGGCCTCACCATAAACTTCGATAAATCATCCGCCTTGGGTATTGGCCTCACCCCAGCAGAACAAGAACCATTGACTAGGATGTGCCCAATAACATGGGGAAAAGAGCGCCATCCCCTAACTAGGGGTCTACATCCCGGCTGACCCAAGGGATACGTACAAAGCCAATTTTCCCCGACTCTTCAAAGAACTGGAAGGCGACTTGAAGCGCTGGGAGACCCAAGAGATCTCCCTGCTCGGGCGCATCACTGCATGCAAGATGAACCTCCTTCCGAGATTCCTATACACATGCGCCTCACTACCAGTGGCAATCCCCACGCCAACTCTCCGAGGGATCCAGAGGAAAATGCTGAACTTTATCTGGAGAGGTAAGAAAGCGAGAATCCCTCTCAGAACTATGCTGGGGAGCTCCAAATTGGGAGGGCTAGGGGTCCCAGACCTACAGGCCTACAGAGTGGCAGCCCAACTGGCCCAGGTCCAGGCCTGGCAAAATACGACAAACCGCCCCAGATGGGTGGAGCTGGAACAATCACGGGCACCCCTACCCCTGCGATTTCTACCACACATCCCGCCCCCCTCAGGTCCCATTGGGGAGAGCTCCTGCTATCAACTAAACACACCCTTAGCACCTGGGACTGGGCGCTAAAACGAAAGGGATTGCCAAGAGGACTGAGCCCTCGTTCCCAGGTCTTTCATAATCCAACGTTCACACCGGGTATGAATCCTCGCAACTTTCGTAACTGGATCAAAGGTGGGCTGGAGACCATAGACCAGCTGTATACGGGGGAGAGACCTCTCACATTCGCCCAATGCAAGGAGAAGTTCCAACTCCAGGAATGGGATAGATTCACATATATTCAACTACGCCACTGGTGCTCGCATCCCCAAACCTTGCAAGCAGCATCACACCCTCCTACTGCCTTAGAACTCACCCTGGGAGATCTTCCAACCCGCGGCAGAGTATCCACCCTGTACAGACGCTTTCTAAGCGACTTCCTGACCGCAAGAACCCGCTGCATAGCCCAATGGGAAGCGGACACGGGTCACCCGATAGAGGATCAAACCTGGGTTGACATATGGACCAGAACACATACCTCGTCCACCTGCATCACCAACAGGGAATGTGCGTATAAGATCACGCTGCGGTGGTACTATCCGCCCCTCAGACTTCACCATATGAACCCCCAGGTGGACCACTCTTGCTGGAGAGGATGCGGCCACTCAGGCTCCTTCTTCCACATGTGGTGGGACTGCCCGAAGATCCAACCATTCTGGAAAGCTTGCCTAGGGTCCATCTCACAAATTACCGGAACGATTCCCTTGGAACCAGAACCGGTTTTGCTGGGTGCTCCAATTCCCGGGACCTATCCGCGCTCCGGACCCAGAGCGAAACTAGTAACTCACTGCGTAGTAGCAGGGAAAACGGTGGTGGTCCGAACCTGGAAAACCCCGGAAGGCCCTCACATAGCCCAATGGTGGACCAAACTTTGGGACATTCTGATAGCGGAGAAGGTGACGGCAGCACAAGCGGAACTCTTCATTGTTTCCAGAATATCTGGGCCCCAGTGCTGGAATTCGACCAGCGCTTCCCCGCCCTGACCTACAAACCCACCAGGGCCCGCTGGATCTTAGATCCCGGAGGAAGACACCTAGTCGCTGAGGCCCAATTCGGACTGCCCGGGAGGGAGGAGCCCGCCTACAGGGCCTATGGGACAGATGGACCAGGGGGAGGAGGGAGGGAGAAGTCGCAGGGGGGGGATAGAGGACTGGGGTTCAACATGCCTAAATAACCACTGCTTATAATGTCTGTACTTATCATCCTGCCTTGATTTAAAATAAACAAAGTTAAAAAAAAGAATGTGAGAAAGCAGTGGGTAAACGCATGAACAGGTGTGCAAAGAGAACTAACCTGCACGACCACCCGGGGCACAATTGACCCCCATTGTTGTATCCTGTTGCATGCCTCGGGAGCGTGAGGTGGACGTCACCGTCTCGCCTCGCGTACCCGAGGCTATTACGTCATAAAAGTCACAAGCTTTGACAACGGTCATTCAGGCGACCCTGCCATTGCTGAATGGGGTTTTGTGTTACTTTATACTTATACTTGTTAAAGAATAAAAAAAAATCACTTGCTACATCCGCGCCATCAATTACTACAATAGTGGCGACGAGGAGGGATGACCCAGTGAGGAAAGACGCCAGTCGCGCGTTTAAGTATCAAGAGCAGCAGCGCACCGCTGGATACATAGAGGCATATAACGGACACAACAAGCGTTATGTAGTGCCAACCTCCTTATCGGCATGCTGGAGCGGACATCTACTGCGCTCCACAGACTCTTGTAAGTGGCTTTCGGTGTGGCAGGAGTGATGCGTTTGAGGCAGTGCCCGGACTTCAGTTTGGGGTCGAGTGCGCCTGCATAACATTTTCAGCCTGTTTGAATTCTGCTGTAAGGCACGTACCATGCATCTCTTAATTAAAACGAGCAAAGGAATCGATTTTCTTTTGACTATAACGTCACGTGGAAGCTTTCAGTATGGATTCCCTGCCAGAAGTCACAACTGTGCCATCCGGTGCTTGTTTAATGGTATTACTGGTTGATTTATTTTTCATGTATCTTGGAAGACAATTCAAAGTCCTTTGGGATCAGCTCCTTTATTGTTTTGGCCAGATCGTTCCCAGAATACTTATTTGAAGCACTGCAATTAACTTTACACCCTTCAGGCGGTGGGGTGTTTGGTATTTTTGGCGCCGCGCTCTGTCCTTACAGCAACCCTGGTTTAGCTGGCATAATTCTCTGCGCACTGCATTGCCAGCTACAGAGATTCCACCCTGTGGAGTCTAGGAAGGGTATTATCCATATTCAGAGGGGTTGAACTGTAGTACCTGTGTACCCTGTGTGTGACTGTCCCAACTTCATCCAGAAGTGACTGTGGGACAGACTCCTGTCTGAAGATTAGTGATAGACCATGCAAAACGTAGAGCTACCACTCAGATACCCGACGAACCACCAATTCCATGGGAAGATTGGTGAGATTTATTTAAATTTTTTTTGTGGCATCTCTGGGTGAAGGGTATTCTGATGAGCAGAAATTCTCTACCCTTATTTGTTGTTTGGGTGCAGAAGCAGCGAGGATAATCAAAAAACGTCCAGATGTTGTCGATGATGGGGGTAGAGGGGATGGTGAGGGTTTATATGGCCCAGCTATGAAAAAATGGCAGGCACTTTTTGGGAAACAAACCAATATAGTTTTGGAAAGGTACAAGTTCTTCTCTAGGAAACAGGATCTGGGGAAAGCCGTGGACCTTTGTGGCTGACCTCAGGGTATAATTGGCATCATGCGAGTTCACAGGGAATGAGGCAGAGTATATCCGAGACCAGTTAATGTTGCATACGTCCAACCCCAAAATACAGGAACGGTTGTGGCAGGCAAAGGGTCCACCCTTAATCAAGACCTTGACGATTGCCAAAGGAATGGAATTAACTAGCATGTTCCTTGATGTAAATTCAAGGGGCAATAAGGAGTTCGTACAGGCCATTGTAGAAAAGGTGTGGGAAAATACAGGAGGAGCTCAGTAAACAACGGTATGTGCCATGAAAAAGTCTTACATTTACAAGCCCAATAGGGGTAACAATGGTGGTGGGTGGGCCACAAATACTAGCGGTAACAATACATTTGCATGTGACAACCGCAAAGGGCACTGTACCAGGAGTGGTTTCGAATAACAAGGCATGAGCTCAAAAGATGCCCAGCTATGAGGGTTAAATATAGACGGTGTGACATCATGGGGCATTTTGGTAGGTTGTGTAAATTCAACAACAAATCCCAGGAAGGGGACAGGCATGTGCAGTTTGTGGGGGAGGAGAAGGGAGAGTGGGAAAATTAAGATTGTTAACATTGTGGGGGTGATTGAAGAGGACGATGAAGAATATGCCCCTCCCACACCCCAAACCCCCAATGTGGAAATCATTGTGGCAGGAGGCACTCTGAAGGCACTTGCTGATTGTGTCTCCCTACACCATTATTTTGGAAAACAAGTACAAAGAGTTTTGGAGTGAGAAAAGTTATGTGCTGCACAATACCGACATAAGGCCACGCGCATACGGGGGAGGGAAAATAGACATCAGTTTTGTGTGGGGAGCTATTGCCTATTGGGACAGGATAACCAGAGGAAAAAGGTATGTGGCCAGTAAAGCGAATTGCTTGCTCGGGTGGCGTCATCCAGGGAAGTTGGGCATTGAATTGCATCCTGGCAAGGAATTACAAGGGAGATTGGTGGGGGAGAACAGAGCAGATGCATTTGCCAAGGATGTGGGTTCAAGATTCAAGAGTGTTTGGGCATGGCATTGGGAAATTGAAGGGATATTTCCACAAGATTGAATTGTCATCACATGCCAGACCTTGTGTACACAAACTCTCTTCCTTTAGAGTGCGGGAGAAGGTGAGAGAAGAATTACGTGGGTTATGTGAGCAGGACGTCATTGATCCAAGTGAGAGCAGCGAGTGGTTATCGCCAACTGTATTAACGCAACGACCCGATGGGCGGATTAAATTGTGTCGACCTGAGGAACCTCAATAGGTCGATTTGGCTAAATGGACATCCCCTACCCAAGATCAATGAGATGCTCATGACCATGGGAGAGGCAGAATGGTATATTAATCTGGATCTTTCTTCTGCATATTATCAAGTAGAACGACATCCCTCATCACGCCCCTTAACAGCATTCATCACCCCGATGGGCGCTTTCCAGTTCAGAAGGATGATGTTTGGGTTGGCATCTGCATCCGCAGTATTCCAGCGGTATGGGAGATTTGTTCAGGGGTGTACCTGGTGTGCAGTGTTTCCAAGGTGATATTCTGATTGGTGTAAAGAATGAATGTGAACATGATGCCAGGGTGTATGAAGTTTTACGCAGATTGAAAAAGGCAGGATTGACTGTCGAGTTAGCCAAGTGCCAGTTGAAAGTACACAAAGTTTCTTATTTGGGCCACAGTCTTACAAAGGAGGTAATGGTACCACGTCCTGAAATGGTGGACACTATTGTAAAAGTTAAGTCACCTTCCAACAAAGACGAGTTAAAATCATTTTTAGGTCTAGTAGAATTTTATTTCAAGTTTTGTGGAGAATTTCGTGGCAAAAAGTGAGCCTTGTTAAAGGACATGATTGGGTTCAGGTGGTGCTAGTAGAAGAAGGCGCGTTTTAGAGACTTAAAGGGGAAATAGCCAATGCTCCCAAGGTGTACAATTTCGATCTAGCTACTGAAACCATTGTATCGGTTGATGCATGAGTAGCTGGTATTTGTGCTGTATTGAGTCAGATTAGGAGGGGTAAGGAAGTACCAGTGGCTTTTGCTTCCAGAACTTTAACTGGCATTGAATCCAGATATTCCACCATCGAGCGGGAAAGCCTGGCATGCTACTGGGCCTCTCTGCATTTCAAGACATACATTTGGGGAATGCCCTGCAAGTTGAGGAGTGATCATAATCCCTTGGCTGATTTCTCCACCATGAAAGGTTCAGGGTTGGCAACTCCTAGAATTGCTAGGTGTTTAGCAGCTCTACAGAGTTACAACTTCATCGTAGAATATGTCCGGGGAAGTGTAACTCTGTTGCTGACTGCCTCTCCAGGGCCCCTCTTGACAGTGCTGATTCCACAGACATGTCACGGGAGTGGATATCTCAAATAAACAATACTGTAAGCCATGTTTTCTCCAAAAAGGTTTGGTTGGACGCACGCCGAGTCAGGACCTAGAGATGAGGTTGGCTATGTTATACATGGTCCAAGGAATCGTCAACATTTCCTTACTATAGATTTAGAGATGAATTGAGTAGTTCTGAATGGGCAGAGGGTGATTGATTGTTTTTCATTATGGGGTCTATTGACTAAGCACGCACACAGAGGTCATCTGGGAAACTAAAAGGAGACTAAGATCCATATTTTGTTGTCCAGGAATGGACGCCATGGTAGGCATTGAGGTGGGGAAGTGCATCCCATGTTCATGTTCTTAAAACCTTAAAGGTGGAAACTGGTAGTGTGGAAATTCCTGATAACGCAGGGGAAAACATTGCCATTGACTTTATGGGTCCCATGCCAATGTTGGGGAGAGAGAATGGGTTTGCCATAGTTGTGGTGGACTATGCCCTTTGATGGTTCGAGGTGGAATTTGTAGAGTGTGTGACAACTGGTGTAGTGATTATTTAGAAAAACTGTTTCTTCGTGAAGGATACCCCCAGATTATCATATCCGACAACAGTATTCCGTTAGTGTCTAATGGGATGAAGCGATATTTGGAACTACATGGCATATTGAATCACAGCACAGCATTATACAACCCGAGAGCTAACGGGTTGGTGGAACGGATCAACCGCATAATCAAGGAATCTATACAGTTATCCAAGGCAAATGGGTTGGAGTGGAAAAAAGGGTTGAAGGAACTGTTGATGGCACACCAGGACACCCCACATGTACGGAAATATCACTGTTCCAATTGATGAGGGAGGCCCATGCATTGTGATTCATATCCTGATTGGGTAAGGGACCAAGCTGTGGGGGGGGAGGGTACGAGAACACGAGTAGGATGCACAGTGTGAGGGCAGATGATGTTGTGAGGATCAGGAAACCTTTCCGAGTGTCCAAGGGAGGCTCTCAATACTATGACCCAATCTTAGTGACTAAAGAGGGCTAGAAACATGTGGTAAACAGTCATGGCAAACGCTGGAGCATGAGTCGTGTGGCAGTGGTTAACAATCCTGCTCAGAGAGAATGTCTTACCAATTGTGCAAGTTAAGACAACAGAGAGGAGGACTGGTATATGGAGGGGCCATTTCATGATGATAAGACTATGCTGTGAATGAAGAAGGCAACATGGGCACTGGTGAACAGGGCACGTCCACAAATGGGTCACCAGGTAGTGGGTCTCAACCCACTGCAGTGGAAATGGATGGTTGCGAGTGGGAAAGGCAAGGTGTTGGAATAGGTACCACAGAACAGGTAAGGAAAAGACTGTCCAAATATGATGACTTTGAATTATAAAAGTGATTATAATTCAGTTTCTTTTCTTCTGTAAATCGTGACTTGTATTACACAAATGATATGTTCAGTTCCTTTTATGTTTCCCTGGCCACTGTCCACCACACACATGTGGGAACTTATTTGGGTCGCACTATTGCTTCATGTTTAATTTATTTATTTTTTTAAACATATTTTATTGGTATTTAATCATATGAGCTTTGATTAACACGTAACAAATTAGGAGTTAACAATTTGTCTTGTCATTACGTGTGGTAACATTTAACAAAACGGGGAGAAAGAAAAAAGAAAAAGGAAAAAAAGGGGGGAAACAACATAATGAACAAACAAACAATCTTCGTTTGATGCTATGTCTTCTATGCTATTCCGTTTGGGGGCAGGGGTGGGGGGGGGCAAAAGTTCAAATGCAGAGAATGGTCCAAGTCGGGCATCTTCGTGAGTTAAGGTGAGTCTCTTTCAGAAATTATGCTGGTCCGGGCGTTCCCTTCAGGGGGGTTTGTGATCCGCAGTAAAGGGTATGTCTCTCAGTAGGGCTTTCCACGATTCATGGGTGTTGTTTGGTTCATCCACTCCGGAGTTGGCCCCTTCTTGCCATGCTCTGGTCTCTGCTTCAGTCCACCTTTCTAGTTCCTTAATCCAGCGTTCATATCTCGAACCTCCAGGTGACTTCCAAGCCATTGCAATGGTTCTTTTTGCAAGGATGCAGGAAAGGTCCATCAGCTTGACTACATGCTTATATTTACTCATTCTGGGGTGGGCTCCTAACAAGCATTCTTTCAGATCCCATTTGTATCTGGTGATGCCAGCTGCTTTGCAGGTCTGCTTGACTTTGGACCAGAGTTGCATCGTCTTAGTACAGGTCCAGAACATGTGGAGCAGGTCAGCTGTGTCAGTGCCACACCAGGGCCAATTCAGTGATGCTTTCTTGTTAAAGCTGGCCACCCTCTGTGGGGTCATATACGTCCTGTAAAGGACATTGATTTGTATTTGCCTGATTCTGGTGTTTCTAGACACCTCCTTGGGATAAAGTAGTATCCTTTCCCATTCTTTGTCCGTCAGTGTGATACCCAGGTCGGTTTCCCACCTTTCTTTTAGTAGCATGCTTTTGGGGTTGGGTTTGTCCATCAATCGGCTGTAGAGCCGGGACACTGGCTTCCAGCCGTCTGCTAGATCATGCATCTCTTGTAGTAAAGGGTCCGGACTGGGTTCCTCGGGCCAGTTGTCCCATTTTCTTTTAGCAATTTGTCTGAGTCGATGATGTCACAGAAATTGGCCGCTGGTGAGTCCTTCTGCCATTTGTATTTATTCAAAGTCTCTGAATTTGCCATCTTCAAACATGTCCCCCCCCCCAGGCATAGATCCCAGCTTTCTCCCAGCTTCTCGCCACCGCGAGGTCTGTTGTAGTTTTACAAGCGTCCACCAGGATAGGGGTGTTGGGCGAATATGGATGGCTCAATTGCAGGGTGGAGCGGGTTCTGGTCCAGATCTGTCTGCCCAGCTTTGCAATCATGGGGTCGTCCTGTGTCTGTTTCACTGGGTTCCAGAGTGTCTCTTTGGGGAACAGATTGGAGGGTATCTGTCGTAATAGTTCCAGCTCAGTGTTCGACTCATCCTGAAGCCATTTCGTCACGTGGCTAAGCTGTGCCGCTAAGTAATACATGAAGTTGCACTCCACCTTCTTTGTGACGCAACGTGAGAATTGATAGGGGTAGTTTGTGCCTGCATGGGCCCCATAGGAAGTCTCTGATTAACGTTTCCAGCTTCTTGAAGGGTGGACGGATGAAGTAGCAGATGTTTGTGAAAAAGTATAAAAAGCGAGGGAGGATTATCATTTTTGCAATGGCTGCTCTGCCCATCATTGCGAGTGGTAGTTTCGACCAGAATTTCATGGATTTGCTGAGTCCTTTCATTGTTATTTCGGTGTTGTGGTCGTGTGTGAGTTCTGGAGTGCGATGTATATTGACTCCCAGATATCGGAATTCCTCAGGGTGCGATTTTATCCACACAGCCGGCAGGTCGTCTTCTGGTAGGTCTCTGTGTCTGGCCAGTGGGAATGCACAGGATTTCGATCTGCTGAACTTGATCCCTGAGTAAAGTGCGTAGTTGTCAAGGACGTCTAGTATGACTTGTGCATTTACTTGTGGGTCCTTCAGGTATAAGAGCACGTTGTCCACGTATAGAGATATTATGGAGTAATGGTTGGCCAATTTGATGACCGCGTCAAAGAACTGCTTTCTAAGATAAATGGCGATCGGTTCCAAGCCTGTATAACATCGGTGACAATGGGCATCCCTGCCTGGTGCCTCGCTGTATCGCCCAGGGTTTTGAGATCATTCCTCCAGGCTTCACTCCTGCCATGGGTGAATTGTAGAGTACTTTGATCCATCTCACAAAGCCTTCTCCAAATCCAAACTCTCTCAGCACCTCAACCAGCCATTCCCAGAATATGGAATCAAAGGCCTTGATGGCGTCAAGTGAAAGCACTGCGAGATCTTCGTTTCTTGTGTGGGTTTCCGCCGTGATGTGCTGAAGCCTTCTCAGGTTAGCCGTGGTATTGTGTCCGGGGACGAAGCCATTCTAGTCATCATGAATTAAGGTTCCCAGCACCCTCGCAAGTAATTTGGCTAGAATAGTGGTCAGGATCTTGCTATCATAATTTAGCATTGCTAGTGGGCGATAGGAGTCTCAGTCTGTGGGTGGGTGGTTTGTTTGGCTTGAGCATGGGAATTATGATTCTCTTTCATGGTGTTGGGGAGAATTCCATTTTCGTATGCCTCCATGAAAACCTTGTGTAGTATTGGGGTGATGGTTGCTTCGTAGGCTTTGTAAAATTCGGGTGGAAGGCCGTCGCTACCAGGAGTCTTGCAGGTGGACAGAGACCTGATTGCTTCCGTAACATCTTCTGTGGTGATTTCCGCGTCTAATGCCTCTCTGTTCTTCGGATAGCTTTGGGAGTCCTATTTCTTCCAGGGTGTTCTTAATTTCGTCTATGGGTATTTGCTTGTCGTGGGAGTATAGTTTGGAGTAAAACTCCAAGAAAGCGTTGTTGATATCTTGTTTTGACTTATGTGTTGTCCCATTTTCGTCGGTGATCTCTGTCGGTAGGTGTCTGGGCTGTTCGCGTTTGCACAACCAGGCCAGTAGTCTGCCTGGTTTATCGGCTTCCTTATGGGCCCTGGCGGTGTTTGTTGTGAAATCAAATTCGGCCAACCCGTCTCAGGCTGTGCTGCATTCAACGCAAATTTCTTGCAGAGTCACTTCCACCTCTGGAGTGGAGTCGGAGCAGGCTTCGAGGCGCATTATTTCGGTTTCTCGCTCCGCTAGCGTCGCCATCAAGTGCTTCCGGATGCCTCCTGCCCCTGATATCGCTTATCCACGTGTCACTACCTTCATAGCCTCCCACAGCGTGCTCCCGTGCTCCAGCGCTCCAGCTTGATACAGATCCTTTGTTGGTATCAATGTAGTCCTCTAATTTGGTACCCAGTTATTCTCTGAAGTCATGATCAGTAAGGGCTGCGGTGGGCATTCTCCATGTCGGAATCGGTGGTCTGGGTCCTCTTAATTTCCATTGCATAATTAACGGCGAGTGATCAGAGATCGACCTTCCCAGGTATGCTGTGGTGTCTGCCAACGGAGTTTGTTCTCTGTCGATGAAGAGATAGTCAATCCTTGTGTGGATCTTGTGTGGGGCCGAGTAGAATGAGTAACTTCTCTCGGCAGGGTGTTCTCTCCAAATATCCACCAAGTTGAGGTGTTCCAGCGTGTCGTTGAGTGCTTGGGTGGCAGCGTTATGTGGTTGTTGAGGGGGTATAGATCTGTCCAAGGTTCAGTTTCTGACGCAGTTGAAGTCGCTTCCCCATATGAAGGTTCCTTCCCTGTGGTGTACCATCTTGCCGCATATTGTCTTGAGGTGTGAGGGTATTCCATGATGCGGAAAGTAGTTCACCAGGCAGATCGCGATGTGCTCGATGGTTCCCCACATTATTAAATACCTGCCTTCTGTCGGCCTCTGTGCCTAGCAGTTGAAATGGAACGTTCGGATTCACCCACGTGAAGACCCCTCGAGCATAGCTGGAGTAAGATGCTCCTTTCCCGGTGCCTCCCCATCATTCTGCCAGCTTGGATGAGGACTCCTCCGATAGGTGGGTCTCTTGAAGCATTGCAATCGAGATCTTCTTTCTGCGGAGATAGGATTGTATCCAATTCCTTCTTAAGGATGAGCCCATCCCGCGTACATTCCACGTCATAATTTTCAGTTGTGTTGCCATTGGGATCAAGTGGTGTGTCCTTTGTCTGCCCATTCTGATACCGTGCAGCAGCCGTTGATTCTCATCGGTGCTTTCCCGTTCTCGGCTCTTAGTTCTGATCTTGTCCAAAATCTGTGGTGACTCTGCCCTCTGCCTCTTCAATTGTGGTAATGTGAAGACTGTGTAACCAGTAGAACATTTAACGAAACTGGAACTGGTGCGCCCAGCGACTGCATTTTTCTTGCAGTGCTCAGGCGCTCTCCCGCCGTCAGGACCCATCCTGGTATCGGGCTCGAGCTGGGTCGGTCAGGCAACTGGCCTGTCCTGGTCTGTTCGTGGGGGTTAAGTCCTGTGCCTGGTGCGGGCCCAAGCGAGGGCCGCATCTATTTAGCTAACTATAGTGTAGGTTACTTCCTTGGTGGCAGATTGCCCATGTTTTGCGTTGGAGTTGCGATGCAGCAAGTGTTGGTGGTTCATGTGTGCTTTTAAATGGTTTTCCCTCATTTGTCCCGGAGGTAGGTGTCTCTGCCTTCTGCAAGGTTGTTGTCCTCCATCCACATATTTGCAGCTGCTGGGGACCCTAGGAAGATTGCGCGACCCTTGAAGATGACTTTCAGCCTTGATGGATAAAGCAGCATGTATTTTAAATTTAATTGCCGGAGCCTGGCCTTAATCGGCACAAATGAGTTTCTTTCCCTTTGGACCTTTGGTGTGTAGTCTGGGTAAACGGTTATTTTGGCGTTGCCACGTTCAATGGGGCTCTCCTCCCTGGAGTACCTCAGGATGGTTTCACGGTCTTGGAAATTGAGTATTTTGGCGATTATCAGGCGAGGATGTGAGCCGGAGGGGGGGGGGGGGATTTCTTTTGGAGGGACCGGTGTGCTCTTTCAACTGCGAATACTTGTGTGAGTTTCCTGCGCCTGTTTCTTGTTGCAGTAGGGACGCTATGTATGCTGTTGAGTTCGGGCCCTCGTCACCTTCCGGTACTCCCAATATTCTGATGTTGCCCTGTCTGGCCCTTCCCTCTGCCTCTTCAGCCCTCGCCTCGAGTTTGGCGACCTTCCTCTCGAGGTCTACGACCTTGGCCTTCAACTCAACAGTGTTTTCAGTCGTCTCCCTTATGGTTGGTCTTTCTGTTAAGTTCCTGGCATCTTTGCGCACCAGCTGGATATCAGATCTGAATTCATCTATCTTCGAGTCTATGAATGTGCGCAGTGATGCAATGGCTTCTAGCACTTGGGATTGACTTTCAGTGCAGTCCGCTCCCTTTGTTTGTGTGTGTTCGGGGGTGGAAGGGTGGAAGCTGGTCGAGCTCTTTTGGCAGTGACAAAAGTGTCCATTGTGGCCGGATTAGCTTTGCCCATGTCGGCCATGGCAGTGTTATTGTACAATGGTGCCTGGTTTATCACAGTGGCAATATTTTTCGGCTCCTGATGGTCAGGGCAAGGGAGCTCTAATCTGGATAGGTGTGCTGGGATTGGTCCGTGGCAGTCTCTAGGTGGAGCGAGGGCTAACCTTGTGGCCCGCAGCGCCCAGAATACCTAGTTTCAAGTGTGGCAAATGTCTATCCAGCTCCTTGGTATGGCCTGGGTAGTTCCAATAATGGGGGGACTAATGCTTCCTTATCTCCAGTAGGAGTTAACGTCCTCCACCTCGGATCCGGGGAGGGCTTTATGCACCAAGGTGGTGTGCGTCAGTGCTCCGAGTAGGGCGGCCACTGTGGCGCCGCTATTAGCTTGCACGTCCCCCCCCTCTCTCCTCACCTCTGGTTTTTTGGGTCCCCTCCCCACTGAGGTCCGGTGGATCGGGGGCCAGGGGGGAAGGCAAGGCGCCCTCGTTTTCTGTAACCCGGCTTGTTGGTTCTCCTTCCGTTCCGGGGATGTTCGCCAGCATGGGTCTCTCCTTCTGCGGGTGCGGGCGTTCAGAGATTTCATTTCAGATTAGGCAGGGTGTTGAATGGTTGCTCTCGGCGTTTCCCAGCCTCTATCGTGCTCTCAGATGCTGCAGGCGGGGCACTCTCCCTCTGCTGGGGCGGGCTCTGTTCTACACAGCTCACCGGGGTTAAGGTACCCGGTATTGATCTGCGCCTTGTTGCGGAGGAGAGATTGACACGGGCGCCCTCCCCTCTGTCACTCGCCGTGCAAGCTCACTGTAAAGGAGGCATCCAACGTTTCCGTTCCGACCGTCGTTGGCGTCAGGGGACGGCACCGTCTCGAGTGCGGGTGGAGGCAGGGTGTGAATCTATTTGAATAAGTTCTCCGATGGTATAGATTTCTCCCCCACCTGCAGGTGTCCGCATGCACAGGCGTCCGTTGGTTGCGGTCGAGTCTCGGGTGGAAGCCACTAGCGTTTCCAGCTGAGGATCTTGTCGGTCTCCCGCGTGCTATGGGCGGGGGTCGCTCCCCCTGCTGGAGTGGGTTCAGTGCGGCTCAGTTTATCGGGTTTGAGACACCCGGCGTTAGTCAACACCGCGGTGTGTTCCTCCACGGACACGGTCCCCGCAGTTATTCTGTTGTGTGTGCCCGCCGAGATGAGGGCTGTCAGTGTCTTCGTCCCGCTCGGCGATAGTGTCGGGGGACGGCCGCCATCTTAGGTGCAGGCGTCGGCGGGGGGAGACTGATTCAAACGCGGTCTCCCGCGTTCCTCTTTTCCGATTAACTTGGTAATTTGTTGGCCCCTGTTGGGGATTGCTGCTTCTACCGTCGTGGCTGCTTTTTTCCGTCTCTGGAGCGTGCAAAATCAGCCGAAAAGGATCCAGATGCGGCGTCTCGGCCAGAGCTCGGCTACTCGGCCTCCGTTCACCATCAGCTCCACGCCACGCCCCCATGTTTAATTATATTTTAAGGTTCACTCTTGTTTCCTTATGCCCCATTAATGCACATGTACTATCCATAAGGGAGAACGTATGTTGTATCCTGTTTCATGTCTTGGGTGCGTGAGGCAGACGTCACCGTCCCACCTCACGTACACAAGGCTATTACGTAGTAAAGCATCAGAGGTCACCAACTGTCGACCATGCCAGTGCTGACTTGGGTCTTATATTACTTCATACTTGTTACGTAATAAACATCTTTCAGCTTACTACATCCGCGTCATCAATTACTTCACCCAAGGCGCCAGCTCGCAGAGCCTTTCAAGGGTTTAGAAATAATTGAGATAACCGCCCCCTTCCCGCGTTGGAGCGGATGGTAATATTCTCAATAGGGTGCCGCAGCACTATTCCAGTGATTGCTCCGGGGCAGGCGTGGGGAGGTAATCATCTGAATAGGGCGCTGCAGCACTATTCCAGTGATTGCTCCGGGGCAGGCGTGGGGAGGTAATCATCTGAATAGGGCGCTGCAGCACTATTCCAGTGATTGCTCCGGGGCAGGCGTGGGGAGGTAATCATCTTAATAGGGCGCTGCAGCACATGGCACTAGCCATAGAGTTCTCATCTGGAGTGTTCTGTCCAGTTCTATAAACTCCATCAGCAGAACGACGTTGGATTGAGATATCTAAAAAGGTACATGGTTTCACTCGCGTGCCCATTGAATTCATATGCTGGAGCGCAAGCACAGAAGTATTTCCCTGGCTCCAAATAAGAGTGGATGGAGGAGCGCATGCTGGAGGAATTGTTCTCTGAGGGAACAAGAGCGGATCGGATCACTACCCATGTATTTGGGGTGGGAGGGTATGCTGTGCATCACCCACTAGTCTACCTGCCCTATAGTTCCAAAGACAGGTCCAGAAGCTCTCTCGTATGCTTCCCTACACGTACACAGTCGGAACCTTTTTTTTCCCTGTGTCCTTTATTATGTTCGCCCAGGCTTGCCTGAGTACTGTGCCTCCCACCAAGTATATCCAGGCCTTCATTCGGCTGGCGGAAGGAAAATGAGGAAGGGGAAGATGGCAAGACTCAAAATCTGCATTCGCCACTACCCATTGGCCAGTGATAATTGAATCTTGGCGAGTAAGAAATGGTGTACTATGTGTGCGGAATTGAGGTTACATGTGACTTTTTATGGTTGGCTAGTTGCTTGCATTTTTCCCTCTGGATAAGAGGATGGGAAAGTGGGCAAAAATGCTACAAACCAAGGGAGGGAGGAATGTAGCAGAGAAAATGTGTGTGATTTTTATGAGTGTATGTCTGTTGTAAAAAAAACCTGAGTGTCCCCACTTCCTTTTGCCCAACATCTCTGCTCAGGTGGCCAGGGAAAGGCCATCGCTTTTGGATCCCGACCCTAGGGTGGACATGCGCGTGAGCATCACATGGGTGGAGGAACTTTGGGAATGGAAAGAGGGATGTCCTTAAGTGAGACACAGTATCCCCCATTTCCTTTTCATAATGAACCTTCAGTCCCAGAAGCCTTTAAAGGGTAATTTCAACCGCTTCCCTTCCTTCCTAAATGACACTCAGAAATACCATCATTATAGAGGTACAAGGAAGACATCAACAAGGAGAACAACTTCTTACATGGGTAGGTTAAACCCACAGTAACCTCTTGTTGATACAGAGAAATATTGGAGCCATAACAAGACCGCAAAGAAACTGGAAATTATACACCTTTCGATTCAGTCTTTTCCTCTTTCACACACAACACAGTGCCACAATCATATTCCTTTAAGACTTTGACGAGAAGGAGACAACTGGGAGTTATGCACCCTTCCATTAATTCACACCACTCTGATACTGAGACGAGGACGAGGAAGAGGACTATGGAGGAATACTATTAGAATGTCCAGGCATGTCCCACTGATAGATTTAACTATGGTCAGGCAAAGGACTTGCACCTGCAACCAATTAAGAGGCTACAGGTTCATAAAATGAGAGACTGGCAAGAAAGAGGGAGAAGCCCCCCTGGTAAGAAGGGCGCAGTGACCTGACGTGAAGCAGGCTGGAGAGGTACTGCCGAAAAGGATGCAGTGTGTTGCAGAGACACTGGGACCCGATTGGGTCACGAGAGGGTCGGACACCTGCAGTACCCTGTGCCGCAGCTGTGGACACAGAAGACTCCATATTGCTGCAGCAAGGTTCGAAGGCACTCCAGAGCTCCCGATAAGCACAAGGGAAGCAAGCGAAAGCCGAAGAGAAAAAAAACTCCCGGAAGAGCAGCCACACAATAGTGCGTGAAATAAAGGGAACACTCATAATATGGCGCTCCAGGGGCTGGAATTGAGCAGATGGAAATTCTGATCGAATGGAAATGTATAATAATTAGGTTTCAAGACTGAATGGAAGAATCTTTGAATCGCGAACAAGTTGTAAAGTACATTTGAAATGCAACTAAATTATTGAATACCGAACTAAAGAAAAGATATGAAAAGTATATGAAAATACTGCATAAGTGGAAAGAAAGTGATGTGCATTTATGAACGCAGTGCAAACAAGTGATGTGCATTGATGGACAATATGAAAGTATGAAAAAAGCGAAAGCCAGTAATCCTCACCTATAAACCAAGTGATCAGTACGAACGGGCAATGTGAAAGCACAGCGATGGAAAGAAATAAACACCACAAAGTGAGTTTTGTGAAACTAGTCCAGAAACTGCCAAGGAAAAGGAGAACTCGATGTGGATTGAGAACACTGGTTTGAAAGAGAGAAGAGCAGTGTTGGTAAGGAGGTTTGAAGAATTGTATGAGATACACGTTTTGTTAAGAATCTGAAATAAGTGAGTGTCCAGAGATACCTAAAGTATGGAAAGCACGTTGTGGCAAAGCCAAGAGACTTGTAAGCAGAATTGAGTGCTGCCTAATATAGAGAACCTCAGTGGGTAGCAAAATTCAAAAGGGTTATCAGTTGCTTGACCTGTAATGGGTGGACCGTGTGGTCCAACAGCTGTGCCGAAACTGAGTCACTCCTACTTGGAAAGAACCAAGGGAAGTCAAGATACAGAAGCGGTCTTGTATAATAAGTACTGAAGTGATTGAAGAAAGGAACCGTGTATGTGATCTATTGAAAAGCCTGCATGCGGTCAAAGTTGAACTGGAATTATGATTGAAAGCTGAGAGATCAGAACTGACTGTGGTATTGAAGCTGGAAGAGCTGCCTTCTCGGGGAAGTGAGCCCCGAGGCCTGTTGGAACTGTTTTGATTGAACTTTGGCAAGGGGAAGCTGAAAAGCTGGAAGAATTGCGCAACATTATGTGGGGGCACTGTTTCTTTGGTTGCCGACATCCCTACACATTGTATATCTTTAGTTGTGAGGGCAATTATAGGTTTTGCGACTGAGGCAGATTTTTTTGTTGAACATA
This sequence comes from Ambystoma mexicanum, assembly GCF_040938575.1. NCBI lineage: Eukaryota > Metazoa > Chordata > Amphibia > Caudata > Ambystomatidae > Ambystoma > Ambystoma mexicanum. The sequence continues at coordinate 9,918,065 of NC_090939.1, forward strand.
ATGACGCAGACTATCCTTGGTTTCTTTAGGTAGGGAAATCCCACCTTCGCATAGGGCAAGGTAGGCCTTACTCCATCCTGACATTTAAGAAGAATGCACCTTTTTGGAGAAAAGTGAATCTGTTGTCTGTGTCTTACTTCATGATGCCTCCACACTGTCCTGTTGGGGAGACCATGGTTCTGAAAAAGGTATTTATTTTATTTATTGTGCGTTTGTTAGGCGTGTATACGGCAAGTAAATTGTGTTTCAAAGCGCCCGGATGGCAACAGGGAGGGAACATGGGATTGAAACAATATGGGATAAAGGCAAACTTACTAGGCCTTGAGTATTCAGAACGTGCAAGTGCAGCGAGAGAAGAGTGGCGCATAAGTGCTGCAATGTCCATGCTCATGGGTGGGCATCAGATGTAAGTGCCAAATATATAGTAAGTGCTAGGTAGCGTGGAGCTGCAATAAGGTTGGTAAGTGCAGGCCTACAGTGGGGTAGGCCAGTGGGTGCTGAGTGCTGTGTGTAGGCAGATGCTGAGGAGATTGGGTGTGGAAGGCCAGGACCTGAGGACACACAAGGGGCCCTGGTCCCCTATCGTAGCAGCTGGGAGGTTAGCAGATGAGGGAGGAACGGAAGGAAGAAGTGAAAAGGAAAGTCTTGAGGAGCTTCTGGCATTTGAGGCGGTGGGGCTCAAGACTAAGAGGTTGGGGGAGGCTGTTCCACAAGAGGGAGCCTGCTGAGGCAAGAGATCGGTCTCCGGCCCTCCATTTAGCGAGTCACACACTGAGTTTGCTCCAGAGGAATGTAGCGGTCTAGAGGGAGACTGTTTAGTGATGGCAAGTTGAAGGTAGCGTGCTCCCTGGCCCCAGACAGCCTTGTGAATGATGCAGAGGGATTTGAATTTAATCCGTGCAGCAATCGGGAGCCAGTGAAAGGTCAGGAAAGATTTGGCCCCTGGGCTTGAGGCCAAGGATAAGTCTTGCTGCCCTATTCTGGATTATCTTGAGGAAGAGGGTAGATTCAAGAGTAGGCTGTTGCAGTAGTCGAGCCTAGAGAGGACCAGCGTTCCAGTAACCTTGAACTTCTGGGGGAAGTGAGAAAAGAGAGAATTCTTTTGAGAAGTTAGAGTTAAGCCTCCTGGATGTCAGGGAGGAAGGGGAGAGAGGAGTCAAAGAGGACTCCCAACGCTTTTGGTTTCAGATGCAGGAGAAGGGGGGGGCCCATAGATGGCCAGAGTGAGGGGACGAAAGAGAGAGCAGGGGTCCCATTAGGAAGGATCTCAGTCTTGCTGGCATTTAGGCAGAGATTGTTGAGGTGCACCAGGACTGGATAGCAGATGGGCAGTCCGGGGTGGTGGAAGCAGCAAGAGGGTCAGCAGCATATCACTGGAAGTTGGGGAAGGAGATGTATGCCAGCGGAGCAAGCTAATTGTTGAAGACTCAGGGGGATAGTTTGGAGCCTTGGGGGACATCCCAGGTGGAGGAGGTAGGAGAGGCGAAAGTGCCCAGAGTAACCTAGGATGGACGATCAGTTAGGAATGAGGTCAGCCAGTCCAGTGCCCGCTCGCTCACTTCAGTAATCAGTTTTAGGTCTATCCTAGACATAGGAGAGGCCTTGAAGTAGGGTCTGAGTGGCACGTAGGGAATCTAGCAAACTGGCTACCAAGTGGCGGTCTCCCTTTCTCAGCAGGAAGCAATACGAAACATGTCCTCCTCCTGCCTATGCTGGGCTCTCCCATCCATATTTTAAAGTGCCTGAATTTTTTTTTATTTTTTTTGTGCCAACCCTTGTTAATGGCTGTGTATGCTAGGGAGTTTTCACTTGTCTGGTTTGAGCGTTATCTCCACCCTACTCCCACATCCATAGTTGTCTCTTAACCACAGGACAAACAACTTCTCTGCATTGGGTAATTCATCAGACTTCTCCTCTGGCAGTTCTACGGCTTTGTAGCTGCACTGTGACATTGGTGCCATCTTGCTTCCTCCTCCCATGTGCGGGGCGTAAACAGCGTGGCTTCAATGCACAGTTTGCGATTGCCCTGGTTATATTCTGAGGCTTGCACAACGGGACACACAGTACATTCATTGCACTCTTCTCCTTTGCCATGAACTGAACCTACATGGCCTTAAGAAGTGTTTAAGCCACACACCCAGGTGGGGTTTGAAACCAAGGATGTCCCGGGTCAGTTAACACTCTTCTCTTGAGGGGCAGTTGCAGGGGGAAGTTGTTGTGGGGGCAGGGGGGAATTTGGAGCGGGGGTTGGAAGCGGTGGGGTGGAGACAATGTTCCCACTCCATCCACCCTTTGGAAGGCATATTGGGTGGCAGCCAGATCCACCTTGGCCCTAGTGACTCTCCTCCCAAACCCCCGCTAAAGGGTTGGCGAGTTCTATCATCCCACCACAATCGGTGCAGGTGTTGTGGTCCACCCGTTCCCCCAGTGCGATGGACAGAGCGCCGCAAGTGGTCTCTTTTTAGTTGCTGGTGAGACAGAGCTACTGTGTTGGATTCCCTTGGATCGCAGGAAGAGTTTGTCACCTTCCTCGGCCAGCAGGCCTTCCAGGTGTGCATTGTGGGTTAAGAGGGTGGTCTTTTAGCCTCACATGAAGGCTGTCGGTGACTCTAATCTCTTATCGCACACAGTTACTTACTTCAAGGTCAATCGAATCTTGTCTTTTTTCACGTGCCATTGTGATGTGAAGCCGAACAGGGCAAGAAAATCAGTGCGGGAGAGTTCGGATTGAGTTGCAATACAGGTGCACAAAGGGAAACCATGGAATCATTCGGAAGGCTAACTGTGAGCACCAGAGAGCGAGATGAGCTCTACGCCTGGGTGGTAGGACGTGATGATGAAGCTGGAAGGGCTTGAGAGTCCGAAGAGGATGAGGAATACCTGGTGTTGGCACCATGCAGAGCTGCCAGTGGATTTCCTTATTAGGAGGCGTGATTAACCAGCCTGGAAACGGAGAGCATGCAGTAAGGAAAAACAAGACCTGACAGAGAGGAAATAGTTACACTTGAACTTGCGTCAGAGTCGGACATAGAAATTCTAGGTCCTCGGTGGTATCGGAATTTACATAAATTCCATTTGGACTAATAGGATTTGGGCTCCCTTTTCTGCTTTTCTCTTCCACTAACTCTGGTAGAATGAGGGAAAGGAGTCGGGGAGAACCCATTTTCCAGGGTTACGGGACCCATGGTCTGAGACCTGAAACCAAAGTCCTACAACTCTTCAGGGAGAAAGAATGCACTGTGGCTAAAAGACAGAAATTAGAATTTGCGTACATCCTGGAAGTAATTTTGTTTAATTTAGTGTTAAACAGAACTCTAAATTAGGATTGGATAAGCAGGAGCTAAAAGCAGCTCTTGGGTATCCAGCAGTCACCAGGAGCCACCACTGGGCAACCAGGAGCGAGTACATAGCGTTCCACAAGTCTTCCACATAAAATGCAAACCTATAATTTTGTCCATAAATTATGACCCCAAATGTTTTAACTGTCATTTTGATGTGTCCTAATCTGTATTTATAGATTGTCCCAAATGCAAAGAGATAAATTCACGTAGGTGTGTTCCGCTTTCATTGGAATAGGGATCACAAGTAGCTGTTGGTGTCAAGCCAACCAGGCTCCTCTAGGCCACAAGCGGGAGCTAAATAGCTCCCAGCTCCCCTCAATTTGAACCCTGGTTTAACCATGTTTCCTTGTCTAGTACTCTTCATTTAGGAAATCGCCACACAGCCCAGTCAAATGGTAATAAGGCTGCATGTTGGCTCTGAAATTGACCTCTACAAACCAAAATCTAATTTAGCTTGTGGTGTCCTTTGTTTACACAAATGGCTATGTATGATAGACCATTGTTTACTTATGATGTCATTATCCCATCCATCAGCTCCTATGTTGTTCAAAATGTCCAGTGAAAAGAATGGGGGACTGAGCTTCCAGTTAGTCTTCCGTAATTCAGTGCTTTTCTATTTTTCTAGAACTTTGTTCTCCCTTTTACCGCTCTCCCCTCTGTGGGTTAATATGTGCACTTGTTACACTCTTGGAGCCATTTTCACCTTTGCCCATATTATTTGTATTTATTATGTTTATATAGCGCTTTCATCCAAAGCGCTTTACATTATAACAGAATACATAGAACATTATAACAGAAGAAGCAATTTACAATGAATCGAACCAATAAAAACGGTAAATAGAGCAATCTGTGAGGGGGAGGGGAGGGGAGAGGAAGGGAGAGGGGGAACAGAAGGGATACAAGGGTGAACTGAGGGAGGATAAGGGGAGGGGGAGAGGAGAGGATTCGAGGGAAGGGGAGAGGATGAGAGGTGGGGAAGGTTTTGTAATAAATACCAAAGCGGAGGTAAGTGAAGGATAAGCTTTATTCCACGGGCCCGGAGGGAGGGCTGTCAGTTGGGAGAATGACAAACGGCGTTCCGTGGTGGAACCTGGGGGGGGGGGGGGACATTCTTCATTCCGGGTGGAATGAAGTGACGTTTTAACATTATAACATCTCCTTACCTATGGGAAAGCGGTGGCGTAAAGGGGGGGGGGACAAGGAAAGGTGGGATGGGAAGGTTGGCTAAAGGAAATTAGCATGGTTGATAATTGTTGTCAATAGTAGATGGTAGTAGTAGTAGTGGATGATCTTGCGATTCCTTTTCGACAGACTCCTGGCGGATCTTTCGTCATTGTGGTGACAAGGTTCGTTGTTTCTAGAGTATTTGAGGTGGTATGTGTCCTCAGGAATGGGTTCGTTCCTTGATCTTATGTCATCATGTGAGTCTTTAGATGTGCTGGGTCTGCATATGTCGTTGGGTGTTCTCCTCATATCCTTTCCTGACCAAGTAACATTGTGATTGCTCTTGAAAGTGCTCGGTCTATAAGTGTCCTTGGTTATTCTCACCAGATCATCATGGGACCATCTCTTTCGATCGTCTAATGTGACAGATATTTTATGACATTGTGTGTCTTTGGAGACCTGAATTTGGATTCACCCTTGAGAGTTTTCCTGGGTTCTCTGACGCAGACCCAGTCTCCTTCCTGAAGCAGCATTTGTTTAACTCCATTCTTCTCATAGTATGTTTTATACTTCTTTTGCTTCTTCCTTTATAGTTTTATGGATTTGTTCCATGTTCGCTTTTGGTTCCGTGTTCATTCTTGCCTCACCAGTGTCTAGGAAGATCCATGCTGGTCTCAGTTGCTTAGTTGCGGTTCTGCCACGCATCAAGGTGAAAGGCTCTGAGTTGGTGGTGGAGTGCGGCGTTGTTCTATATGCGTACAAGGCCTCCTTGAGGGTCTCTCTCCATGGGATAGCATTGGCTGTGGCTAGTTGGGTGACACTTTTTATCAGTCTGTTCATTCTTTCCACCAATCCGTTGGACATTGGGTGGTAAAGTGATCTAGTGATGTGGTTGATGGATTTTCTTTTATTAAGGAACTCTTGGAATTCCGACGAGGTAAACTGGGACCCGTTGTCTGAGACCATGTCTTTGGGGTCAGCTTCCCTGTTGAAAATTTCGGTTAGGAAGTCAATTACTTTTTTTGTGGTTGCGCTGTTTTCTACCACGTCCCATTCGGTCCACTTGGAGGTGTAGTCAACGATTACAATGAGGAATATTTTTACTGCCTCCAGATTCTCGAAGGGGCCCATAATGTCTATTGCCAGCTTTGATCATACATGTTTGGGGGTTTCTACAGGCTGAAGTGGAGTTTTCCTCAATGTTTTTGATTTGTCACTGGAAGCGCAGGCAGTGCAGTGTTTTACTGTCTCTTCCGCCTCTTTCCACATGTTGGGCCACCAGTAGTTATTCCTTATCCTGCTCTTTGTCAGACTCCTTCCCAGATGTCCTTCATGGGCTGGATCAAGTAGCTTCTTTCTAAGAGCAACGGCTGGAATTACTCTGCTTCCCCTAAAGATGTGGTTTTCGTTCACAGATATCTCATCTTTAAATGGTGTGAAGTTCGCCAACTCTTGTCCAACACTAACCCAGTCGTTCATCACAGCCCTTCTGATTTCTTGTTGTTCTGTGTCGGCTTTGGTGATGCATGTCCATTCATCGGAGGGGATGGCAGGATTTATGGTGGCTATGATGTCCTCGTCATGATCTTCGTTTTCAACGTCCTGTTTTTCCTGAATGGTGGGTAGTCTGGAAAGAGAATCTGCTACTTGATTCTGTGGACCAGGATTGTAGCAAATTTGAAGATTATATTGGATGATGTCTAGAAACCAACGCCTTATTCTTGGCGATATAAGGTGTGGCGTTTTGGATTGGAGGATGTTGACTAGGGGTTTGTGATCAGTCTTTAGGAGGATGGGTAGGCCCCAGATTAGATTTCTGAAATGTTGTAGTGCCCACTTGACGGCCAAAGCTTCCCTCTCGATGGTGGAATAATTTAATTCAGCACCTCTTAGTACTCTGGATGCAAATGCTATGGTCACGATGTTGCCATTCTGTTGCTGTTCTAGTACTGCACCAAGGCCAATCTTGCTGGCATCTACTGACACTATCGTTTTTGCTTTATAATCAAACATACTTAGAGCTGGGGCTCGGTTGATGTGGGACTTGAGGTTCTCGAATTCGTTTTTGCACTCTATGGACCATTCAAATCTGCTGGATTTTTTCATGAGTTTCCTCATGTTCTCGGTTCTGTCAGCATAGTTACTCACGAATTTGGAGTAGTACTCCGTCATCCCTAAAAACTTTTCAATTGGTCTTTGTTGGTGGGTTCAGCTAAACTCAATATTGTGTCCAGGAGTTTTTTCTTGGGACGGATGCCACTGGCGTCGATGGAATGGCCCAGATAAGAAACCTGGCTGCACTTTGTTACATTTCTCCAATTTGAGGGTGAGTCCACTCCTTTGAATTATCCGTAACACGCCCATTAGTTTGGCATCGTGCTCTTCCTCAGTTTTGGCTGATATAAGAATATCGTCCTGTAAGCATTGTACTCCATCAAGGCCTCCAAAAAGATGTGACATGAGTCTCTGGAATACTGCTGCGGCAGAAGCGAGTCCGAATGGCATTCTGTTGAGCATGTATGCTCCCAAAGGTGTAACGAAGGAGTTGAGGGCTTTTGAGTTGTCATCTAAGGCAATCTGGTGGTAAGCTGAGGAGAGGTCTAAGGTGCTAAAATAACTCGCCGGTTCCATGGTCGAGAGGAGTTCAGATATGTTAGGAAGTGGGTGTCTGTCGACCCATATGTTTTTGTTTAGGTCCCTCAGGTCAACACACATACGTATGGAATTGTCGGGTTTCTTTACTAGTACGATGGGGGCAAGCCATTCAGAGCTCTCTATAGCTTGTATAATGTTCTCATTGCATAGGCATGTGAGTTCATCCTTAAGCGCTGTTTTGGTCCTAAAAGGGACTCCACGTACGCGATGGACCACGGGGACTGCACCTTTTTTTAATATGATTTTGTGCTGGAAGCCCTTAAGTAATCCGATTTTATTGCAGAACACTTTGGGGAATTGCTCAGCCAAATTGGATTTGATGTCGGCATTGTTTTTGAACACACTCAGTACGGGGATATCTTCTCCGGGGTGGATTCTCACTTGGAGGGCTGCCTGCTCTTCCCATCCTACCACCGAGGATCCATTCTTTGCTACGTATAACTTGCAGTATGTTTGTCTATCCTGAAATTTGAGTTTGATCCACCTGTATCCAATTATGTCAATAGGGGTCTATCCATACCCTGTGGCTTTTACCAAGGAGTTCCGCAGGTCATTGACTTTACCAGAAAGCACCTTCACAAAGGTTTCAAGGTCAACCATGGTATAGGGGGACCCTGTGTCCACCATCACCTTCAATGGTATGTCGTTGACATACATGTTAACCCATGGGCCGCACGATTCTTGGACAGAAGTGACGGTGAGGATTTGCACTTGTGAGCATGTCTGATTGACGGACAAAATACTATCTGACATTTGGTCATGGTCGACTGTCTTGACAGACCCATATCTATTGACAGGTCGTCTGTTGGTGTTGCCAGATTTATCTGGAATTCCTCGGGTGTTTCGGCAGACTTTGGCGAAATGGCAGAACTGGCCGCATTTATAGCACTCAACATTGTTGGCTGGTTCCATTCAGGGGCACATGCCTCCCTATCTAGGCTGGACTATTTTTTCGTCCCGGCCTCTGATTTACACAAGGTGCAGGAAATAGACCTGTTCCTAGGGGCATATCTGACCACTCCCCGCTTGAACTGAAAATCACAACATCCAGGCCGATTTCCCCTGCCGAGCTGGCGACTAAATAACTACTACTTGGGGGACCCCGAGCTAGTGGATAAACTCCAGGAGAGCACAAACACATACTTTGAGCTTAATACACAGTCTGTTTCAAACCCTGAGACACTGTGGGAGGCCCACAAGTCAGTGCTAAGGGGCGAGCTAATATCATGGACGACTGCCAAAAAAAGAAAGCATCTCAGCAAAATACTTGAAGTAGAACAGCAAGTGAAGCAGGCAGAGGAAAAGCACATAAGCAAAGACACACCGGACACAAATCGCACCCTGCTTCGAGCACAAAAGAAGCTCCAAAATACAGCAATGTATAATGCAAGGCATGCACATACTGCGATGCGAGCGAGAATCTATGAAACGGGAGACAAAGCTGGGAAGATGCTGGCATGGCTGGAAAGGAAAGAGCAGGGGCGTAGCCCTGTCTGGCGGCTGGAGACGGGAGAGCAAAACACTTGCGTAACAGACCAGGACATAACACAAGGCTTTGCAGAGTATTACTCAGAACTCTATGCGGCAGCCAGGACCCGAATGGATACCTCGATCATGGAGGAAATAGTCATCCCTACCTTAAATGCGGCGCAGCAGGAACTACTGGAGAGAGACATCACGGAGGACGAGATTCTAAGTGCCATATCCAGCCTCCAAACCGGCAAATCCCCAGGTCCCAATGGCTTCCCGATCGAGCTATGGCGGAAGGTGGGGACCAATGTGATCGCTCCACACCTGTTACAGATGTACCAGTATGCACATGAAAAGGGCATTCTCTCACCTGACCTACGTGAAGCAACGATAATAGCGATACCCAAACCGGACAAACCCCCCGAAACCTGCAGTTCATACAGGCCTATCTCACTTATCAACAGCGAAACAAAGATACTGGCCAAAATACTAGCAGCCCGCCTCCAACAGGTCATCCCCTCTCTGATACACCCGGACCAGTGTGGCTTCATGCCACAGAGATCAACATGCATGAACCTTTACAGACTATATTCAGCCCTGGAAAGAGCCGACAGCATACAAGGCCCCCTAGCCTTACTTGCAATTGACTTTGAAAAGGCCTTCGACTCAGTGAGATGGGAGGCTATCTGGGTCATAATGCACCGTATGGGTTTCGGCGAGAACTTTATGAGCTGGGTACGCCTACTATACAACTGTCCAACCGCCAGAACCAGGATCAATGGATGGCAATCAGATCCCTTTGGGCTGGGGAGAGGAACGAGGCAGGGCTGCCCACTGTCAGCCATGATCTTTGCGATCGCAATAGAACCCCTGGCAATCCTCCTGAGAAACACACCTTACCTGGGAAGGCTTTCGCTGGTCAGCAACCTGGGAGGACAGACTATCGCTCTATGCTGATGACCTGCTCATCTACCTGAAGGACCCAGCCAATTTCTGCTCCAGAGTTACGAGCACACTGGAGCAACATGGGGCATTCAGCGGCCTACGAGTGAACTGGGCCAAATCCATCCTATTTCCCATAGGGGGTGTGCCTGCAACCAGTCTAATGAACGGCCCCTACCAGATCGAAATAGAGCAGTTCAAATATCTTGGGATACGCATCACGCAGCAACTTGCAGACTATACATCCCTGAACCTTGCCCCACTCGTAACAAGATTTGCAGAAGATACCAGCAACTGGATCTCTTTGCCATTGACATTGTTGGGTAGAGCTGCACTATTCAAAATGATTGCCCTCCCCAAATTCTTGTACATCCTGCAAAACGCCCCTCTATATATCCCGCAGCAAGAATTCCATAAGCTCGACTGCATCCTCAGAAAGCTGCTATGGGGAGGGGCGCACCCGCGGATCGCTCTCTCCACGCTCCAAAGGTCCATATGGGAAGGAGGGATTGGACTACCCAGGCTGCAATCGTACTACTGGGCCGGCCAGCTGACGGTGGTCAATGACATGTTGCATGGGGCTGGGACACTTCCGCACATCAAAGCAATTAACCCCCACAACACAACAGCACCATTAGAACATCTCTACGGAAGCCTGGGTCGCCCACCGAAACCAGATATGGCGACACACATTGTGAGAATATGGAAAGAGGTACACCGACAACTAGGATGGGATGGGAAACTGACACTGGCCCAACCCCTGTGGAACAATTGCCATCTTCCTGAAATACAAAAGTTACCTAGATAGCCCGAATGGGTCCAACGAGGAATCACCACCGTTGGGGCTGTGCTGCGGGAGGACAAACTTGTACCATTTGAAACATTGCAAGAGGAATTCTCCCTCCCAGCCACAGAAAGGTACCACTACACACAATTGCAACATGCGTGGAGCACCCACCAACAGAATATACGAAACATACCGGAAAGCTCTCCCCTTGAGCACAATATGGTATCGGACCAGGTGAAACGGAAAGTCACCTCCACCATGTACAATGTGATTACATCCTTTGCGACACCAGAACTGACCAGCCTGAAGACCAAATGGGAACGGGACGTGGGACCGCTCCAGCCGGAAGACTGGGTGGAGGCCCTAATGTACCCGCGCGAGGTAACCATTTCTTCAAGACTCAGACTGGTTCAACTAAAGATCCTGCACCGCGTCTACTACCCAAGAGTCAACCTTTTCCGCTGGGGGAAGACACAGACGCACATTGCCTACTGTCAAGTTGGGAAGCCCGAGAGGGCCGCGTACCTGATGTCTTGGAGGTCGATCTCGCAGAGGTCGCCAGTCTGGAGCTCGTGAAAAGATGAACAAGTGGCACGAAGAACCAGCCTCTCCACCACCCATGATTAGAAATGGGTGGAGGATGGACCGACTCCCAATGTCACGAAGGCACTCTTCTGATAACTGTGACAGTGGGACTGTGCAAGCACAGACTGGTGAGGCCAAAGTTTAGGTGAAGATTGCTGGCAAGATGAAGTCCGATGACAATACTCCGGAGGCTCAAGAACTGCAGAAGTAGTCAAAATGTCCGACGCGGCAAGACAGTTCAATACCGCAGAAAGAAAAGATCTTGGCAGATGCTGGTGGTCCGACAGGAGCAGGCAGACAGGAATGAGGGAGACCAGATATAACTAGCAGTCAGGCCCTAAAAGGTGCCGAGTAGGCGGACCCAGAGTTGACCTGGAAGAGTTGCTTGGCAGGGCCCAGGTAAGTGATTGGCAGGTTCTAGACGGGATTATGGCAGGAGTGAGCAGGCAGGCCCAAGACAGGACCCAGGTAAGGGTAGCTGGCAGGCCCAGGGCAGGTCCTAGGTAAGTAGTTGACTGGCCCAGGACAGGGCCCAGGTAGGGGTAAACAGGCAGGCTCAGGGCAGGACCCTGGTAGGGTAAGCAGACAGGCCAGGGCAGGACCCAAGTAAGGGTAAACAGACAGGCCCAGGGCAGGACCCAGGTAAGGGTAAACAGGCAGACCCAGGGCAGGACCCAGGTAAGGGAAAACAGGCAGGCCCAGGGCAGGACCCAGATAAGGGTAAATAGGCAGGCTCAGGGCAGGTCTCGGGAAGGTGGAAGGCTGGCCCAGGACTGGACCCAGGTAAGTACAGGAGCACAGGAACAAACAAAGCGAAGCAAACCGCGTTGAGACGCGGCTTGCATCGATTCGTGGCCTCTTTTATGGGTCGCCGGCGCCCGAGAGGCTTGGAACGCAAGCCGCTTCGTCTCCGGGCACCGGCGAACCCACAACGAGGCCTGGAAGGCAAGCCCTTCCAAGGAGGCGAGCCGAGTCCACGGCGCATGCGCGGAACCGCGACAGAGGTCTCCCGCGCATGCGCCGTAGGCCGCCGGGCCCAACACCCAACGCTCCTCCCCTGGCGAGTCCCCAGACGCGAACGCGCGGGTAGACTCGCCAGGAGGAAAAGGGAGCGGCAGACTCCGGTCTCCCACGTGACATGACACCTACGCTGCAAGCGCGGGGAAGGCACATTCTTCCATATCCTATGGGAATGCAATAATATCCAACAACTCTGGCAGAAATGCTGTGACAAACTATCCAGCGTTATAGGCAAGACAATAGAAAGATGCCCAAAACATCTCCTTCTGGGGATCTCCAATGAAACCGACCTGTCCCGGTATGAAAAGATACTCTGCTCTACCGCAATGGCCGTGCTCAGGCGGAATATAGCACAACTGTGGGGCGCAGAACGCACTCCGGACTACGACCAATGGGTCGTGGATGTAGACATCTGCACTGAAATGGAACATCGGGTGTATACTGCGAGGGGCTGCCCGCAAAAAGCGAACAAAATATGGAGCCGCTGGGAAGATGCCAGCTAGAAGTCAGGGGTGACACGGCAGACGCTAAGAATGGACAGGGTCGCATGATACCGAATGAAGCAAGCCAGGCACGTACTGATCGTGCCACGAGTAACTCCTGTTTTGGCAAAGTCTGACAGACCACTAGTCGGCAGTCCCAGTTACCAAGGGTTTTTTCTCTTTTCTTTCCTCTCTTTTGTTGTTTTTATTTTTTACCTGCTTCTTTCTCCTTTCCTTACCCCCTCCTGAAAATGTTGATTGTATGATTGCTCCCTTGCTCCCAGCCCTGATACACAGAGAGATGCATGTACTGTTAAGTTGTTTTCCTATGTTTCAAATCAATAAAGTCTTTGATCAAAAAAACATTGTTGGCTGCGGACATCTTCCCAGCGTCATGACGTTTGTACCACCCACACTTTTGACAGCGCGTTGGGTTTTGCTTGTCGTAGACTGAGACTCTCCCTCTACTGGAGTCTGTTCTTGTATTTTGAGGTGCACTCCTCACAGCTGCTACTAAGGTTCCGTCGTGGTCAGACTCAAAAGTGCCCACAGACTTCACTTCAACACCTTCTTTTAGGACCAGTCTCTCCTTCATGCATCGGTCCCCGAATTCCATACTTCTCACTATTTCAGTAGCTTGATCTAGTGAGGGATTCTTTGTCTGCAGTTGGTCTCTCAAATACTCGTCACTAACACCTGTGAATTCGCACGTGGACATGAGCACCCTGAGGGAAGTCAGATATGCATCAACCGATTCGCCCTTGGCTTGCTTCCGAGAAAAGACCTTGTATCTTTCCAACACCACATTTGTCTTGCAGCCGAAATGCTTGGTGAGTTTGGCCAAAGCAGTGTCAAACTTTCGATTGCCGTCACCCCCTGCACCATCTGGATCTGGAAGCGCCCTGAATAACCTCAGGCCCTCGGCTCCTATACAATTCAGGAGGGTTGCTTCCTTAAGGTCATCGTTGAATTTGCTCCCGCCAATGGCCCTTAGATATATCTGGAAGCCATCGAGCCATTGCTCCCAGGGGCAGGTTGGGGTTCCCGGGCAGGGAAGAAACTTGGTGGGGTGTGGCACGTTCTGCATGGCTGGCCGGTATGGGTGGTAGAGGCTCTGCGGGTCGGCTGTGCCGCCGGAAGGGAAATTGAGGAAGCAGTGCAATGTGTGTTATGGCACTGCGATGAGTCTGTGTCGAGGCATCACTAGGCGGTGGGTCAACTTCCACAATCAGTGGTCACAGTGGTGTGCCCTGGCGCCGTGAATGGCTGACAAGGTATGATGTGGTGTGCGCAAGTATCTAGTGCACCTGCAATCAGATCGCCCTGGGGGATATGCACTGTTTGGTGTCGCAGCTTATTATGAATGGGCACTGTTGTCTGGTGTCGCAGCTTATTATGAATGGACACCAATCCAGATCGCCCTGGAGATTATGCACTGTTATTTGGCATCACAGCTTTTATTATATATGTATCGTGAAACGTTTCACTGCTATTCGGGGTGGGTAGCTGGCTGGAGGCAACGTGAACTCCTTTGCTGTTGGGGGCGCCGAGCACAGCTGATGGAGATCCACGGCGTCGTCGCCGTGGAAACAGGGTTCGGCCTGCTAAGATGGCCGTACGCACGGCACGTAGAGAGGTTCTTTCCTCTAATCGCCGTTGGCTGGCGATCCAAAAGATGCGCGCTCGCACAGTGCACCTGTGGCGGCGTGGATAAGTTTGCCGGAAAAGAAGAGGAAATCCTACCTCTATCGCCGTCGCTGCATAATGTGGCTGCCGGCGGCTCCCTCCCCTTCCGTTCAGGGCAGCGGAATGGGGAGGCAGGCGGGAGCGGCGGTGGGACAGGGCCGCCGAGGAGCCGCCGGGGCTGTCGTCGTAGGATAGCAGGAAGACTGGCAGGGCAGCTCCGGGGGCCGGATGTCGCTCGCTGCAGAAAGCCTCGTCGCCAAATGTAATAAATACCAAAGTGGAGATAATTGAAGGATAAGCTTTATTCCACGGCCCCCAGAGGGAGGGCTGTCAGTTGGGAGAATGACAAACGGCGTTCCGTGGTGGAACCTGGGGGGGAAAACATTATTCATTCCGGGTGGAATGAAGTGACGTTTTAACATTATAACGGGTTTCAAGGCGGGGAATAGAGAAGGAGAGATTTCAGGGAAGTGCGAAAGGAGGAAAGGTAGGTGTATAGCGGATCAAGAGAGGTAAGGAGTTCCAGTGCAGGGGGGCTAGGAGCGGAAACGGGAGGAGGCACATGGGGAAGGGGAGAACGGTGAGAAGGAAGAGGTCGGCTGAAGGGAGGGATAATGGAGGAGAGATAAGGGGGAGCCAGGTCATGGAGAAATTTAAAGACTAGACAGAGGAAATGAAATTTAAGTTGGGTGTGAAAGGGAAGCCAGCCAAGGAAGGAGAACAAAGAAGAAATGGAGTCATGCGGGGCAAGGAGACAGAGGGTAGGGATAGCTGAGTGGTCGATAGATTTAAGTGGAGCAAGATGAGGTCAGGTAGTCCAAAGAATAGGGAGGAGCAGTAGAAGAGGCGAGAGAAGATAAGGGAGGAGATTAATAGTTTTGTTCCTTGGAAGGTAAGAGAGGAGCGGACCTTGCGAATATTGAAGAAGTGGTAGCGACAGGCACAAGAGGTAAGAGAAATATGGTAGGCAATACCCCGCAACCAAAACTGATGGTGGTAATTTTTCTTGCTCACTCATAGTTTTTCTGTCTGGTCCATCTCCAGGGTATAGGAACGTCTTCCAAAACCAACTCTTATCTATACATGTTATTTGTTCATGACTGGCCTTGTACCGTACACAATCATTCACCATTAGATCCAATGGAAACTCACACTTGCCAGTCCCCTCTTATCAAACGGGGAGTAAACCACTTCCCACCTCTACAGACCACCCCAGGGGTGGTCTGTAGAGGTGGCAAACCCAACCAACATCTTCTTTGGAAACACGAACCTTCCTGGGAGCCAAGAACACCAGAGACCCCTTCCTATCTCTGGCAACATCGCTGGACATAACCCAACGCATACTAGCCCCCACACACATTTGGGTAATAACCTAGGCCTAATCTTTTCACCCTTGCCCCCCTCCTAAGTTATGAGGACCCCGTCGCGTTCAACTGGACAGCAGACCGTGCATCCATTCCATTCTCTTTATCACATTCCCTGATGGCCTACAAGGAGCAGGACAAACTCCCCATGGTGTCCTGTTACTCGTCCATATAGTTTCCAGTAGAGACATTGGCTACTTTTCCCCAGCCCCCCGCCCCCGTTCTGCAAACATGACCTTGCAATCAACTATTTGGCCAAACTGCAAAGGAGTTGGCAGATACCTTTTTGCTCCAGAAAAAGTGGGACGCGGCAGAACCAAATCGACCACCCCGATATACAAAAGAGCTCTCAATCAACAAACATTCCATAAGAGCTCTTGAGAAATACTTGCCTATGTCTCGCAAAACACATGACCTTCAGACCGTCTGTCCCTGAAACTCTTACATTCCAAGCACTAATCCCAGGTATCCAGAGCCAAATCTATGTATTACACCACCACCAATATTAGCTGTTTGAACTACACACCAGGCCCAGAAGTACCAGAATCCTAGGAGAACTGTGAGGCTATCAGCAAGTCCCCAGCAGGCTCCAACTATCCTCTGGCCCTGTTCCCTACGTCCCAAGGTTGTTGGTATAGTAAACATTTCCTTCAGCGACTGCACATTTCCAGACATCCGAAAAACAGGGTTTATACGACCACTCCTGAAAAACCCCACCCTCAATCCAGAAGAACCCAGCAAACTACTGGCCAATCACGAGAAGGCAATTGCTAACCAATGTCACAAGGGATCCCATACCTGCCCTAAAGTCCTTGAGGTATTTTCGGAACTGTTCTTTATTTCTGTACAAGGTAGGCATTTATTTGTTTAGGACAAAGACAGGACATGGATTGGACACAAGGCCTGGTTAGAGAAAGGGGGTGGCTTAGCGCTAGGGCCGTCCCTCACTCTCTCCTCCCGTGGAATTTCTGCCCTGACCGAGGTGTTCGAAACCCCAATTTAGTGCTACTGCTCGCATAACCCTTACTGTCTAGATGTACCCTGGCAATGCTTACCCTAAATGCCTGATACCTCCCTTCTACAGGGGATCTTTTAATCTGTCCCTACTCTGACTATTTATATTTCTAAATGGGGTTTTTGGGTGGTGCCTTCCACTTCTGTTGGGTTTGACTATTCGCACCTTTCCATTATACTCCTACAATCTCCCCCTGCCCCCTCCTTCACCTTACTCCACCCAACCCATCAGGCATGGTATGACGAGTATGACACTGGCACAAAAGGTACAATTTGTAAAACCTTTATTCAATTTTCTGGTTTTGGAAAAACTCCTGCTTTGCCCTCTAGCTAGGATAGGAGCAGTCTCTATCATCAAATAATGAATACAACAGTCCTAGTTGAGTCTGTCAAATGAAAATGGCCTACACCAACAAAACCTAATGCCTGCCATATCTCTTGTACAAAGTTTGTAAAGGAGTATATGTATGCAAAGGAAAATCAGTGTTAGAGTATTAAAAATAAGTGTGGCTGAGTCAGCTCTCCTCCTCACGTTAGACAGCACAAAATAAGTCGGTCCTTGAAGACAGGATAACATACACTGGCTCAGTTCTCAAAACAAAGGCAGTTCACAACGTGGATCGAGGCCCGCCTGGCCTTCCAAGCTAAAGTCTCTTTCAAGCTTTCAAAACACAGTTCAACAAAGTTCAGGCCGGTCTCTCACTTGGGTTTGGCCCTTTCAAAAACAACACTTGTAGGGATTCCCTTCTCCAAGCTTAATTCACATCTTTTAGAGGGTCCCTTAACTTATCACACTTCCGGTCTTCCTCAGTCAGACTCAGACCTTTTCCTGTAGTCAAAGACTTGGAATGTGCGTCGCTTTTACTATAGACCTCTGCAGGACCACTTCGACTTTCCGTTCAGCTCACACTTGTGTTATTTGTCCCAGTATCCCTTGGTCTGGGTAGTTCAATGTCATAGCAAAAGAATTCAACGTTCACCTTTTTGCTTGCTCCTCCGCCCCCTTTTCCAGGGTTAATTTTGTTCACTTTGCTTTTTATAGTTCATTCACTTGATTGTTTCATAACAAACATTTCACCTTTCACAGAGACTTTCGAATGGGCTACTTTCTTTCGCCGGACCACTCCGCTACTTGGTATCGCTGTTTCATAGCTATCGGGAATTCAAAGTTAATCACAGGTCTGTTTTCCTTCGCGTCTCATCCACACGCGTGCAGCCTTCAATTGTGCGATATACTGTTGCTCAATCTTTCCTTAACACACACCAGTCTTTCATGTCGCTTGCCAGCTCACCGGCTCTGTGAGTTTCTTTCTTGTCTTTGCAGTTTTTAATTCACAGGTCAAGGTTAATACCATAGGCTTTGCCTGCCAACTCTGCCGTTCACCCTGGATGGTCGCTAGCGTCCTTGAAACACAATGCAGTCTTCTTGTCTGGGATTTGGCCTATTCCATTTTTCTTTCACGGTTCTTCGGAGGCAACGGATCCTGCAGGGATCTCCTCGGTTTCTCTATCCTTTGCTCTCGTCCCTCTGTCGGTCGCACTGCTCCAGTAGGTTTGCCTTCGCCCCGGAAGTCCTGCTCTTACTCGTGTTCCATCTTGCTCAGAGTGTCTCTATGTTCCGCCTTTTATCCATGTGAGGAGAGCTAATTGATATCAGATGTATGCACTTAGAAGTCAAGTGCCTGACTTTGCCTGACCCGATTAGCGGGACATGTCCAATGAGATATGTAAGGGTTAGCATCTTTCCTCGGTTGCCCTCATCCTTGGGCCAGTGTCTGTGTAGAAGGGGGGGGGGGGCGGAGGGAGTTGGGACATTGGAGAAGCCTATAAAAAAGGATGGCTCATGTGTACTGGAAAGGGGGGAATACCGCGTCAAACCATAGGTTGTCTAACTCGCACAAGACCCCTCACCCAGGAGATTCCGCCCTCCCCCCCTGCTTCCCCCCCTGCACTGGTCCACCCCAGGGTCTAGATCCAAAGGCGATGGCTGCACCCTGGGAAAGGAGGAGGAGAGAGGGGGGGGAATATATCTTTATCTCTCTGGGGTCTAGTAGGTGAGGCAACCTTTGGTTTCTCACACCCTCCAATGTTCCGCTCCGGATAAGTCTCAGCTCCACCCTTAGATGTTATCCCTTTCCCTGCTCCTCTTCTCCTGCCACTACTACACTACTCCTCCAAACTACACATCCTTCTTCCACCTCACATTAACTTTCTTCTGTTCACATGCCACACAAAACTCTGGGTTAAGTCAGATATAGGAGTCGGACAAGAGACCTGTTTTAACACCACTTTTATTTTAAATGAAGGAGCCTTCTCCAAGTCCTACCTCTAATATTAATTCCCTAACGAGTGTTCATCCGGATGTCAAACAAACAAACTTGGTCCCAAAACCTAAACTAGCCTCCCACCTGTTCTACCACTAGAGACACAAGAGAGACAATCTAACTTGTACTTAGATTAGGGCTGCTTTCCCCTTGGATTTACTCTGTAGGGGCTGGATTTTCTGACCACCACCAAAGAGTCCTCAAAAAGCTTTGTTTGGCTCCTGGTTCGGTACTCCAATGAACATACAAAAAGGTCTTTACAACAGATCTCTTCCAGCTCTTGGCCTGGCAGTGCCAATGAACAATCAAAAGGAAGTAAAATGTATCTTAATGTTCTTTTGTCAGTGATGGCTATATACGCTAGCCCAAATAGTTCTTGGTTTACCACCTCCTCAGGGCTATATTAAATGTAATGAGTTCCTTGGATCTGTGGTCATCGGTATTTGGAAAATTCCACTTTTCTTGTTTCTGTTACCATATTCCTGCTTTTGGCCTCAGGTAGGCTAGGTGTTTGCTGAACCCAACATGGGATCTGGCTTTAGTAATCATTTCTCTCATCCTTTCCTGGTTTCTTCTGATTAGCCCTGTGTGAGAATGGGCCTGCTTGTTACCACTTTGGTTGCGGTTTCTCTTGCCCCCTCTTGGGGGTTCTCCTGGTTATTACCCCATATGGGCTACAGGGTTGCTTCACTCCAGCTGCAGTGTACGGTTCTGGAGGCGGTCTTCCTGGCGTGTGCAAACCTCATTCTCGTCCTCGCTCCGGACTGTGCGGTCTTGGAGTTTCTTTCTCTGCTGGTGTATTTTAGGTACTCCTTGGAGTGGAGAGGGAGATCCAACTGGCTCTCACCTTTAGACTGAGACTGTAACAGATATGTCGGAGACCAAGCAATGCACATGCTTAGGTCCCCATATATGCTTGGAACTTTGCAGTGAGGGGAGGTGAAAGGTGAATCTTGTTACAGCATTCCTTGTACCCGGGTTGAGGATCACCCCCAATGGGATCCCGCTTTCCCTCTCCCCTAGGGAGGGTGTTGCATGTAGTGGGCTCACCTGCCTAGTCCGAAAGGGGTTAGTTCCCCTTTGGGGAGAAGGGACGGATTTCCTGGATTCGTCAACGCCTGTTCACATTGCTGGACCACCTTCACTTTTACACTGATGCCTCACTTTCTCCACGATAAAACCTCTTCTGCAAGCTGGCGCGCTCTCCTTCCTCCTGCTGGTCTTTTGGGTTCCTTCCACTCTGGCCACACCCAAGCTCACCCTTCCTGTTTCCATTGTGGTAGGGAGCTTAATATTCCCCTCTCAGCATGGATTAGATCTCTGCCCCTAGCCAATCGCACTGCGTTACTTCGGCCGGGGAGTGTTCACTCTGCATAGAATAGCTAATCAAATTCCCTTCTCCGCACCGGCCATCACTGTAAATTAATGACTGGTAGAGCTGTGCCTCGTACATGTTCCCATCAAGCCTCGCTTTGCCCTTCCCCAGTAAGTTGGTCCTTGTGGAGAATCTAGATCCTTTGCCCTCTACCCTGGTGGTCTAGCCAGCTTTCTGAACTTTTGGGGGTGTGGGGGTTGTAGATTGAGCTGTAGTCGCGGCACCTGGGCTCCTTCTGTGCCGTGTTGCTGGATGTTTACGTAGTTGCGTCTCATTGGGCCTTCTCCAACATGGGACGGGGGTGGGTGAGTGGATGTAGATTCTCAGAGTATTTCCCAGTCGTCACCTTTCCCTAGAGCAGTGGTTCCAAACTTCATGGCGAGCTCCCCCTCCAGCCCCGAGTAAAAATATTGCTGCTGGGCCCCCTTGGATGTAATTTCTGCTTACATTTTCAATTAAAATCAGTCACCGTATTCACTTTTGCGCCCCCCTGGAAACCCATTGGGCCCCTCAAGGGGGTCAGCCCCACAGTTTGAAGACCACTGTGCGCCTAGAGGAAGCTAATGCCACCTGCCAAATGGTTTTTATTATGAGGCACGGCCTGGGAGGATGGTGGCTGGCTAGACGCATCTCGGCACCAAGGGTAGAAGGGGTGGCGGGATGTGGTTTCTTCTCTGGACGTTTCCCTGTTCGAGGATGGGATCAATGATGATCCCGTCCCATCTCTTCATAGCGTGGGACAATGGCCCCATGTGACGGCCCCGTCACACCAACTGCGTACAAAAATCAAGCAGCTCGGTCTGCATCCTGGTTCACTGCTCCTCCCCATGCAGTACTAAAACAGCCACCGTTCCAGTTAGTCGACAAAACAATTCATATTATTGATAAATGGGACTCGTGCCAGCGCATCCTTCTGGACCTCTCCTGCATTCGACATGGTCGCCAAACGCACACTAATCGCCCTATTTGCTCTTAGCATAGGCTTCTATGGCATTGTCCTGAAAATGTGGTTCTCCTATATATCTGCAGACACAAAACTGTGCAGATGGGCTCCCTATGGTCCGAGCACCTCCCTCTGACCTGTGATGTACCTCAGGGTTCCAGTCTCTCATCGTTCTATATGGAACTGCTTGGCTCGCTCCTATGACCAAACATTGCAATACACCAGTAATCAAATGATACCTGATTGTCATGAAAGGTCATGCCTTTCAAACATTCAGATGCGGATGACCAGTCCCTGTTCACCCCACTAAAACAAATATGTACCTTTGGGCCACGCCACCAAGTAGGAACCCACTCTGGCTGGATGGTTCAAGCCTCGCCACTCCCACTCAGCAAAAGCCCTAGGCTTTCTTGTGGACACCACTCCATCCTTCCAACAACACATTGTGAAAAAGGCTAAAACAGTTGGTACCATATCTCTCTTCTCCACAAGATCAGGCCATTCCTCCTGCCCCAGGACTTCCGGACGGTGTTGCAGGCCCTAATGTGTATCAGCAGAGGTAACCTCCTCCTCGCAGTCCTTGAGGCCGCTCACCTTGTTACCACCCAGGCAGCCCATTAGCAGCTATATTACATTTCACCACATGTGTTGTATCGGTCTTGTGTGTTTCTTTATGATTCGGTGAGATTGAAGTGTAGGATGTCGGAGTGAGTGTAATGTCATGAATAGAATGCCTTGATCAGCTAGAGAATTCCTAACCCAGACGTGTGCCACATCTGTCCCAGATGTATTCAGATCTGTTTGATGCAAAGCTAATGTTAATTGGTACTAGTGCTTTAATTTGTAAGAAAATAGTGCAAGTGCCCAAATCTTTTCTTGCATGTCACTGGCACATCGGCGGAGGCAGCTCCCAGCCCACTGACAACACCCATGCCTGCTCCATACAGTATCAACTGTGAAACGGGCATGGTGACAACTGAAACGGACTCAAAGTTGGATTTCAAAACCTCTATTTAAAGTTTCAGGGTTGGTGTAATACCCAACTGGCCGTAACTAAAGGGATGTTTCCCTGGAATGCTTCGAAGGGCCGCCGATGTCTGGAAGTACAAATAAAAAGTCTGTCCATGCCTAAACCTAGGGTTCCTCTCACTCTATACAAAAATGTGTTGTGGGGGGGTCTTTTGTCAAAAATGTAAAGTAGTGGTTCAATAGAAAAATAGGAAACAAAGGTTGGCTTCGAGGGGATTGGGTCCTCCGACGTATTCCGTATCTATGACAGGTAATGTCCACAGCTGTGCTGCTTCGGAAAATCTTTGGTGTCTGGGTCGATGCGCCGTCCCCGAGGACCTCCTCCGACGGCCGACGTCACCTGATGTGATAAGTAGGACACACGACGCCCATAGCCTCGGTTCCGTTTTTTCCGCGAACGTGTTCGCTTCGTGAACCTTGGTACGCATCGACTCGTTGGAGTTTGCTGTTTTCAATTCTCGGTTCGTTGAACCTGTTCGGTTTGTTGTGAAGACTTGTTCGTGGCGATGTCTTTCTCATCTTCAACCCCGCGTCCGGGCTTCAAGAACTGCGGGGATGTCGGTCACAGACTCGCACGACGCCTGCCTCTGGTGCCTCGGGGAGGCCCACGATACGGACAACTGTGTCGACTGCCAGTCGCTCACGGCAAAGGCCTTGCAGGAACGCAAGAAGAAGCTGTCGGTAGGCCGGGTGTCTAAGCCCCGGTAGTCGAGGTCTGTGGGGCTTTCGACGGATGACTAGAGGGGCGACTCTCCGCATCATCGTCGGAAGTCCAGTGGGTCTCCTTCCAGGAGTCGGTCTCGCCACTCCTCCGCCTCTTTGAGGCTTTCCCGGAAGCGCCGGCATAGGTCGCCTTCCCCGTCCTCTTCCGAGGACTCCGCCCGTCGGCGGGTCGCTTATCCCTCCATGCAAGCGACACCGGAGGAATGGGCTTCCTTCGGGAAGCGGATGCTAGCGATTCCTGAATCGCAGGGCACCGGTCCGTCCGCGCCTCCGAGTAGGGTCGGTCGGCACCGGTCGATAGACACCGCCCGTAAGCCTTTGGGCTCAGGTGGTGGCAAGCCATTACTTCGGATGTGTGGGTTCTGGAGATCATAACCCACGGCTACTGTCTTCCTTTTCGGCAGAGGCCTCACGACAATCCACCAGGGAACCTCTCTTTGAAGAATCCGGATCCGCTCCTTGCGCAGGAAATTCAAGCCCTGCTGGAGAAAGGCGCCATAGAACTGGTGCCTGTAGCGGAGAGTAACAAGGGATGGTATTCCCCTTATTTTTTGATTTCAAAGAAAGACTGGGGATTGAGACCCATCATGGACTTGCGCGGTTTGAACAAACTCCTCAGGAAGGATGGTGACTCTTTCTCAAGTCCTCCAGGCCCTTCAACTTCAGGACTGGTTGGTGTCTCTCGACCTTAAGGATGCTTACTTCCATGTGCCGATCCATCCCAAGCACAAGAAGTACCTGAGGTTCGCGGTTGGCGACTCGCACTTTCAGTTTCGGGTCCTGCCGTTCGGAATGACCTCCGCCCCGAGGGTTTTCACCAAGCTCATGGTGGTGGTGGCAGCGCATCTCAGGAAAGGGGGATTCACGTCTACCCCTACCTGAACGATTGGTTGATCAGAGGGAGCTCTCCCGAGCAAGTCTTGGATCATCTGTCCGTCACCTGCCACTCCCTTCACAGGCTGGGCTTCTCCCTCAATTTAAAGAAGTCCCATTTGACACCAACGCAGCAGCTCCAGTACATCGGAGCAGTGCTCGACACGTCCCTGGGGCAGTGTTTTCCTCCTCAGGTGAGGGCTCTTCACATTCAGCAGATGGTGCACAAGTTTCAACTTGCCCAGAATCTCCCAGCGTCCGAGTTCTTGAGACTGCTCGGCCTCATGGCATCCTGCATTCTTCTGGTGCCAGAGGCTAGTCTGTGGATGAGATCTTTGCAGTGGGCACTCAAGCTCCAGTGGTCTCAGTCCTCCTGCAGGCTGTCAGACCCTGTTCAGGTGCCGTCCTCGGTAGCCCGGGACCTTCTGTGGTGGTCCGTTGAGGGCAATCTGATGAAGGCGGGCCCCATTTTGGCTGCCCTGGCCGGAGGTGACGATCGTGATGGATGCATCCCTCGCGGGATGGGGAGCTCATGCCAACGAGTTGACAGTCAGCGGTCGTTGGTCTCCGTCGGAGTCCAGACTCCATATCAATCTGTTGGAGCTGAGGGCCGTCAGGCTAGCCCTGTAGGCTTTTCTGCCGGCTGTGTGCGGAAAGAGTGTCCTGATTCTAACCGACAACACGGTGGCCATGCACTACCTCAACAAAAAGGGGGGGGGCAGGGTCACTTCCGCTGTGCAGGGAGGCGATGCAGCTCGAATTCTGGGCCATCCAGCAGGAAGTTTCGATCTCGGCGGTTCATCTGGCCGGAGACGACAACGAGACGGCGGACGCTCTGAGCAGGCAGAGCACGATCTCTCACGAGTGGGAACTGGCTCAGGAGATTCTCCTGGAGATCTTCACCCTTTGGGGGACCCCTCAAGTGGATCTCTTCGCCTCCAGTGTCAACCGGAAGTGCGAAAGGTTTTGCTTGTGGGAATTTCCTCCAAAAGGAGCCTTAGGAGACACGTTTGTGGTGGAGTGGTCATTCCCACTGCTGTACGTGTTTCCGCCAGTCCCCATCATCCCGCAAGTGCTGCGGAGGTTCGGTTCCCGGATGATCCTCATTGCTCCGGCGTGGGCCCGGAGGACATGGTACCCGGAACTTCTAGATTTGTCCATCTGCCCTCCACGTCGTCTTCCCTACCGAGACGATCTGCTCTCACGGGAGGGGGGTCAGGTTCTCCGTCCAGAGGTCAGATCCCTCAATCTTCACGCTTGGCTTCTGAAAGGTTGAGGTATAAGGATTGGGACCTCCCTGAAGACGTGATGGAGGTGTTGCTCTCGGCCAGGCGGCCGGCAACAAAGTCTCTGTACTGTTGCCGTTGGAGAAAGTTCTGCGACTGGTGCAGAGTTCAGAATGTGGATCCTTTTGAATGTGACATTCCCATGGTTCTGTCTTTTTTGCTTTCTTTGGCCCACAGGGGCTTGTAAGTGGGGACCATTAAAGGTTACCTGGCGGCGCTGTCCATATTTAAGCGCTCGTCTGAAGAGTGTTCCTATTTTAAAATTCCTTTAATTTCGCAGTTTTTAAAGGGGCTCACTAATGTGTTCCCTCCGTCACCTTTTCTTGTTCTTAAGTTTCTTATGGGTGCTCCGTTTGAGCCTTTACATTCTTGCCCCTTGAGGCTGTTAACTCTGAAAACTGTGTTTTTGGTTGCGGTTACTTCCGCTCGCAGAGTGAGTGAGTTACAGGCACTTTCAGTTAAGCCACCCTTCACTGTGTTTCACAAGGACAGGGTTGTCCTTAGAGTTCGTCCTTCTTTTCTTCCTGTGGTTTCGGAATTTCATTTGAGCCAGAAGGTTGTTCTTCCGGCGTTCTATCCTCCTCCACATCCTGGTAAGGAAGAGGAGAGGCTACATAGGCTTGATCCTCGGAGAGCGTTGAGCTTTTATATTTCGCGCATGTCCCGGGTCAGAGTGGACAATCAACTTTTCATTGGTTACGCTGGAAAGCGTTTGGGACAAGCTGTGACGAAACAGACTTTGTCTCGTTGGATTATTTTAGCTATCTCCGAGTGTTACCGCTTGGCGGGTAAGGACCCTCCGCCTGGCTTGCGGGCCCATTCTACCAGAGGAGTGGCTGCATCTACTGCCCTGCAGAGGGGAGTTCCTATTCGTCACATCTGTGATGCAGCCACCTGGGCTTCAGTACATACTTTTGTACGTCACTATTCCCTTGATTCCATCAGAGGGCAAGATCTGGCCTTTGGCAAGGCAGTTCTCTATTCCGCAATTTGATTGGGCATGCTAAATTTGTATTCTAAATTCTTTCCCACCTCCTTGCTTGGTACTGCTTTGGGAGTCTGTCATAGATATGGAATACGTCGGAGGACCCAATCCCCTCGTAGAACAAGTTACTTTCTTACCTGGTAATGTTCTTTTGATAGGATGGTCCGACAACGTATTCCACATCGCTCCCTCCCTGCCTTCCCCGCTGCAGAATTTCTTTTGCGATTGCAGCTTGCGTTCTGCAAGGCCTTGTGTGTCTGACTGGCAGAAAACTGGTGGCACACATTCTGGGGAAAAAACTATAACTGAGGCTATGGGTGTCGTGCGTCCTACTTATCACATCGGGTGGCGTCGGCCGTCGGAGGAGGTCCTCGGGGACGGCGCATCGACGTCATCGACGCGGGACGCCAAAGATTTTCCGAAGCAGCACAGCTGTGGACATTACCTGTCATAGATATGGAATACGTCGTCGGACCATCCCATCGAAAGAGCGTTACCAGGTAAGAAAGTAACTTGTTCTTCTGGTGGCTTTCTAGCCAGGCGTGGCTTTAAGTTCACCAAAGTTAAAGCAATGCTGTCTGCAAGATCTTTGCCACAGGGTCCTTTCAGTGAATTCAAATACTTTCAAGGGCTTTGATGTCCTTTGGGCTCCCTTCCCCAAGTTTCAGTCCTTTCAACGCTATAAAGTGAACCAATAAATCCCCAACTTCACTGGGCCTCTTATGGTTCCCTTTGCCAAGTTCAGACCCCTTCCAGTTTTCAAACACACAGTCAATGTTATCAGGATGCACTTTGATTTCTTAAGTAGGCATCTCTCGGTTCCCTTCCCCAAGCGTAGGCCTCTTCCAGCTTTCAACACAAAACAAAATATATCAGTTATTCAACTGGTCAGGATATACCTTTTTCTTATTTACAGATTTTCTTACACACAATCCTTCAATGGGGTAAAATCGGGGGCTTTTCTTAAGCGCGGCCACTCTGATCCTTTGCCCGCCCGTGCTTTCCTTTGTGCCTTTTACCTTCATGTGCTTGTCGGGCACTGTCTCTTACCTCTTTCACTTTGTTGTGCACACTTGCGCTATTCTTTTCCACTCTATAATTCTTTTGCGCCTCTTGAATCTTCCTTCCTTATTGCGCTTCTTGCACCCTTCTGTTTCACTCATTGATGTCTTTAGTCATGCACACTTGCACTTTCATTCCTTTGCTGTGTCCTTGCACCTTTAAACTGTCACTTTCCTTCTCTGTGCCCACCCGCACCTTTCCTTGCTTTACTTTCGGGCCGCTTGCCCTCTCTTGACTTTCCCGAGCGCAGT
Source organism: Ambystoma mexicanum (assembly GCF_040938575.1). NCBI lineage: Eukaryota > Metazoa > Chordata > Amphibia > Caudata > Ambystomatidae > Ambystoma > Ambystoma mexicanum. The sequence continues at coordinate 9,945,426 of NC_090939.1, forward strand.
GGCACTTTCCTCTTGTTTTGCTTCTATCCTCTTTAACTTAAGATTCAGTCCGCTTGCCCTTTCTTTCAAAGCTATTTTCTTTGTCTTTATTTCTGCGGCGCTCACACACACTGTTTTTCTGTCACTTTCTTTCACTCGCTTTCTCTTTTTCTACTTTTCAGTTTCTTAAAACTATCCTCCTTGCTTTCCGTTTTGTACCGTTTTGCCATGCTTGCTTTTTTTTGTCCGTCCCTTTCCCGCTCCAGCCAACTGCAGGCTCCCAAGTTTCTTAGTCGTGCGAAACTCTATGGGTAGCATAGTGCTGACGAAGGGTCTCTCCGGGGTGCTTTGGTTCAGGGTCTCAACACCTGCCCGTCAGAGGCCCGTGGACCCGGCACACAGCCCAAGGCAACAAGCAAATGCATGGACAGAGTCCCAGCTGTCTCGTTGCGGCTCTCAGGAGACACAGCTCCCCAGCCACGCTGCAGCCCTCCTTGCACACCGGTCGGTGTCGCAGGACACTGCTCTCTTCCAGTCCTCCTTCCTACAGCTCCCAGCTTCATGGCTTCACTGGACAACATACCTCTCCAGCTCGCTCAACAATCACTGTAAAACCACACCTTTTTATATTGTCAAAATGAAGTGGAGTCTGGCGTAACTTGTCACTATTAAATGCCTGACTCTAGTGGGACAACTCCAGTTCTTTCTAGGGTAGGTTGCCCCCACTTTCCCCATGTTATTCCTATGGGTAATCTTTACTGATCTTAGTTGCCTCTTCCTCATCTCAGTATTTGTTGGAAATGGAAAGGGGGAGATAGGGGAGATTGGAGATACTGATTGGTAAAGTATAGGGGGAGACATGGCCCTAGATTGGTAAACAAAAGGTGATTCTCTTTGTATTAACTTACTCCCTTTCCTACCCACCCGGCCATGCCACCCTGGGTCTGTATAACCCATACCATGATCTGAACTGGGGAAAAACAAAGACTTTTGGAATTCAAATTACGTCCCTGTCTTTCCTTGCTTTTCCCTTTCATCTGGGTTCTTCTGAGATAATCGGTTTGTTTCTCTCTGGGATTAGGGGCAGTGGGTCCTGTATAACCCATGAAGTCTTCTGGAATTTCTCCACCTATCGTCCCAATTGAATACTGTGTCTCTACTATGGTACTCTCCTGAGGACAACCCCATCCCCCCCCTACCCAGGTGATCCTCCCTCGCTTGTCCACCCCCAGGGATGGGATCCAAAAGCGATGGCCCTTGCCTGGCCCTCTGAATAGAGGATTCTCGGGTCCTACATAGGAGAATACCCCCAGGGACTAGAGGATTCTCGGGTCCTGCATGGGAGAATACCCCCAGGGACTAGAGGATTCTCGGGTCCTACATGGGAGAATACCCCCAGGGACTATAGGATTCTCGGGTCCTACATGGGAGAATACCCCCAGGTTTCTCGCGCCTTCATTGGTGTTAAGGCTGCAAATGCCACTGGTTCAGTGAGGGTGATGGTTAGATGGTGTGATTTACAGATACCAATCCACGTAACATATGGTGTCTTGAAATCATATAAATATTTTTCTTTAAAACACTCTGATCATATCAGTGACAAGTGGAACATTTAATCGATCGATAGAAAATAAGAGCCACCGTGATTTGCTTTTATGTGCAGGCCAAATGATTTGTCACCTGATGACCTTGCTGCAGTGTTTGACAGGTACGTTCATCTTCCTTGGTATGGCACCTATGCTAGGCACTCCTTGATATTGGCTTTTTCACTGACGTTGCCCTTATGTTGTGGCTGCTAGCTGGTGACTCTCATATGGTCAACCCTCTATGCTGGTTATTACTGTAGAGAATGTGCAGCAATGTCAAGCGTGTTGATTGGAGCATTGTGCAGGAATGGCCAGCATCCGTGCCCAACATTGTCACCTTCTAATGCATTGTTATTCTTGAAAATGGATAAGTAGCCAGCCCCTGCCAGCCTTGGTTATCAAGTTTGTGAATAACAATGAGCAAGCCCGGGATCAAGTGGCCCAGGTCAGTGCACACTGTTTTATATTACTATGACTGACTGACAGTTAAACTCAAGTTGCCAAAATACCACGACATAATCAAGCTAGGATTAGAAAGAAGGGTCACGGCTTAGAAATAAGTGGCGGGGCTGAGCCCTAGCACGCCCCTTTAACCCCACAAATTAAGCACTGGGTAAATTGGTTTGGCTGTGTGAGTGTCTGAGGGTTCGATGTGTGATTGAATAACAGTGCTTGGTAGAGAAGGGAGGTTTGTTTAATCTGTCTTGTGTATTTCTGTCTGGGTAAGTGCAGTTAAAGTGTAGGATGTTATGAATTGAATGTATTGCTATCAAGTAGAGAATGCCAAACCCAGAGTTCCGGGAAGAGTCTTTTAGAGAGATGGGTCCTGGGTGATGGGCACCGTTGGGTCCTCCATGTGTTATCTTATCTTATGGACATGCTGAGAAACTATGTAAAGCTTACTTGGACTTACCCGAGTGATGGCGCGGTATACCTTTCAGAAATAACCCTCACCTTTTACAATTCTACTAGCTCCCGATTCCAGTTGGGATGTGGGTCAAAACCGTATGCCTCTTATACACAGCAACCACTGCCAGTATGCTTGCCCACCTGATGGACAAACTAAAATCATCGGTCCTCTTGTAGTAAAACAATCACCAGACTGGAAACTATACTGGCCCGCAAGTAGAAAACTAGAAAGAAGGTCTTCTGCTACAGTCCCATGGAACACCGTCCCATTGGCAATCCGGACTGCTCCAAATCTCTTTCGGTTTGGGAAGACCTGGCTCGTCCAGCAACACTTTGATGTAACTAGATTCCAGCTACCTTGTACACGCCCTTACCTCTATATTGTAACATAATTATTATTATTGACTTGATGACAGTAAATTTGTGCTACCAATGTTTTGCTCTATGACCTGCACAGTGCACCGTTGCTCCTGAGCTAGTAATATCAATAAGAAAATATAGAAAAGGGGTGCGCATATGTTTACACTCATCCATAATTGGAAATTCAAGTGTCTTTGGGGTTCTTTTAAGTATGTTGGTGTGGTGAAAAATGACAGTAACAGCAATTTCACTACTTTTTCCACTCTGCCATAGCACAACAGTTGGCTGTTATCTTGGTGAAGTGAATTACTGCATAATAATTCTACAAAATGACTTTGATGGGGTGGGGTGATCTTGTGTGTTTTAAGGGTTGGTTTATAGGTGGGGTTGGGTTGGTAGTGGGGTAGCGTGTTTAGGATGGGGGCCCCATTTTAAAGAAATTGGGGGGGGTGGGAATCTAAGTACTTCTGTGAAAGTAAATTAACACATAGTAACTTACTTTGGCAAAATAACAGAACCAGTACAACATAACAGAACACGTAGATAAACTGGAAGGAAAGCCTCAGGCACTTGGCGGGATATTGAGAAAGAAAAGGTATATTAAACCCTAAATGGGGGAGCAGAAATGCAAGATTAATTATTTTGTTTACCCTTTTTCTAAAGGGGGGGGGAAAGAGGAGACATAAGGGTGAGCTCCACAATCAAGAAGCAGCTGTGGTCGAAAACCTTTTGATTGGACAGCTTTTTGCCTCAAGACCTTTGTTGGTACAGTCTCAGTAATGTCTTGCACCTGGCCTCCCTTGGTCCCCTACCCAGCTGTAATTGATCTCTCAGATTGCAACTTAAGCTGGATCCTAAACTGCAAGAGAGGCCTTTACCAACAAATCGGAATGGGTGTGATGCAGTTGAATTTGAGGGTCCCGGACACCAAAAAACCAGCAGGATGCAGGATGCTGGTGACTCTTCGAATTGTATGTTGGCAACTCCCTCTCTTCCTCAAAGGTGCTCTCCTAATGAGCCACAAGTGAAGGCCACTGGAGCATTTTGTGTATCCGGGGTGTTAGGCAAGATTGTATGTAGTAACCCTGTGAGGGACTACACCAGCCTTATCCTCTTGGCAATGGGTAACCCAACCTTTGGTATAGGCCTTTACTACACAAGTTGGTAGCAAGACTGAGCAGCCAGGCCTAACTCAAGGGGTCAGTGTGAGCTGTAGGGTTGCGACATAGTTTCACAGTGACAAGTGTTCAAATAATACTTACACTCAAGGTTTCTTGATGAAATAATGATTAATTTAAGTTTTAAAATAAGCCTTCTTTAAAAGGGAGCAATTGGCAACAATAAAAATACACTTTAAAATGCAAACCTTCAGGTAGCGGCTGCCTGCCCCCTGACCACATGGGAGGAGACTTTAGGCTGAGGGTCAGTGATGACTGCAGGATTCATCACAACAACCATGGATCTGACCCATGCTTGGTCAAAATTGGAAATGCTGAGGCACAATGCAAATCCTTAAATCCTGTTCCACAAGAGGTTGAGGAGTTGACAGAGACCCTACGAGGATCATTATGATTTGCAGAGGCTGATGCTTCCTTGACTAATCAGTTGGACCCAAATCCGAAGATCCTTTACCTGACCTGGTGCTTGACCTAAAGGAATGACCTGGTTCTTACCAAAGCCTTTGGGAAGGTTGCTTTAAAAGAGCAGGGTCTCAGTCAAGCAGACCCTTCTTTTTTATTAAAAAGCTTATTATATCGAGGGGACACTGAGAAGGATGGCCTTCCCAGAATCCAACTAGTAATTCCTAGAGGTCATCCGAGAATAGTATTGAAGCTGGCCCTCGGAGCCAAGTGGTCCCTCAATTCTACTGGCCTAGGGTATTTTTGAATGTTAAAAGATATGATGTTGCATGTGACATGTCGGAAAACTGCGGCCACTCCCAATTGAAGTCCCGTTGTTCTGCATATCCATGGACATTGTAGGGCCGTTAGAGACATCTAAATTGGGGGGAATAAATCAATCTTGGTAATTAATAGTGGACTACGATACTCGTTCCTTAGTGGAAATGCTTCGGAGTACCAACACCAGCCAAAGGTTTTGAAACATTTACTCCTTTCTCACCTGAGTAGGATTCCCTAAAGAGATCCTCATGTTTGAAGGTACTACTTTTGTCTGAAATCATGTAGGAGGTAAAAGAAATTCTAGAAATAAAAACATTATGGACCTCGGTATACCACCTTCGGTTCGCTAGGCTTGTGGAGCGATTTAATCAAACTCTCAAGAAGATTGTCCACAAGTTAGTAGATACCGTTGGCCATATTTGGGATGTCTTGATTCCCTGGGCACTTTTTGCTGTTAGAAAAACTCCCTAGTTTCACAAACGAATGCCGATGGAGGAATGATTTAGCTAAATATCACATTAATCTTGTTTCTAACAGAACAAATACACACATACATACTCTCCCTGATAGGAAGAACACCCTGTCCCTGTCTCATGATGACTCCTCTCCCTAGGCTGCGAGTGGTGTACCGCCTATCTAACAGGGATAGTGAAGAGACTTACCCTAACTCGCCTTCTTCCATACAAACAAGTTCCAGTTAAAAAAACAATATTGTATAGGTCATGCAAGACCATTGTAAGGCGACAGAGTATCAACCACTTCTGTCTCTCTCCTAGTGACTATGGGCTGTCCTCTCATCTGGATTTCTATATATATTTTAATCGTCATTACATGGGTGCAGTCCCTGCCACTAAAGACTTATATATTGTTAGAAGCAGTAACAATCTGCTCTCAGCAGAGAGCAAAATAGACATGGGGCCAATATAGCTCTCTAGTTGAACAATACCATTACTAGACATGTCCAAGTCTTGTTGTAGTGAATATTGTCTTCAGCATGAGGTCACTCATGCCATTAGTGCTCGACCGGTTTCGATGATCCATGTGGTTGTGATCATCATCTTCAGGACCTATGGTTTATCAAGGATGGCTTCCTTCTAGAGATCGGCGTTGTGATCTGTGGAGCACTTCCACTTCCTGGGAGGCAACAAAAAGGCAGAGAAGCAGGGTATGAATGTTGCCCCTGAGGGAACCCATGAGCTGTCTTGCTCAGGGTTACTAGGTGTGCAAAATAACTTAGTGCTTATCTCACTTGAGATAGCGAAGTGCTACAGAATATGTAGAAGCCTCACATTGGCTCCATATCCGTGCAGTATTTCCATGCGGGAAAGGGTGTGTGGGAGAGTGGGGGTATCAGTAGTGCAACCACTAACCCTGTTAGTGGTGGGGCATGCGGGCAAGTGCTTTTGAAGATTCCTGGCCACTGTGTGGTCACAAAATTAGTGGTTCAACATGCAGTATTTTGTGTATCCCCTGCCCCAGTGAAAGAGCAATATGTTCAAGAGTCGGACATCAAAAGTCCATACCTGACGGCCAAGTTGTGAAGGCTGTGCGGTCGGGGTAGGCTGGCATAGAGATGGTAGCTTGCAAACATGTCTATGTAGCAACAGACTGCAATCCTCCTTCCTAGGGTATTAAAAAAACACATTCTAATTATACGTAATTCAGTGTGTGCCCATTCGAAGATGTAATCAGCTAGTGTGCTTACCACTATGGCCAGGGGGGGGGGGCGGCTATGAGGTAGAAGATGCCCTCTTCTGGTGCCTGCTCCATGCCGCCTGTATCTGGCGAGTATGACTTCACAGTGCTGCGCTCTAGATGGTTCGGCGCTGCGAGTGGATGGAAACATACATAAGCTAATGAGCGTACTACTCCTGGGGTGCTCCGTGGTCATCTCTGTAGTGCCTTGCCGCAGCCTCGTATGCAGCCTTGCGATGTGTGCCCCGCTTACCTGCAGGTGTAGGGAACGCCGAATATTGCGACGTCCGTCTCGGCTCCCTCAGCTACTGTCTGTGCTACGGCCGGCGGCTCGTATGCTGATCAAAACTCAAGCATGCGTTGTCTAGAACACGTGCAGTGCCATCTTGGGTGAGGACGCGCATGGAAATGCGTGTGGAGATGGAATATTGTGAAAAAAATTCACGATTGAGCTAAATCACCAAGAGGTGAGGCCTGGCTAGCACCTGCTGCAAGAAATGTGCAAAGGCCAACAGGTGTCATGAGGCGCGGAGTGTAATCAGGAAGGATGTATTAGGGTTTTACCAACCATACATAGGTGCTAGAGCACAGTAGAAAATTGAAGCGACAATGTTGTTGTCAATTGTTGGTCTGTCTGGAAAACAGATGCAGAGATGTTAGCAGACATCTAGTTATGTTGGATGTTAAACCGGGGCCGGGCACTACCCTATGTCGTGCAATGTGCCAGGTGGACTCTGGGAGATGGTATCCGGCCTGCCTCCATGGTGCAGGTCATTATATGAACTAGCTCTAGCAAGCTAGTGGCTCCTACTGGCCTGTAGTGCCTACTTAATCTATCCATGACTGTTAGCTCGTTCCATTGTATCTGTTCGTTTGTGCCATTACTGTAAGTCCCAAGGCGAAAGATCCAACTTTGTTCTCTCTTGAGTAACATATTGTGCAGATTACCACCACGTCTAGGTAAGTGTATTTTCTCAATCACTGTCCACATGAAGTCGTCTGTGCCGTGTCCTGCTTGTTCGAAATGTGCAACAAGGGAGCAGTGATTTATTAATTTATTTATGCGCAACCATGATTTATGTTTGATCATCCTGGTGTCATGCCTACGTATCTAAGGTTGCATGAGCATGTGATGAGATAAATAACGGCGGTAGTATTGCAGTTGGTGAGAGTACATTGTTTCCACAGAGTTCTAAGCCCTATATCTATCTGTGTGCTCCGTCGTGTTAGTGGGCACATAGTACAGTTACCACATGGGGCATGGCCAATGGACGGATTTGTGTTCCACAGGGTCGTTTGTGCAAGGTCATCGCTCTTATTATCTTATAATGTTTTGACCAGCTTGTCGCAGATATTAGCTCTACGCTTCAGTGCAAATGAAGGTTCCTGCAAAGGATGTTCTCCTGCGTTCAGGATAGGCCAAAGTGTCTTTACCTCGCATTTAATCTGATTAAGAAGAGGTGAGTAATTTAGTACTGCCTTGATGTTTTCCCCTACTAGAGGCTTGGGATGTTACTGGGTAATGGTTCTAGGGATGTTGTGAGCACACTTGTATGTTGTATCAATGATCTGTTGCGGGTCCCCTCTCTTGGTAAATTGTGTTTTGAGTTCCTTTGCTTGCTATACATAATCACCAGTGTTGGTGCAGAGTCTTCTGTACCTTAAGAATTGCCCAAAGGGGAGGTTTTCTCTTAAGGCTGTCGGATGGTGACTTGAGAAAGTTAACAGCGAGTTTCTGTCTGCTTTTTGTAAACCCTTGACACTAGTCATCCATTCTCACTGGTAATTGCGAGATCAAAGAAGTGAATCGCTTCTTTACTGGTTTTGATGGTAAATTTCAAGTGTGTTACATGTATTGATCCAATAATGGAATGCAGATAACTCTTGTTGTGACCCTTTAAAAATCATGAACACATCATCGATGTATCGACGCCAGATGGAAATGTTGTTCAGAAAGGGATTAGTTAGATGTTATCCTTCTCGAATGCGTCCACCTACAAGTTAGCCAGACTGGGGGCAAATGTAGCCCCCATTGCGGTGCCGGAGATTTGTTGGTAAAATGTTTCATTACATATAAAGAAGTTCTTCGTGAGTGCGATCTCTGCCAGCTCAATGATAATGGATGATGGTACATTGTGTAGTTCAATTCCAGAGTCAAGAATGTTTTTGACTGGATAGTGTGGCTGCTTGGGGTATCTTGGTGTACAAAGATTCTATGTCCATGGTGACCATCCATTTTAGGTCTGTGTCAAAAGTGAGAGTATCCAGCAGAATGAGCATTGCTGTAGAGTCCTTTTGAAAAAATCTACATATTGAGAAAGGGGTTCCAACAAAGATTGTATGCCAGAGATAATAGGCTGGCTGGCGGGGGTGGATGCCTTTATGTATTTTGGGTGTGGCGTACAAGGCTGGAATTCTAGGATGACTAGGAGAGCAAAAAGCTGCTTCTTTTGCACTGAGGAAACCTTCAACTGCTGCTTCTTCAACCAGCGTATTGATCATATTCCCAAGTATCTGCGTAGGGGTCGCCTGGTAGTATGCAATAGCTGGTTCTGTCTTGGAGAATGCTGTCCACCATGGTGTTGTAATCATCGGTATTCATCAGGACAGTGGCTCCACCTTTGTCTGCTGGTTTGATGATCACTATATGGTTGTTGGCCAGATTAGTGAGGGTTTGTAGTTCAGCTTGTGTATAGTTGGAATCTATAAAGGGCATATTCTTTTCCATTCTCTCTAGGCTTTTCAAAAGGGCTTGCTCGAACGTGGCTGATTCTGCTGTATCAGTATGTAAAGTGGGTCGGGGGGGGGTATTGGGATTTCTCCCAAACCCTGTAATGTCTTGTTTGTCTTCCGTACTGCTCCGTCTAACACAATTTTTTCAGATTTTCCTCATGAGTTGGCATATCTCTATCGTGGTTTGGAAGGGATCGTGCTGGGCCGTGGGCACAAAGGAAAGCCCTTTGGGAGGATACCTTCTTCATCTTTGGTAAGTACATGCGTGGATAGATTGACTATTAGGGAACTGTTGGTTGGGGTAGGCCTCGTCCTCTGCTGCGAGTTACACTCAGTGATTGTGCCTGCCTCTGTTGGCGCCACACGGCCCTAAAAAAAAAGGCACATTGAGTCCTGTTGGTACATTGCCCTGGTTGAGATTGAATTGCACTCGTCAATTGTCCGAGCTATTGGAGGATCCTGAGGATGATCCTGATCTTGATCCTGATCTTGATCCGTTACTGCCTCTTGAGTACTTCTGGAACCAAATTTGTGCCGCATCCCTTCTGGCCTGTTTAGCAGCTTCAGAAAAATAATTAGTGCCGGCATACGGATGGATTTTCTCGAGTGCAAAAGTGGCTAGATCTTCTTTAAGCTTGCTGAGTTTTTTGTTCAAATTAAACTCCTTGAAGTCTTTGTGTGCTGTCGAGGGCTGCCAGTTTAATATGGCTATTAAAATGAATAGCCGTAAAAATATGGTTATTTTCAATTTAAGAGCTTAGTTTTTCTCATCTAATTCCTTCAGCAGTTGTTCTGTTACAGTTTTTGCTGTGTTTATTATTAAATTCAGCCAGTCCCTCGTTCATTTGTTTGCTATGTAGGACCAATCTTTCCGGAACTGTATTTGGTCCAGAAGGATTCTGGGTTTGATCTTGATTATGAGCCCATTCGATGCAGCGTGTGCTCTGAGATATTCTATCATCGGAGCTCCCTGGAGCTCTGTGTGACTAATTTTCTTGCGTAAAATTTCTATTTTGTTCCGTTCATCTGAGTTGGAGACCGAGGCGATGATGAAATACTCCCTATGCAAATGGTATGTCTATATAAGATCCTAGAAAGAAAAAGCCTTCTAAACTACAAAGTCGCTTAGCCAGGTAGACCAACCTCAAAAGACTCAAATCTATCAAGTCAATATATCAACTAAATCTCGAGAATACTACCGTTACCATGGCCCATTTTAACTGACCAAAAATGAGAAGTTCACTCAGCAGGAAGCCCTCCATGATCTATCAGCACAAATCTGGTCGGGTACATAATTGTTTTCAATTCAATAATAAGTTAATTCGGAAACAAATTGTCCATCAACCGCAAATACAAGATAAAAATACAGAGATCAGTGCAAAGTACAACTCTACATTTAAAAAATCCATAATTTTTTTTTTATTTTTGTTTATCATTTCTTTTATTTTACAAAATGCTGCGAAGGTGGGTGAGTTGGTCTTCACGTCTTGATGCTGATTGCTTGTCGATCTGCGGGTGAGTTAGTTTGTCTTTCTGGTGCTGTGTATGACTATGTAGTTATTTCCCTATCAGATTTTCTGGAGGGTTTTCTTCTCTAAGACATTCTGCAAGGACTCCTAGAATCTTGGCTGCTGCGATTGTCCATGAGGTTTTATTCCCGCTTATAAGTGGGTTCCACCAGGCTTCCTCTTTGCGCAGGTCAAACGGCTTTAGTAACGGGGTTTAGAAGGCTTGCCTTGGGGCGAATGTTTTCGTCCAGTTTGTTAGAAGATGGCGTATTGTTTCAATTTGTGTGGGGTCTTTGCATAATCTGCAGGTATTGGAGTCGGTTAGACCTCTCAGTGCTCTGATTTCGTTTGTTGGTAAGAGATTTCATCTTGCCCTTATGAAGGATTGCCATAGAGTTTTGTCTGGGAATCTTCTGATGACTGATGCATAGTCATTCAGTTTTTTGTTTTGTTGCGGCAGATGGGCAAGGAGTTTGTTGGATGCTGCTTTATCTTGCGTGAGTATCCAATCTTGTAGGTCAATTTTTTACTGATTTTGTTATGAAGAGATGTTCTTTGGTGCAGGGAATTTCTTCCAGGATGTTTTCTTTTTTCGCTGCCCAGGCTGATAGAAGTTTGCAATTACCTCTTTGGATTTCTTGCTCGACCAGTTTGTATTGTGTGGGTGTTTCGGCATGATTATTTTCCTGTATACCACTAACAACTTCCTTCTCTGCATACACCTCTCAAACTCCAAACCAAACACAACCACAAACCTCCAGCACAGCAAACCGCACGAACTTCACTACACTGCAACAACAAAACAAAAACACACATAGACTCGCACATCAGCACACGACGACTACCGGCCGCATACACCCCAGGCCCAGCCGACGGAACCACCGGGCTGAGGCTGCCAACAGCACATCACTGCAATCTTGCACTTTTCCAGCCTCCACCCACTAACCCACCCCTCCCTCCCTCTTTCAGAGCCGCCAGGGCGCCAGGGGACCACTCCGGTGGTGATAGTGCGCGGTACAAATGACCTTTAACATTAACATATAGTGACATTTCGTTGGCGTCCACTGTCGCTTTCAGGGAGGATAGTCCTAGTTCTCTTCTGATTGCCACGATCGCTGTTGATTTAGGGAGTGGCATTACTTCTGTCCAGAAGTGGCCCTCCAGCTTGTCCCAATTGTGGGATTGTCAGGAAAGCTTCCCCCCTGTATGTCGGGGAGGGGAACACTTTGCCTTTGAAATAAAATCCATAATGTAAACTTACAAACATTGCATATAAAAAGAGATTAAAAAAGTGCATGTGTGTATTTCAATTAGTGTCCACCAAGAGGCGTCCAAATTGTTCATTACATTTTCAATGTTCGGTCATGTTTTGATAGATAAATTTAGTTCTCTGGTGCCAGGCCCTTCTCAGATAATCCACCGAACCCCAAGCCACAGACATTGTGACAGCTGAGAGCAAATAACATAGAGCAGGCCTAGCATGAGACATGCCAGCAGACCTGAGAAGTGGCAAAAGTGTTTTCCGTCTTAGATCAGTATAATATGGGCAAAACACAAAATGTAAAAGGTCCTCCACCGGCCACTGACAACGGGGGTAGGCTGTAGGTTGTACATTGTGAGACCAGCTTTTTGTTTGAGCCCTTAACCACAGGCAGTCAAATCAGGCTCGAGTCAGGGCCTAATGGTCAGTGGGTTTGTCACTGTGGAGCACGTACGGCTGATTGGCATCTTCAGTTGTTAAAACAATGTGCCTTCTATTTGCAGAAATGCCCAGGGAACAGGACTCCCTATTTAACACAAGAATGGATTTAAACATTTGCTTTTATGCATGTACAGCACACGGGGTCAAGGAGGTTAAAGAGCAGATGAGGTTAACACAGGTTAACTGTCTGATACATTTCTGGATATATATGAGACACAGAATTTCCTTTACAGCTGGGCTTCTCACCAATGCTCTTATGATGATATGTAAGAGTGGCTTTCTGATTTGACCATAAGGCCAGCCAGTGCAAAACGGGGGCCAGTAACCACTCATCAGCAACGTGGGGGCGGTCCAGTTCCAAATGTGTACCATAGTTTGGCAAAGACTGCGGTAGCCCGGGGAGTTTTTTTAAGAAAGGAGTTCTCAACATTTTCAATATTTGAAATCCTTTCCATGCCCCACAGTGCAGCCCCATAGTTAGTAGCTGTTTTACTTTGTGCCCTCTACACTTCAAGGATTAGTTTGATTGTATGCCCCACACAATTATGTTGAAAGCGGGACAAGCCCCCTAGAGCCTGTCTCATCCTCATACATTGTTTATCAACATGGCCCATCCCTCGCCAATTCTCGGTGAAACAGATTCCCAGGTATTCAAAACGAGTAACCCTAGGAATGGGTTCACCTCCGCTCCATATCCTGCGCATCTTGAGGTGTCCGACACCCGTGCTCCTAAATGCCATGACGGCTGATTCTTCTTTTTTTGTGGGTGGCCATAAATTTAGTGTAGACGTCCACCAGGCATTGTAAGGCTCTGGGGGTACGAGCAATTATAACCATGTTGTCAGCATAGCCTAGTACTGGGAGGGCAATTATAACCATGTTGTCAGCATAGCCTAGAACTGGGAGGGGGACACCTCCTACCCTGATAGTCAGTGTTGGAATTGACCAAGGCCTGATAAACACCGTTTATGTAGAGGGCAAACAGTACCGGTGCCACAACGCAGCCCTGGCGAACACTCCAAAAGGTCTTAAAAAAAAAAGCTGTGCCCTGTCCCTGGTCACCAAATCTAACACAGGCTGATGTATGTTCATGGATTATCTGAAGGACCTCCTGGCAACCCATGGACCTGCGCACCGCCCAGAGCATAGCCCTGTCCACTTTATCAAACGTGGTGTTCAGGTCCATGAATGCTAAATATAGGGGCTCTCCCCTCACATATATAGACGTGGCACCCACCAGGTACAGATTCAGAGCCTGGTCCCTAGTTCCCAAGCTCTGACAAAAACCATATTGTGTCTCTGGAAGGACCTCAGAATCAGAGATCCATTGTTCAAGCTGTGCCAAAACTGCCCGGCCGAAGATTTTAAAAGAGGTGTCCAACAGAGATTGGTCTATAAGAGAGGGGACAGCCAAGGTCACCCTTCTCAAAAATGGGAAAAATGATTGTGTGCCGAGTTCCAAAAATGCATTAAAGCACTTGGTCAGTAAAGGGGCCCACAGGTCCACTTCATTGCAGACAATATCCACGGGGATGGCGTCTGGTTCAGGGTGCTTGGTTGGGGAGTTGCTTTTTAATAGCCATCTCTACCTCTTTTATGGTTAAACGCAGAGGAGAACCACTAGGCCCGCTATAACTTGAGGGAGGATCTGCTTTATACAGAGTGTTAAAGTGATTAGACCAGGCCAACGTGCTTACATTGTTCTCTTTTGTGAGTTTTTGTTCGTTTGTGGGGTGGCTCATTGGCCACAAATTCCCAACATTTTTTGGAATCCTTCGACTGTACAGCCTGAATGAGGTCGACCCAGGCTTGTTCTTCTCAGTGGGGTCTTCCTTTTGGCCAGGACGCGTTTATAGTGCACCCGGGCAGTGATTATTTTGCACGGGTACTATCGTTTGCGCCCAGAATGCCTTTACGGTTTTTCTGTGCTGTCCGACAGGATACATCGAACCAAGTTTCCGGGTTCTTTCTCCCTGTTTTAAAGTCCCTTTTGAAAAATAGCGGACATGGTGTTGCAACATTTTTGTGACGCTGATATTATGGTACCTGGGGGGGGGATCCATTTGACAGGATGGTACTGAATTAGAAACGGAGGATTGTGTGTCCGCAGAGTCCAGTCTGGCCCATTTAATTCTCTGCTTACACAGGGGATTAATGCCACAGTGGTCCAATTCGGGAAGATTAACAATTGGGACCGCCGGCGGATCAATTCCCATGACCAACCGCAAGGCGTGGTGGTCACTACATGGGTTCTTAGATCCTACTCTGATTTTTCAGGGGTCTTATTGGACGATATAGTTATACATAGTAACAGCTGGCCCAAGCGTATCCGTCGTTTCTGATGTTTGTTACTCTGCTTAGAATCACATGCTGTGCATAGTCCGACATCCAGTGGCCACTGCGGAGTACTGCATTTTGTTTTTCGTAATTGAAAAGGGGACGTCGACATAGGCGTGTTTGTAATACTGTCCCTATAGTGCCGTGTAGTGTACCCACAATACCTCACGCGTCGAGGTACCTCAGATTGTTTTTTCCCGCCCAGAATACTGGTGGCCTTATGCAGAGCTCGTAAGAGACCTTGCCATTACCATTTATTCGACCCTTGGTCGTTTTTTGTCAGTTATCAATAAACTCCTCCAGCCCTCCTTCGACAGCTAAACTACTTCCCCGCCGAGTCAAGATCTTCGGCGGTGGTTTCGAGGAGGCAATCCTATCGGCGCTGCCGAACATGTGGCCCGGCCTCGCCGGCGTACACAGTAGGGAGAGTGAGGGTTGTGGGGACATTTCTGTTTCCTTTTAGAATGCCTTTCTATTTCACCCCCTCCTTTCCTTCGGGGTTGTTATCACTTACTCTTGCATCCTCCGCTATGGAGAGGACTCCCTTTAGATTTTGTCCTCGTATCGGCAAATTCCCTTGGAAGGGTAAGCATAAGCGGTGTAACCGCTGCTTACCCCTCGACCACAACGAGGACGGCTGTGCGGCCTGTAAACTCCTTCGCCCAAAAACTTTAAAGGATCGCAGGGTCAAGAGGTGGACAGCCTACGCTATGTCGAAGGCTGATTCCTCACCCGCCGCCGCTGCTGCCGAATGTGACGAGGGGGACAGTGATAACCGCTCCTCCGCGTCTGTCCCTGGCCCCGACGGGTTCGGCTCACGCCCTAATCATGGGGACGCCGACTCGCATGGAAAGCAAAAAACTAAACACACAACCTATGGTCATCCTTCGACTAAGTAGAAGAAGGCCCTAGCACCAATGGAGACACCGGATCTTCCGGCAGCCTCCGCCGACTGTAAGGGTCGCAAGCCCTCCCCGCAGCTGCATGCTTGACTACTGGCCGGGCCCTCCACAACTAAGGGCGCTATCACTAAAACGGCAGACTACACACCTCGTAAGAGAGCGAGCGTCGGCGAAATATGTTACAGCACTGCCGAAATCCGTGCATAATTAGCCTTTGACTGACAGTTTAGTTGTCGAAAGCCTAGCTAGAATATTTTCCACTGACGCTCAAAGACGGACAGCGAAGGAATCGCCAAATCCTGTTCACAAGGCCAGGGAGACGCCGAAACAGACGGAAGGTGTGCCGGAGCACATCCCCCTCCCTCCCCTCCCCCCCCATCGAATGAAAGGCCTAGAGATACACCCCCAGTGTCACAACCACAAGAAGGGTTCTCGGAGGGCGATGGGAGTATTTCCTCCACACTATGTGATAGATCTTGACGGCTACAGGCGGAAGAGCACCCCTTTCCGACTCCAGACCGTTTAGGGTTACCCCAACGGACTTTAGAAAGGTTCCAATCGTGTATGGACAAACTAGATGGGCTCATGTCCACCCCTGAACACGTTACACCCAAGAGGCCAAGGGAGATACTTCATGAAGACCCTGGGGCCAAATACCCTAGACTCTTTGACCCACTTCAGGAGGATATTCATGCTTATGACCTCACTGAAGAGGACACTCATTTTCAAGAGGATGATGAGTTCATAAATAATGAGGAACTACAAGACCCTGTAGAAGGCTATGAAGAATACCCAGACATTGGTGGGGGGGGGGGGGGCTACGAAGAAGACCCTGACATAAGTGGCTCACAGCCTTGGCAGTCTCCATGGGCGTCAAACAGACCCTGACGTTCTGGATCTGTCCCCTCCCTAAACTACACCGGTCAGAAACCCATCACCGGTGGAGGACCAGCCCACTTTCAATGCACTGCTACGTAAGGCAGCAGCACACTTTAAAATTGATACAGGGGAGATTTCTCCAGAGATAGACTTTGTAGAGAAAATAATTAAGGAGAAACAACCTACTAGTCAGGCCATTTCCTTCTCGCCTCAGTCAAAAGACGACTCATTCCATCTCTTTCAACACCTGCTTTGGTTAGAGGCGTGAACCCAAGGATTGAGAAACTTTTCAGCCCCTCACCGTCAGACCCTTTACATATTAGGGATCACTCAATACCTGATTCCTTGGTAGTAACCACCACAAGGAAGAGGGCAGGGGTTCCGCTCTCTACTAGCGTAGCACCCCGAGACGAGGAGGAAAAGAAGCTTTATGCCTTGGGTAAGAGGATTACATCCTCAGCAGCTTTCTCCGCCAGAATTGCCCATAACAATTCCTTACTGGCCAGCTATGCGGATGCCCAATGGGGAAAGTTATGCAAAGGCCTTGAGTCCCAGAACCCTTACGAAGCCATTTGTTAGCCACTGTAACAGAAGGTACTCTGGTAAACCAGAGCATCATCAAAAACACGCTAGATGCTGCAGAAACAGCTGGCCGGTCTTTAGTCCAGGGGATACTTCTCAAGCGTCATGTCTGGCTCAGGAACTCTGGTTTTAAGCCATAGACCCAGGCGTCCCTCATCAACAAACCAATTGAGGACTCCAACCTCTTTGGCAAAGCGGTTGGACGACGCACTGAGACAGCTAAGAAGGAATTTGATACCCTAAAGACTCTAGACCAGATCACAAGACCTCCTAATAAGCGAGGTTACGGCAACAGACTCTTTTTTCGTGGCCAACGACAAAACCAACAGCAACAACAGTACTCCTCAGCAGGCAACTGGTCCTCCACTCAAGGAACCAGCGGACAATCTGCTCAGAGAGGACAACGTTGTGGCAAGGGAAGAGGTCGGGGCCCCACTCTCTTAGTCTCCCCGGCTACCAACACCAAATGACCCGAAGGTTCGGGTCCCCTCTCATGCATCTCTGGTCGGGGGCTGGTTAACATAGTTTCTACCAGCATGGGAGGGAATAACCACAGACCGCTGGGTACTATCAACTATAGCCCACGGCTACTGCATAGAGTTCAGTCGGTCCCCTACTTTCAGGCCCCCGAGGGGACGACGCCCATCACCGGAGCACCTCGCCATCCTTCAAGAAGTCGAACTGCTACTAGAAAAAGGAGCAATAGAGGTCGTGCCTCTATCACAGGTATTTATTCAGTGTACTTCCTTGTACCCAAAAAGGATCTAACCATGCGCCCTGTACTAGATCTTTGCCCAGTGAATACATTTGTAAAACCTCAAAAATTTCGTATGGTAACTTTACAGGAAGTAATTCCCCTGCTCTCACAGGGGGATTACATGGCAACACTGGACATGAAAGATGCATACTTTCATATTTCAATGTTGCCAGCGCACAGAAAATACCTCAGGTTCATGATAGAAAACACTACCAGTTTAAAGTGCTACCCTTCGGCATCGCGTCAGCGCCGAGAGTATTCACGAAAGTGCTGGCAGTGGCAGCAGCCCACCTGCGCAGGTTGGCCGTTGCAGTATACCCTTATCTCGATGACTGGCTCATAACGGGATTCTTACGAGACGTGCTTCTCAAATACCCAAAGGATTGTGGACCTTTTGTTCCAGCTGGGCTTCTCCATCAACGAGAAGAAGCCCAGCCTAGACCCCAGTCAAGCAATTCCCAGGGGCTCTAATTCGAACAAAGGACGGCCTCGTCTTCCCCTCCAACGAGAGGGTCCAAAATATGCTGTTTCAGATCCCTCAATATGTAGCCGGTCGAGAGGTGACGGTACGCAAAGCCAAGCGATTGCTAGGAATGATGGCGTCATGTATTTATTTGGTACCTCACGTGCAGCTGCGCATGCGTCCAATGCAAGAGTGGCTCAACAGCCAGTGGTGTCAGGCCAGCGGACAATGGGACAATCTAGTGGTGGTCTTGCAGGCCCTGGTTCGCTCGCTGCGGTGGTGGTCTAAGGAAAACCTCGTAATAGGGAAACAATTTGCCACCCCCACAGTGGAAGCCACTCTAACCACAGACTCATCCCTCACAGGATGGGGCGCTCACCTATCCCATCAGACTGCACACAGAGTTTGGACTCCGACTGTGGCGTCCAAACACATAAACTTGCTGGAACTACTGGCAGTCTTCAAAGCACTGAAGGCTTTCCAGACAGACCTTCAAGGGAAGACAGTGCTGGTCCTCACGGACAGCACCACAGCCATGTACTACCTCAACAAGCAAGGGGGCACTCACTCTCCAGGACTGTCCAAGCTGTCCCAGAACATCTGGAAGTGGGCTCTCAGACACATGTTCCTATTGTCACAACATGTACCAGGGGAACTCAATCTGCCAGCAGACGAACTCAGCAGAGACTTCCCTCTACCCTCGGAGTACGAATGGCGGTTACACAAAGACATTGTCTTCGTCTTCACACAATGGGGCTTCCCAGAAATAGACCTGTTCGCAACTCTGGAGAACTCGCAATGCCTAGATTACGCCTCCAGATACCCACAGAACCGCTCCAAGGGGAACGGTCTCTGGATACCATGGTCAGGGAAATTTGTTTACACTCCCCCCCGCCCCCCCGACTCCTCTGCTGAACAAGATAGTGCACAAGATGCTCCAGGAACCAGTCACCATGATACTGATAGCCCCGATGTGGGCCCGCCAACCATGGTTTGCGCACCTGATGGAGCTGTCCCTGTCCCCACCGGTGAAACTGCCCTGCCCGTACAACATGCTGTCACAGGACAAGGGCAAGACACTACACCCATGCCCACAGAACATTAATTTAGCAGCCTGGCTCCTGAGGTCATAGAATTTGGCCATTTACAGCTCCCACAGAGCTGCATGGACATTCTCAGAGAAGCAAGAAAACCCAACACTCGCCACTGCTATTCTAGCAAGTGGAAGATATTTGTCATCTGGTGTAGAGGTAAGAGCATCAACCCAGCTCACTGCTCTCCCACACAAATTGTCCTTTACCTGACCCATTTACTGGACTCAGGTCTAGTGTTCAATTCTATTAAAGTCCATCTAGCGGCACTTTCTGCATACACCACCTCTCAACTTAAGGTGTCATGGTGGAAAGTCCCAGTTATCAAAGCCTTCATGGAGGGGGTAAAGAGAATACACCCTCTGATAGCAAACCCAGCTCCCGGCTGGGACCTTAATGTGGTACTTACCAGGCTCCTGGGCTCACCCTTTGAACCCATGCACAAGGCAACTCTTAAGGACCTCACTCTTAAGACTGCTGTCCTAATAGCTATCACCTCCATTAGGAGAGTAAGTGAACTACAGGCTCTTTCTGTTCTAGACCCATTTGTAACAGTTCACAAAGATAAGGTGGTTCTACGCACACACCCAAGGTTTGCACCGAAATTCATATCGAAATTCCATGTCAACAAGTCAATAGAACTACCAACGTTCTTTCAAAACCCTTCAAATTTGGGAGAAAAAAGCCTGCATACACTCTGTGCTCAGAGCTGTCATGTTTTATATGGAAAGAACTAGACCACTGAGAAAGACTAATCAGTTCTTTGTCTCGGTGGCAGCAGGAAGAGAAGGAGATGCAGTCTCAAAGTCCACTATATCTAGATGTTCAATGCATCACTCTCTGTTACACTCTTGCTAAGAGAGAACTACCCTTCAAACCAAGAGCACACTCTACTCGAGGCACTGGGGCATCCATAGCATTCATTGCAAATGTTCCCCTTGAGTCCATCTGCAAAGCGGCAACCTGGAGTTCTGTACACACCTTTACAAAACACTACTGTCTAGATGCCCACTCTAGATCTGATTCCCAGGTGGGACAAGCAGTATTAAGACATCTTTTCTCTACTGTTCCTTCTCACAACCCACCTCCAACTCCGGGTACTGCTCGCTAGTCTATGCACAGCATGTGATTCTAAGCAGATTAACAAACATCAGAAGACAATGCATTACTTACCGTAAAAGCATGTCTAATGGTTGTATCTGCTTAGATTCACATGCGCCCACCCTTCCTCCCCGCTCCGATGGAAGGAACATAGACATCTTTCTGGCGGTGGTGGCAGCACACCTGCGCAGGGAGGCAATCCCAGTGTACCCTTACCTGGACGACTGGCTCATTACAGGGGAATCACCCCTGATTTGCAGACAAAACATTCAGAGAATAATCAACCTCCTCTTTCAATTGGGCTTCTCAATCAACGAGAAAGTCAAGTCTAGCGCCAAGCACTTCAAAGCAGTTCCTAGGAGCTGTCTTGAACACAGAAGAAAGGTTGGTCTTTCCAGCAGAGGAAAGAATACAAAATGTGTTACTGCAAATACCACAGTATCAGACCAGCCGCCAGATAAGGGTCCCAAAGCAATGCGTTTAATAGGCATGATGTCATCTTGCATTTACCTGGTTCCCCACGCACGCCTGCGACCCATGCAGGAATGGTTGGCGAAACAGTGGTCTCGGGCAAGTGGTCAGTGGGACGATCTAGTGGTCGTTTCGCCAACACTTGTACAAAATCCTTGCTGGTGGACATTGAGAATCTAACTATAGGAAAACCTTGCTACAATCCAGAAGTACAGGCGATTGTCACGACAGACGCCTCACTGGCAGGGTGGGGGGCTCACTACCTTCACCACACAGCTCAGAGTCTGTGGTCTCGCACTGTAGCTCAGAGCCACATCAATCTGCTGGAACCTCTGGCAGTATTCAAAGCCTTGCAGGCTTTCGAACCCCATTTAACAAAACTATATGTGCAGATCCTAACAGACAGCACTACAGTGATGTTTTATATCAACAAACAGGGGGGTACACGTTCTCCATATACGTCCAGACTTGCACAGCAAATCTGGAAATGGGCACTCAGACGAAAGATGTTTATCATCACATGTTCCAGGAGAACTCAACCCTCTAGCAGACTCATTGAGCAGAGATCCCCTACCAGAAGAACACGAGTGGCGTCTGCACGAAGAGGTCGTAGAACACCTCTTCTCTCTATGGGGTTTCCCAACTATACTACAAGCGAAAACAGTCAATGCCCAGGGGAACGCCCTATGGATGAACTGGTCAGGGAAATTTGCCTATGCTTTTCCCTGAACACCTCTCATGAGGAAGGTGGTGATCAAAATACACAAGGAACCAATGACGCGTATCCTAGTTGCTCCTGTGTGGGCAAGACAACCATGGTATCCACATCTGCGCAAACTTGGAATGTGCGATCCCATGAAACTCCCGTGCCAGTACAACCTACTCACCCAGCACGAGGGACTAACAGTGTACCCGCACTCAATGAACTTGGCAGCATGGATCCTGAGGTCATAGAGTTCGGACATCTCAACCTGCCTCAGAGATGCATGGATATCTTGCAAGCAATCAAGAAAGCCAAACACTAGGCACTGTTACTTTGACAAATGGAGGAGATTCATAACTTGGTGCCAGGATAAATAGATCAACCCCATAGAATGTACTCCAGCCCACTTTCTAACTCATATGCTCCATTTTCTAGATGCAGGGTTAGTATTTAACTCCCTAAAGGACACCTGGCGGTTTTGTCAGCGTACACGACCTCTCATAATAAGGTCTCATGGTGGAAAGTATCAGTCATCAAAGCTTTTATGGAAGGGGTAAAGAGACTCCACCCTCCAATTTCTAACCCGCCACCAGGTTTGGACATTAATGTGGTACTCGCTAAGCTCATGGGACCCCCTTTCGAGCCTATGCACAAGTCTAGTCTCAAACTCCTGATTTATAAGACTGCCTTCTTAGTGGCTATCACTTCCATATGAAGGGTTAGTGAAATCCAAGCATTGTCAGTGCAAGATCCTTTTTGTTGTACACAGACAAGATGGTTTTACATACTCACCCTAGGTTCACACCTAAGTTAATCTCCAAATTTCATGTAAACCAGTCAATCGAGCTACCGGCTTTCTTTCAGGAACCCAGTAGCTCAGCAGAGGTAAAACTCCACACACTAGATGTGAGGAGGGTGGTTCTCTACTATGTAGAGAAGACCAGACAGCTAAGAAAGACAGATCAACTGTTTGTTTCCATAGCACCAGGCAGAGTAGGTGACCGCATCTTAAAAATGCCATCTCTAGGTGGATAGTCAGATGTATCCAACGGTGCTATTCCCTATCAGATAAAATGCTGCCTTTTACGCCCAGGGCTCACTCCACAAGAGGTACCGGAGCCACTCTGGCTTTCATTGCAAATGTCCCCTTAGACAGTATTTGCAAAGCAGCTACATGGAGCACAATACATAATTTCACTCAGCATTACTGCATTGACACTCATTCCAAGACAGATACACAACTGGGACAAGCGGTTCTAAGACATTTATTCGCTCATGAACCTTCTCACATTCCACCTCCTCCTTCTTCCACTGCTCGCTATTCTATGCACAGCATGTGATCTAAGCAGATTCCACAAGCCTCAGAAGGTATACATTATTCACCCTAATCGTATTTCTGATGCTTGTATCTGCTTAGATTCACATGCGACCCACCCTTCCTCCCCTTGGAGAGAAGGCACATGGATGCTTATGAGCTTGTCTGATAAGTATCTGCTTGGATACAACTGTACTCACGCTACACCTCATGCTACCTCATGTCAGAAAAATAACAATCTGAGGGATCCCGACGCGTGAAGGATCATGGGTACAGCGGACGTCACACTAGGATAATATTACTGGCACGCCCTGTTTGAGGTTCCTTTTCGAGTTTCTAAAACAATACTCCGCAGCTTACACTAGATGTCGGCCTATGCGAATCTAAGCAGATGCAAGCATCAGAAATACGATTACGATGAGTAATGTATCCCATATTTATCCTAGTCGAGACTTCTTGCTATTAGCCAACAGATTTGTCATTGCTGCCCGTGATGCGGGGAAAGCTCTGCAGAGTTCTGGCATATGGAATGGAATTACCCAATGTGATGAATCTGTGGATGTTGTCCCTTCTCCTCTAATGGGAGACCTGTCCCATGGGGCAAGGGCAGTGTGTCCACAGTACAATAATCCCCATGGGGGGGCCGGGTGCACAGGAAAGGATCGCATGGGAGAAGAAGCCCCTTCTGGGATTGGGGGCGACCATCCCAAAAATGCGGTATACCTGCGCTTTATTGCACCCTCCCTTATTCCAGAAGCAAAATTCTCCTTCCGTCTTGACAACTCTTTTATTGTAAAGTCAGCCAAC
Organism: Ambystoma mexicanum; assembly: GCF_040938575.1. Taxonomy (NCBI): domain Eukaryota; kingdom Metazoa; phylum Chordata; class Amphibia; order Caudata; family Ambystomatidae; genus Ambystoma; species Ambystoma mexicanum. Next base: position 9,969,207 of record NC_090939.1, read on the forward strand.
CTTGTATGTTAGACCTGAATAAGGCACCCGGGAACACATTTTGCCTTCCATGGAATTCCAGTGGAAGTACTGTTAAGAAGATGTTGGCCAGGAGTATGAAGATCACTCCAGAGAACCGGAGTGAAGTCTAGTCTCTCAGGACTGGATTGATCAAAGGCACTACAAAATGGCAGAGGGAAACCAACATGGAGAGAGCCATCCTCTGAGGAGGAAACCCGGAGACGCCGACCCTGAGAACAGGAAAACTCACCATGAGGCGCTATGCACAGAGGTGAATGGGAGTACAAAGGTAGTCCAGGATGAAGGAGCTACGCAGACCGCTGCCTGTGAAACCCTCCCAACGTCCCAAAGTCTGGGGAGCTGCTAGAGACCAAAACCACAGCCTGAGAAGGAAGCAGTGGCCACCACCAGAGCAACTGCAGAGGAGCGGCTAAACCCGAAAGGAGCTGCAGACCGAAACCACAACCTGAGAAAGGAGTAACTGGCAGAGCCGCCGCCAACCCAAGAGGGCACCCGAACACTACCGGAGCCTCAAAGTAGAGCACCGCCGCTCCAATGACTCAAACTCCACAAACAGGTACACGGGCAGACCGAGAGGTGCTAGAGGTCCAGGAGGAATTGGGGAACAACTACCAAGCACGAGTAAAGAGGGACTAGGACCCTGAGAGTAACAGAGGGAGAAAGAAACCATTGTATGCTTGGCAGGAGAGTAAACAAAGCAGGCAAGAGACGACATTGCGGGTCTGTGACACACCCATATAAGAGCCAAAGAATAATATGCCCTGGGGCCCTGAGAGAAAGCTGGTCCAGAAAGAAATGCTTGACAGGAGAGTAAACCAAGCGTTTGTGATACTGCATTGCGAGTCTGAGACCTGCACCCACATGAGAACCAGAGAATAAGCGGGTCTGGAACCCTGAAAAGAAATGCTGACGAGAAGAAAACACATGCCTGGAAGGAGGGTGCACCAAGCTTATATAATACATCATATATGGGACTCACACCCGTAGGAAGGTCTAAGAATAAGGTGAAGCTCATTCAAGAAAGTACGGTGTCTGGGACCCAAGCAGATGCTTTACAGAGACTGTCAGTTATAATTTCCTGGCGTTTGTTTGGCAGGAGATTGAACCAGACGTAAACCCTCTGTGAGCAAAAGAGGTGATCACGAAAAAGCTAGAGACCTTTGTGTATCTTTGGGAAAGCTTGGAAAGCCAAGGAAAAGGAAGATGAGTCCCCTGGATGAGTGAATACTGTTTGGGGAGTTTTCCTAAAGTCCACTTGAGTAAAGACTTCGTAAAACTGTCCCTTGGCATAAAGGTCCCCAACTCGTATAAGTCTGTACTACTCCGGGAACCTTGGTAGAGTGGCAGAGCAGTCAGGCTTATCATAGGTGGAAGATGTGAGCTGTAGGTAAGTACACTGAACCCAGTAAGTACAATAGTCCAAAGAGAAACTTGCACTTAAAATGGTATATTAAAATATACATTTATTACATTTACACAAGGAAGGTAGATAACTAACTTAACCAGCACACATTGGAATTCTTATTAATATTGCTTCAATGGTAGTTGCTTGCGGTACAATGTGTTACTGAGTTTGACACTAATGACCGTTCTACCGCATTATCAGTACTACAGTGCACTTGCGTTAAGACCAAGAAATATGTTAAGTGTATTTAGTTAGAAAAACGACCTAAGATAGTCTTTTAGGAAGGAAAAAGTTTGGTTAATCGCACAGCACCAGCCCTTAACGTTCTCAAGACACTTTTCGGATAAACTTAACGCTTTAAAAGTCAAATCCCTAACTATACGAAAAAGTAAGTTTAGGACTGGCTTTGAAGTCTTAAGAAGCAGAAGAACAGCAACGGTTCCTCAGAATAGTTTGTCTGTGGGCGAAGTTACTTGGTAATTCAACACAACGAGGGGTACCCTGCAAAAGGACTCCCTAAAGGGACACAAGTTGGCAAGCTTGGGTCAGAGGTAGAGTGGTCACTCTGGACACCTTCACACACTCCAGTCACTCTGGAGCAACTTCTTGGTCAGAGGTAAGCAATACCTTCCACCCAATAGTACCTTAGGTTAGAAGAAAAGCTGGTAGATGGATTCTCCTCTGTGCAGCAGCGACGGTCCGGTCTCCCGATTCCTCGGTCTGGTGACGGAAGGAAGTACTCTGAATGGGATGTCCCAGCAGCCAGTCTCAAAAGAGGACCTTTGGCACAGATTTCTTCTCTCCCTCCTTGGTCAGTCTGCGGTTTTGGCGCCTTTTTCTCAGCACCAACAAAGGACGGTATTTGCCAGGTCGATGTTAGATTCTGGAGTCCTGCACTCTTTGTGAAACCTAGGCCTTCTCTCACTTTACAGAACTCTTGACCTAGGTTTGATGTCTGTCGTTAAACTACATTGTGAAAGTAGTGCTGTCCTGGGTTCTTGCCTTCTTAGTTAAATGTTCACCTAGCAAACTGTTCTACTTCTGTCTGAGCCCTTGTCATTTTGTTCAATTGTCTACTATTGTCTCGTCTCTCCTTGTCTCGTCGTCTTGCACCCCTCCCTGTGTCCTTCCCTAGTGCTTCCCCCTCCTAACTCATCCCTTCCTTTTCTCTCCTCTCCCTACCTACTCCATAGTGCTTTCTGTCTCTCCTATGTTTTCTAACTGCTTCTCTATCGACTATCCTACTCTTCTCACTAAATCTGGTAGGAAGAAGTTTAAAAAGGACATCCTTGCCTCCAAACAAGGCCTTCCTTTCACTGACACCTATACCAGTGCTTCCTCTAGGCAAACCCTCACTGACATCCTCTTTTCCTCTTTGTCGTTCCTTCGCCAGATTTATGGAATCTTCAGATGGTCTCTGTGCTTTCTCCTTTCTCTTCTCCTGTTAATGGTGGCACCCAGTGGGCAGCCCTCCTTCGACTCCTCTAAGGTCATCATTGATGTTAATTTGGATGGTACCGTCTTGGTCCATGGCCCTCAGGACAATCTTCTCCTCTTTGATAGACGCTTCTAGCAACTCATCAATTTCCTTACTGCTCTTGCTGTGCCCTCTCTTCCCTCCATGGCTTCCTTGCCTCTCCCGCTGTCTCCTCCTTGGCTACCTTGCCCTCTCCTCCTTCCTCAGGGGGCGTACCTCAGATTTGTACCCCTCCCTGGAAGTCTTTCAAGGATGGCAACCTTCTCCATATTGCCACTCTAAACCCTCACTCTGCTGTCACACTCCTGACATCTGCCACCTCTTGGAAGAGCTTGACTTCGATATCCTCAGTCTCACAGAGACATGGTTCATGGCCATCTCTGTCACAGATTTTGACACTCTCCTCCCTGACTGGTACAAGATCCTCCCTGAGCCCAGCTCAACCGCTCCGGAGGGGGTGTAGCCTTGATCTTCCCTGAGTGTATTCCTGCCTGTCATTCCTATGCAGGCCTACTTTTCTTTCAAATGCCGTGTCTGCAGGCTCTGTCTTCTAGCCATTCCCTTACTGTGGCTACCTATCGGCTACCTGGTCACATATCCTCCTTCCTCTCTGAGTGGGCGGACCTCTCCTCTTCCCTCCTGGTCCCGACCACTCAACTCCTCCTTTTTGGAGACTTTAACATCCACCTGGATGCTTCCCGCCCTTCCTCTGGACTCTTTAGCAACCTCTGCATCTCTCTCTCTCTCTCTATCCTCCCCTTCCCCTTTCTATCCCTCTCACCACTCCTCTCCTGGAGTGATCACCTTCTCCTTTCCTCCCAACTCACTCTCTCCACCCCTCATGCCAAGCCAACTCCAGCACTGCTACCTACCTTCTCGGCTATCCGACCCATGAAGCGTGTGTCAGTTGAGGCTTTCGCTGCCACTTTCTCACCCCTCCCCTCCCTTGGCTGACTCACACCCTGACACAGTCCTCTCCATGCTCCACTCTGCTGTCTCGGATACTCTTGATGTTCTTGCCCCTGTAATGAGGATCCGCTTGAAGCCCAAAGCCAAGTGCAACTCCTGGTACGACTCAGACCTCGACACCCTTAAACGCAACTGCAGGGTGGCTGAGAGGAAATGGCGTGCTTCAGGTACATCCTCTGACAAACTGGTCTGTCGCCTGCTACAAAGGCAATACCGGCTCTTTGTCTGCACCAGGAAGAGAGCCCACATCCAAGTCTGCGTCTCTGCGGCATCTAACAACTCAGCCGAACTCTTTTAAAACTGCAAGGAGCTGGCCAATCCTGCTACAGTTTCTACCTCTCCTGTCCCCTCCCAGGCCCTCTGCACAGCCCTGGCTTCTCATTTCATCTCTAAACCCCAGGACATCATGTCCTCTCTCTTCCTCTTACCCTGCCCCCTCTTCTCCCTGCTCTTTCTCTGGCCACCTCTCCTCCCTGTTTCTCTTCCTTTCCCCTGTTCTCCTCAGGCAATGTTTCTAGACAAGTCCGATCTATGAAAGTCATCAAAACCGGTTCTCCTGTGCTCCTCCAAAACCATCAAGGACCACATGGACACCTTGGCCCCTGCTCTGTTTGACTTCTGCAACCACTCCTTTGCCACTGGGGTCTTCCCTCCCCCCACCCCTCCTGAAGCACTCCCTTGTGCACCCTCCTCTTAAGAAACCCTCTGCCGACCCGTCCTATTCAGCTAACTATCGCCCAATCTCCATTACTCCTTTCCTGGGCAAACTTCTGGAAAAGCTGGCCGTCTCCCAGCTTAATCCTCACACTGAATCTGTTGGCTGTCTCCATGACCATCAGTCTGGCTTCAGAGCTGCCAGAAGCACGAAAACCGCTCTCCTGAATATCTGTGAAGACCTGCTCTCAAACCTTGATTTTTAACACCCCCTGTTTCTTCATCTTACTTGATCTCTCTTCTGCCTTTGACACAGTCAACCATGCCATCCTGCTCAACCGTCTGTGAAAAACCTGGTTATCACTGATCAGGCCCTAGCTTGGTTGACCTTTTTCCTCTCCGATTGACCCTCCTAGGTCCAACTATGGTCCTTCCTTTCCCTTCCCTCTATCTGTGGTGTCCCTCAGGGATCTAACCTCTCTCCTTGGCTGTTCAACCAATACCTAGCACTTCTTGCCCACCGCATTGCCGCCCTCTGCCCCAACTTTCAGTGCTATGCGGATGACTCAACTAATTTTCAGGCTCCCTTCCGCCACTTCTCCGTCTCTCATCTCCACTCCTGGATAGCAGACAGTCGGTGTGCCGCCAATGATCTGTGCCTTAATGCTAGTAAGACTGAGATTCTCCTCATCGACACACCTGCTGCCTCCTTTTCTTTCACTCTCTGGCCGGTCTCTCTTGGTCCTATTCCTGCTCCCACCTGTGGGGCTAAAAATCTTGGGGTCATCTTTGACTCCACACACTCCTTCTTTCCCCGACGTCTCTAAGAAGTCACACTACCAGCTGCACCTCCTCTTCTTCCCCCAGAAGCTCACTGTCTCCAGAGCTCTGGTTCTCTCTAGGCTGGACTACTGCAACAGCCACTTTTTAAATTTGCCTGCTTCTACACTCCGTCCTCTGCAACTCATCCAGAACAGGACTGGCTCCCAGTGGCTGTGAGGATTAAGTTCAAAACCCTGTGCATTGTACACAAGGCCTTCTGGGGCCTAGGGCCTCAATGCCCTCAACTCTCTCTTCCTAAATAGCTTCCTTCTCGAGCTCTTCTCTCATCCGTCTCCATCTCCCTCAGGGTCAGTCGCTTCTCCAAGCAACGAGTTGGTGGCAGATCTGTCTTTGGCTGGGGCCTCCCTCTGGAACAGCCGCCCTGAAACTTGAGGAGAACCATCTCCGGTTCCGGAAGCGCCTCAAAACCTTCCTCTTTGCTTCTGCTTTCTCTCTCCTGCTGATCGCCTGGCTGAAACTGAAACTGCACTGGTTACCTGGTCACCCAGCCACCCTCTGATCTTGGGCCCAGGTCTCCTCCCCCACCAGCTGCACACATACACTGCCTCCCTGGCAACTCCCGCACCTGGGGACTGTTGTCTGTATCCCTTCAGTCCACTACCAGCACTTGCCACCAGCTGGCCACACTTTTTACTTATTGCTTTTATCCTATTTATTTTTACTGTCAATCCCATGTACTGCACTGCCCCCTCCCCCTGCACCCCGCACTTTTCCCCTTCCCCTGCACTTGCGCAATCTCAATGTCACCTGGCCTAGTAAGATCATTGTCCGTCTTCCCTCTGTTCTCCCTCCCTTGCCTCATTGCGCCTTGAAACCCTTCTGTATAGGCGTGTTATAAATGCCATATCCTATCGTGGTATTCGTGGTCTGCAGCTCTGGAAAGGCACTCCTCCCCTTTGACCCCCCAGGAGATTGCTCAATTTGTAGTTCGTCTCAGGGCAGGCTGGTTGTCCCAACAGCCAAAGGGAAGCAATCATCCTCTTTGGAGCGCCTCTGTCGGGTAGAAAACTGGGTCAGGACAGCAGTGGTCGCTTCACAGTGATTGCAAGGGTCTGCAGGCGCCTATGGTCGTCTTCAGCTTAACTTCATTTCCAGTGGTTGACTTGCCTTTCACCTCACTTTTAATTTAGTTTTCCCACGCACTCCTCTGCAAACCCTCTCAGCGTTTTACAGAAAGGGGCGGTTGGCTGTCGAATCATGACAGCCAGTCCCCCAGTGGGAACTGGTTCCATTCAGGCACTTGGGCAGGGGATGAATTACTCCTCCCCCACTTCCTGCCTGCCCTGACACAATGGAGCCTAGGCGGGGACACCCATCAGTTCCTGCCAAAGGTAAGACACACACACGGACCTCCCACTCCCAGAATGGTAGAAGGGCTAACAAAGAGCAACCACTGTAGAAATGGCGAAAAAAGAAAGGAGCCACAATGTTGTAATATGGGTGACCCTATTGTGAAAAACCGAGACTGTGAATACAGTCTGTGGTAAAAACAATAGCACAATAGTTGGTAGAACACGTCCACTGCCACCAGCTATAACTATAGGGTTGTCTGTGACTAAAAAGTCACAGAAGCAGGGAGAAGGGGGATAGTAGGTATCTTGTTGGGACTCCACATAAGGTGGTGAGTGCTAATCTCCCATAGTATAACATTTTAGGAAGGATAAACTGTAGTTAGTAAGGATAAAGAAGGAATCTCAAAGGAGAACCCAAAGAGTTCCCACCAACACTGCCCATAAGGAGCTGTGTGCTGCAAAAGCAAAATACAGAGGCCTTAACTTAAAAGAGCGATGGAGGAAAGTAGACTCCATAGAATAAGTAAAACACAGAGAACAGAGTTGCAAAAAACAGCAGATAAGAATGAATGACTGGAAACATGCTCCCCCCACAGAAGGAAAAATGTCCAGAGGTCCCACAAAAAGTGCTGGGGTCTCACTAGGAGAAGGGATGAAGCATAAAAATGATAACCCTAACAGATAAGGTGCCTTATTTTGTGTTATTTTTGCAAAGTAAAGGAAGCGCACATAAGGAGGAGACAAGCTCCTAATTTGTCAAGTAGAACAAGAAGGAATCCAGGGCAAAGGAGCGCGAATCCCTGGTCATTGTAATGGTACATTGTGGAAAAGGAAACCTTTTATTGACAATCTGAGACATGGGAACTTTCTGTTGGCAAGAACGGTCATCACCACTTTAGTTTTGAATATAACGTCATTGTACATAAGATTTAAGTTACTAGTGTTTGGGTCAGAAGCAGGGTTTTTGGACATAACTTTGACTATAAAAGGAAAACCTCAGGATGACGAATAGTTTTCTTTGAGGCAGGGAAACCTTGCTTGCCTTTAGGGGGAGAGAGGTTATTTGTCTAACCCTTTTGCTGGTCAATAAAGATTTATAACCAAAACTGTCACCTTTGTGTCCGAGCCTTACTTCTGCACCCTTATACCAGTGATAACTACCTTCTAAGAAGCAATGACAGCTATGGTCAATTAACTAGTTCAGGATTCTTATGAGTGCTTGCCGTCTGTTTGCTGTGACTGTTATCTGAGTAGAATGGGCACAAAACTGGAAGAACATGGCACCATTTTAATTTATTTTGGCCAAAAGGAGGATTGCAATTTCATGGAAAAGCCTCACAGGCACGGCTATGCAGATATGGGTTAAGGATGGTCCGCGGTGGGTCGTTACAGAGATGTATTTCCTGCATAAGCGGGGAGGGACCGAGGAAGAAGGGGATGCAGAGATGGATTAGGGGCAGATGCTAAATGAGTTGACATCGTCACAAGATTTAAGGCCACACTGAGGCGAAGAGCACCACAGAGGAGAAGGTGAATGACCAGATATACGGGGCAGACAGGAGGGGAGTGCGATTGGGCGGGGGTGATCCATAAATGGCTCGGAGGAGAGGCTGGGGAATGGGTATATAGGGAAAGGAGATGGACTGGGCTGATAATGGGACATTAAATGGTGTTAGATGGGGTGGGGGGGCGTTGGGGAATGGGTTTGGTAATGTCATGTGGAATTATATGTACCAATAAGTCTGTGACTGTTCTACATGTTAAATACTGTCGAGCGCAAATAATAAAAAATAAATTAAAAAACAAATCCAGGTATTCTAGGCTATTCATTCCCAATTATTCCACACTGTTTTCCAATCTTGCGGATAAATTGGAAAATTCACACCCTTTAAAACCTATCTGGGAAGAGGCAGATCAGAGAAGCTTTGAGGGGCTAAAACAAATACTATGTCAGAAGCTAGTGCTGGAAATGGCAGACAAAAGAATGCCTCCAGTAGGCCTGGGGTGCTCCTTTCCTAGGATCATGATGGGCTAGAACACCCTGTCCTTTATACCAGAAGTAAGTTATTTCCTAGAGAACAGGCATATGCCACCATCGAGTTGGATACCTTATCCGTCAATTGGGCAGTAGTCCGTCTTTGCTATTATTAGACATGGGGAACCTCCAATTACAGACAGAGCATTTGCCCCTAACCTGGATGAGTCTCAGAAAAGATTCAAATGCCCCATTTACGAGGTGGCGTTTGGATCTACAACCTTTTTGCTTTGCTGTAGAACATTGGAAAGGAAAAGTGGGTTTTCTTAGCAGTTTCCATTGTATTGAGTGGGGGGCTTTCGCTTAATGGGAGGGGTATTTGACGAATCTGGATATTTTGTCCCTTCTTCCCTGGGGAGCCGCCACCTCTGAGGCTAGGGAGGTGGACCCCCGCTCAGCAAACCCCCCCAACCCCCACCTCCCAAGGGTTTGGGAAAGCGGGACTTCACTGGGAGTGACTTCCCCTCAAGGGGACAAGGACTCCCACTATCTGCATACACTGGAATCCTGCATTCAGCTGTGGGACACAAAACAATACTGGAAGTGCCTCAAGACAATTCTGGTCTCTCCATGGGCTTGACAGCTGAGCAAGAGCAGCATGCCCCTTTTTGGTCACGGAATGAGAATAAAGGCATGATCACCCTTGAATGGAGAAGGAGAATAAATATGCAGAGGCCGGCCGCTGACGTGAGCACGTCATTGAAGGGACAAGCCATGCTACACAGCAGAGCTGACTGTGGCATGGAGAGAAGGAGAAACGCTGCCGACCCGGCAGAGAGCTGTGCAGAGTCGCCAAGCAGAATAAAGCTGGTCTTACATGGAGGCGAGACCACGCAGAGGATGTGGTGAATGAACCTGGTGCCCGAGAAAAGACGCCAGATCCTGAATTCTAGGGATGAACGAATCAATCCTCTGTTTGCAACGAGACATCGGAGGAGCAGAGAAACTCCAAATTCAATTTATGATTTGCACTCATCGGGTGTGGTCAAGACTCCTCCCCAGAGAAAACAAAGGGCTCGCCTGTAAGTTTGTTTCCCCATATTTGGATACGTCACCAAGTACACAGCTCATTGAAAGAAGAAAAGGGGGTGAAGCAGAAACTGAAGGGGCCGTTCAAGCTGAATGCAACATGGTATGCAGCGGAGTTGTGAATCCATACCCGAGAGGAATCTCTGTCCAGCAAGAGCTAAACCAACAACTGAGTACACAAGATGGTCGAAGTGACCCGACGCAAGCTCAACAAAAGGTGGATGGAAAGAAAGACGCTGAGGGGGTAATAGGAATGAAAGGCAAGAGACAAAAGATTTGACCATGAAGCTGGTGTCTGAAAAAGAAGGCATTGAGAATACACTGGTGCATGAGGAATGTTGAATGGCAAAGAGTGAGCCCCAGGGAGCCGCGTGCTGGGAGTTGCAGTCCATCACTCCACCTGCGTGCAAGCAATCATGAGGTGAGCCTAGGGGGATTGCGTGCCTTGAATTGCTTTTCCGGCCCACTGCGAAGCACAAGGAGTGGGGAGGCACTGAAAGAGTCGTATGTTGGGAGTTGAAGTCTTGACAATCCGCAATGCGGAACACAAGGCGCAAAGTAGACATTGTTTGAAAGAGAGAGAGAGAGAGAGAGAACAAATATATGCACACAGGACATCATAGACCAGAGAAAAGCAACAATTGGCATCCACAATTGAACAAAAGTACTTGTATGGTGCAGTAAAGATTCTGGTTTGTCTGCGTCACCCACCCTCTTTTGGCTAGCACAGGCCTTGCCTCCTGACTAATGAGCATTCCTGAAAGTCCTCTGCAAAAGCATCCTGAAGTGTCTGTGTCCCTGTCTGGTTGAACTTTTCCAGAGAGCTGAGATGAAAGAGGCCAGTTTGGTACGGCTCTGCAGAAGTTTGTCAGAAGCCGACACCAATGGCACACTTAGTTGCTTTACTCCCTTGTTAGAGGGCAGACCTTGGTGTTGTCTATCCCAAGCACTGTGCTTCCCTCCATAGGCTGTCAAGCCAGTGCAGAGTTCCCCTTTGCTTCAGCTAGTCCCTTCTATTTTTTCTGTCCTTGCACAAGCCTACGTGTTCTTTCTGTTTCCTGGCATTACTGACCACTTCCTGTGGCGTTCACCTCCTTCTGCTTTATCATGTTATTATTCCAGAGGGCTCTTTTTTTCTGAATCTTCCATGACTCCATATTTTCCTTGACTCCTCCTTTAATGTGGTCTTTAGTCTTGGCCTCTCCCTTTAGAAGCAACAATAATGCAGCTATTTCCCAGTGTAGAAATGCGCTCCTTATCAAGCAACTATCATCTATACATCTTTTCATCTTGCTTGCCTCTCCTAGTAATCACATAAAATAATGCTGTTTTGGAAAACAAATTGATGCAATTTAGTGAATCTGCCAAAATAATGTTGCTTTTGTACCATTTCTTAGATATAGTAGCATCCGAGAAGAAGGTGAAGGTCCAGGCGGAAAAACGTGCAGTTGAACTCAATAAAAAGCAGTCTTCCCCTAGCTCTAATCCACCAGTTGCCACTGCAAGTGAGACGGAAATGAAAATTAACCCTAATAAGACTGCCAAGTTGGAAGAGAACAGGGATACAGAATTTTCCACCAGGAAGACTTTGGTAGAGTTTCCGCTGAGAAACCTGGTCTCTGCTCAGCAAGAAGATGCAAGAGCTGTTGGGGCTGCTGTAGATGAACCAAAGGAAAAGAGAAGCGAGGAGTCGTCTTCCTCCAGCAGCTCCAGTTCAGACTCTGATTCCAGCTCTGATTCTGATTCTGAAGCAGAAGAGGTTGCAGCAGAAGTCCCAGTTAAAACCAGCGTTAATTTCCCAGTGCGAGGATCCTACCATGCAGACAGACATGATGCACCCAAGGTGGATAGCAAGGAAGATCAAGCTTCAGCGGTGCCAAAAAAACAGGCAAGGAAAGGAGAACCCAAACGGGAGACTTCAGGCCAACTCACTAGTGCTCATGAAATCACAAAAGCTGAAGGAGGGCCAACTATTTCCAACCTGATGAGACAAGAAAAGGAACAGCACTTGAGTTCCAAACCATGGCAGGAAGGAAAACCTACAGAGCCTAAAATTAAGGTAGACTCCTCAAGGGGAGCTCTGCAGGCAGATACACCTACTGCAGGACCAACAAAATCAAAGCTGGTGAAAAAAATAAAAGAAGTTGGTAGTCCTGGGGTGAAAGAACCTTCAGAGGAAGAGCTACCCAGCATTGCACCAATGATACATCCTGGACCTGCAACAGAACCGATCACACCTGGAAAAATCCCTGAAGAACGCTCAATGGAAGTTGCCTCGCCTGAGACTAACAAGCCAAAGAACAACCAGAGGGTGAAGAGTGTCACCTCTGTGCAGCAAGCCGCTGAGACCGGGAGGCTAGGCTTGACATCTGATGTGGCTTTTGAAATTCTGGAGCCAAGAGTTACTCCGGATATAGCTGTTGAGATTCAGGAACCAAGCATTGGAACCGATAAAGCCACTGAAGTTGTGGATACAAGCACTACACCAGATAAAGCTACAGATTTTCTGGAGCAAAGTACAACACCCGATAATGCTGCCCAGGTTGTGGATACGAGCACTTCACCTGATACAGCTACTGATGTTCTAGAGCCAAGTACCACACCCGATAATGCTGCCCAACTGGTGGATATGAGCACTTCACCCGATAAAGCTACAGATGATCTGGAGCCAAGTACTACACCCGACAATGCTGCTATGGTTCTGGATACAAGCACTTCACACGATAAAGCTACTGATGTTCTGGAGTTGAGCTCTCTAACCAGCGAAGCGACTGGCACTGGTGATCAAAGCGCTACATTGGAAACCACCACTGAACCCGTGGAGACGAGCACTTTAGCTGGTACAGATTCACATGTGCTTCATGTGCAATTTAAAGCTTTCAAGTTTGAAAGTTCTGTTTTTAAATTGTTGGGGATGTCACTGTCTGCAGATGTCTCCTTGCTTGCCTGTCTCTTAAGCTACATCCTTTTTCTAACCTCCTTGAAAGCGGCTCTTGTCCCTGGTAGTCTTACCTATGGCTGAAAGTTAATGCATTAACAGACAGTGCTAGAATCTCTCATATGGGATTCCTTGGCTTGCTCCATGAGCTCTTGGCCTGACATAAGCAGGAGTCTGCACCATGCTCACTCTATAGACCTTGAAGAGCAGCAAAGAGGGTGCAGTACTAACGGGATGGATAAGCAGAATGCACAGTGGGGCACCTATGTCCTACATTCTCAATCGCATCAGACCCCTGTTCTGCACTGTAGAATTCAATTTCACCATGAATGGACCTTGTGTTAGTGCAGCATTTCCAGTCTCGGCACAGCTAAACCTCCTGCATATATCCGCTTTCATTCTCACCAGGACAGGATTTTTCACAGTTTAACTGCACTAGGCCCATTTAAATCGTAAAGCAAGAAACTTGCTAGCGTTGTCTTACGCACAGTTGCAATGGCATGGCTTCCATGGGCACTTTAGCCGAATTAGGAGATGTTGCTTCCGTGGCAATGTCCAGCATGATAAACGTGTTTAGTGGGACATGCCTCCTGCTATAAAAAAAATGGCAGTTAATTGCTGTGAAGAGCCAGGAATGAGACGTAGACACAGAGGACTCATGGTGGTTGGTATAGACTTTTATTGAAATAATAAAAGGGTTGGCAAATGCCTCACTCCCTAATCTAGGAGGGATTTCCCTACCCCAACCAAAACTAAGGGTCTGTCAAGATGTCCAAAGCAAAAATGTCCTGTATCCGAAACCCTATCTTTGCCCTCACATTCTAAAACGAACTTTAAGGTGTTTGGGGTATTTGTCCCTTGCTTAGAAAGTGTAAAAATATTCAAGTTCAACGGAAGGTGGCACTCCAACAAAAGTTCCACGATAATGTTCACAGTGCCAGAGCGAATTACTCCCTTCCCCAGGATTCTCTCCACCAAAACAAGAGCTCAAAGAAATAACCAGGTTCCTTTTTAATTCAAGAGGATAACTCCCTCCTGTTGTGTTGCAATTCACTCTAGGGGAAATGACTCCTTTCCCCAGGCCTTTTCCACATTCAATACAATTTCAAATCTTAAGGGCATGAGTCTTCCTTAGGATTCTCTTTTCAAGATAAAACAACTTGGGTGCGGGTCCCAGACTAAAAAAACACCTGGTATACTCCCCTGCCAAGTTCTCTCATACAACACAATTCTTTGTGGGCGTAGATCCACTCTTCGCCTGGTAAACTCTCCTGCCAGGACCTTGTTACAAACTCAGTACAAGGGGGCATGGCTCCCCCTCCACCCCCCAGTTACTTTATGTCAAAGAACTGTAACAATGACACTGATTCCAATCACTCTTAGCAACCAATTGACTCTTTCTGGGTCTCTTTGCCCCAGTTTTGCTGTTTCCTTCTCTGAGTTCACTGGCATAATCTGCTATCTCTTGCTCCAATCGCCCACATTAGGATTCTCGCCTTGGAATCCGCTGCACTTGAGCGGCTTTCCTCAGCCAGCAGCACAGAGCATTCTCGCTCCTCGCATTGAAACAAGGCCTGTCCTGGCTTCCGATTCCCATCGCAACTTCGTTCTTCTTCGTGCGCCTCCACAGACAACCGGTACCACTTCTGGACATGGCTGGTCCGGAGCACACTTCTCCATTCCTCCTCTTGCAAGCAGTGCTGTGCAGCCATGGCTCTCGGTCCCATCTACTTCCTGGTTCGCCCAGACAGCCAGAAGTGCTTGGGCCTGCTCCCTCTCTCGCCGCCACCACTCGCCTGCCTCTGGGGTTTGTTCACGTGTTGGGACACTGTCTGCTCTGCACCCTGCGTCTCTTGACGGTTTCTAAGCCGACACTTGGAAAAGGAGGGTCTCTCCATTATCCCCCAGCAGCTGATTTAAACTTCTGCCTCTAGGCTGGAAAGTGTCTTGGACCTTGGATTCTTCAGAACACTAGACTGCGTATTATGTTTCCCACTCTTGGTCGTTACAGTCCTCTTCCTCGTCTCAGTATATGTTGTTTCACAAGGTGGAAAATGTTCACGAGGTCTGTCAGCAGCTTTTACGGGATGTTGAGAGGGTTTGTCATAATATGCCATTAAGGCATTGGGAACGGCTGGGGGATACCATGTCTCATCTGATGATGCCTGTCCATCGCTCTGAGGGTCGCCTCCCCTCATGTGATCCTCCCTCGCATAGCCACATCCATGGTTCGGATCAGGTGGCGGCTGCCGTCCCCTAGCCACATGAGAAGCTACCTCCGGGAAAGTAGTGGTGACGACCTCAGATTAATCGCATTGCCCACTGAAATTAATAGTTGTTGGGCAGGACCAAGTTCCTTGTTAACAACAAAGTATGTGTTCTTTCTTGCATTGTGCAGGCAGAGGTGGAGCTATGCATGCAGCCCTTTGTAAAGCCCTGGCAGGACTTCGGCCAAGGCTTTTATCCATTGTGTGTACATTCAGCATTTCTCTAGATCTAGGCAGTAGATCTAAATACAGGATGATCTAATGCTCCCCTTAGTTTTCGTTTGGCCCCCTTTTCAATTCCTTTTGTTTATGACATGGTGTCCTTTCCCCACCCCACACTGAATGTACTACAAGTGCTGTTTTGCCAGGTATTCCTATGAAAACGAGCGCAATTGTTGTCCCAAGAATCCCACTTGTAATGAAAGCCAAACAGTCTACATGAGTCCAGCGTTTCATTGTTAATATAAAATATCCACTCGCAAAACAATTTTGAGAATTTTCATCTATTCAAATCACCTCTTTCATGTGTATGTTAATATTGCCTTTTGATTTTGTCCCTTTGTTTCGACAATCTCCACCCCCCTCCATTCTTATTTAACCTTCATTACCCCTCCTCCCCACATAAAGATCTCTAGTTGCAAAGTTGAGGTGACAGAGGCTTGTGCACTAGGTCGTTTGTGGTTTTGCCTGCTAGCTGGCATTGTCGGTTTCTTGTACTCTACCTCCTTTACAAAGCCTCAGCTCTCACACACTCCAGACTCCTCCTTATAATGGCCTCCTCACTCCTTTTGCTCTCGCCTCCTCTCGCCTCTTAGACGTCCTCCACCACATCATGTCCTCGCCCAATTAAGCCATTCACACAGGCTCACTTAAATACCCCAACTCCTCCCAGGATTGGTCCACTTACCTAAGCGAGCCACCACCCTGGCTCCAGGGGATGTGACAGGGGAAGGCCATGGGAAGGCTTAAGAAGGCTGGTAAACCCAGCCCCTTTCCAAAATGGACCCTGCTAGGGTCCCGGGCGTTGCATGGTGAAAGCCTCCATGGGGCCTTCTAAACAATGATTACATCCCTGGTGGTATAGTGGGTAAAGGCCTTCATGGGGGCCTTTGTTTAATAACCAAATAATCCTGCGTGGCAAAGTGGGTGATGGGCAAGTCCTTCCTGGCCTTTATTTTATCACTATAAATTCCATGGTGGGCTGGTGGAGGGTCCCTGTGGATGCGGGCTCCAGTAGACCATCTGCTGGAGCCATGCCGGTGTTGTGGTTGATGCTGCACCCTTTGGTTCTTTAATCCCTTTGCTGCGCCCTCTGGTGTTGTGCCGCTTGTGGCACCCTTTGGTTTTTTGTAGACCACTGCTCCTCGTGGTCTTGGGCATCTCTTCCTTCTGTGGCACTGCTGCGTGCTTGAGGCCGCCATCTGTGCAGATAAGGTAGGGTGGAAAGGGGGCCTGCCCACAATCGGGCATGTGGGTCGGTTTGGTTGGGGGTCCCTCCCTCCCCCGCCCCCCCTGACAGAGGGTGGTGCCTCCCTCTCCCCTGACAGGGCCACAACAATGGCCCTGTCACAGCGTTGTAGTTTCAGACGTTGGAAGAAACCGCCTCTGCCGATTGCTCTGACTTGTGGTCCCAGCATGAGGCTACCACCCATTGGTTTTCCGAGGTTCCTTATTGTTGAAAATTGTTCTGTGCATGGGCCCAACTCAGCAATCCAGGGTACTCTGGGTGGGCTTGATAGGGTTGTACTGCAAAGCATGAGTTTGGTTTTGGAGACAGTGGACCACACCTGTGGAACTTTTCCTGTCTGGAGCCTGTCCGGATGCACCTGAGGCCTGGGCTAAGGACTCTGCCCATTTTCTGGTAAGCCTGCCCTGACCCTGCAGCTAGCCCACACCTCCCCAGAACCTATCCTTTCCACCTAATCCCTTAATGCCGTACACCTCATGGGTGCCTCTGCTTTTCACTGACTTTGGACAATTGCTTGCTATCACCTGGTCTATTGTTGTTATATAATATCTCACTATACTATTTAGCGCATTTACCAGTATTGCTTATCCGCTTGTACTGTATCCTCTCGTGCAGCCAACTGCCACCCATTATGCCCTGCCTCTGAACTACCTAGCACTAGTCACACGATCCCCCTGTCATTTCTGTCACATACCAGCAGCACACACCAGCTGCACACACACACAGCCACTCTCCGCGGTTATGATGTCCAAGAGTGCACTTCCCAATCATAGCATAGTTTCACTCTCCCTGCCACACTCCCTGCCACGCTCCGCTCAGTAGCCTAACAGCCATCCTTATAGCCCTCACTATAATGGCCTCTACGCCTCCCCACATATTCTCAGCACACCTCACCCAGCGCCCGGCACTAAATTCACATGCCGCAGCACCAGACTAGAACATCACACAGTCTCGGCCACCTAGCCTAGCCACCAGACTCCGCAATCTCAGAAATCAATCACTTTCTAGGTATTTACTCTGCTCACCCACACCCATCACAAATAGAAACACCAGATTAGGCACCCGCACTGCACCACTACCCCATACTAAGATGAGCATAGCCACTGCCCCTCTCCCCCCACCACCCCAACATGCCTCTACACTACTTCACATTAAGCTCCTCACTACCACACACCACAACAAGCACACTTCACCCCATACTAGTACAAACAAAAACATCAAAGGCACAGAACACCCACCTCTTAAACGTGCACTACTGAACTTACGCTCCCTACCTGCACATGCCCTCGAGATAAAGGATCTACTATCCACACTTAATCTGGACTTACTTTTCATCACCGAATCCTGGCTCATTGATGCCTCCTGCCCAGCCATCGCACTAGCCCTACCCACAGGCTACACCATCCTTAGGCAAGATAGATGTGATAAGATTTGAGGGGGAGTCGCCCTTATCCACAAAGACTCACTATCCATTAGATTAGCAGTCCATAGCACATGGGGTGGTAATGCTGATATCCCATCAGCCAAGCTTACGCTCTCCCCCAATAATCTAATCAACATCCACATCCTATACAGACCTCCCGGACTCCCAGCTGACTTCCAAGAGCACCTCTCCCATCGACTCAGCAACAACATTAAAAAGTCCTCCAAAATACTTCTATTAGGAGACTTAAATTTAGGATACAATGATCCTAAGGATAAATCTGCCGCAACCCTAGCTAAAGAACTCGCAGACTTAGGTTTCTCCCAAAGAGTCCTCACCCCTACTCACTCCAAAGGCCAT
Source organism: Ambystoma mexicanum (assembly GCF_040938575.1). Classification (NCBI taxonomy): domain Eukaryota; kingdom Metazoa; phylum Chordata; class Amphibia; order Caudata; family Ambystomatidae; genus Ambystoma; species Ambystoma mexicanum. The sequence continues at coordinate 9,987,388 of NC_090939.1, forward strand.
ACCCTTGACTGGGTCATGGATCACAACTGTGCATCCAACATTACCTCAAGCACCGCCCTTCCTTGGACGGACCACACATGCATCGAATTCCTCATCCCCACCAACCCTAAACCTAAGACTCTCACCCACGCACCACCTGCCACAATAAATTCTAAAAAAAACTCAACGCAGACCACTTGCGTCCCCGCCTTAAAAGCCCCTGCCTAGCACCACCTTTCTCTCAGGACCCAAATATACTATCAGCTATCTTCAATGATACTCTCACCGATGCCATAAACTCTATAGCCCCACTTGAAAGCAAGAAGGAAAAAAAATCATTTCATTGCAACTCTTGGTTCTCGGAAGAACTCCAAACCCTCCGAGCTCAAAAGCGCCAGTCGCTTAAAAACTGGCAAACGGATCAGAGTGATCTAAATAAGAGCCTCTTCAAACAAGTAGACCTCCAATATAAAAAAGGCCATTTTAGCAGCAAAATCCAACTCCTTCAATGATAGGATCTCAAAGGCCAACTCCCAAGCTAAAGAACTATTCGCAATCTTTAATGAATTAGTCACTCCTCCGGCTACCGCTGATGAGATAACTAAAGACAAAGCCTGGTGTGCCAGCATTCAGTCCGCCATGCTCAACAAAATAAAACTCCTCCAGAACAAAATCCAAAACCACTGCAAAGCCCTCCCAAACCAAATAACCAACCGCCCTACACAAGACGAGCGTAGTAATCTCAATCACGCTCAATTCTCCTTCAGAAACGTCACTGAACCTCAGGTCCTTAATCTCATCAAAAACCTCAAACCATCCCCTCTGCAAAGCAGACATTTGCCCTCCCAAAATCATCAAGGAATGCGCCAATGACCTAGCACCCCTGATTACTGCCTTCATTAACACATCTTTCCAAACAGGAACTGTCCCAAATAATCTCGAGGAAGCCTGGGTGCGGCCACTTCTAAAAAAGGCCACACTTGACCCAGCGCAACCCAACAACTACAGACGATAACGACCGTCCCGTTCCTCCTAAAAATCCTGGACAAAGCAGCTCACATCCAGATCCAATCATACATAGAAGCTAACTACATAATAGTCAAAAGACAATCTGGTTTCCGTATCGGGCATGGAACAGAATCCGTCTTATTAGACCTAAAAAAATAAAATCTCACAGATCATGGACAAAGGCAAACCTGCCTTGCTCCTCTGCCTCGATCTATCAGCTGCTTTTGACCTGGTAGATCACCAAACACTCACCACCCACCTCACCCATGCAGCCCATTTCTCTAATCAAGCAGCATCCTGGATCACTTCCTTCCTTGAAGGAAGAGCCATGAAGGTCTACTCCGACACAGCTAACACAGATCCTACCACTATAAACTGCGGTGTCCCCCAAGGATCTTGTACAGCCCCCACCCTCTATAACCTCTTCACAAAACCCCTCTTCGACCTACTTGACTCCATGGGTGTTGCATATACAAACTATGCAGACGACACTCAAGTACTTTTACCCCTATCTGGACTCTACCACCAAGACGCCACGGCCCTTCAACATCTGTGCCACTATCCAAGCTTGGATGGCAGTCAATGGCCTCTGTCTTAATGGGGAGAAGACTGAAATTCTCATCCTGGGCCAGACAAACACATTATCGAAACTAAGCCCTCAATACAACAACTTCAACATAGACAACTCAACCATCTCCGTATCATCCTGTCAAGACTAGGTGTTCACATTGATGCAAATCTATCGATCAACAAACAAGTCAGCGCCATAGCCTCTGCATCAGCGTTCAGCACCAAACTCATCAATGCCATTAAACCCTACTTATCCACCCCCAACCGCTTGGCCATAGCTAGACCAACTATAGGAGCCAAACTCGATTATTGCAACGCCCTTCTAGCTGGCACCTCCGCCAAAAACATTCAGACTGCAAACCACACAAAACAATGCCCTCAGAGCCGCCATGAGCATCCCTAGAAGAGACCATATATCCCACGCCAGACGTGAAGCACGGTAACTCCAGGTCAAAGACCGTATTACTCTGAAAATCCTCACCATCACTCACAGGTGCATCAACAAAACCGCTCTAGCATACCTATCTGAAGCAATATCAAGGACCACATCCACTCGTCCGACCAGAGCTCAGTACACCAACCAGCTACACATACCACGCATAAAGAGAACCACAGCGGGAGGTCTAGGCTTCTCCTATATTGCACGAAACTCTGGAACTCACTCCTTGCCACCCATAGAGCTGAAACTCCACTTCTGCCATGTATATTGTAATATAACACATGTAATATAACTATATTGTAACCTGTATATATGCTGCTAATGACTATGTAACTATATTGCAACCTGTGTATACATATATATATATATATATATATATATATATATATATATATATATATATATATGTTCTCGGGCTGTTGTGCGCTATATAAATACGAATAAAACAAAACAAACACTGCCTCTCCTTCAGGCCCTTACTGACCTTGGAATCCAGGATATTGTATTGCCCTTGTCTGAGTTGCATCCCCTTTGTCCCATCACACTTTATGGAACACGACCACCACTGACCCAACCTTTCCCCAAGCCTCTACTTCTGATGCTTGTTAATCTGCTTAGAATCACATGCTGTGCACATGGTCTGACATCCAGTGGTAACCGCAGAGTATTGCATCTTGTCTTTCGAGGATCGAAAGAGGACGTCTGCATAGGAGTGTCTGTAACACTATCCCTACCATGATGTGTAGTGTACCCCAAATCCCTCATGTTCCGGGGTCCCTCAGATTGTTTTTTTTCCACCCAGATTACTGGTCACCCTAATGCAGAGCTCTTACATGGAGATAGCGTTATTGTCATTATCGACTGTCGTTATTCCTGTTAATTCACTGCAACAGTTGAGTATGCCTTTCCTTTTTCACCCTCTCTGCTCCCTGAGTATTGTCATTGCTGTAACTGTCTTTTGCTACGGAAAAGCCATCATTTAGATTTTGTCCCTCGTCCAGGGTCAAATATCCATGGAAAGACGAGCACGCTTGGTGCAACAACTGTCTTCCCCTCGACCACAACGAAGCGAGTTACGTGGCCTGTAGACTCCTGTGCTATAAGACTCTTAAGGAGCACTGCTTGAAGCTGTGGCCGGCCTATGGCATGTCCCAGGCCGAATGTTCTTCCCCTGCCGTTGCAACCTCTGAAAGCGATGGGGGAACTAGCGATGACCAGGCCTCCGTGTCAGAAGCCATTGACCTAACGGCAGACTGTTCTCGGCCTGCAACACCCGTCCCTGACCCCACAAGGCCAAACACGAGTCACGCTATGGGGAAAACACCCAGCGACAGGGGCGCACACGATCATTGCACCAAACGCACAACCCAAGGTTCGGGTTCGGCTCTGGCAGCACTGTCAAAGCATACTAAAGCACCAACGGAACCGTCGAAATCTTCAACGGGATCCTCTGATCACGGCATGATCGACAGCCTTCCCGGCCTGCGACTGGGCAATCCAAAGTAAAAGGCGCTAACACTAAAAGACACGCTGACATCGAGGCGCTCCATCAGGACGCGCAGACCCCGCTTAAGGCCCGTGTAGCGTCGAAATCCACTGCTCAGCCTCCGGTTCACCCGGTGGCGTCAAAATCCACAGCTCAGCCTCCGGTTCACCCGGTAAACTGCCCAGATTCTCCGACCATTGGCGAGAGCATCGCAAGGATTACTTCGACAGTTAGACTGAAGGAGCGGTCGAGGGAGGTCGCGAAGCAAAAAGAACGGCCAAGAGATGTGACGAAAAACACGCCACAGCGCCCCGAACCCCGCAAGGACTATGCTGAGAGTCCTGTGCCTTTGTCAGGCACGTTGGAGGACAAATCTCAACATCACAGGGAAGATGATGAACCCTTTCCTCCTCATGGATCAGTGAGAAATTTGAGGGATGTATGGTCAGATTAGAAAAATGTGTCTCTTGAGACTCCTGCTCCCAAAAGGCCTCGAAGACTTTCCTTCTACGCCTGTATCCAAGTTTCAAAGGACCTTGGAAGATCCACATGAGGAGTATACATGTGTCATCACAGATGATGATATTGTGGATGCTTATGATTAGGATGAGGATGGCACCTTTCTGGAAAACTAAAATGTGGATGATCAGACCGGTCTAAACGACAATTGGGAAGACAGCCGCCGGGTTGATGCTCAACCCTAGGCGTCCCCTACTCCCACCCTGGACCCCAGTGTCCTGTGCCTAGATTCCCCACCTCCACTCCTGCTCGCCAAGCTCCCCAGCGGATGACAGATACGCCATCTTGAAGAAGGCAGCTGACCATTTTCAGATCGCCACTCAAGTGGCTTTACCAGATTCTGATTTAGTGGAGGATATACTCAAACCTCCGGCCAGCCAGGTCATCCCTTTTGTTGAACTCTATCAAGAGGAGATTGGCACCTTCCTTTTTGTCAGCCCAGACCATGGCAGTGAACCCTAGGGTGGAGAAGCTGTTTCGGCCGACCCTGCCTACATCAAGGGTCATGCCACTCCAGATCCTTTATTGGTTACCACTACTAGAAAGCGGGCTGGTGTTCCCTTGTCTACAGGAGAGGCCCCATCCGGTAAGGAGTCCAAGAGACTTTGTGCACTAGGAAAAAGGGTAACAACTGCTGCTGCGCTTTCCACCCGTATAGCCAATAACGCCACGCTATTGGCCAGCGATGCATACGTCCAGTGGAACCTTCTGCAAGAAGGCATTCAAGAAGTGCCAGAACATACAAGGAAAGTTGCTCGCCATAGTTTCCAAAGGCAAGCAAGTGAACCAGAATGTGCTCAAAAACACTCTGGATGCTGCTGAGACAGCGCGAAGAACCCTGGCACAAGGTACCTTGCTCAAGATACCTGCATGGCTGAAGAACTCCGGTTTCAAGCCAGAGACCCAAGCAGCACTGATTAAAAAAACCCGTTGAGGAGACAACCTGTTTGGCAAGGCAGTGGACGATGCTCTCGAAACGGCCAAGAAAGAACATGAAACACTCAAGTCCCTTCAACAAATTACCCAGAAACCCTCTCCCTAGAGAGGAAGCAGCTCCCGCCGGTCCTTTCGTGGACAATCTTGTTTCTCCAGCATTGGATCTTTCATGGATTCACATGCTTAGAACATTCCCTGTCGTCAGGCTGGGAATCCCCGGTACATTATATAGACCCTTTCCCGTAGGAAAACTTTTTCGACGCTTATGCGTCCTATCCACCTCGTTTTGTATCATGCGTGCCCGCACCGTCAGGACGTCATGATATAAATACAGCACCCGCCCCCACGCTCCCTCAGATTTCAACCGTCTTTCAAAGTAGTGGGATCCTCGTGATTACTGCTAGTGGAAACTAGGTTGTTTTTTCTGTTTCGCTTCGGCGACGTTCATATTCTGGAGAATTATGTCTGGAAAAGCGTTATTTCGCCCTTGTGCGACATGTGGCCTCAAAAAAGTTTATGAAGGAGATGCCCACATGGATTGTATCTACTGTCTCCACCCGCACCACACGGCGGATACATGTGAGATATGCCAGGGTTTCTCCCAAAAAACCCTTAAGGACCATAAAAGAAGGCTGGTCGACTGGCTTAATGATGGAGCGGGTGCCTACCCGGCTTCGGAAGTTGGCTCCACGGCCTCCAGGAGCAAGTCGGAACCTCCATCGAAAAAGGTACGGCCAGCAGAAAACCGCGCTGAGGACAAGCATAAGGGGAAGCATGCTGGGTCTTCCTCATCACATAAAAAGCCCTCCTCCTCCTCCTCATCATCTAGGACGGAGAGGCAGGCGCTGTCAAAATCCTCCTCAGGGGACCGTCCCAGGTCTTCAGTGAGTCGAGACGCTTCAGCCGGGAAGTCGGCATCGAAATCGGCTACGAAGTCTAAGGGCCCGACGACGACTACTTGCTCGTCGACCTCGGTGTCATTGACGATGCCTATTACCGTCCAGGCAGCAGCGGTTGGGATTCCTTTGTCGACGGAGACTCAGTCTATGGCTTGGCTGCCAGAGGTCTATGATCCGATCCCCCCCTGAGGTCTTACTGCAGCCAGACACAGCCTGCTCGGTGGAAGGAGAAGGTGGCACGGTTCTGCAGCCATCGGATTTAGGCTTACGGCCTTCCACGTCGGCGACGACGACGAGTGCGAGTGGGGGTATGGTACCTATATCATCGACGTTACTGACCCCCCAGACAGTTTTGTCTCTGGATGTGCTTAATACTCTTCAGAAGCTCCTGCAGCGGCTGGATACGCAGATCCCTCAACCTGGAACTTCGTCACCTTTTCGGTACCTTCCGTCGACGAGCAAACTTGTGCGGCTCGATCGACGACTAAAAACCCATCGACTCCTCAGGCGGTAAAAGATCGTCCTCGAGCGCAGGAGGAGGGTGAGTTATCGGAGTCCGATTCTATACTGGGTGACTCAGGGTCAGACATCTCCCTGTCACCGTCGAGGGACCCAACATGGAATTCGGATGTAGAGGTAGAGTCTACGAGGAGCCAGTCACACCCATCTCCTCCGGATGATGTGGGAGCCTTCCATGCAATGATGGGAAAAGCTTGTTCCGAGTTCGGCTTGATTCCTGAGGAGCAGAAGAAAGACTGTTTCCTTTTTGACCATATGGGTCAAAGGAGGAAATCGGTATTTGCCATCCCAATTCTGGACCACGTGTGGCAAGAAGGTCTCAAGACGATGCGCCATCCGTTCTCAGAGCCAGCTATAAAGGGGCGGATTGAGAAAAAGTTTAAAGCTCCGGAGTCCACTCCAAAATGTCTAACATCACAACCTCTGTCTGACTCGGTGGTGTCGGCGGCAGCGGCTAGGAAGGCCAGGGTACAGCAAAAATGCTCAACTCCACCAGAAAGCGAGGCTAGGAGGCAAGACGCCTTTGGAAAAAAGGTGCCCTCGGTCGGTGCGACGACAGTAAGAGCAGCCAATTCCTTAGCGATCGTGTCACGATACGATAGAGAAATGTGGCACAAACTAGCCCCTATCCTAGAACACCTGCCAGATGAACACCGAAAAGCAGCCATGTTACTGTTGCGGGATGGCGAAGAGGCCTCGAACCACGCAATTAATATTGCAGTTGACCTAGCAGAGTCTGGCTTCAAACAAATCAACCATGGCGTAGTACTTCGTCGACAAGCGTGGCTCAAATGTACTATGTTCCGTCCTGAAGTCCAGTACAAAGTCCTTGACATGCCATGTGAAGGGGAACACCTGTTTGGCGAAAAGGTTGATGAAGCGTTGAAGGGGATGAAGGAAGACACGGATACTGCTAGGTCCCTCGGCGCCCTCCAAACGGGTAGAAACTTTCGCTCTTTTCGCCCCTTTAGGGGTGCTTCTGGAAACTCCCGCTTTGGAGCCTCGAGGGACCGTGGATTTAACAGGCCCTTGTACTCTTCACAAGGGTTCAGACGAGCGTCCCAGTCGGCACGTAGAAGCAGAGACTATCAAGCTTCCAGGCGGCGAGGCTCGGGTCCCTCGTCGACGAAGAACAAGCAAACCAGCAACCAATGACGGCCTTCGGAACGTCCTGGGGGGCCCGAGTCTCATCACTTCGACCAATGGAAATGCATCACCACAGATCGATGGGTTCTGGACACGATTCGCATGGGTCATGCGCTACAATTCAAAGACAAGCCTCCACGTCTTCCGCCTGTATTTTCGACCCAGCCCCACCTCCGAATCCTACGACAAGAGGCGGCGCTTATGTTGCGAAAAGGAGCGGTAGAGAGAGTTCCTGTGGCACAGGAAGGACACGGAGTTTATTCCCGGTTCTTCGTTGTCAAGAAGCCAAATGGAAAATGGAGGCCCATTCTCGACCTGAGGGTACTCAACAAATGGCTAAAGAGCCTAAAATTCAAAATGCTAAAGCTCCAGGAGGTTATCAGGTCGGTGCAACCCATGGATTATCTATCGTCACTAGACCTTCAAGAAGCCTATTTTCACATCCCAATACGCCCACGACACAGGAGATATTTAAGGTTCGTCGTCGGGAGAAAGCATTTTCAGTTCAAGGTCCTCCCGTTCGGGCTCAAGTCCTCCCCCAGGACGTTCACCAAGTGCTTGGCCCCTATAGCGGCCCATTTAAGGAAGGATGGTCACCATGTCTATCCATATCTAGACGACTGGCTGGTCAGAGGTTCGTCCAGGGAACAAACACGAAACAGTCTAAGGGCCACAATGTCCCTCTTACAGGAACTGGGCTTCGCAATAAACTTCAACAAGTCCTCCGTAGAGCCTTCGAGGACCTTGGTCTTTCTAGGAGCGGAGTTTCATACACACACAAGCCTGGTGAGACCATCCAGCGAAAGAATTCAGAAACTCCAAGGCAAGGCGTCGGAATGGAGATGCGGTACCAAGGTGTCGGTGCGCAAATACATGTCCCTGCTAGGGACCATGTCGTCCTGCATTCCGTTGATAAGCAACTGCCGTCTGTTTATGAGGCCTTGCCAGGAATTTCTAGCGGACCGCTGGGCGCAGAGCCGAGGTCGCTGGTCCGACAGACTGGTCGTCGACGAACAACTAGTACAAGCACTCTGCTGGTGGAGAGTGTCTACTCATCTAACAAAAGGAATGCCTCTACTGGAACCGGAGTTCCAAAAGACGGTGGTGACGGATGCATCGCTGAGCGGATGGGGAGCTCATCTGGATACGTTACAGGTACAAGGCCAGTGGTCGTTGCAGGAGTCCTCCCTGCATATCAACCTGCTAGAACTGAGAGCAGTGCGATGGGCTCTAAAATCTTTTCTTCCTCAACTGAGGGACTCGGTGGTGCGTGTCATGACGGACAACACCACTACGATGTTCTACTTGAGGAAACAAGGAGGGACACGTTCCAGGTCCCTATCGACGGAGGCACAGAAAATCTGGCATTGGGCCCTACAACACAACATGCAAATCTTGGCGTTCCACCTGCCAGGCGTGAGAAATGTGGAAGCCGATGCCCTCAGCAGAGAAATGAACGAAGTTCACGAATGGGTGCTGAACGACCAACAACTACAGCAAGTATTCAAGAAATGGGGACATCCTTCCATAGATTTGTTCGCGACGAAGAACAACAGGAAATGCCATCAGTATGCAAGCAGATGGCCTCAGCAGGGCTCACTGGGGGATGCGTTCTCCTTCCCATGGTCGAACAAATTCCTGTACGCATTCCCTCCTTTTCCCCTTGTACGGAGGACGTTGCAATGGATCCTCAGGTACCCATGTCGGGTAATTCTGGTGGCCCCGTACTGGGCCAGGCAGGTGTGGTTTTCAGACCTACTACACTTGGTGGTGGCGGAACCGATGAGATTCCAGAAGACCCCCGACCTTCTGTCTCGACAGGAGGGTGTCGTTTGGCATCACGACCCGGACAGCCTCAAGTTGACGGCCTGGCTCCTGACTTCGCCGAATTCGGTCGGCTAACGATTCCGGAGGACTGTCGACGTATCCTGCAAGCGGCAAGAGCGCCTTCCACAAACGCCTCATACACGTACAAATGGAGAAGTTTCTGTCAGTGGTGTGAGGATCAACCAGGTTTGGCCCCGCAATCGATTAAGCCGGAACAGCTCCTTCCATATTTGCTGTTCTTAGCTCAAAAGGGCCTATCGGTATCGTCAATAAAAGTACACCTGGCCGCCATTTCCAGGTTTACTCGTCGACGGCATTCGGCACCATTGTTCAGCGACCGCCTGATTAAGCACTTCCTTAAAGGCCTCTTTCGGATTTTCCCTCCAGAGAAGAAATTTCCGCCGGAGTGGAGCCTCAATCTGGTCTTAACGTCTCTTATGAAGCCTCCTTTTGAGCCAATGTCATCAGCGTCTCTAAAGTTTTTGTCGTGGAAATTGGCCTTCATGGTGGCCATCACTTCAGCCCGACGTATTTCAGAAGTTCAGGCTCTAATGGTAGACCCACCATACTTACGATTTTTCAAGAACAAGGTAACCCTTGCTACTAACCCACAGTTCATACCGAAAGCTCCTTCGGTGTTCCATAAACACTCCTCTATTGTGTTGCCTACGTTTTTTCCGGAGCCATGCTCGGGAGCGGAGCGCATGTTACACACATTGGATGTAAAAAGGGCTCTCAAGTTTTATCTTCATCGTACGCAACCATTCAGAGAAACGAGACAACTGTTCGTGGCCTATGGTTTGGGTGCTAGAGGAAAAGCCATTTCAAAGCAAGGACTGTCAAGATGGGTGTCATCTACCATTTCGTACTGCCATTCCAGGGCAGGGAAGCCTCTTCTACGACGGCCACGAGCTCATTCAACTAGAGCAGCGGCATCGTCGACGGCACTGTGGGCCGGAGTCCCTCTGGGGGACATCTGCATGGCGGCTACCTGGGCGGCTACACACACCTTTACCCGCCATTACTGCCTGTCGCAGCAACATGCCGAAGATACCCGGATGGGACAGGCGGTGCTCCGACACCTATTCCAATAAGGTAAGCCCCGACTGAGGGGTTGCATCCTGTGGAATTTATGACTGTATGTGGTTCGCTTTCCTATGTTAACGATTACTAATGTATACATGATCATAGGGAACGGGCTTTGCGAAGAAAGTATATGGGTTTGCATGCACGCCTCCTCTCTTGGGGGTGTACTGCTATGTAATCTATTCTAAGCATGTGAATCCATGAAAGATCCAATGCTGGAGAAGGGAATAGTTTCTTACCTGTAACTCCATTTCTCTAGCATTGGTATCTTTCATGGATTCACATGCGCCCACCTGCCTCCCCTGAACATGCAAACCGGTTCCCCCACTACTTTGGGGGCCGAAATCTGAGGGAGCGCGGGGGCGGGTCCTGTATTTATATCATGACGTCCTGACGGTGCGGGCACGCATGATACAAAACAAGGTGGATAGGACACATAAGCGTCGAAAAAGTTTTCCTACGGGAAAGGGTCTATATAATGTACCGGGGATTCCCAGCCTGACGACGGGGAATATTCTAAGCATGTGAATCCATGAAAGATACCAATGCTGGAGAAATGGAGTTACAGGTAAGAAACTATTCCCTTTTCCCAGAACTAGTATAATGCAGGAAACAACTGGAATTCGGGACAAGGTTCTAATACCGCCACCACTTACCCACCCAGAGGACAGCGGCATGGGAAAGGTAGAGGACGAAGTTCTAACCCCAGAGGCGCTTAGGCCTCTGGTCAGAAATGACCTGTGGATCCAAGTCTCCTCCCATGCCACCCCGGTCGGGGGCGTATAACATAACATAACAGACCAGTGGGTACTCAAGACGGTCACCCACGGGTACTGCATTGAATTTGCCCGACCACCCCAATTCAGACCGCCAAGATCAAGACTCCTGACGCCGGACCACCTGCAAATCCTACTGCAAGAGGTGCAGACCCTTCTAGAAAAGGACCCCATAGAGGTCGTCCCTATTCTACAGGTAAACAAGGGTATTTATTCAGTGTACTTCCTTGTACCCAAAAAGGATCTCATCATGCGCCCTGTGCTAGACTTGCAGCCAGCGAACAAATTTGTCAAACCTCAACCTTTGTATGTTCCCCTTACTGGAAGTAATCCTGCTGTTGAAACAGGGAGATTACATGGCAACACTGGATATGAAAGATGCATACTTCCATATTTTGATGTTGCCAGCGCACAGATAATACCCAAGGTTCATGATAGAGGACAAGCACTATCAGTTCAAGGTACTCCCCTTCGGCATTGCCTTGGCACCGAGAGTGTTCACAAAGGTACTGGCAGTAGTGGCAGCACACCTGCGCAGACTATCCGTCCCGGTTTACCCTTACCTCGACGACTGGCTCTTAACAGGGGTGTCCTACGAGACATGCCTATTGAACACTCAGAAGACAATAGACCTCTTATTCAGTCTGGGATTCGCCATCGAGAAGAAATCCAGCCTAGACCCCAGTCAAGTCAGTTTCTAGGGGCTCTAATTCAGACGAAAGACGGCATCGTCTTCCCCTCCAACGAGAGGGTTCAAAACATGCTGTTTCAGATCCCTCAGTATGTAGCCATTCGGGAAGTGACGGTACGCAATGCCATGCTTCTGTTGGGGAATTATGGTGTCCTGCATTTACTTAGTTCCTCGCGTTCATCTGCGCATGCAGCCAATGCAAGAGTGGCTCAACAGCCAGTGGTGTCAGGCCAGTGGACAATGGGAAGATCTGGTAGTTGTCTCTCGCCAGCCCTCATTCTTTCTCTGCAGTGGTGGTTGAGGGAAAACCTCTTGAAGGGCAAAACCTTCACCACGCCTGCAGTAGGAGCCACTCTCGCGATCAACGCATCTCTTACGGGGTGGAGGGGCTCACCTGCTTCAGCAGACTGCACACAGCGTGTGCTCCCCACAAGTAGCGTCCAACCACATAAATCTGTTGGAACTATTAGCAGTATTCAAATCACTGAAAGCTTTTCAAACACAGTTGCAGGAGAAGACGATCCTGATATAGACAGACAGCACCACAGCCATGTACTACCTGAACAAACAAGGGGGCACACACAGGGCTATCCAAGTTAGTACGAATGGCGACTACACGAAGACATTGTCTCCAACATTTTCGCAGAATGGGGCTTCCCAGAGATCGACTTGTTCACCACTCTGAAGAACGCTCAATGCCAAGATTACGCCTCCAGGTACCTACAGAACTGGTCCAAGGAGGAACGTTCGCTGGATAAGCATGGTAAGGGAAATTTGTTTACGCTTTACCCCCCCTCGCCACGACTCCCTTACACAACAAGATTGTGCACAAGATGCACCAGGAACCAGTCACCATGATATTGAAAACCACCCGATACTGCTATTCCAGTAAATGGGAACGCTTTATCTGGTGTTATGCCAAGGGCGTCAATCCCATTGACTGCTCTCCTACTCACATTGTATTGTACCTGACCCACTTACTGGAGTCAGGGCTGGTTTTTAACTCCCTAAAGGTTGACTTAGCTGCTCTCTCAGCCTACACTACGTCACAGCAAAAGTTGGTGTGGTGGAAAATAACCAGTTATCAAGGCTTTCATGGAATAGGTTAAAAGGATTCATCCCCCCCATTTCTAACCCAGCTCCCGGATGGGACCTAAATGTGGTTCTGACTAGACTTGTGGGGTCCCCCTTTGAGCCTATGTACAAGGCAAGTCTAAAAGACCTTACCTATAAGACAGCCTTCCTAGTGGCTATCACTTCTATTAGAAGGGCTAGTGAACTACAGGCCCTTTCAGTACTAGACCCTTTTGTTACTGTTCAGAGATGGTGGTTCTGTGCACTCACCCTCGATTTGCACCTACATTTATTTCCAAGTTCCACATGAACTAGTTAATGGAACTGCCCACTTTCTTCCAAAAACCCCACTAGCATGGCCGAAAGAAGCCTACACATACTAGATGTGTGCAGGGCAGTCATATTTTATCTGAAAAGAACAAAACCACTGAGGAAAATTAATTTTTCTTTTCAGTGGCAGCTGGCAGAGAAGGGGATCCTGTCTCTAAGTCAGCTATCTCAAGGTGGATTGTCAATTGCATCACACTTTGTTTCTCTCTTGCTAAGAGAGAACCGCCCTTCAAGCCCAGAGCACATTCTATTTGAGGCACCGGGGCTTCCATAGCATTAATTGCAAATGTTCCCTTAGAGTCCATTTGCAAAGCGGCAACCTGGAGTTCTATACACACCTTTACAAAACACTATTGCCTAGACAGTCATTCTAGGTCTGATTCTCAGATTGGGACAGGCAGTACTAAGACATCTTTTTACTACTGTTCCTTCTCACAACCCACCTCCAACTCTGGGTACTGCTCGCTAGTCTATGCGCAGAATGTCATTCTAAGCAGATTAACAAGCATCAGAAGACCTGCATTACTTACCGTAATAGCATTTATGATTATTGTATCTACTAGGATTCACATTCGCCCACCTTACCTTCCAGCTCGAGTGGAAGGAACATAGACGCCTTACTACTTGCTCTCTTTTATGTGCTCAATCACATTAGCCTTGGGCTCCCTCATGGCAGAAAAAATACAATTGGAGGGATCTCGGCGCGTGAGGCATTTTGGGTACACGTCATGGTAGGGATAGTGTTACACGCTTATGCCGACGTCCCCTTTCGCTCCTCGAAAGACCAGATGCAATACTCAACGGTTACCACTGGATGTCGGACCATATGCACAGCATGTGAATCTAAGCAGATACAATCATCAGAAATGCTATTACGGTGAGTAATGCATGTCATTCAGATCGTCCTTTGGTTTCTCCTATGACCTTGTGTCGGATACTCAAATCTTCTCCTTCCACATTCTCGCTCCTGATCGCTCTGCGCTTTTTTTTACTGATTAACTCACAGCAAACTGCCATTGAATGGAACTTATGCTCTAAGACCAAAATCATCTACCTCCCAACCTTCAGTACCCCTCCTCCTAATTCTTTCACCTATCTCATATTCATCAACCTACTTTCCCCAGCAATCTCAATTTCCACAACTTCATTACTGCTGGCAGGTTTAGCCTGCTCAGAATCTGGAACGTCTGCCATCGCCTCACCCACATTCTACCAAAGATCTCATATCAACTGTGGTCGTCTGTCACTTTTGACTACTTCCTCAGTCTCCTCCTTGGCCTCCCTTTATTCCTTCTCGCCACTCAACAAAATGTTCAACTCCACCATACCCACACCCTAAACGCTCCCTGCTATTCTCCCAGTTTCCATCACCCCCTCATGCTGGCTGGTTCTGTATGGGAGACTGATTCGCTACAAATTTCTACTACTAGTCTGCGAACTTTTCCAGGGGCTCACTCCCTTCCCTCAGCCTCCTTACTGTCTTTCTGATGGGCAGAAGCCAACTAGTCCTTGTACAATGGATCGCACAGCCTTCAAAATTAAATTCCAGGCAGTGGTACAGGACCATGTTTTGGTCCTGTTGAAGCACTAAAATTGTTGACCAACTGGATGAAATAACCATGCAGAATATCGATTACAGTTGCCCACATATCAAAGCTGAATGCCATTGCTCAGTCTTCAGGCCATGTATGATTCTGTTGTCAAGAAGAGTGATTGGACGTAAACACTCTTCTTGCCAAGATAAACATTGCATCCCTATTGCTGTCAACCCATTTTCCCACAGGACAAACTAACTGAAAAAGCAAATCATTGTCTATAGCAGGGAAGTTATAAGCACTAGCCATGATAACTTGTCTTGATGAAATCTTTAGAGTGGCAAAATAAATTAGCAAGATACCAACTGTTGTATTTTTTTAATTTAATTCAACAATACAACAATCTCAACATCACATCTTGCAGCATAGAGTTCATAATTTTACATCAAGAATCTGGTGTACATCCGGTGTACATACATTGTAGATGCATTACATTATGTCTGCAGCTACTTCAAAATGCTGCAGCCTGTGCTAACATCCGCCCGCCTTTTGGAGCCCATATGACTCCCCTACTGAGACAACTACACTGGCTCCCTGTTGCCCAGCTGATCCTGTTCAAGTCCATGTTTATAGTACACCGGGCCTTCTATGGAATGGGAGCAGAATATCTGCAAAGAAAGTTCACTCCCTACCAACCCACTCGTACCCTTCGCTCTCTAACCACCCGGCGGGTGGCTGTTCCTCGGTTTAAGCTGGCCTGTAAGGGTGGCCGTACTTTCTCGGTTGCTGCTGCAAGATAGTGGAACAACCTTCCTATTCCTTTGCGTGACATCTCTGATCACCTCGCCTTTCGTTGAGGCTTAAAAACCTTGCTTTTCTAGCTGTAATCCAGCTTTCATCTTGCCGCCTCAGCGCCAAGATGCTTTCGGGTGTACGTGCGCTTACAGAAATTCCCATAACATAACACGTGTCAATTGGGGTCTGTGGGTAGAAAGCTCGCCATTCGCTTCTGCCACCCGTTCTTCCCTTTCCCCACATATAATTTGTTCTGCCATCATTATTTTTATTATTGATTTATTTATTCACATTTGTTGAGCGCACATCAGACCGGAGGCATCGTGGCGCTAGTTACAGTGTTGCTTACTTAGTTACATTCAGTTCATGTAGATATACTTTTTTACAGATATGCAAGTGCAGCAGGAGTACATGAAAACGGGTTTAGTTGAACAGGGCAGTTTTGAGCTTTTTTCGGAAGGAGAAAAGAGATGTGTCAGCTCTGAGGTCAGTAGGAAGGGAATTCCAGAGTTTAGGTGCGAGGAATGGGAAGCCTATACCTCCTGCTTTAGTTCTGTTGATGCGAGGTATTGCTAGTTGGTTCGTGTATTGTGCTCTTCTAGGTCTTGTGGATTGATATCTACATATCGTGTCAGATAAATAAGAGGGAGCTGTGAGGTTGATACATTTGTGGGTGGTTGTGAGAATTTTGAAGGAGATACGGTCTTTGACTGGGAGCCAATGAGCTGCTATTCTGGCTTGTGTGATGTGTTCTCTTTTTGGTATGCTGAGGGCTGCTCTGAGAGCGTTGTTTTGAGTAGTTTGGAGCCTAGATAAGTTTTTTTGGGAGGTTCCGGCTAGGAGCGCATTACAATAGTCTAGCTTAGCTCCTATAGTTGCTCGGGTGATGGAGAGGCAGCTATCCTTGGTTAGGAATGGTTTTATTGCGTTAATGAGTTTAGTAGTAAGTGCTGAGGCCGAGACTATGGCGCTGACTTGTTTGTCCATGGAAAGTGTTGCGTCTATGTGAACCCCCAGTGTTTTGACTGAGGATAGGACAGGGATGATACAATTGTCTATGTTGAAATTGATGTATAGTGGGTTGAGGTTGGTGAGGGTGGATTTCTGTCCTAGAATGAGTATTTCGGTCTTGTCCCCGTTCAAGCAGAGGCCGTTAGTAGCCATCCATGCTTGTATGGTAGAGTAGATTTGCTGTAGTGTAGAGGCGTCTTGGTGATAGTTCCCTGTCAGGGGGAGGAGAACCTGCGTGTCGTCGGCATAGTTTGTGTACGTGATCCCTAGCGCATCTAGTTTATCAAATAATGGTTTGGTAAAGAGGTTATATAGCGTGGGGGCAGTACAGGAACCTTGTGGTACCCCACAGTGGATGATGGAGGGTGCAGCATGTGCTATGTTGGAGAACACTTTCATCGCTCTTCCCTCTAAGAATGATGTTACCCAGGATGCAGCGTCCTTTGAGAAGTGTGCTGCATGTGTCAGGTGGCTGGTAAGCGTAGTGTGGTCTACCAGATCAAACGCCGCTGATAGGTCAAGGAGGAGGAGGAGGAGGGCGGGCTTGCCTTTGTCTAGGATGTTGGTAATTTCATTTTTTAAGTCTAGAAGGGCGGTTTCAGTACCGTGTCCCTTGCGGAACCCGGATTGTCTTTTACCTAGGATTGCGTTCAGTTCAAGGTATAGTTGAATTTGTTTGTGGGCGGCCTTGTCAAGTAGTTTCAGGAGGAAGGGGACTGTGGTTATGGGTCGGTAGTTGTTAGGGTTAGCGGGGTCTAGGGTCGGTTTTTTTAAGAGAGGGCGGACCCAGGCCTCTTTAAGGCTGTCTGGGACTATGCCCGTTTTGAAGGATGCATTGATGAAGGCTGTGAGAAGGGGGGCGAGTGGTTCTGCGCAATCTTTGATGATTTTAGGGGGGCATACATCACCCTTACATTGTGATGGTTTGATGTGTCTGAGAATGTCAGTGACCTCGGTTTCTGAAATTTCGGTAAATGTAAATTTGGGCACATTTCTCACTTTTACATGAGGTTTTATCTGTGCATGTTCACTTTGTTTGGGTAAGGTTTTGAAGTGGTGGGATATTTTGTTTTGGAGGAGGTTTATTTTTGTAAGCATGGCTGATTGAATGCCTGTACACCATGCCTCGTCTTTGACGATCTCATCAGGACATGTAGGTGGTACGGTTAGCTCTTTGAATATATTGAAAAGTTCTTTGGAGTGGGAGTTGGCATTGGAAATGCGGTTGTTGTAAGTTTCTGATTTAGCACGGAAGATTGCGTCTTTGTATTTTTTTGCTATGGATTTGAAGTTAGCTTTTGTGGTATCGCATGGGTTAAGCTGCCAATTTTTTAGGGCTAGGCGTTTGTCTTTGCGCATGGTCTGGAGTTCCTGAGTGAACCAGGAATTGGAATGGAAGGATTTTTTTTCTTTTTTGATTTCTAGTGGGGCAGCAGTGTTGACAGCCATTGTGATGGTGTCTTTGAATATTTCTGCGAGGATGTTGGGGTCATCGGAGAATGGGGGCGCTAGGCAAGGTAGATTGAGGAGTGCACTGATATTGTCTGCAGTGAGTTTTTTAGCGCTTCTCGCTGCGGTCGCCGGCGCTTTAGTAGTCACTTTAGTGCTTATTAAGATAGGGATGTCAAATAGGAGAAGGTTGTGATCTGTCCATGGGAGGCTAGTATTGGAGGTGATGGCTGTGTTACAGTTGTGGTCTACGATCCAATCTAGGATGCGTCCTTTAATATGAGTAGGTGAGGTGCTCTTTTGAGAGAAGCCTAGGTCTTGGAGGTCCTTGGCTAGAGAGATAGCAGTTTTGTCCTTAGAGTCGTTGAATCCTAAGTTAAGGTCACCTATGAGTAATGATTTAGTGGATTTTTTAAAGTTGTTTCTTAGGAGGTGATTGACTTGACCTATGAAATTAGCGGTTGGGCCAAGTGGACGGTATATGGTGTGAATATTGATTGTGCTATTTGGAGAGAGTGCTAGTTTGACTGATAGGATGTCTATATTATCTTCCTCTTGGTGGGGTATGGCTCTGATGGGGAGGGTTTCTTTGTGGATAATGGCTACCCCCCCTCCTGTTCTGGCTATCCTGTCTTGTCTAAGGATGGCATACCCTTGTGGTAGGGCTAGTGAAATGGCTGGGCCTGAGGCTTCGTTAAGCCATGTCTCAGTGATAGCGAGTAAGTCTAGGTTATGGGTAGTTATTAGGTCATTTACTTCTAATGCGTGGGCATTTAGTGATCGTACGTTGATTAAGGCGCATTTGTAAGGCGTTGGGCAAGGGCAAGAGATTTTTGAAGGTATGGTGTGGGTGTCTGCTTTAGGTACAGTGGTATATTGAGAGAAGGAGTTACTGCTCGGTGTGGTGGGTGTGTGTTTAAATTTGTGGCATATGGATGTGTTGTCATGGATGTGAAGTGTGTGCACTTTATGGGTGCGTGAGCTAAGTCTGCTGTTTCTAAGTGGTATGTGTGTAGGAGTGGCATAGTGGTGGATAGGGATGGTGCGGGCTCGGAGTCTGTCTAATCTGAGGTTGAGGTTAGGTATCATTAGTGCTGTGTTATTTGGAGTGTGTGATGGCTTGGGCAAGGGGTCCGTTGGGTGTAATCGATGGTGCGGGCTGATTTGGTCGTGGTGGGGGTGCTTTACGGTCGAAGGGTGTGGTGAGGTCATAAATGTGAATAGCGTGCTAATTAAGCAGGTGAAGACGGGATGAGAGTACATAGCAAAATAGCAGTCTGCCTAGATTCCAATATCACAAAAAAGGGGCAAAATGCAGTGTTTAGGCAACAAATAGCAGTGTCAACCTGCCTAGATTCAATATCACAAAAAAGGGGCAAAATTCAGTGTTTAGGCAACAAAAATAGCAGTGTCAACCTACTTAGATTCCAATATCACAGAGTGGTGCAAAATGCAGTGATTAGGCAACAGATAGCAGTGCCAACCTGCCTAGATTCCATTATCACAAAAAAGGGGCAAAATGCAGCGTTTAGGCAACATATAGCAGTGTCAACCTGCCTAGATTCAATATCACAAGAAAGGGGCAAAATGCAGTGTTTAGGTAACAAATAGCAGTAGCAATCTACCTAGATTCAATATCACAAAAAAGGGGCAAAATGCAGTGATTAGGTAACAAATAGCAGTAGCAATCTACCTAGATTCAATATCACAAAAAAGGGGCAAAATGCAGTGTTTAGGCAACAAAATAGCAGTGTCAACCTGCTTAGATTCCAATATCACAGAGTGGTGCAAAATGCAGTGATTAGGCAACAGATAGCAGTGTCAACCTGCCTAGATTCCATTATCACAAAAAAGGGGCAAAATGCAGCGTTTAGGCAGTGTCAACCTGCCTAGATTCAATATCACAAAAAAGGGCAAAATGCAGTGTTTAGGTAACAAATGGCAGTAGCAATCTACCTAGATTCAATATCACAAAAAAGGGGCAAAATGCAGTGTTTAGGCAACAAAATAGCAGTGTCAACCTGCTTAGATTCTAATATCACAGAGTGGTGTAGAATGCAGTGATTAGGCAACAGATAGCAGTGTCAACCTGCCTAGATTCAATATCACAAAAAGGGGTAGAATGCCGTGTTTAGGCACAATAAGGGGCATTCAGATAGCATATAGCGGTGCAGGCAGTGTAACTGCATTGAATCACCGTATGGCTAGGGAGAGGTGCGTAGCCGTGGGTGAGCAAAACAAGTTATTAACACAATTGTCACGTGCTGTTCTTGGATGTAGGTGTGTAGGGCAACAGCCAGGTGGTAGGGTTTTGCGCATAGGGGGGAGTTAGCCAGCTTGTGGATCAGTGAGGCCGCGTGATTTGCTGCTGGTGGGCTTACCCGTTGACCTCAGGGGCTCCAAGGCGATGGTTAGTGGTCCTGGGGCAGCGAGTCCTCCAAGCTGGTGCTCTCCTGTGAGGGTCAGGGGGACTGGCAGAGGCAGAAACGGCAGGAAACAGGCTCGAAACAGGCAACAGCCTTGCCTTCGTGTGCCTTGGAGGGAGTGGGCCGGCTTCGCCTGCCGGCAGCCAATGGGGGTGAAGATAGGCCAGTAAGCCAATCAGATGGCTACTGGAAGCTGGATTAGGCCGAGGGGGCAGCAAGCATCGGGCGGGCGGCCATCTTTGAGTGATTAGGTACCTCGTGTACCTTAATGGCGGCAATGGGCTTGCTTGAGCCTTTTAGAGCAGGAGAGTAATGCAGTAGGAACTCTGCATTTAGAAATCAGCGTGTGCTCGCCTGCAGTAATATACAGGCTAATGTGGCAATTTTCCATCAAGTGCGCAGGAGACATCAGCGCTTACCGAATCTTCATGAGAACAGCTGGGCATGTGTGCGTTCCTCCGTGGGTCCGCTGCGCCTGCAGGGACATGGCCTGGAGCTCCTGCTCCTCGGAAGGTGGTGGGGGAGTGCTCTATTGGCTGCTCTATTCATATACATTTGTGGACTGGTTCAGGACGGCCTTAAGTCGGATGGGTACTGCAGCTAATCTAAAAATTCACCCCATTGTGAATATAAGCACTCTGCTCCAGACCTTACAGCTCTTTGCCTACATAAGTCCCTCTCAGAAGCTGACCATCTAATAAATCCCCCTGCCAATCTTTAAACACTGGAGCAGTATTACTCTTCCATTGCATTCCTATTAGACATTTCATTAGTATAAACCCCAATGTCTTCCCATCTTTTCGTGTAGTAATTTTCCCCAGCAAGTATACCTCTGAGTCATCCACTATTTCCCACCCCGTCATTTCCGCCAACTGACTATCAATTGCCATGTGGACGGATAAGACGGCACTCCCACATCATGTGCATAAAGTTTACAGTCTGTGACGAACATCTGGGGCATGCAGCTGAGCTCCCTGGGGTGAACCGATGTATCTGTTCCGGCGTCCGGTATACTCTGTACATATTTATACTGTATGAGTTTGAACCTAGCGTTAGTCGATACATCCTTCACATGTTGACGCTCCTTTTTCCATTTGACCTCATCCACGTCTACGCCCTACGCCCTAGGTCATTGCTCCATCGCTCTCTTAACTAGGATCTAGGGCTTGGTCGGCCAGCAACATCTTAGATATGTTTGAAATTCTCCTTCAACCTGCTGACAGAGCTTTAATCGTTGTTCCCACTGTGTGCTCAGGTGGCCTCTTGGGGAAGTCGGCTCATGTTTCTGGGAGTACCACCATTGTACCACAAAAACAAAGATCCCCCGAAGGTTCCACTTCAGGCAGATTTCCCAAACTGGAAGCAGTGTCCCCTTTATATAAATCGACCAGTGCTCTGCACTAATTCCCAGCCAATTCCCCCTTCCTGGTGCTGCTCAACAGCCCTTTTAATATACAATTGCCCCACAACGGAATATCATGTGCCACCACGTATTTACTCTTAAGCGGGTACAGTTTGGCCCATTATAATGCATCACCTTCAACAGAGCCGGCAACCCCATAGCTCTCGTCACTCCTGCCCACAGATGTTGTTCTCCCGTGATAACTTTCATCATCCTATTCGGGAGATCTAATGTAGTGTCTCCCCACCATGCTACCACATGTTGTAATGCGCTCTATAGCAGTACAGCCAGAAGCCTGGGGGACACAGCCCACCTCTCGCTATCAATTGCTTCTACTTGGTTAGGCGATTCTCTGGCTCTTATTACCCCAAAATAATGTAAATAGTATTGCGTCCAGCATCTTAATAAAATGCTGATATGACAATTGTCTGCATAACATTGTCTGCATAACCTGCAACCAATGCAACTCGGTAATAGAACCATCTTTGCCACGGCAATTTTCCCTATGAGTGATAGTGGGGTGGTTAGTCGATGTGGTTACTACCTGGTCCCAAATCCTAACGAGGTTAGGCACAATCTGAAAGAGTGTGGATGCACGCAGTGCAAGCTGATGGGATGGTGGGGCTGGGTGAGTGGGCACATATTATGCCATTCCCATCCCAGAGAGGCCCCCTTCTAGACTGCTGTTATTCTAGGGTGCTTCATTTGTCATTGTGTGTATTAAAGGGTAAACTTGTTCTTCCCCTTTTTCGAGCCTATAAACACTATGCGTGAACAGGTGCGTTATAAATGCCACATCATATATCCTATCATAATTGTAAAGCGCTCTGTTGCTTCACAAAGCTAGGTCTGCGCTCAGTAAATACCCTAATAATTTCTTCTAGATTTTCCCTGTATACCACTTCAAAGTCTGCATTCAACATTATTCCCAGATATTTGAAATATTCTGTGCTCACTTTGATAAACCAGATGGTGGGGCTGGGTGAGTGGGCACATATTATGCCATTCCCATCCCAGAGAGGCCCCCTTCTAGACTGCTGTTATTCTAGGGTGCTTCATTTGTCATTGTGTGTATTAAAGGGTAAACTTGTTCTTCCCCTTTTTCGAGCCTATAAACACTATGCGTGAACAGGTGCGTTATAAATGCCACATCATATATCCTATCATAATTGTAAAGCGCTCTGTTGCTTCACAAAGCTAGGTCTGCGCTCAGTAAATACCCTAATAATTTCTTCTAGATTTTCCCTGTATACCACTTCAAAGTCTGCATTCAACATTATTCCCAGATATTTGAAATATTCTGTGCTCACTTTGATAAACCAGAAGTGTCTCACTCACTAGTCCACGGGGGATCTGTCATCCAGGTGGCCAGGACACGGCCATCGCTTTTGGATCCATTTCCTGGGGGTGGACCTGTGTGGCAGGATCTCCTGGGTGAGGGGTCTTCTGGGAGTGGACACTGGATGGTGAGATGCAGTACCCCCTTCCCTGTAACACCCTTACCCTATCCTACCAGGTAGGATATTTAGGAACTCTACCTCCCCCTCCCACAACACAAACACCTTCCCACAGATAGTCAGTTTTCTCTCATAGCGGGCTAACACTGAGCCATATATCTGACGTGTCCCAATACAATGGTCAGGTGAGGTCAGGCAATTACTGACCATCGCACACACGTGACTTCCATTAAGCTCACCCACACGGATAAAAGGCGGAGCACGAGAGCACACTGAGCAAAGCACACGAGGTGACAGCAGTTTCGAGATGGCAGTTTAACAAAAGAGGAGAGACTGCAAAACAGAAGAGGATCGCAATTTCTCTTTACCTTTTTGACAAGGAAGCGTTACTTTCAGGAACCCTCGATTAGAACGTGTAAGACCAGGAAAACAAACTTAAGAATCCTGCATTGAGTGTCATACTCAGAGGGAGGTGGGGGCGGGGTGGTGAAAGGCCCTCCCCCATCAATAATCAAGGCAGGGAGTATCGCCAGCCACCGTGGTACCATCCTTTGCTCCAAGAGCAAAGCAGTATCAGTGAAATCAACATAGCCGGTGAGTTGGGGAGACTGATACAAGACCGGTCTATGTTGAAGCCAAGTTTGCAAGCAGCAACATTGTATGGCGGGCGCTGGAACGAACATTGTAAAAACTTGTCTGATAAGACACAAGTGATGTTGAAACTGCAGATGAGTGATTGAATTTTCAAAGCAAGATAACATACCTTAGAGTGGTCCGGCACTAGGTGGGTGCTCAATCAAAGGTCTCTGTAAGGTATTCAGCTGAGGAGTGATAAAAGTGAAAGTGAGAAAGAAGTTCTATCGAGAGGAGAGCGAGTAATTGTTAATCAAAGTGGTCCTGCGATGGGTTGAGCTAAATCCTGCGCCCATTCAAAGGTCTTCGATTTGTGGAGTAAAGAAGTTTTTGCACAGTTGGTCCAAACCCGGCAGAGGGAGATCAATTCAACATTTTGTGTTAAAGTGGGTCTGAGCCTGGCAGAGGGGCACCCGGGGGTGAACAGGAAATCACCAGAGAATTTGTACATGTGAAATCCTAAGCATAAAGGAACTTTGATGTTTGTCGTGTTGCATCAGGCCCTCTGACATAATGGCGAAGAGACTTTGGCACAGAAAGCCATAATGTTGAAGTTTTGAGCTGCATCCTCCTGCAAGAGAAGCCAGAGATGTGCTAAGCCAGAGATGTGCTAAGCCAGAGATGTGCTAAACTCTAGTGTGCTGCCTTGTCCCGTGTGGAAAACTTTGGGAAGGGCGTTTGGAAGGGGATCTAACGGCTCAGATATCCTGACATCATTTCTTGAACACTTTTCCTTTGCATAACATTGTTTCCCACACTATTTGTACTTGGAGGTAAGGATTGGAATTGGGTACTCTCTTATTTTGACAGACTCGACTAGGGCTGTTATTATTATTTAATGTTCGTAGCTTGCTCCCATCTTTAGGTTTAGGATTAGATAGGCTTTTTTCAAACCCACCCAATTGAAGTTCAATAAAAACCCTTGAACTGTGATCACTTGTGTCTGTCTTGCATTTTGATACCATGCCTTCCTTCTAACACCTTCAGGGGCAGTTTGTCTATCCCACCATCCTGGAAGCGGCTATAGCACTGACTTAGGCCAGTTAATACATAGACCAGTGTGACGATTCACTGGATCTCCTCGCTTCTCCACAAGGTGGAGCCCTTCCCTGTGAGGCTAGGGAGGTGAAGCTGCTACCTGATAGTCCGGCTAGGGGTGGTTAAAAAGCAGGGAGGACCTCACAAGGAGAGACTCCCCCTATGGGGACAAGGACTCCCGTTCTATGATGGAACTCACTAATTCTCCTTCACTAAAAACTATGAAACCCTTAAGATCTGTCAAGGTTCAGGCTGACCGTACTACAGTTACTCCTTCAGTTCTTCCTGTAAGATTAGACCCCATTCAAACATGATTTGTACTATGAAGGTACTACAGAACAACAGTCATACAGAACACTCATGTGAAAGATACTGGGGCGAGGTGCCCCAAGGAGACGAGTACACAACTAAATCCAGTGATTGAATATGGAACTCAGCTGGGTAGGCCCCAGCCCAACAAAACAAAAAGCAAAGAAATACTTAGTAAAGAGAGCAACAGGCGTGAAGTCTGGTCATCCCGGTAAAGAAGACTGGACGTTGCAGGAGCCACCCAGACACTGGGAGGATGACGGTCGCAGATCAGAAAGAGTCCTTCTATGGCCGAGCGAGGGTATTACCCGAATTGTTCGTTTGCAATTGTTCGAATGCACAATTGACCGAATTTAAAGGGTCACAATTGACCTTTTCACAATTGACTTTATATATATTTCTGATGTTTGTTAATCTGCTTAGAATCACATGCTGTGCATAGGTCCGACATCCAGTGGTCACTGCGGAGTATTGCATTTTGTTTTTCGTAGTCGAAGCTGTTTCTCCGCCGAGCAAGTTTTCGACGGAGGGGAAGAGGCGGAGGAGATCCTTCGGCGCTGCCGAACACGTGGCCGGGCCTTGCCGGCCAACATACAGTAGGGAGAGTGGGGGTTCGAAATTTTATCTTCTCTTTGAGAATGTCTTTCTTTCTCCCCTATCTTTCCCTTGGGGTTGTTATCACCAGTTATTATTGCCTAAGCTATGGAGAGGACACCTTTTAAGTTTTGCCCACGCTGTAGGGGCAAATACACTTGGAAGGATAAACACAAGCTCTGTAATCGTTGCTTGCCCCTCATCATAAAGAGGACAGCTGCGCGGCCTGTAAGCTCTTGAAACCAAGAACTCTTAAAGAACTAAAAGTTAAGAGGTGGGCGGACTACGCTATGTCGAAGTCAGTTTCCTCACCCGCCGCCGCTGTTACAGAAAGTGACGAGGAGGGTGATAACTCGAAGTCCGTCACGGAAGTCATTAACCCCCAGAAGGAGCGCTTGCGCTCCTCGACGTCCGTCCCCGACGGGCTCGGCTCACGCCCTGCTTATGGGGATGAACACCCGGCGACAAGGACGCACATAGGCCCCATAAGACTAAACACACAACCCACGGCTCTTCTTCGTCGAGGACGAAGGATCCATCAGCGCCGAAGGGGACGCAGGGCACTCCGGCGTCTACTTCAGACCGTAAAGGTCTCAAGCCCCACCCGCAAACGCAGCCGCGACCAGCGATTGGGCTTTCATCAAACACGGGCGCTACCTCAAAATCATCCGACGTAACGCTCCATAGAGCGGCCGTCGAGGAACAACGCGCAACGCAGGCAACGTCGACACCAGAGCCCTCGACTGACAAACTCGTTGTCGAGAGCCTGGCGAGAATTGTTTCCGAAGACAAACGTACGCGGACGACGAAACAAACGTTGAATACCGCGCCGAAAAAGCACAAAAGTAGCCAGGAACAGCCCCCTTCATCTAAGGGCACTTCTGAACTACCAGAGGGCTTTTCAGAGGGAGACGGAAACCTCTCCTCGACGTTGTGGGAGCGTTCTAAGCGTTTTGAAGCTGAAAACACTGATTTCCCCCCTCTAGACTATTCAGGGGTACCCCATGAGACCCTTGAAAGACTCCATTCTTGTATGGAGAAAATGGAAAGGTTTTTGGGAAGCCAAGACACACCCACACACAAAAGACAAAGAGAATGGCCCCAGGATGACCCTAGGGTCAAGATTCCTAGGCTGTTTCCCCCTTCCACAGACGTATAAGACCTCACTGAAGAGGAGCAATACCTCCAGGAAGATGAGGAGTGTTTGGGTGGAGAGGAAGAACATGAGGAAGAGGGGTTCGAAGAAGATCCTTACACTACTGCAGGAGCTTTTGAAGAAGATACAGCTACCTCGCAGCCCTGGCAATCCCCATCAGTGCAGCCTTGGCAATCCCCATCAGTGCACTCAGACCCTGATGTCTTTCACCCTTCTCCTCTCAAGGATTCACATATTGGGAACACCTCTCCCATAGATGACCAACCTTCACTCAATGCACTATTGCGCAAGGCAGCAGCGCATTTTGAGATAGACACAGGGGAAACTCTTCCTGACATAGACTTTGTAGAGAAAGTTATTAAAGAAAAAGCCCCTGTTAGCCAGTCTATTCCGCTCCTGGCTTCTATAAAGAGAAGAATATCTCCTTCCCTTTCCAATCCTGCCTTAGTAAGAGGGGTCAACCCTCAAATAGAAAAGCTCTTCAGCCCTTCATCCTCTGACCCTTTGTACATCAGAGGACATTCTATTCCGGACTCCCTCGTAGTTACTAATACAAGAAAAAGAGCGGGGGTACCACTATCCACTAGTGAGGCACCACCTGACAAAGAGGGCAAGAAGCTCTATGCACTTGGAAAGAGAATCACAACCTCCGCCGCCTTCTCAACTAGGATTGCAAATAACAATTCCCTACTAGCTAGCTACGCGGATGCACAGTGGAGCAAGCTGCGCAGCGAAGCAGAGGACGCACCAGAACCCCTGCGTTCACGCCTGTTAGCTATAATATCAGAGGGAACTCTTGTAAACCAGGGCATCGTAAAGAACTCCTTAGATGCCGCAGAGACGGCTGGCCGTTCCCTGGTTCAGGGAATACTTCTCAAACGCCATGTCTGGCTACGCAATTCTGGATTTAAGCCGGAAACCCAAGCGTCCCTGATAAATAAGCCCATAGAACAAACACATCTGTTTTGGAAATCAGTTGATGAGGCCCTAGAACATGTGAAGAAAGAGTTTGATACCATCAAGACATTTGACCAAATTTCTAGGCCCCCTAACAGAGGCGGCTATGGCAATAGACGCTCCTTTCGTGGCCTACGCCAGCAGCAAAACCAACAGCAATTTTACTCTGCTACCAACTGGCCCTCTAACCAGGGTAACAACACCCAGTTCAGTCAAAGAGGCCAACGGCGTGGCAAAGGAAGATGTTGCGGCTCCAGCCCCAAAGGTTCCACGCCCAATACCAACAAATGACCCGAAGATTCGGGTCCCATCCCATGCATCACCGGTCGGAGGCCGGCTAACATCGTTCCTATCAGCATGGGAGGGAATATCGTCAGACCGCTGGGTATTATCCACCATAGCCCACGGATACTGCATCAAATTCAACGGTTCCCCGAAGTACAGACCCCCACGGAACCGACGCATAACACCGGAACACCTCACCATTCTTCTTCAAGAAGTAGAAGAGCTACTGAAAAAAGAAGCTATAGAGGCTGTTCCCCTATCTCAGGTAACAGAAGGTATTTATTCAGTGTACTTCCTTGTACCCAAAAAGGACTTAACCATGCGCCCTGTATTAGATCTGCGCCCAGCGAACAACTTTGTCAAACCCCAAAAGTTTTGTATGGTGACCTTGCAGGAAGTAATCCCACTGTTATCACAAGGGGATTATATGACAACGCTAGACATGAAAGATGCATACTTTCATATTTTAATGTTGCCAGCACACAGAAAATACCTAAGGTTCAAGATAGA
The DNA here is from genome assembly GCF_040938575.1 of Ambystoma mexicanum. Lineage (NCBI taxonomy): Eukaryota > Metazoa > Chordata > Amphibia > Caudata > Ambystomatidae > Ambystoma > Ambystoma mexicanum. The sequence goes on from NC_090939.1 coordinate 10,016,230, forward strand.
GAACAAACACTACCAGTTCAGAGTACTACCCTTCGGGATAGCTTCTGCACCAAGGGTATTCACAAAAGTACTGGCAGTAGCAGCGGCCCACCTGCGCAGGTTATCCATCCCAGTATTCCCTTACCTCGACGACTGGCTCATAACAGGGGATTCTTACGAAACATGCTTCTCCAATACCCAAAAGACCGGAGACCTTTTGTACCAACTGGGCTTCTCCATCAACGAAATGAAATCCAGCATAGACCCCAACCAAGTCAAACAATTTTTAGGGGCTCTAATTCGAACAAAGGACGGCCTCTTCTTCCCCTCCAACGAGAGGGTCCAAAACATGCTGTTTCAGATCCCCCATTATGTGGCAGGTCGAGAGGTGATGGTACGCAAAGCAATGCGCTTGCTAGGGATGATGGCATCATGTATTTATTTGGTACCTCACGCGCGCCTGCGCATGCGCCCAATGCAAGAGTGGCTCAACAGCCAGTGGTGTCAGGCCAGCGGACAATGGGACGATCTAGTGGTGGTCTCGCAGGCCTTAGTTCTCTCGCTACGGTGGTGGACAAAAAAGAACCTGTTATTAGGGAAAACTTTTGCCACACCCGCAGTGGAAGCCACTCTAACCACAGACTCCTCCCTCACAGGATGGGGGGCTCACCTATCCCATCAGACTGCTCACGGAGCGTGGACTCCGAGCTTAGCATCCAAGCATATAAACCTGCTGGAACTTCTAGCGGTGTTCAAAGCACTGAAAGCCTTTCAGGAACACCTACAAGGAAAGACAGTGATGGTCCTCACAGACAGCACCACAGCCATGTACTACCTCAACAAGCAAGGGGGCACTCACTCTCCAGGACTGTCCAAGCTGTCCCAGAATATATGGAAGTGGGCTCTCAAACACAACATGTTCCTACTATCACAAAATGTACCAGGGGAACTCAATCTGCTAGCAGACAAACTCAGCAGAGACTTCCCCCTGCCCGAAGAGTACGAATGGCAATTGCACGAAGACATCGTCTTAGACGTCTTCACGCAATGGGGATTCCCGGAAATAGACCTGTTCGCAACTATGTAAAACTCACAATGCCAAAGTTACGCCTCCAGGTACCCCCAGAACCAGTCCAAGGGGAACGGTCTGTCGATTCAATGGTCAGGGAAATTTGTTTACGCCTTTCCCCCGACTCCCCTTCTCAACAAAGTGGTGCACAAGATGCACCAGGAGCAGGTTACCATGTTACTAGTGGCCCCAATGTGGGCCCGGCAGCCATGGTTCGCTCACTTGATGGAGATGTCGTTATCTCCCCCAGTGAAACTTCCCTGCCCGTACAACATGCTGTCACAGGACACGGACAGGACACTGCATCCATGCCCTCAGACCATGAACTTAGCAGCCTGGCTCCTGAGATCGTAGAATTTGGACATTTACAACTCCCGCAGAGATGTATGGACATCCTCAGGGAAGCCAGAAAACCTAATACTCGCCACTGCTATTCTAGCAAGTTGAAAAGATTTGTCATCTTGTGTAGAATTAAGAGCATCAACCCAGTTGACTGCTCTCCCACTAACATTGTTCTGTACTTGACCCATTTACTGGATTCAGGTCTAGTCTTCAATTCCATTAAAGTCCACCTAGCGGCACTTTCTGCATACACCACTTCCCAACTTAAAGTGTCGTGGTGGAAGATACCAGTTATCAAGGCCTTCATGGAGGGGGTAAAGAGAATACACCCTCCGATAGCTAACCCAGCTCCCGGATGGGACTTAAATGTGGTACTTTCTAGACTCATGGGCCCGCCTTTCGAACCCATGCACAAGGCAACTCTTAAAGACCTCACTCTTAAGACTGCTTTCCTAATAGCTATCACCACCTCCATTAGGAGAGTAAGTGAACTACAGGCTCTTTCTGTACTAGACCCCTTCGTAACAGTTCACAAGGATAAGGTGGTTCTACGCACACACCCAAGGTTTGCACCAAAATTCATATCGAAATTTCATGTAAACCAGTCAATAGAACTACCAACGTTCTTTCAAAACCCTTCCAGCTTGGGAGAAAAAAGTCTGCATACACTGGATGTACGCAGAGCTGTCATGTTCTACATGGAAAGAACCAGACCACTAAGAAAGACTAATCAGTTCTTTGTCTCGGTGGCAGCAGGAAGAGAAGGAGATGCAGTTTCAAAGTCCACTATATCTAGATGGATTGTTCAATGCATCACTCTCTGTTACACTCTTGCTAAGAGAGAACTACCCTTCAAGCCAAGAGCACATTCCACTCGAGGCACTGGGGCTTCCATAGCATTCATTGCAAATGTTCCCCTTGAGTCCATCTGCAAAGCGGCTACCTGGAGTTCTGTGCACACCTTTACAAAACACTACTGTCTAGATGCACACTCTAAATCTGACTCCCAGGTGGGACAGGCAGTATTAAGACATCTTTTCTCTACTGTTCCTTCTCATAACCCACCGCCAACTCTGGGTACTGCTCGCTAGTCTATGCACAGCATGTGATTCTAAGCAGATTAACAAACATCAGAAGACAATACATTACTTACCGTAAAAGCATTTCTGATGGTTGTATCTGCTTAGATTCACATGCGCCCACCCTTCCTCCCCGCTCGGATGGAAGGAACATAGACATCCTTTTCTATATTTCTCTCTTTTCTGTACTCACTCACGTCTAGAAGGCTCCCTCAGGGCAGAAAAATACAAACAGAGGGACCTCGACGCGTGAGGGATTGTGGGTACAACGCACGTCACTATAGGGATAGTGTTACAGACACGCCTTGTCGACGTCCCCTTTTCGACTACGAAAAACAAAATGCAATACTCCGCAGTGACCACTGGATGTCGGACCTATGCACAGCATGTGAATCTAAGCAGATACAACCATCAGAAATGCTTTTACGGTAAGTAATGCATTGTCATATATATATATAATATATATATTTTTTTTTTTTGAGGCTTGTGGAATCTGCTTAGATCACATGCTGTGCATAGGCCGACATCTAGTGGAAGCTGCGGAGTATTACAGTTTGTTTTTCGAAACTCGAAAATGGGCGTCGACACAGGGCGTGCCAGTAATACTATCCCTAGTGTGACGTCCACTGTACCCAAGATCCCTCACGCGTCTAGGATCCTCAGATTGTTTTTTTCCGCCATACTGGTCGGAAGCATTTTGCGGAGTCCCCTGGCCTTAGCCATACCTTTGCTAAAAATTTAAAATAATAATCTATTGACATCCTTCCCCACCCCAACGTCGAACTTCGACACTCGACGCCGGCTGGAGAAGAAATCGACCGTCGGCTGCTGCACGACGGATTTGGGCCTCGGAAGGCCGCTGGCCTCGCCCCAGGCCTTGGAAGGCCTCTGGCCTCGGCCCTGCAAGTAGGGAGAGTGGGGGGTGGTACATACTCTACACTCTTGGTATATAGGTACACCTTATACATTTCCTACACTTAACAGCCCGCTGCCTCAAGGTGCGTATGGAGGGTACCCCTTTTCAATTCTGCCCCAAGTGCAATCGCAAATACCCTTGGGTCGACAGGCACGCCATATGCAATCTCTGCTTGCCGAGGGACCACCCCAAAGCGAACTGCAGAGCGTGTAGTAGGTTTAAACCTAAGACACTTAAGGACCGTTCGACGAAGCGTTGGGCCCAACACGCCAGGCAGGCAGCCATGGCAGCGGAGGGCGCCTGCAGCGACGCCGTACTTTCGGACGGCGAGGGCATTACGGCGTCGAAAGACAGCCGAGCGCAGGTCCCCGACCTCGGAAGGTCATCCGGCAGGGCGGCTATGGGGAAGACCCCCGGCGACACAAGCGCTTCACATACTACACACACTAAACACACTAAGTCCAACCGAGACTCGACGTCGAGTTCTCGGAAAGAGGCACAAACAAAACGGCCTGATTCGGTGTCCTCTGGGCGCTCTCGATCAAGATGGCCGCATGATTCCAGGCAATCATCCACTCTTGCCAAGAGTGCCTCGCTCCCTAGGCTAACAGAAGTTTGATCGTCGGAAGACGACTTCCACCCCCAGGCTGCGCTCCAGGAGTCGGAGCCCGCAGTTAAAACCAGCGAGGCCCCACCCTCGAAGGACAGTGACACCACCCCCGATCCTCGACGTCAGGCGTCGAAAACCTCCGGAGCCACTGAAGGAAGGGAAAACATTTTTCCACTCACGGGGAGGGGGGGAAAACAGCAGAAGAAACAACCTTTGCACTCTTCCACACCTGTGAAACACACCACCCCCCCTAAACAGACAGACAAAACCAGGTCTGCTGATATGTCTAAAACCAGCAAAGCTACTCAAGATAAATCCCATAGACTTGCTGAGAGAGTCATCCCCAGTTCCAAAAAATGCTCCAGTGAAGACATAGATAGGGTCATGTCAAGAATGTCTTCTTTGGCAGATTTTTATGATAAAAATCCAGAACATTTCCTCTCATATGATCCACAGGGGGTGACACCCTCAGGCTCTACTGATCCAATCCCCCCCCCCCCGAGTAAGAAGCCCCGGTTTGAAACTCAGATGAGGTCAGAACCCTTTGAGGTAGAACCATACGCAAGACCATACTCACTGTATCAAGGAGAGGCTTCCTTTTGTGAGGACCAAGAATTTGGTATGATAGAAGAGCAAACCGGGACAGGCTACTATGGGGATGATGAGGACCAGGAAGAGGAGGACCCGGAAACCTACAGAGTAGATTCCCCGGTAGAGAACGAAGCCCCGGTTACCGACTCCCCGGTCGATAACCAACCCCTCCTAAACGAGGTTCTCGCACGCGCAGCAGAACACTTCCACATTGACACCCACGGTGTCCAGGAGGAAAGGGACTTCGCAGAAGAGTTAGTGGGAGAAAGGAGGCCTGTTGCCCAGACCATCCCTATCCTTAAGTCCATTCAGCAGAGAATAGATCCGTCCCTGGTGAACCTGAACCTCACCAGAGCAGTCAATCCCAGGGTTAAAAAAACTTTTCAGGGCAGCCCAGTCTGACCCTCTCTATATAAGAGGACATCTGAAGCCAGACTGCCCTTTTTACACTGTTCTTCATAGTGCTGAAATTTCCAGGTTGAGTTGCCTCTGCTTACTCTCTTAAAAAACGTTAAAATTAAAGTAGTATTAATGTAGCAGGCACTATGATGTTACAAGGAAAAAAAGGACCCAGTAAGTGATAAAACTGGGTGTGCTTTAGACTGGGAAGCCGAGATGATGGTCGAGGTCTGCTGAACTCAGATTGAATAGGAAAGAAAAGATGAAAGGAAAAAAAAGCATTCTGAGAAACACTGAAACATGCATGTAAGAGCAGCCATCTGCGGACAGCTGCAAACATCAGCTTGTCAACTTTTCCCCAACTTCCCCCTGGGCTTTGCCCAGGTCATGTCAAATAGTCCAAAGACTGATGGGCAAGCCAAAGGGGCGTGTCCAGGGACTGTGGAGCAGTGAAGGATGGAAACGGACCCAGCCGAACAGCCAAGGCAGAGCTGGCAGGTGAGTTATTGGGCTGCTTCCTGCAGGGAGCAGCATTTGATTTCTTCACCCGCCTTCACAAACAAGGCTATGTGACTAAAGGTCCAGCCTGCAGTCTGCAGCAGATGAAATGACCCAGGTCCGGCTTAGGCACACTGGCACACCGTCCCACGGTGCAGTGCACCCACCACCGAAGAACAAGCTTCAGACAGCAGCAACTCAACTTTGCCCATACTTCCTCGTGATCCCTACAGCATTGTCCAGGGCGGGGCGAGTGTTAGGGTACAAGCCTTGCCTCCATGTGATTGAACTTTGATGCATGCCCTTTTCCTCACTCAAGGGTCACAGTGTGGGGTATTTCTCTTCCCCCCCCCTTAGTGGCAATTGCACCATCTTGCTTGAACTATTCCTCATCGTCGCTCTATGTGGCCAACTGCTGAAGTTATTGAAACATGCCTACTGTCTGCTGTGCGGCTCCCTGCACTGTGCCAATTTCCATGGAATGTTCTCCATGAACTGGACACCCTCTTGTTACCTTGGTTTTTCTGGCTTCTATTTGCAATCTCTAATGCAGAGAAGATTTCAATTGGCCCAATGTGACTGAAATCAGTTAGACACATGCATATAACAAATGCCTGTAGTGTGACATCCGGTTGGCATTTCAATTAGACCGCTTAGGCCCAGGACAGGATGATTTTGTCTCTGAATTATGCCTGATATTGCTCTTTAATGTGGTTCAGCAGCTTGAATGAAATTAAGCAATTGTCAAAATACTGAACTTGATTGACAAACCAGCAGCCAAGGCTGTTTTCAGTGCTTTTCTCGCCTCTGCTTGGTGTGCATGGCCTGTTCTATACTGCTTTCTTTTTATTCAGCTACCCATGGCACCGTTTCTTATTCCAAATTATAATTGCTTTGTTTGCAGTATGTGTTTTTATGTATCCCTACTATTACCTTGTTCTCATATCACCAAGTAGACTTTGGACTATGTGCTGCTTAATTCTGTGACACTGACTTAATAGACAAATGTGCCTTTCCTGGCAAGCCAAGACACCTGGGAGACACAATCCTGTACAAACTGTCCCTTAACATGACAACTAGTCCCTTCAAAGCTAATAGTCGTGGGGGCATTCACATGGACAGCTCAAGCGCCAACCAGTCTCTGATACCTTTGTGCGCAGGGAGGCAAAGTGGCATTTGCAGGTCTGTGTGCGTAAGACTACTTTAGGGCAGGGTGTAGGGCGCTCCCCTTAGCGCGGAGCCAGTCTAAACCCCGTTAAGAATAGGAATCATGTTGTGGGTGGTGTGAACAATGTATTTGAGAATAAAGCAGGGCTGGAGCTGATCTTAGTATGACAATACATACCCAATGTGTTTAGATAAGGAAGGAGCGTTTGCAACGGGAATCCTGTTTTGGATATGAATATAGTGCATCTTTTTGCAATGGACCAAGAGGTGTAGTTCTACTGTGGTGATGCAAATGTTACTTAGATCAGTAGCATGGTATGGAACTGATCTCTTGGGACCTTCGTGTGTGCCTGTGTAGGATTCTTTCAACCAAGAAGTGTAGAGTTTTTGTCACCTAGCCTAGAGCAGTGTTAATGTATGTTTAGAGCAATGGACATTTTGTGGCTAGAATTCTGGCAATGAGCAACTTGTACAATGTTTTAGACTAGGAAGTGGAATGTGAAACTGCTCTCTGGAGGCTATAAAGAATGTTGGAACAGTGCATGGAACCGGTTATTGGTCTGAACTTGTTTTAGGATGTCTTTACAACACCAGGCTGGTTGTAGAGCTGGTCTCCTTTTAGACATTTTTAATGTCTTTGCTGCAGGGAATAAGGTGTGGAGATGGTGTCGTTGCCAGGTGTTGTTTATAATTTGAGCATGAGGCAGCCTTGGGTTATCCTTGTTGGGTGGCGAGGGTATACGTAGAATATCAGGCAGCCTGTGTGTGCGTGAAGCAGGGTCTGGGACTGATCTAGTCTGGCAATTAAGGAACATCATTTATTTTGATCAGAGAGCAGCGTTTGACCCTTTACACCTAGTCTGGAGATGGGTTTGTAAAATAATATGTGGAGCTGATCTCTTATGTTAAATCTTTAACCCTTGGTACATACTATGTAGCTGGTTACCTGGCCTGGGGCAGTATTTAATAGATCTTTCCAGCAGGAGGCATTGTGTGTAGCTTGGATGCGCGTATTGCAGTAGATGGAAGATGTGTTTAGAGCAAGAGGTGGGGTGTGAAGCAGGTATCTAGATGCCTAACGCTATGCTAAATCGGGTAGTGGAGCTGGTCTACTGTAAAATATGTCTTTAAAGTACTAGGTACGATGTGCATCTGATGTAATGTACGTCTGCAGGGCGGATGTCTTTAGGGCTGCAGCAAGCAGGGTTTGGCGCTCCTACCGTGCTATTAGGTTGTGCATACGGTGGTGTCAGCAGGGGGTAAGGTGTGGAGCTGTTCTCATGGTTGGGGCTGTGTACACAAAGCCTTTAGAGCCTCGAGGCAAAGGGTTTGGTTTCTAGATGCATGTCCTGGCTCTCGTGAATATGGCAGTCTTGTCCTCTTATTGGATGCAAAGGGTGGGATTACAGGTGCTTTATAAAGGCCAGTTAGAGGCCACTGTTCACAATTGAGCCTTTGCTCCATATGCACCATTGTTGATGTCATTTGTTCTGTTTTCTTATCCACAGAGACTAAAGTTGCTGAAGAAGCCCAAGAGCGGACATATGATAGTTCCACCTACAAAAACCTCCAGCATCATTCATTCACCCCCTATACCTTTGTTGATATTGAACTGGAGCTCTCCAAATTCCGCCTTCCTCAGCCGTCATCCGGCAGACAATCGCCACAACACTAACGACTTCAGTAAGAGGACCTTGAGATGCAGACTGTACCTCCCCAAGAGGATGAAGATGTGGTGCAGTAAAGCCCATCCCCATAGACTCGCCAGAAGCCATACCTTCCCTTGTAAATAAAGATGCTTTTGAAATCACTGCTTTTTCGTGGATTTTTTTACATTCTTTTAATCATTTTTAAAAGCCACTCTGTTACATTTGCACGTTTGTTTTCACCAGTAACTGCTCCATGGAGACATTTGCCTATAAATACAGTAAATGGAAACCCTGAACACTTTTAACCCCGCCCCAAAACGCTGACTATGTAAGCAGTACGAGAGATCAGAAGACCACTGAACCATCCACCTCACATTAGGGCAATAACACCAATGTCAATCTAGTGGCTTGGGGGACGGGGGCATGGAAGAAAAAGTAAGCAAAGCCTTCATCAGCAACACTGCCATCACCAACCAGTCTCTGAGGTTTCTCCACAATAATCCCTCGCTGACTCAAACTGCTGTCTCAGCGAGGACTTTGTCACAGTGATTAAAGTGGTAGATCTCCCTCCTCAACTGGAGCACCTAATTTAGCCGGGTGCGATACTGGTGGTGTCTGCACTTCAGTTGTAGATAATTATTTTGCCAGTTCCTACAGACTGCCTCCTGGTCTGGGAATCTAGCAACACCTGATCCTTTTCCTCCCCTTTTATGAGCTATGCCACTCTCAAGATATTGTGCCTCATATGATTTATTTTATACATCTGTCCCACCGCCAGTAATAAGTCCCCTCTTGTCCTAGGAATACCAAAAGAGAATGTAGCAACTGCCATACCCCACCAGGGTTGTTATGGGTAGGTTTTCCCAGCGTGACAGAGGGAACCGAGGGACGCTAAGAAAGCATCTCATCGTCTGCTGGAAGCCAACAACGCTGTGGTGGCATGATCTGTGGTGGTTGGACCGTGCGGTCGAAGCCCTACATCAAGACCACCAACACTAGTCTACTGCGGAACCGTATAGGTGATTGGGAAGTACGAGGAACTGTGGTGGTTGCTTGACCTGTAACAGGTGGACTGGCTGGTCTGAAACTTGCGCCCAGGCTGCCAGCAGTAACGGGCCGCGAAGTCCAGCATGCTGGAGAATAGGAGAATAAGAAAGAGAAACAACCCGCAACGCATCGCGAAACGGCTGAAAAGATGCCAAAGAAAAGGGAACGGTAGTAAGTCCGGGAGGCCGCCGGGAAAACTTGAGAAGGTGAAACCAGAAAACAAGAGCAGTAGATCATTTTGTGAGGCAACTCCCTGGTCAGTTCTATAAGACTGTGGTATTGAAGAGTCAAGAAGCACCCTGGGAGCCTCTCCCTCATCCCGGGAGGGGAAGGTTTAAGGACGGTGTTAAAATAGAGAAAATACTAAACCTGTAGAGAGACCTTAAAGAATTGATGAATAATCAAAGTTGAAGTAACTCGAGACAACAGAACTCTGGGAGTGTCTCCCTCGTCTCAGTGGGAGCAACTTGAAAGCTGGTATTAAAGTAAAGAATAGATTGCTAAAACTCTGGTTGTAACCTAGGAGAAGGGAGCCATTCTCCTAGTTGTGGAATTTGTGTCGTACCTTGAAACCCGAACTCTGAGAGACTTCTACCCAGGAGAAGGGAGTCATTCTCCTGAGTTGGGAGAATAACTAAGCACTATTCCCTTCCGTTAGCTTAGTGATTTGTGTTTGAGTGACGGGGATAGAGTAGGAATTTTGACTAGTTCGGTATCTTTGCTTTGGATCTCGCGGACATCCTGGTGGACCAGAGTTTGTTTTGTTGAGATAGGGAAGCCACCTCTAGCTTCAGGGATACTTAGGATTTCATTTATTGTTTTTAATAAGTTTGTAGCAACAAACATGCCTTCACTTGGTTAGACGCCTCATTTCAGGTCCCCACAGTCGAACCTTCACCTCTTTAACTCCAGGTGAGGTAAATCTACTGTTAGAAGTTTTTAGTCCACAATGTTGGGGTCACGCAGAAGTAACCTGTGATCTGCCTAGGATGTTTGTGAAGGAACTAGCCTGTATGTGAGCTTTCTAACTCACCTTGAAAAGGTATACAGCTGTGCCCTAAATCGTTTAGGAGGCCCCAGTTTACCACATCCATGGGTTTCATCATAGAGCATGCTGCCCCCTCTGCTCCCAGAGTTCCCTCTCCTGCTGTCTGGGCGGGTGCAGGACTTTGTCATAGTGGTTAAATGACTAGAGAATCTAATTTACATTCCCCCATTTTATTATTTTCGCATAGTTAGAAATGGTGTGCTTATACAGCACTTGTATCCTATTTCTATAGGCGGTCTGCTGCGCTGCAATATTATCTTTTTTTTTGTGGTGCTACTAATGACATCAGGACCCAATGTGAGCCATGTGGTTCACTAGTGCAAGGAATCCTATTTGCCTGAACTCTTGGGCTTAAGTCACAGGATGTAGATTCTTGTTTGACCATCTTTTTGGCCACGGTTGATGTGTTTATTGATGTCTCCCCCCAAGCTTGGTAACGCTGCCTCTTCGTAGCGCTTGCCACAGTCGAGAGCAGTGATACCTCATTAGATTCATCTTCACCTAACCTTGTCATATGTTGTCTGGTGTGTGCTATAAATCAACATAACATACCAATCTTCTCACTCACCAGACTTGCTTCTTCCAGCGCCCAAAGCCATCTGAGCACTTTTGGTAGTCTTGCACCACCAGTAGTAGAAATGCCACACTTTTCCAGTATGGAGAGACTAACATTGTTCTGTTCCCTTGATTACTGCAGCACAATGTGGGCGGGTCCCAGCCTTAGTCGGACCGTGTTGGTCCACCGCACACACCAGACCGTGCACCCACCATTTTTAAGCTTAATGTGTCTGCAGGGGATCGAGAGTCTCTGGTGATAATCTCCTGTACTGAAACGCCTCGGTCAGCATACACTCTCCTCACAGAAGCAATGCCGAGTCTAATCCAAGAACCTGGCCAATTGTGCCAGACCTGCCTATTGCAGTGGTGAGAAATTGACAAGAGACACATGCTCAGAGTTGTGCTCACAGGAGGGCTGTATCTCCTTAGCTCTTTCATGTCATGTCTGCCTTTCTGTGATTGTTGGAAGTTTCTAATTCTTTGCTTTGCAGTCTTCTTAGTAGGCTTCTCTCCTAACGTATTTGTAGACAATTTAAGTCTCTACAGAGGACCTGTGATAAAAAGTATGAAACGACGTTGCCTGCTTAAAAAAAAAGTCTAAATGTTTGAAAGAGACCAAATTCGGCTATGTGAACTGTCCATGGCTAATTACTTGACTGGGTTATGGGAGGTGTGTATTGAGGAAGACTAGCACCTACAGGAGGGAGAACCTATGCAACCACCTCGAATCTGCCGCCAACTTCACTGGAGATGCTATAGCCTGGGTCCAATCCTTCTTAGCAAATTGCACCATGCGAGTCTTCTCCACCACCAACTCAGCTGACCCCATCAAAATAACCTGCAGTGTCCCACAAGGATCCTGCGTCTCCCCCACCATGTACAATATCTTCACCAAGCCTTTGTTTGACAAGTTGGACAGATTGGGTTTCATCTACACGAACTACGCAGATGACACCCAGATCCACATACCCCTTTCGGGCGACTACGAGACAGACTCAGCCTTGGTGAAGAAGATATACACTCTCATTCGGGCATGGATGGCCGCACACGGCCTCTGCCTCAATGACTATAAAACAGAACTACTAATTCTAAGCTCTGAAGCCAACATCCAAAAACTATGCCCAAACTACACATCCTTCAGCATTGATAACCCTATCAATGTGATGTCTGTGGTTAAAACACTTGGATTCTATCTGGACTCCTCCCTTACTCTCAAGAAGCAGGTCAACTCCCTCGCCTCATCCACCACCTACACCTGCAAACTCATCCGTGCAGCTAGACCTTACCTCTCCAGTGCCAGCTGCATCACATTAGCTAACGCCCTTATGTCTAGGTTGGATTACTGTAACGCCTTGTATTCTGGAACCAATATATATATATCACTGATAAACTTCAAAGATTACAGAACAGCGCCCCCCAGCTCTAAACATCCCCTACAGAGAGCACATCACCAATTTCAGGAAAGAGGTTAACTGGTTAAAAAATAAAGGACAGAATCCTACTTAAAACAGCATCCCTCACATCTAAATGTCTAAACAACCGAGCCCCCTCGTATTTTAGGAAAGAAATTAACAGGAAAATCTCCATGCGACCTACGAGATCTGCTAACGCCTCCAAACTAGATATTCCAAGGTTTAAACGTTCCACCGCGGGAGGAAATCGCTTTCCTGTCATAGCTGCTCACTGCTGGAACAAATTACCACTTGACCTCAGAACGGAACAACCGTACCCGAAATTCAGGCACAAGATAATCAATTGGCTGCGCGCCAATGACACATAACTTACACCCAGCTTCCTATCTAGCCATGACCCACCCTTTGCCTGGACACCCCAAGATATGCCTTGCTTCTGGGTATGTGTTTTGTATATATTCTTGTATATATTTGCTTCTTGCCGCTCTGCTCTATATGCTTATGCTTGTATATAGTCACACATATATTTGCTCTTCTTTGCAATTGTGTTGTATATACTCATGCCAACTATTGTAACTAGCTTAAGTATTCATGTATACTGTTGCGCCCGGCTACCCTTGGGTTTGGCGCGAATTAATAAATAAACAAACAAGGCCAGTGATCAAGCAAGAGAGCAGACTGTATGATGCAGCCCAGCACCAGCTTGGACGGAGAACAAGGAGTGAATTCCAGTAGCATGAGAAAGGCAGTGTCATCAGGTGTTGGAAGGAGCCTGGACAAAGTGTTTCTGTGCCAAGAGCTGCATGGGGCACTGAGTCGCATGCTACTCGACTGGTACCAATATGCTGCAAGAGACAGACCTAATTGAATTGGGGCTGAGGCACTGAGAAATACTATGGCTCACGCTAGTGGGCCAGTGCAGAGACTGTGAAGCATAATGTATTGGGCGGGGGTTGTACCACGCACTTTGTTGGGAGACGGCTGTAGGCGGGCACACAGTACACAACTTATATACCTTACAACTCGACCCACCTTTTACCTGGGTTTCCGAGACGTCGCTAGTGAGTCCAGCTGTGGAAAGGCAAAGGTTGGAGCCAGATGGATTTTCTTCCAAATACTCCTAAGAAGAAATACACTAGGTTAGAATAACTGGCACACAAAAGTAAAGGCGGTCAAAGGAATACTGGTGTACAGTTCTTGTTTCACTTATCCGTCTGGTGCACCAGCAGGTTTTTTTTAAAGAATTGTAAGGGTGTAGAGGAAGGACTTTGACACAAAGGTGGCATATTTGGGGCTATAGACCTTCTGTTAGGTTTTCTCTTGCTTTACATTTAGTATCTGTCCTTATTTCTAAGAGGGGTTTCCTTGCCTCAACTAAAGATCTATGGGACCTGTTAGGATGTCTGTTAAAGTAAAAGTAGCCACTGTCCTGTGTCAAGAAAACTCTACTTCTGACTGTTACACTACAAACTAACGAATAAGGAAGCACTGTGCTGATCCCAGGAGAATGCTTCCCTTCTCCCGGCGTTCAGTCTTAAGCAGCCTGGCAGAATGACTCCCTTCCCCGGGTCGCAGTTCCAAAATAACATTTACTACATAAGCCAGGATAATGCCTCCCTTGCCCTGGAATTTGGTCTCGGTGTCAAATTAGCTTGGGGTAATGAATCCCTTCCCCAGGCTTGTTGGACCTTCTTTCCGGTCCACGTTACCAGGAGATTACTTCCCTGTCCTGGTATTTATGATAGTCTCCTACAAGCAGGGAGAATGACTCCCTTCCTCTGGTCTTCTCTTTATTTAATTGGGTATTTGTAAGGCACCTATACAACAAATGGTGTTTCAAGGTACCACAAGAAAAAAAAGGATTCTACTAGGCCTTGTGACATTCGGAACGTGCAAGGGCTGAACAAGAAGTGCAGGGGGGAGGGAGGAGGGGGAGTGCTGGTCTATGCAAAAACGAGCACTACGGTGGGAAGGGAAAAGGGGGGGGGGAAGAGGCGAGGTGCAAGTGCTAAGAGGAGTCCAGCTAGCAAGTGCCAGGCAATGCAGGCAAGTGCAGGGAAGAGGGGACTGGGCGGGGGGCGACTGGAGCCCTGTAGTACTCGGAGGGAATCAAGCAACCAGTTAATGACCAAAGGTATTAGGCGGAAAGGGGGAGAGTGAAGGAGGAGAAAAGGAGTGTTTTGTGCTTCCAGAACTTAACGAGGTCCGGCTCAAGCCTGAGAGGGGCAGGGAGACTATTTCAGACTGAGGCTTCTGCAGAGGAGACACATCTACCCCTACTTTTTGCTTAGAGAAGTGTCTGATTTGCAGAGGGTTGTAGCTATCAGACCGAAGAGCTCTAGCAGGGAGATATTGTGAGATGTTTAGGGAGAGAGTTGGATGTAGCAGGGTCCCAGGCTCGAGAAAGCCTTGTGGATGATGAAGAGGGTTTTGAATTTGTTCCTAGCAACAACCGGAAGCCAGTGCCAGGCAATGCAGGCAAGTGCAGGGAAGAGGGGACTGGGCGGGGGGCGACTGGAGCCCTGTAGTACTCGGAGGGAATCAAGCAACCAGTTAATGACCAAAGGTATTAGGCGGAAAGGGGGAGAGTGAAGGAGGAGAAAAGGAGTGTTTTGTGCTTCCAGAACTTAACGAGGTCCGGCTCAAGCCTGAGAGGGGCAGGGAGACTATTTCAGACTGAGGCTTCTGCAGAGGAGACACATCTACCCCTACTTTTTGCTTAGAGAAGTGTCTGATTTGCAGAGGGTTGTAGCTATCAGACCGAAGAGCTCTAGCAGGGAGATATTGTGAGATGTTTAGGGAGAGAGTTGGATGTAGCAGGGTCCCAGGCTCGAGAAAGCCTTGTGGATGATGAAGAGGGTTTTGAATTTGTTCCTAGCAACAACCGGAAGCCAGTGCCAGGCAATGCAGGCAAGTGCAGGGAAGAGGGGACTGGGCGGGGGGCGACTGGAGCCCTGTAGTACTCGGAGGGAATCAAGCAACCAGTTAATGACCAAAGGTATTAGGCGGAAAGGGGGAGAGTGAAGGAGGAGAAAAGGAGTGTTTTGTGCTTCCAGAACTTAACGAGGTCCGGCTCAAGCCTGAGAGGGGCAGGGAGACTATTTCAGACTGAGGCTTCTGCAGAGGAGACACATCTACCCCTACTTTTTGCTTAGAGAAGTGTCTGATTTGCAGAGGGTTGTAGCTATCAGACCGAAGAGCTCTAGCAGGGAGATATTGTGAGATGTTTAGGGAGAGAGTTGGATGTAGCAGGGTCCCAGGCTCGAGAAAGCCTTGTGGATGATGAAGAGGGTTTTGAATTTGTTCCTAGCAACAACCGGAAGCCAGTGGAGAGAAACTAGGGCTGGAGAGATGCAGTCACTGGGATAGAGGACAGGAATAAGTCTCAGTCCTATTCTGGATTAGTTGAAGGGGACGAAGGGAGGAAGAATGAGGGAGCGGCTGTTAAAGTAGTCATACCTAGAGAGGTCTAGAGACCTTGAGCTTCTGGGGGAAAGTCAGGAAAGGGAGAATACTTCTGAGGAGGTGCAGCTGATAATGGGCCTTCTTGACAAGGTATACGATGTGAGGAGAGAAAAAGGGAGGGGATTCAAAGAACACCAAGGTTTTTTTACCTTACAAGAGGGTGGGGCCCATAGAAGACGGACAGAGGGAGGAAAGCTGGGAGCTGGGGTCCCAATGAAAAGGATCAGTCTTGCTGGCATTAAGGCAGAGATCATTGGCAGCACACCATGACTGAATAGCAGTCAGTCGGATGAGGGAGGAGGGAAGCTTGAAGGAGAGCTGCGTTACCTCTGTGGAACACTGAAAGCAAGGAGAGAAGGCCGTGATCCAGTGGGCCAGGGGCAAGGTGGATGCTGAAAAGCCTCGGCGAGAGGATAGAGCCTTGAGGGATGCCGCAGGTGGAGAGTGAAGTTGAACCTGGGAAGGTCAGTTGGAGAGGAAGGTCAACTAGTCCAGTGCCAGGCTTGTGATGCCCAGGGTGTTGGAGTGCCGATTTGTCAGGATGGCATGATTGACCGTGTTGAAGGAAGATGAAAGATGGGTTCCATGACCCTGGTTGCTCTCTTCTTCCTTGGCCAACTCTGTTCACTTCCCTGCCAAGTACTGCCATCCGGAAGATGACTCGTATCACTCTCTTGGGTTGGGTCCTCTTTATGTCCCCTTGGCTGCCTCGCTTGCTGACACGAGAAGATGGTCCTGCTTATAATCCTGGTACTGGGTTTGTGCCTCCCACACCTTTCGGCCCCTACCGGTCCCCGTGCCTCTCCAGTTACCTTGTCTGCACCCGGTTCTTCCTGCCGTCCTTCTTCTCCTGCTCGTAGTTTGATTCCTTTGCAGATCTCCTTACGAAGTCGGGTAAAGCAGTCCTGTTGTCTTCTTGACTCCAGGAGCAGACTGCTCTTAGCTCCTTCCTGGCCTTCTCTGCGTCTCCTTCGTGCTTCAGTCTCTCACCCTGGTTGGCTCGGTCTCCCCTTCAGGCAGTCCTTTGGTCTTTATGGCGTAAGCAAGACTACTCCCCTGCAGAAGTCTATACCTCTACAGTTCCTTCTTACCATGGTTCTTCAATCTGTGTTCCCACCTCGTCCTAGTACTTGAGTTAGCTATGTTCCTGATCTTCTTCGTCTCAGTAATTTTCAGAACTTTGAGATTGTCTACTTTACAACAACACACAGACCTATTCTCTACAGGGAGATTATCAGAGGAAGAAGAGGCTAGAATGGTTGTGGGTGTGATGTTCCTATAAGGGCTACACCTTAGATTGCTGTCTTTCTTCCTAGGGATGGAGTCCCTCCCCAAGAGATCCTCTCTCATTATACCCAGGGGGACTATTGGGTAGCGACCTGGCCTCCTCCGGGAGAAGTGACAGCATATAGTGAATCGCCCGAGTATTGTTAAAAAGGGGGAAAACAAGACAAATGACCGAAACCTAAGCAGCTGTGTAATTAAACATTTAAATATATTTAAGAAGTAGTTTTAAAAACAGTTTGTAAAAAGTCTAAAAACTATATACAAAGTCTGTACAGTGCACTGTACAAAACAATATATATATATATATATATATATATATATATATATATATATATTTCTGAGGCTTGTGGAATCTGCTTAGATCACATGCTGTGCATAGGCCGACATCTAGTGGAAGCTGCGGAGTATTACAGTTTGTTTTTCGAAAGTCGAAAATGGGCGTCGACACAGGCGTGCCAGTAATACTATCCCTAGTGTGACGTCCACTGTACCCAAGATCCCTCACGCGTGTAGGATCCTCAGATTGTTTTTTTCCGCCATACTGGTCGGAAGCATCTTGCGGAGTTCCCTGGCCTTAGCCATACTTTTGCTGTTATTATAATTATAATTCTTATTCATTCCCTTCCCCACCCCAACGTCGACCCTCAACCTCGACGACGGCTGGAGAAGTCATCGACCGTCGACTGCTGCACGACGGATCTGGGCCTCGGAAGGCCGCTGGCCTCGGCCCGGGCCTAGTAGGCCGCTGGCCTCGGCCCTTACAAGTAGGGAGAGTGGGGGGTGGTACATACTCTTTACTCTTGATATATAGTTACATTTTATATATTCCTACACTTAGCAGCCCGCTGCCTTACGGTGCGTATGGAGGGTACCCCTTTTCAATTCTGCCCCAAGTGCAATCGCAAATACCCTTGGGTCGACAGGCACGCCACGTGCAATCTCTGCTTGCCGAGGGATCACCCCGAAGCGAACTGCAGAGCGTGTAGTAGGTTTAAACCTAAGACACTTAAGGACCGTTCGACAAAGCGTTGGGCCCACCACGCCAGGCAGGAGGCCATGGCAGCGGAGGGCGCCTTCAGCGATGGCAGCGACGCCGTACTTTCGGACGGCGAGGGCATTATGGCGTCGAAAGACAGCCGGCGAGCGCAGGTCCCCGACCTCGGAAGGTCGTCCGGCAGGGCGGCTATGGGGAAGACCCCCGGCGACGCAAGCGCTACACACCTAACACACACTAAACACACTAAGACCAACCGGACCTCGACGACGTCGACTTCCCGGAAAGAGGCACAAAAAGAACGGTCCGACTCGGTGTCCTCTGGGCGCTCTCGATCGAGATCACCTCACGACGCAAGGCAATCATCCACTCTTGCCAAGAGTGCCTCGCTACACACATTAACGGAAGTTCGATCGTCGGGAGACGAAGACGACTTCCACCCCCAGGCCGCGCTCCAAGTTACCGAGACCGCGGTTAACACCAGTGAGGCCCCACGCCCGAAGCACACAGATACCTCTCCAGACCCTCGGCGCCAGGCGTCGAAAGTCTCTGGGGCCTCCAAGGGACAGGGAAAACATTTTTCCACGCACGGGGAGGGGGGGAAACAGCGGAAAGCACAGCCTTCCACCCCTGTAAAGCCATCCTCTCACCCTAGGCAGACAAGTAAACACAAGTCTACCCTTGAAAAGTCCCATAAATCATCACCTGCTAAAGTAATACCCTGTTCCAGGGAATGGTCCAGTGAAGACATAGACAGGGTTATGTCTAGGATGTCTTCCTTGGCTGATTTTTATGATAAGAACCCAGAACACTTTCTTTCATATAACCCTCAAGGGGCCACACCCTCAGGCTCCTCCGATCCTATCCCGCTAAGTAAAAAGCCCCGGGTCGAAAGACCTGAACCCTTCGAGGTTCAGCCTTACTCCACTCCATATTCTACTCCACTCCCCAGTTATCAGGGACAAGTTTTCCCTGAAGAGGACCAGGAGTTTGCAATTATGGAAGAACAAACCGGGACAGATTACTATGCAGAGGATGAGGACCTGGAGGAGGGAGAAGATGAGCAGGAAATTTACAGAGTAGATTCCCCAGTACAAAGCGAAGCCCCAGTTACTGACTCTCCAGTTGATAACCAGCCCCTCCTTAACGAGGTTCTCGCTCGAGCAGCGGAACACTTCCACATCGACACCCACGGTGTACAGGAGGAAAGGGACTTCGCGGAGGAGTTTGTAGGAGAGAGAAGACCGGTCGCTCAGACCATCCCTATCCTCAAATCCATCCAACGAAGAATAGATCCTTCCCTGGTGAATCCTAACCTCACCAGAGCTGTCAACCCCAGAATTGAAAAGATTTTCCGGGCAGCCCAGTCTGACCCTCTGTATATAAGGGGACATCTTAAACCAGATTCCCTAGTGGTGACCAACACTAGAAAAAGGGCTGGCACGCCCTTATCTTCATCAGAAGCTCCTCCCGACAAGGAGAGCAAAAAACTTTACGGGTTTGGCAGAAAGGTAGCCTCAACGTCCGCCTACCAAGCAAGGATTGCGAATTCCACCACCCTGTTGGCTAGTTACAATTGCCATCAATGGGAAGAAGTCGCGGCGCTCATTGCCTCTGCTCCAGAACCGTTAAAGGGCCAGCTGGCTCGGATCTCGGCAGAGGGGAGAGCCGTGTCTGGTTGCATTTTAAAAGCAACTTTCGACGCCGCTGACAACGCAGGGAGATTGATAGCAGAAGGTACTGTTATCAAGAGACATGCGTGGTTACAGCAGTCGGGATTCAAGACAGAAACCCAGGCTTCTTTAATAGACAAGCCAGTGGAACCCGACCTATTGTTTGGGAAAGCGGTCGAAGACGCACTTAAAAATGCCAAAGATGAATATGAGACTCTCAAATCCCTTGGCCAGCTTACCAACAAACCCCCTAACCAGAGGGGGAACAATAATTTTCGTCGCCCACGCGGCCAAAATTCACAAAGAGGCAACTATGCCCAGGGACAAGGTACACAATGGAATAACAACCAGCAGTCTACCCAGAGTTACGGCAGGGGTAACAAGAGAGGTCGTGGAAGAGGCAGAGGCAGCCCCAACAAGGGAGGTGGCACGCCTCCACCAAAACAGTGACGCTCAGTTCAGGGTCCCTTGCCACGCAACCCCAGTAGGGGGACGCATTTCCACCTTCACCCAGGCTTGGGAAGGGATCACCTCAGACAGATGGGTGCTGTCAACAGTATCCGCAGGATATTGTATAGAACTACTGCAGCGTCCCCGGAATCATCCTCCACGACAAAGAGTGCACTCCCTAGAGCATCAAAGGATCCTTCTCGAGGAGATCGCCATTCTGCTAGAAAAGGACGCGATAGAACTCGTCCCAGGACACCAGGTAAACAAGGGTATCTATTCAACTTACTTCCTTGTGCCAAAGAAAGATTTGACAATGCGCCCAGTATTGGACTTACGGCCTGCCAACAAATATGTCAAGCCCCAAAAATTCCGTATGACCACGCTACAAGAGGTAATCCCCCTCCTAAAAAAGGGGGATTACATGGCAACCTTGGATATGAAAGATGCTTATTTTCATATTTCCATGCTCCCAGCGCACAAAAAGTACTTGCGCTTCAAGGTGGACAGTCGCCACTACCAATTCAAGGTACTGCCCTTCGGGATAGCTTCAGCACCAAGGGTATTCACCAAGGTACTGGCGGTGGCGGCTGCACACCTACGCAGGGAAGCAATCCCGGTGTACCCTTATCTGGACGACTGGCTCATAACGGGGGAAACCCCAGGAATTTGCAGGTCAAACATTCAGAGGACTATCGACCTCCTCCACGAATTAGGCTTCTCCATCAACGAGAAAAAGTCAAGTCTGGTGCCAAGCACCTCAAAACAGTTTCTAGGAGCTATCCTAGATACTCAGAAAGGATTGACCTTCCCTTCGGAAGAGAGAATTCGGAATATACTTCTGCAAATTCCGCATTATCAGTCAGGTCAACAGATAACAGTACGCAAAGCTATGCGGTTACTGGGCATGATGGCGTCATGCATTTACCTGGTCCCCCACGCGCGTCTGCGCATGCGTCCCATGCAGGAATGGTTGGCGAAACAGTGGTCTCAGGCAAGTGGTCATTGGGACGATCTAGTGGTCGTTTCGCCAACACTCGTACAGAGCCTACACTGGTGGACAAGAGAGAATCTCGCAAAGGGGAAACCCTTTTACGATCCCGAAGTACAAGCCGTGGTGACTACAGATGCATGCCTGACTGGGTGGGGAGCTCACCATCTCCACCACACAGCTCAGGGTCTCTGGTCTCACTCAGTAGCCAAGAACCACATCAATCTGCTAGAGCTTCTGGCAGTATTCCGAGCGCTAAGGGCGTTCGAGCCCCATCTACTGAACTTGTCGGTGCAGATCAGGACGGACAGCACGACAGCCATGTTCTATCTGAACAAGCAAGGGGGGACTCGTTCGCCAAATCTGTCCAAGCTTGCCCAGAAAATATGGATATGGGCACTCAGACGGAACATCTTCCTGTCATCGCAACATGTTCCAGGGGAGCTCAATTCCCTAGCGGATGCTCTAAGCAGAGACTCCCTCCCAGAAGAACACGAATGGGTCCTTCACAGAGACGTAGTAGAAGATCTCTTCTCTCAGTGGGGTTTCCCCACTATAGACCTATTCGCCACAAGCGAAAACAAACAATGCCCAGGATTTGCATCCAGGTTCCCCCAGCCGGACTCCCAAGGGAATGCCCTGTGGATGAACTGGTCAGGGATGTTTGCGTACGCTTTTCCACCAACTCCTCTCATCAGGAAGGTGGTGTACAAGATGAACAAGGAATCTATGACGCTCATCCTAGTTGCTCCCATGTGGGCGAGACAACCATGGTTTCCACACCTACGCAGGATGGCGGTGTGCGAACCCATCAGACTCCCAGCCTGGTACAACCTACTGTCCCAGCAACAGGGTCAAACAGTGCATCAGGAACCCAACTCTATGAACCTAGCAGCATGGCTCCTGAAGTCATAGAGTTTGGACATCTCAAATTACCACAGAGGTGTATGGACATTCTAAAGGAGTCCAGGAAACCAAATACAAGGCACTGTTACTTTGATAAGTGGAAAAGATTCGTTATCTGGTGCCAGAATAAACAAATCAACCCGGTTGATTGCACTCCTTCCAACGTTGTGACATACATGCTCCACCTGCTGGATGCAGGGTTGGTTTTTAACTCGCTGAAAGTACACCTGGCAGCCCTCTCGGCTTACACCACATCCCATAACAAGGTCTCGTGGTGGAAAGTACCAGTGGTTAAAGCCTTCATGGAAGGAGTAAAGAGACTTCACCCTCCTATTTCGAACCCACCGCCAGGATGGGACCTCAACGTGGTGCTAGCTAAGCTCATGGGACCCCCATTCGAACCCATGCATAAAAGTAGTCTCAAACACCTGACTTATAAAACGGCCTTCTTAGTAGCCATTACCTCCATAAGAAGGGTCAGTGAAATTCAGGCTCTGTCAGTGCAGGATCCTTTCTTTACTATCCACAAGGACAAACTGGTTTTACGCACACACCCTAGGTTCTCACCTAAATTCATATCCAAGTTCCATGTAAACCAGTCCATCGAGCTTCCGGCTTTCTTCCAGAACCCGCAAAGCTCGGCTGAGGTGAAACTACACACCCTAGATGTGCGTAGGGCGGTCCTATACTATGTAAATAAAACCAGACCGCTAAGGAAAACAGATCAACTGTTTGTCTCCGTAGCTACAGGCAGAGAGGGGGATCGCGTCTCTAAGGGCGCTATCTCGAAGTGGATTATCAACTGTATACAGCTGTGTTACTCTCTTTCTGACAAGACTCTGCCTTTTACGCCAAGGGCCCACTCTACTAGAGGCATTGGTGCCACTCTGGCTTTCATTGCAAATGTTCCCCTCGACACCATTTGCAAAGCGGCTACTTGGAGCTCTATTCACACTTTTACTCAGCATTACTGCATTGACACTCATTCCAAGACAGATACACAAGTGGGACAAGCGGTTCTAAGACACCTGTTTGCTCATGACCCTTCTCACATCCCACCTCCTTCTTCTGGTACTGCTCGCTAATCTATGCACAGCATGTGATCTAAGCAGATTCCACAAGCCTCAGAAGGGATACATTACTCACCGTAATCGTATTTCTGATGCTTGTATCTGCTTAGATTCACATGCGACCCACCCTTCCTCCCCTCCGAGAGAAGGCGCATGATTGCTTGTAGTCTTACCTTTCTGTCTATCTGCTTGGATTATCTGTACTCACGCTACTCCTCATGCTTCCTCATGTCAGAAAAAATACAATCTGAGGATCCTACACGCGTGAGGGATCTTGGGTACAGTGGACGTCACACTAGGGATAGTATTACTGGCACGCCTGTGTCGACGCCCATTTTCGACTTTCGAAAAACAAACTGTAATACTCCGCAGCTTCCACTAGATGTCGGCCTATGCACAGCATGTGAATCTAAGCAGATACAAGCATCAGAAATACGATTACGGTGAGTAATGTATCCCATATATATATTTCTGAGGCTTGTGGAATCTGCTTGGATCACATGCTATACGTAGGCCGACATCTAGTGGAAGCTGCAGAGTATTAGTTTTCGAAACTCAAAGGGACGTCAGGGGAGCGTTGTTGAGTGCGAAGTTGATGGCCGCCTGACTCTGCGGCTCTGCAGCCTGCATCCTTCCTTAGCATGAATTAGCACCAAACTGGCCATGTAACTCTCCCACCGGGCACAGCGTCTGCTGGCTGACTTTGGGCTGAAGTAGTAGTCCCGTGGCTGAGAAATCCTTCCTAAGGTCTACGTGTCCCATGTGGTGCTGCTCTGAGCAGCCTGGGACCAACTACATACCCTGTAACTATGTTCTGGAGGCGGCGTCCCGAGGGCTGGTACTACCAGGATGCAGCCCCGGACTTCGCAGGGTACTGCCTGGACCACGGACATTGTTGGGTGCTGCCTGAACTGCAGAGCCCTCTCCTGTGGTTACTCCACTTCACCTTTGTTCGACTGCAGTGTGGACCAACCTCTGAGGCTGACTCTTGGGAGGGGGGGCTGCAGGCTAACTGTGGGATGTGTTGCCTGTTCTGATCCGTTGGCCGGAGTAACGTACCCCCGGTGCTGTGATCTCCCTGCTACTGGCCGAGGAGGAGCACCCTCTCACTGGCGCGTTAACCAGTGTTGTTGCTACGAGACTCGGGGAGCTGCCGCAGCCCAAGTTGTCCCGGTGTGTGGGAGACCGAAACTGTCCTTCACCTTGATCCACACACAGATTACATCAATATGCCCGGCCCACTCATAGGCTGTTAACAGTGAGTGCTGCTTCTCTTGGAGCCTCGCTGACTAGGTGCTGGCTGGCCTCTCTACCTGCCCTCGTATTGTGCAGACCTCCTGTTAAAACAGATTTCTGAACTCTGACCTGGTGGACAGATTTTCAGAAGGCCAGCCTAGTTTCTTGGAACAGGGTAACCTCTGGACAAGCCAGACCAATCAAGGTAGCTATGGTAGGCGGTCAAGACTAAGTCTCAGGAGGGGTGAGGGTGACTGAAAGACCTCACTGAGCACACAGAGCAAGGACACTTACAAATATAAACACATTTATTACAAGGCCTTTTTAACTCAACACAAAGTAAAAGAATCGCAGCAATCCTACCAAACCAACACACCACAATCAATACAGAATATATACAAGACCATTGGGGTCTAAAGGATTAAAGGTACGAAATATTCACAACCTAGAGGGGAAGGAAAATCGGCAGTGCAGATAGTCTTTTAGTCCCCTTCAACATCCAACACACACCTAAGAGGCAGTCCAATCCCTAAGAGAGCAGCCTCATGCTCAATAGTACATGTAGTGCAGGCGCACGCGGTTGTTCCATTGGGCAAAACGGGGTCTCTTCAGGGGCCTCTAGCAGCCCAGGAAGATGGGTGAGGCGATGAAAAATAGATTCCCACTATTTGAGGAGGGCCTCCACTTGAAGGCAGAGGCAATTCCAAGGTTCAGGAAGGATTTGCTAGTTCGCACTAGCAGTGGAAAGGAGAGGGACCACCCAGGGGCCACTTGTGCGTACAAACAGATGGAGGCGCTAGGGGCCACCGGTTAATCTTAGGGTTACACACTGGCCCCAGGCACACTTCTGACCAAACTTTGCCAGTTGGGACCACTGCGGCTGCAGGTTCAAAACACGACTAAAAGGACGTCTCTGCGGCTTTTAGTTCTGGCGATACACAGAGGATTTCCAAATGGGACAGTGGCGATTTCTCCGTTCCTGGTGGATGGATAAGGCCAGTTTCACTGCAGCAGGCTTCAGGGGCAAGAGGGTCACAAATGCAGCGCACTTGTAAAGATCGTTGCTGCGGCTTGGCAACACAATAAACAGTGTTTACTCTGGTCCTGGCGCACTCGTCTCATTTCAGACCTGGGAATGCTAAGTGTTCGAAATTCGGTGTGAGGGTACCGGGGACACAGAGCTAGCAGTATACCGAGTTTTGAGGGCATCCTCAAACGACGGCAGAGACAGAGCAAAGGTCCGGCGTAAGGTCAGCCCACTGGTTGGCCCAGGGACACTTCCGAGAAGGCTTACTTGCAGGTTTTGTTGAAGGTGCCGAGAATAGTTGGTCCCACTATTCTAATGGGTCGAAGCATCTTCGCAGACCTTCTTGGACGACCAGATGCAGAGGGGTCCCACGGGATGACAGCGGGCTCAGGGTGCCAAACCCTCCAGCGGTTCCTTGACTCGGCTTCTTAGTTTCATGATACTTGGTTCCTATGCTTCGTTCAGTGAGAACTCCAGAGATCGATATGGTATGGGTGTTTTCAGCCTCCTCTTATCCAAAGTTCCCTTTGCGCCAAAACGGAGAGGAGCCAATGGGAGATCTGCTCACAAACATACTCCATACGTGGACCAATCAAGGACCACAGTGATCCCAGTCATTCATGGCACTCCAGACTCTGGCACCCAGAATGTGTAACTTCGTTCCTTTCCTTACTTAGATGATGGCCGGTGTCCGGGGATGGCGACGTGCTGCCGAGATGAGTAGCGCTGCAGGTGAGTGAGCGCGATGCGCGGTATGCGGCGCCTCTAGATGTTTCCACACTAACCTGGAGTGTCTTTTCCCTCTTGCAGATGGATGAGAAGTTCCGGAGACAGAGTTCCCCCAGAGCGGCTGGGATTCAGGTAAGCGTTTGAAGCTCGTACAGCCTTTAAAAATAAGCGAAGATTTGCTGAATGCTTACTAATGCCTTTTTTCTGTTCTTTCCCTTTTCCTTAGGAACTGGCGTGCCGGGATGGGAATGACACCGCCGAAGATGCCCGCAGAACAGAAGAAGCGATGAATGATGGGCAGAAGCGCTGCAAAGTAAGGCTGTTCCTAACGGTGTTCTTGTTCTTGCAGGAGCTGAGCGCAGAAGAAAGATGCAGGCCTACTGGAGACCGATCCGAACACGGTGAGTGTCACGCTGCAGGTGCAGAAATCACAAAGCATGTTTCTCAGCCTGGGCGTGGCTTAAATAGTCTCTGGGTGTCATGATGCCTACCCCCAGGCATCCGGACCAAGCCCATCAGCCCCGGGAGCAGGCCTCTAGACATTTAGTAAAACCTCAGCAGCCCCGGCTAGGGGCTATCTGGGTTCAGTCCTGGCGCCTTAGGCGCCAGGCTCATAGTCATTACTTACCTCAGACAGACCATGCTGCAAATTACTCCAATCGAATATGAAGCCTGAAAGGGACTATTTTTCTACAGGGACTATTTTTTACTCGGGTGTGGTTCTAGGGACTTCTTACCTGGGACTACTTTTGAGGCTATTTAAACCACGCCCGACCAGCAACACAGGCTTTGCGTTATTCTGCATCCAGCAGCGTAACGCTCACAGTGCCTGCAGCCTGCATCCAGTCTTCTACCACGCCCGCCTCGAATCCGGAGCTCCTAAAACAAAGAGGAAAGAAAGGGACAAGATTAGAAAACAAACTTATTTCTATTCCACACCTGATTCTAGATCCATCTCGTCTCCGGACCTGTAAAGAACATCATTTCTGCCTGCGCCGCACCTCCAGCTGCAGCGCTGTGCCATACTCGCCAGTCTTCACAGCATCCTTCGGGTCCGCGCTGCCTCCATCATTTCTTTGCCGAACTTCGGCACCTAGGAAACAAAAGAAAACCACAAGGTGAGCCGAGGGAACCAACAAATATAAGACTTACCTGATTTACCACCGGAGGCATCCTTTTGTGACTCCATATTTTCACGTGCCGCATCTCTAAAGAGAGACAAAACAAAACGTTTTCCACGTGCAACATTTACCGGACAGCGCCGGGTAATACAGACTCTTACCTGAGCGCCACCAGCTGCCACAAGAGCATCTTTTCACGAGCCAGCTGCAAGACAAGAAAGGAAGGGGGGAACAAGAGTGAACATCGGACATATTAAACTCTATGAACTTAATACTTACTGGTCCTCACCAGGAACCTCAGAGTCAATACTCTCCGGAACTCTCCCGAGCCTTCAAACCAGTGAAGTAACTGGAATCTACGCGCCCCTGCAAATCCACGCAGGATGGAGAGCTCATCTTTCAAGAATATAAGGTGAGATTGCTGTGAGGGCATTTCAGAGGTGATTAGTTGTGGAGAACTGCGGGGGTGCCATCACTTGAATCCACAAGTGGCTAAATCCATCTCTCCACTTGCAGGAGAATATTTCTACGGGTTAAGCAGACAAGATTAGGAGGGCAGATCCAGTCAGTCAGTCATCGCTGCACTACGCATCACGTGGGTGGAGACCGCAGCTGTCCGGGTCCGACCGACGCCCCTGTGGGAGCCAGGTGAGCGGAACACTGGGTATCCCAGGTGTCTCTGGGCTGAACCACACCCAAAAGACTAGACTGCACATGCAGTTCTGGGAACCGAAATATGTGGGGGGGCATCCATCTTGTCCCCATCAAAGCACTAAAAGTCCAATCCCCAATGTTATCCTATGGGAGTGAGTGAGTCTGGTGCCACAAGCGCCAAGTCTGACTCCAAGTGGGTCTTTGGAGGGATGGAGAGGCCCTTGAGGGCCATGTAGGTGATCGTGGCCTGGCTCCAGCCTGACATCTTGGAGGGCTGGGGACATGAGGGGCAGGAATCATGACAGCACTCCCCCACTCCCCCCCAAACAACGCCCCTCTCAAGGTGGCTCTTCTGTCTGGTCCTGGTTTGTTTGCATGGTTTTGATGAAATCGTCTAAGCAAGCGAGGTGCATGGATGTACTCTCAAGGCTCCCATGTCATGTCTTGTGGACCATAACCCTTCCAGTCTACGTACTTTGAATCCAGGATGTCCGTGACTTCTAATTCTGGCTCTCGGGCGACTACTACTGGCTTTGGTGGCGTTGCTACCCGGGTCCCAGGTTGAACAGGTTTAAGGAGAGACACGCGGAACCCAGCATGAATCTGCATGTTTGACGGCAAAGCTAGTCTGACTGCCACAGGATTTATCATGGAGGTGACGGTGAATGGACGCAGATATCTTGGACGGAAAGTTTGGGTTCCTTTTAATGGACACTTGTTTAGATGCCAGCTAGACTTTGTCTCCCACTTGGTAGTTGGGGGGCTTTGCTCGGTGTTGATCAGCAAACTTCTTTTGGCGATTGTTAGCTTGAAGTAGGTGTTAAACTACCCTTTTAAAGGTTTGAGAAATGGTCGTGTGCAAGGTTTTGACTGCTGGCATTTCCAGGGTTGTAGGAACGTCCAACTCAGAAGTATGTGGGTGCCTGCCATACATGGTATAGGAGGGTGTCTGCCCAGTGCTGGTGTGTAGGGAACTATTATAAGCATATTCATCTATCCATAATAGGTCGAACCAGCTTCCTTCAGCTTGGTCTAACATGTAACGCAGATACTGCTCGAGCGTCTGATTTGTCCTCTGTTTGACCATCCGTTTGGGGATGGTGACTGGTGGATAGCCGGATGTCGATCTGGGCCATAGAGCAGCATTTTCTCCAGAAGTTAGATATGAATTGAGTACCTCGGTCTGAGACTAAAACTGAAGGAAACCCATGGAGCCGTAAGATGCCTTCAAGAAATCCCTTTGCCAGAGTGGAAGCATTTGGGAGCCCCTTAAGAGGAATGAAATGTGCCATTATTGAAAATAGGTCCACGACCACAAGAATAGTGTTAAACCCTTGACTGGGTGGTAAGTCAGTAATAAAATCGAGGGACAACGTGTGCCAGGGTGCTGGTGGGATTGCCAATGGTTGTAATAGCCCAGCCGGTTTCTGCTTGGATGACTTGTTTTGAGCACACACTCCACAAGATAGGATGAATTGGATAATGTCTTTAAGCCACGTGGGCCACCAATAATTTAGTTTTACCTTGGCTAGGATTTTAGCGATTCCGGGGTGGCCCTCGATCAAGGAATCATAACCGGACATGACTTGTTCTCGTAGTTCTTGGTTTGGTAAGAATAAACGATTCCTGAAGTAGGGCAACTGATCGTATATCATGTAATGTTCTCCTTGTGCACTCCACGCTTGTAATTGCTCCGGACTCATCAGGTTTTGGATTTCTTCATGTAATTCTTTCTGAGTTATGGTTGCTGTGATTTCTAGGAGCTTGTCAATCGGGATGATTGCTATTAGGTCAGGGGTCTGATACACTTGCTCTTCCACCCTCATATGGGAAAGGGCATCGGCCTTCCTGTTTTTCACCCCTGGTCGAAATGTAATCACGTAGTCCTATTCAGCAAAAAAAGAAGAGCCCAATGTAGTTGTCGTGAGGATTGGGCATTTGCCGTTTTTAGGTACTGAAGGTTCCGGTGGTCCGTTATTATGATGATTGTGTGTCTGGCGCCCAAGAGGTAGTGCCGCCATGCCTTAAAGGCTGACTTAATGGCCAGGAGTTCTTTGTCTGTGATAGCGTAATTGAGTTCAGGGGGTGTGAATTTACGTGACCAGAAGGCAACAGGGTGTAACTGGCCCGTTTCGGGATCCTTTTGTGAGAAGATGGCTCCCATAGCCATGCTTGAGGTGTCCTTTTCCACCCGGTATGGGAGATCAGGGCGAGGGTGGCGTGAAATGGGGCAGATGTGAATCTTGCTCCGAGTTCCTGGAAAGCTTCCTCAGCTTCTGTTGTCCACTGGAACTCTTTGTTGATTTTCCTTAGCAATGACGTGATGGGATGCACGATTTGCGAAAATCCTGGATGAACCGGCGGTAGAAGTTTGCAAAACCCAGCATACTTTGAACCCCCTTGAATGAATTTGGGGATGGCCAGTTCAGGATAGCATCTACCTTGTGTACATTCATTCGGATTCCATTTGGGCTGAGAATAAAGCCCAGGAATTCCACCTCGGAGACATGGAATGAGCACTTTTCGAGCTTGGCGTAGAGCTGGTGTTGACGGAGTTTCTCCAATACGGATCGGAAGTGGTTAACTTGTTCCTGCTTTGATGCGGAATATACTAGAATATCGTCGATGTACACTAGAGCACAGACATCAGTCAATTCCCGTAGGACATTGTTCATGAAGTATTGAAATGCTGCAGGCGCGTTGCAAAGGCCAAAGGGCATTACTTGATATTCGTACAAGCCGTATTTGGTGCGAAAAGTGGTTTTCCATTTGTCCCCCTGTTTTACGCGAACAAGGTGATATGCCTCCCTCAGGTCTAGTTTTGTGTAAATTTGGGCATCTTTGACTTGATCGGGCAATTCAGGGATCAGTGGCAGGGGATAGCGGTTTTTTACGATAATCTGGTAGTGCGTGATAGTCGATGCATGTTCTCAAGTCCCCCTCCTTTTTCGGTATGAAGAATAGAGGACTGGCTGCTGGAGACTTCAAGGGACGGATGAACCCGTTGGCCAGGTATTGGTCAAGATAGGCCTTCAGGTGCTGGTTTTCTGGTTCTGTAAGTGCGTAAATTCGCCCACAAGAGATTTGTGCGCCGGGTATCAGGTCGATTTGGCAATGGTATGGTCTATGCGGTGGCAGGGTATTAGCCTGTTCTTTCGGAAAGACATCTTGAAAGTCTTGGTATTCACTTGGTAGGGTGCCGATTGCCACAGTCGCAAGCGTGGAGGTTCTGGTGTCTATTGGTTGTTTCTACCAACCATGGCATTCCCAAAATCAACCGGAACTGTGGTGCCTTAATGAGGTTGAAAACGATAGATTCTTGGTGTGCATCCTGGCACAGAAGGGTTAAAGCTGCAGTGCATTGGGATACTGGACCAGAAGCTATTTCCGTGCCGTCGACAGTGGCAACAGTGTCAGTGGTTGATTTAGGGCGTAACGGAAGCCCCATCTTTGCCGCAAGATCCTGGTCGATGTAATTCCCAAAGGCTCCACGGTCGATGTACGCTCTTACTGCGTGCATCCGAGATGGTTGTTGGTGATTGATCAAGACCACACATAGTGCAAAATGGGAGGTCTGTAGTTCACTTTCTTCGCTCGACAAGTGGACCCCTACACTTGCCGGTCTGGGGAGTTTTCCGATTCCTTGATGGCATCTTCCTTGTCTGTGGCCCCTACCGTCCTCCTCGGTGGCTTCACAGGGCACTCTTTAATTAAATGACCTGACCTTCCACAGTACAGACATAACTGCTGCTGTCTCCTTTTATCCCTTTCCGCTTTAGTCAAGGGGGATCTGACCCCCCCCGAATTGCATTGGTTCTCCTGAACCTTCTGTTGTGCGGGCAATATTGTCCTTTAGAACGCACATACATAGGGTGAGGGTCCGGTGTGGTTCAATCTGATCTTTGGTCCTGCAACCTATGATCCAGTTGAGCAACAAGTCAATGAATTCTGAGCAGTCTTTCGGGGGTTCACTACTTGTGCGAGAACATTCTTGTGCTCCCCCCGCAACCCCTGATGGTTCGCTTCTCCATTGGCCATTCTGCTTCAACTACGAGTCTATTGGCTATGTATGTTAATAGGTCTTGATTCCATTGGCGTAGGGACAGAAGTTCGTTGTCTCATGCCTGCCCATGAGTACGACAGGTGAACAGCTTTTCCATCTCCTGCTGAAAGCCCCTGAAATCATGCAGCAAAGGATAGTCTTGGGCCACAAAGGGTACAGACCAGTCTGCGGCGCTACCACTCAGGTAGGATAGCACAAAAGCGACCCGTGATTGGTCATTCGGAAAGGCCCCTGGTCTACAAAGGAAGTGCAGGCGGCACTGGTTCATGAATGTTGCAAACCTCTTGGGATCCCCCGTAAATCGTTTGGGTGCGGCCAAGGGAATTGCCCCAGGAAGGGTTATCTGAACGGGATTGGCTGATGGTGCTGGCATCGACAGCACGCTTCCCAGCAATGGTGCATGCCCTGCTTGTGACTGGAGAAGTTGCCGGCTTAAATTATCAGTGCGTTCTTTGGCTACTATCGGCTCTCTCCTCAGGGTGTTGGTCTCCTGCCTGGCTGCAGATACTTCGGAACGTAGCTGCCCCAACATGTGGGCTAACTGGTCGGTTTCTGACGTTTCCATGACGCCCAGGTGGATTTTGATGTGAGGCTTTGTGTTCTGTAACGCTCACCTGGTATCCACGGGGACGTCACTCAGCCTGTTCTGACCTCTTACGACCTCAAACCCTTCCCTGGAGTCTACTCGACTGGAGACTGGGCCTGAAACACAGGATTGGTAGAGTTTAACTCCCTATTGTCTCTGTGTGCTTGAACCCCTTCTTCCCCGAGGTCCAAAACTTCCCTTTGATCTACAGCTCACCTTGTTTTCTTGGAAAGTGTGCTATCTGTCCTGCTTTCAGTGCAGGGGCGCGTTGATTGATGTGGGCTCGTTGCTGCCTAGTTACTTCTCTGGCAAGAGTCTGACAGGTAAGTATAATGAGTCTTTTGAACAGTTCTCTAACTTCGTTCCTTTCCTTCCTTAGATGATGGCCGGTGTCCGGGGATGGGGACGTACTGCTGAGATGAGTAGTGCTGAAGGTGAGTGAGAGCGCGATGCGCGGTATGCGGCGCCTCCAGATGTTTCCCCGCTAACCTGGAGTGTCTTTTCCCTCTTGCAGATGGATGAGAAGTTCCGGAGACAGATTTCCCCCAGAGCGGCTGGGATTCAGGTAAGCGTTTGAAGCTCGTATGGTCTTTAAAAATAAGCGAAGATTTGCTGAATGCTTACTAATGCCTTTTTTCTGTTCTTTTCCCTTTTCCTTAGGAAGCGGCGTGCTGGGATGGGAATGACACCGCCAAAGATGCCCGCAGAACAGAAGAAGCGATGAATGATGGGCAGCAGCGCCGCAAGGTATGGCTGTTCCTAACAGTGTTCTTGTTCTTGCAGGAGCTGAGCGCAGAAGAAAGATGCAGGCCTACTGGAGACCGATCCGAACACGGTGAGTGTCACGCTGCAGGTGCAGAAAACACAAAGCATGTTTCTCAGCCTGGGTGTGGCTTAAATAGTCTCTAGTTATCCCAGGTGTCTCTGGGCTGAACCACACCCAAAAGACTAGACTGCACATGCATTTCTGGAAACCGAAATATGTGGGGGCATCCATCTTGTCTCCATCAAAGCACTACAAGTCCAATCCCCAATGTTATCCTGTGGGAATGAGTGAGTCTGGTGCCACAAGCGCCAAGTCTGACTGCAAGTGGGTCTTTGGAGGGATGGAGAGGCCCTTGAGGGCCATGTAGGTGATCGTGGCTTGGCACCAGCCTGACATCTTGGAGGGCTGGGGATATGAGGGGCAGGAATCATGACACAAAGTCAGTCTATGCTGTCTAAACAGAAAAAAGTTTGGGGGTGTACAACTGGAGGAAAAATTACATACAATTATGAAATCTTTACTAACACCTCCGCGCCGGCCCTGTTTTGCTGGCCTGCTTTCCTGTCGGCACTACACCACTGTGCTGCCCACCCCTGAGCCTGATTGGAGCTGGTAAGCCTCGGGTGCCTGTTAAACACCTGAACACCCAAATACCCTGGAGACTGCCTTACTATCCTTGTGGGGACGCGAGGAGCACCCGTTCTATGCTGCAATAATACATGGTCCCTCTCCTTACTGTGGCTATGCTAGGAGACGGTGGCTTATCCTCAACAGGCTGCTACTAGCCTGGCTCTACCTGTGTAATCTATTTCCATCACTGCGGATCGGCCCAACAGGTCTACTCACCAGAAGATCTCTTGCTTCTCCCCCTCCTTATGGGGGTACCCCCCACCCTAAATCAACTGGAAGTGTGCCCTGTTTCTACCTACAGTTGGGGCATTTCTGTACCCCTACAGCCCCCATTGTCTGGTTCCTCTGTGCTCCAAGCTGCTGACATTCTGCTGCTGCTCTAGGGATCTGTCCCCAATCTGTGTAGTCGAAGAGTGCTTTTTGGGCGGTCACTCCTCCGGCTGCAACCTTCTGTCCTCCGTCTGTAATGCCCCACCTCATCAATTCCTTTCACCCTACCCGGTAGTATCACCATGGCCAAAGGTGAAGGCAAGAAGCAAAGTTCAATGAACATGTTCACCAAAAATACAACCAAGGATCTGGGGAATGCTAGCAAAGCCATTCTGGACCCTTCCACTTCAGGCAGCAGTGAGCCCACGGAACTACAGAAAGTGATGGACTATATGCAAGAGGGGTGCACAACTCTTAATACAACTCTTAATACCAAGCTGGATGATATGAGTGGCACGATAAGTGCTATAAAGGCCTGGATTGAGAAACCTGATACCTGTGTCGCCGAACTCAAGACCAGAGTCAGCACAGCCGAGGATGACATTACCTTGCTCCGGTCCGACCTGACTGTGCTCACCAGACAAGTACAGGCAGTCAGTAAGAAGAACGATGACCTGGAGTCCAGATCCTGTAATAATATACGTATCTTCGGCGTCCACACGCCTGGCGCCATGGAAGACTTTGTGAAGAGTACCCTTCTCTCCTTACTAGATAGTCCCAAGCTGTCTCCCCACTTTGCTGTAGAGTGGGCCCACTGCTCCCGTGGTACGAAGCCCAAGCCTGGGGCCCCTCCTCGTCCAATCATCGCCAGAATTTTTAATTACAGGGACACTCTTCTCTGGGCCGCCAGAGCCAAAGGGGAACTATTGCTTGGATCAAACACAATCCATCTGTATCCAGAATTCTCTGTTGCAGTTCAGCAGGAAAGTAAATCTTTCCTTGCTGTGAAGAGGAGACTACACAAACTCTGTGTTAACTACGCTATGATGTTCCCCGCCAGGCTCTACATCGTGCATGCTGAGGTGGTCTTCTTTTTCACGATTCCAGAAGAAGCAATGACATTTCTCGATCAACATTTCCCTGGATGATTATGCCCTGCCCTACAGCTAAACTCTTGTTTGTATTATGGCCGCTGTTGATTGGCCGAATCAGAACTTATCGTAACAACTCGTTACTGGCCCCACATGGCCACAGTCCCTCTTCTCTGTACTGGCCCAATACACCTATTAGGGTGCCTCCTTATGTGATGCTATTGTTATGCCACAGTGTCAAGCGGGCTGCCAGACGCGATCAGCCCGCCCCCCCAATGCTAAATTGTAATGTTTGTGGTTATGGGGGTTTCACCCCCCGATTGTGAGGGGGGTGGGTAATAAGTTCTCCCATTCCAGCATACGAGATCTTCAAGAAGAATACTGGAACTCAGACGAATCTAATAACTGAATGGAACTCTAAACTAATGGAAATCTTGGCTACAGCTGACATCAAAGAAACAGAACTGCAAGATACACCGCAAATTGCGACAAAAAAGTTTGAATGATGGTCCTGGATTATTAACAAAGAAATACGAGATTCATACAAATCAATGGCAAGTCTAGGGCCAATTGAAAACAAATTAAACACGCCAGCGTGATTTCTGACACGATGCCCTTCAGAGTACTATCGTATGCAGTTTTTGAGATTGAAATTAAACGTACTAAGAACAAAAGAAACATTATGGAGACAAAAAGATATAATAATAAAGGACAGTTTCTACAGATTTTGTAACAATGGGATCGAAACCATTAAACATCTTATTACAGAGTGTACAGGAACAATCGCTCAGCGTAAAATACACCTGGCAAAGTTCACTCCGTTGAGCAACGACATCGAAAGATGGTGGAAAAACCTGTTATCAGGCGAAAACATATGCGCAGTAATAGATTATATGGACATGCTGTTGTTAAATCAGGAACCTCGGAAATAGACTAGAGAGTGGGCAAACTGTAACCAAAAGCAAAACAAGAACGAGGATGAAGGGTGGGAAAAAATTGGAAATGTAACAAAAGTTTTGTCATAAAAAATGTATAAAACGGTAGTTTTACAATAAAAAAAAATAAGTCATAGAAAATGCTTGACATAGGTAATAAGGCTATTGTAAGGCTACAATTTTACGCACTGGCCCCCCTTGGTTACATTCTGGCTTCACTAGTTTCTACACACAATTGTCGGATGGTGCCTGATACATTGAAATGTATGAGCTGGAATGTTAGGGGGCTAGGCAATTACACGAAGATGCGCAAGATGCAATTGTATGTGGAACAGCATAAAGCCCACATCTTCCTGCAGGAGACGCATTCACTTGCGTCGGGTGTGAATGGTTTGCCAAGAGCTGGGGCTCAGTGCTTTTATACACAATATTCAACCAAAAGTCATGGCGTGATGACCCTCATCCACAAATCCCTCCAATGCACACCAAACCCCATACATATAGATCCCCTGGGACGATATGTACTACTGCATGGTATACTTGCTGGTCTGGACGTAATACTGCTCAACATATATGGACCCGATATTAACAAACCTGACTTTTACACGCAGTTGATGGATATGCTTGCCATGTACCCTCTAATCCCGGTTCTGTGCAGTGGTGACTTTAACACCATCCTTGATCTTCACTTGGACAGAGCCCGTCTGCTGCCTAGAACTGCGCGTGCCATCCTGGGCAAGCAGGTCGGACTTGGGTAGTGGACACCTGGAGATTAATCATGCGAATATATGTTTCATTCAACGGTGCACGACTCCCACTCTAGAATTGATTTGTGGCTAACATCTGGGAAACTGATTAACCGGATAGTCTGTGCTGACATACTCCCTAGGACATACTCCCACCACTCCCCGATTGCCCTTGACATTGTCTTGGGATGGGTGGCACACCCCCAACTGACCCTGGAGGCTTAAGCCTAATGCATTACATGATCCCGTATTCAGGGCTGAGTTGGGGGAGTGTGCAAGCAACTATTTTCAATCAACTGGGGTTCAGTGAGCTCCCTTGCCAAACTTTGGGATGCTTTTAAAGCATATATCTGTGGTATGGCCTTGACCCAAGGCAGGGATCCCGAAGGCAATACGCAGGAATATTCAGAGATGTGAGTCCTCTCTTAAACAGCTCGAAACAGCGTATGCCACTGACCCGACCTCCACAACTTTAGGTGCAATTAAGGAGTCACTTGACAGTATCAGGGAGGCAGCGGAGATGGAGCTGAAGTTCCTGGACAACCTGACGGCTGCATGACAGTATGGCGAGGGGGAGAGGCCAGGAGGAGGGAGGGCGACATATCCCCCTGATTGAGGACTCGGAAGATACATTGGTTCACACTGACACTGCCGTAAATGAGGCCTTCTGCTCCTTTTATGCATCCCTTTACACCAATACAGATGAATCCCTGGGCGCTGATATAGAAGCTTTCTTGGACGGGGTCCTGCTGTCGCTGCTCTTGGACGAGACCGGGGATGCTCTTGACCACCCTATGAATGCTGAGGAGATATCCTGTGATATAAATGCTTTGCCCTCCAGTAAGGCCCCCGGTCCCGATGGCCTTACTTTTGAATTCTATAAATGCTTTAAATCCCTCTTTGCCCCATTAGCCACCCTCTGGGATGAATCTTGTATAAAAAAAAGAGCCACCCTGATCCACAGAGAAGCAGTGATAATGGTCCTTCAGCCTGGTAAGCCTGCCACGAATTGCAGCTCGTATCGCCCTCTATCCTTGATCAACTGTGATGTTAAGGTTTTTGCAAAGATGCTTGCCCTTCGCCTTGCCTCATATATGGTGCACGCTGATTAATCCAGATTCGTACCAGGCCGTTCTACTGTCAACCTACAGCGACTGTTTAACACCCTTGCCCAAATGGATCCTGCAGCGCATGCCGTTGCTGCTCTGCTTGATGCGCAGAAAGCCTTTGATTCCGTTTCCTGGCACTTCCTCTGGGCGGTACTCGTGAAATGCAATTTTGGTCCCGCTTTGTTTCCTGGATGCAGCTGCTGTATAGCAATCCTATTGCTGGGGTATGTACTAATGGCCAACTCTCCCGCCCTTTTGAGATCGGCAGGGGAACGAGGCAAGGCTGCCACCTTTCCCCACTTATCTTTGCATTATTGATGGAACCTTTAGCTGACCTGCTGCAACATAAACACTCAGAGAGGGTTCGACTCACTGGCCCTCCAGAAATCATCTCTCTACGCAAATCTCTAATTACTGGGAAGAGATCTGTGCAGCTGTATCCACAATGCTTGAACAAACTATTGACCCAAACCCTATGAACTGTCCATTCCATGAGTTTCCCTGACTATAAGGTAGCGCCCAACAAACTTGCCAGTCTATATATGCTTCTTGCAGTACGTTGTATATTGTTGCTTCGGCTGACTGCCCCACCACAAAACAATGGCTCTGCGATGTCACTTGGGATTCGGATACAGAGGAGCGCTGGATCTCCTTGCAACCATCTGGCTGCATATCCTGTGACATATGGCCACCCTTCCAAGCGTATTTACAGTCACTTGCCGCTGACAGTGGTAAGGATATGGATCCATCTGGCCCTCCCGATCCATCTAGTGACCAGGATGCAACAAATGTTAACTAGGACCCCGGGAAGCACAATAATATTGTTTTAATAAGTCATTGTGATGTGAGATGTTCCTTGATGTTGTCGTTGTATAACGTGTTTCCCTGTAGAACCGCCCATCGACTGCTCTTGTTGCCTTGTCAAGCAATCAATAAATAAAATATAAAAAAAAGAAAAGGAACGTCGACAGGGTGTGCCAGTAATACTGTCCCATGTGTGACGTCCACTGTACTCATGGTGCTTCACACGTCGGGGCCATTTTATTAATAATTAGAGCTAGTTACTCCTACTGTCCTTTCTTTGCAGTTGCCCTATAAAATCTTCGGCAACGGATTCGAGGACTACCTTCATCTACTGCGGAGCCCGCCTCAAACTTTTCCAACTGGCCTCGGAAGGCCACTTTGGGCTTCGGCCCTCACAGTAGGGAGAGTGGGGGGGAGGAGGGTGGTTCATATCTTAGTTCCCTAAGAGAATGCATTGCTCCACTTCTTCGCACTTTATTCGCCAAGCTGCCTTACCCTGACAAAATGGAGAATACACCTTTTTAAATGTTGTCCATCTTGCAATAAAACAATTCCATGGAAAGACTTGCACTGGGTGTGCAACCTTAAGGGACCATAACAAGGGCCACTGCAAATCTTGCAAGCTCTTCAAGCCCAAGACTTTAAAGGACCGAAAAACAAAGCACTGGTCCACCACGCCATGCAGGCCGAGGCCATCATGGATGTTGTGGGTGCCTACAGCGACTGCAGCATCAGCGTCTTTAGTGACGACTGCAAACTATCAGTCAGATAGCCGCGTGCAAGCTCCCCAGCCCATCACACAGACCGTCGGCTCTGTTACGGGGACAACGCCCGGCAGCACTGGCACAGACGAGCATACCCACACTAAACGCACAACCCTCGGCCAGAGGGTGATTTCCACGCTGACCGGAAGTCCTCATACAGCGTCAAGGGGAAGGGCCGACAGTTCCCTGTCCTCTGGGCAATCACGCTCACCTCATGACAGGCCCCTGAAATCGAGAGAAAAGCCTGGTTCAGACGCCATGTCCAAAAAAAACAAAGCCACGAACGCCGACGACCAACTGCCGAAAGACGT
Organism: Ambystoma mexicanum; assembly: GCF_040938575.1. NCBI lineage: Eukaryota > Metazoa > Chordata > Amphibia > Caudata > Ambystomatidae > Ambystoma > Ambystoma mexicanum. Next base: position 10,056,209 of record NC_090939.1, read on the forward strand.
AGCGACGGCCCATGCGCATGCCGAACAATGACTGTCGAAAGACACGTCAAAAGCTCCCGCAAAATCCCATCAGACCTCGAAGATGTCTGAACTGGTTAAAAAACATGTCCCGGACACACTTTTAAAAGGTCGGACTTCGAGACACCACAAATCAAAGGCCTATGAGTCCTCTAGACAAAAGGAGACTATGTCCCAGGGGGAGGGGACCATTTCAGGGGCTATGAAACACAGGCAGCCCCCTGCACCTGAGCCGACTCCCAGACCTCCTACTCCAGCCATTGTACCACCACCTGCTGTCCCAAGTTCTTCCCAGTGGTCTGTAGAAGATATAGACCGGGTCATGCGACGCGTGTCCTCACTAGCCAATTTCTTAGATAGCCACCCAGAGGTTTGGGAAAATTCTCCAAAGCACCCCGCCAGCAAGTAGTCCTGCTCTTACTCAACCCTGCACAGACAGCTACCCCACAGCAGGACCCAGGGCAGCATTCATTCTATGATTCCACTCAAAGCTTCCAGGACACTGGAGCATACTCTGACACTGAGGACCAAGACAAATCGGGGATGTAGACCAGTTCTATTACACTGACGATGAAGACATCTAAGTCATACAGACCCACCAATGGCAGACTCACAGGTTGAAAACCAAATCCAGTATAACAATATGCTCCTCAAGGCTGCTGAACATTTCCAAATTGATACACAGGAAACCCAAATAGACAAAGACTTTGAAGAAAACATCTTGGGAGACATAAAATCTGCTGCGCATTTATCCCTGTCCTCCAGTCTGTAAAAAGGCAAATACAACTCTCTTTGGTAACCCCAAACTTAACATGGGTGGTAAACCCACGTATTGAGAAGGTCTTTAGACTTGCTCCTTCAGGCCCCCTCTATATCAGGGGTCAGTTAAAGCCATATTCATTGTTTGTTACCACCACAAAAAATAGAGCTGGAACACCTCTAGCCTCGTCAGAGGCACCTCCCGACAAAGAAAGTGAAAAGATCTATACTTTGGGCCTCCCTGCCCCTCTCAAACTTGAACCGGACCACCTGAAGTTCTGGAAGCAGCTCAAGACCATCCTCGTCGCTTTTGCTTTCTCGCTCTCCCCTGCTGACCAACCTGTATGCTGCACTGACTGGTTGCTTGTTTATCTCAGAGTCTCACTGGGTACGAGGCTCCTTCATGATCAGTCTCCCCTGAACTACCTCAGGACCTCACGCACACTTAGGGCCTGTAACTTTAACCTCTACAGTCCCCTGTTTCCTTGCACTTACTCAGAGCAATGCTGCCCTGATTGCACTTCCCTCTCCCTGACACTTTCCTGTCTCTCTTCCCTCTGCACTAGGCTTTGTCGCCCTTGCCCAATCTGAATGACAAAAGGCCTAGTAACATCATTTGTCTTGTCCTCCCTCTGTAGAGAGAGGTGATGCCACATTTTAGCTAGGGCTCCAAATTTCAATAAGGATAAAAGACTGATCCCCGTAGTGAGCAAGCGTGTGAGACTCGGGCTGAATCTAGTAGATGTCAGCATTGAGAGTGCATAGAACACATTCCAGAAAAATGAAGGTTTTGAATTACATAAGATCATGTTATCACTTTTGCACCACTACACCACAGTTGTGGGCCGAATTGCACTGAATAAAACACAAGACTAACATCCGCTAACCACTAATACCCCCTGCTAATATTCAGAGCAAGTCCATCCATGACTTTTTTTTATAAACGTGGTGCAAATTGATCAACCCTATGTGCAAGGCATTTGGGATGGGCAAGGTTAGCTTGGAAATGCAATAAATAAAACATGCAGAATTAAGGCTGCGCTGTGTTTGAACGAAGACGTAACAAGTCAGAATTGCGGAATGTAAAATCAGTTTTGCTCAAAACTAGTCTGTTTAAAAGACTTTCGGAGCAGGAAACAGCACTGAGATGTAGCTATTTGCATCTGTTGCTACCAATTTAAACAGCCAGGATGAACACGGTCAGATCTTTTGAGAGGGTTGGCTGAGTTTCAAGGGAGGTGGTTCTGACTGACATGTTACATCATAGAAAAAGGCTGGCACTCTTTCATATAGGTGCAAATTATATACATGGGCAGATTTAGGGAGAGAGCTTAAAGGGATGGTCTAGTAAAACATTTTATTTAAAAAATGGATAGGCAACATAAAAAACGAAATACTAGCATTCTCCGTTTTAAAACTTCCTATGTAAAATTTTGAGCTATTCAAGCTCAAAATTCGCAAAAGCAAGCACATGGGTGCATCCATTTTGTGAAATGGAGGCCCTCCTGTGCTGGCTTTTGCTTTTGCGGCACTAATGAAGGAAAAGCCAGCCAGCTGTAGTAAACAAAGGCTACCGCTGGGTGGCTTTCCCTTCATTAGTGCTGTAGGCGGAGGACGGGGACCGGAGACCAGAGCAGGAAAGCTGCAGCTGAATCTCGGTAAGTGCTATTTATTTATTTTTTTTAAATAAGCACTAGCTGCGTTTTTTTTCTAAGTTTTCCGGGCTGGAGGAGCCCGGAAAACTTAGAAATAAAACTGCAGCTTTAAAAACTTATTTATGTTTGCGGTCGCTTTTGAAGCGACCGCAAACATAAATACAACGTTATTGTGTTGGAAAACGCTGTGGTTTTTCTTTCCAAGTTTCTCAGGCTCCTCCGGCTCGGAGGAGCCTGAGAAACTTGGAAAGAAAAACCGGAGCGTTTTCCAACACAACCGCGTGTGTTTCTGCCTGCTGCGGCTATCACTTTGGGTCTCCGGTGAGCACCGGAGACCCAAAGTGAAAGCCACAGCAGGCAGAAACACACGCGGTTATGTTTACATGCCGCGTAGTGTTTCTACCTGCAGCTGATTTCCCATTTGGGGCTCTCGGGCTCCCCGTGGGGAGCCCCAGAGACCCAAATGGGAAATGCTAAATGCTGCGTTGTCTGCCTAAATCTGCTTTCCCATTTGGGGCTCTCGGGCTCCCCGTGGGGAGCCCGAGAGCCCCAAATGGGAAAGCAGCTTCAGGCAGAAACAACGCGGTTGTGTTGGAAAACGCTGTGGTTTTTCTTTCCGAGTTTCTCATGCTCCTCCGAGACGGAGGAGCCTGAGAAACTTGGAAAGAAAAACCGCAGCATTTTCCAACACAATAACGTTGAATTTATGTTTGCGGTCGCTTCAAAAGCGACCTCAAACATAAATACAACATTTTTAAAGCTGCGGTTTTATTTCTAATTTTTCCGGGCTCCTTCAGCCCAGAAAACATAGAAAAAAACCTGCAGCTAGTGCTTATTTTTTTTTTAAAAATAAATAGCACTTACCGAGATTCAGCTGCAGCTTTCCTGCTCTGGTCTCCGGTTCCCGTCCTCCACCCACAGCACTAATGAAGGGGAAGCCACCCAGCGGTAGCCTTTGTTTACTAAAGCTGGCTGGCTTTTACTTCATTAGTGCTGCAAAAGCAAAAGCCAGCACAGGAGGGCCTCCATTTCACAAAATGGATGCGCCCATGTGCTTGCTTTTGCGAATTTTGAGCTTGAATAGCTCAAAATTTTACATAGGAAGTTTTAAAACGGAGAATGCTAGTATTTTCTTTTTTATGTTGCCTATCTATTTTTTAAATACAATTTATTACTAGACCATCCCTTTAAAAGAAATGCTGGCAGGAAGAGGCTCGCTCTTGGGCTGGTGCGGACGTCTCAGAAATGGCCAGCAGTATCAGGCACTCTTAATCTCTGGCTGACTATGAGGGTGTGCAGCAAGTGCTGACAGGCAGGCTGAGGAACATCATTTGTGGGCTCTGTCCAAACACAGAGGGAGTGAACCAGATAAAGACCGATGGAAACCAAGTCTCTATGTAAAAACACTCTCTGTACTCAACAATACAGTGGGTGGAGCAGTGAACTATGTGTCACTTTTGTTACAGTTTCAAACAACGGAAAGTGGATCTCGAGTTAAGCATTTAGTACCAAAATATCCATTTAGTAAACAAGTTGCAGCAGAAAAGAAAAAAAGGAGGAATTGCAGCAGGTTGTTAAAATCAAACAAAAACTTGAATTCAAGGGATGCAATGAAAAAATGCTGACAACGTTATCGGAACTGACTGCTTGCATTTAAAATGCTTCGGGACCAGGAAAGAGGAGAGATAATGTTGAAATCCATCTTTGCAAAACACAATAGGGACACATGAACTATCCTAAATGAAGGATCCTTAACACAGCAGGCACTTTTGACAATGTGCATAAGTGCCGACAAATGGGAAAGGCATTATTCAGCGGTCTTTAAAGCTCCCATCATGATTGAAGTCAAAAGTGCTCACGATCTGAAAGTACCATGGGCAGTTGAAACAAGTTGACCAAGGATCTTAGCGGCAATAAGTAAATTGAAAAAACGCAGGTGCCGCTGGACCTAATGGGCTGAGTAACCTCACTTTAAAAAAGAACAAAGAACGGTGGGCAACATTTATACACATTTTGTTTGAGCAGATCAACGCTTCTGCAACAATCCCTCCATCTTGGCAATCGGTGGTAGTTCCTATATATAAAAAGGGAGATAGGTCTGATCCAAACAACTACTGTCCGATTGCCTTGTTGGATGTGATTGGTAAAGTGTTTGCCTCCTTTCTCCAAAAGCGTTTAGCCCAATGGGCAGAAGAGGTGGGAATCATGGACCCCAGGCAGACGGGATTCACCAGAGGAGTCTGAGTCGAACTTGACCTCATATTACTAAACCCGCTGAAGCTTGAAATGTTGAGGTATGGCAAAAAGCTCTTACTGTCCTTTTATTGGTCTGCGTCAAGCTTTTGACAACGTTAATCGAGACACTTTGTGGAGTAAACTGGAAACTTGGAATTGCCCACCAGATCTGTTACAAGCAATTAAAGCTCTACATACCAACACGTCCATACGACTGAATGACGAGGGGGACCTATCTGCTAACAATAAAAACCGAGAAGGGGGTCAAACAAGGATGCCCCCTGGCTGCACTTCTATTTAAGCTTTATATCACAGACCTGCAAACGTCCTTTGAGAAAACGAATTCCTTTCCTCCAAGGTTAAATAGTCAACACATTGTGTGGGCCATCTACACAGACGATCTTGTGTTACTAGACACCACGCAAATTGGCCTCCAGAGGCTACTAAGTGATCTGGCAGTTTACTTGCAACATAATAACCTACTAATCAACGTGACCAAATAAAAAAATCATGGCCTTTGGTACTAAGCTTGCCACAAAGGGAAAGCAGTTCAAGTGGTATGTAGCATCAATACGCGAATGGCAATGGACACATGACCTAAAACTCCTGATGAAAAATCTAGCCTTACAAGGAATTAAACTACACACCGCTTGTGGCAAATTCACCATGAAACCAATGATAATGTTTTATCGCCAGAAAATAATGGTGACAATTACATTTGGAAGTGAGGCAGAACTAAATAACAGAAGAGCCATCTGGGAAGTGCTTGAAGGTCTATTTTGCCAGAAAGTGTTGCACTTGCCAAGAGGGGTACCCATCACGGCTATCCGATACGAACTTGGACTGCAATCACTAGTTTATGTAGTTCTATGGAAATCGATTGCCATGTGGAGAAAAATGCAGTTAGTACCAGGAGCTTTGCCATATCACCTATTAGCTCCCCAACCTGGAAAATCGTATAGAGGGCTACTTGAAAAATGCACCGTGCGGCTACAAGAACATTTAGCCTATGCCAACATTGACACAAAAACCCTGTTAACAAATCCATGTATGGCAAGGAAAATTTGCTAGCCTGCCACTGGATAGCTACGCAAAATAAACGAGGCGATTTTGTGATAACTTTGAATTTAGGAGAAGGAAGATCATTGAATATGCTTCCATTTCCTTCCAGATACCATCGGGACCAATTTCTGCGATTACGGCTACATTTATATGCGACAAAGGAAATGTTGCTTTTGAAACATCAACCAGACGTAATCGACAATAAATGCTGTTTCTGTACAAAGGAAGTGGAATCGCTCAAACACCCGAGTGCTGAATATGGAGCCCTGGCAATCCAACAAAGTCACTTTCTAGGCAAATATGCTCCAAAAAAATAGTAACATGGACGAGTGGTGGTAGAATTTGTTAACAGGCAGCAACTTAATGCCAACATGTTTGGAAATTGACTACTTAGATAGCATATTGGGGAAATAGCTATGCATATTAATGTTCAAACTTTAGCTAATATGATTTAAATGTTGTGGTAATAATATGAAGCAGAACATTTGTCTTACCTTTTTTCTCTTTAAGTCTCCTTCTTTTTTGACTAATGGATGTGACACGATCAAATGAAATATGTTTGTAAATGAAGTTTGATATAAACTGAAATATTTTACAATAAAAAAATAATAATAATAAAGAATTCTTCTCGTCGGCAATTAGACTGGGCTCGTTAGCAGTCCGGGGGCACATAACTAAGCTTCATTCTTGGTGAGTGTCTGGTGAATTGAGGTGCATGTAGCTTTAAAATGACAAGTGTAGATGTCGATTTTGCATGGGTTCTACGTATCAGGCATCCCAAAGTCTGTTCACTCCCCATTATACTGAAATGAAGTGTATTTCCCAATGCGGGATTCATTGCCAAAAATAATTGGAAGTAATAGAAGTTACTGCTTTCAGAGGTAAATGTCTCAATGTCGTTGCAGAGTGTTCTTTGCCAAGTTGGGCTTCAGTAACTCTCTGAGCTGCTAGAGGGATCATTGCCTGGGGTGGGAGAGAGCAAAATGTGTGCTAAATATTGCTGCTGGAATTGTAAGCGCATTGTATTATTCTAACAGATTGTGAATTCAGCATCGGCAAGTGAACAAAGCCACAAATCTTTTTAATGCATTATATGTGCTGTTTAATTTAAGAATTTCAGTTACTTATACCTTGCTTGCAAAAGAAACAAGTGAGCTCTTTATTTATGTGCCCTGGTTTCTTGTGTTCTCATGCAGAGGTGAAGTAAGTGGTAATTGCATTTTAGTCCAAGTCTTTGCTTACAGTTTTTGACCCCGGTATAAAAACAGTTATTAGGTGGTACTCTGAAGTTAGGCTCACCAGTATACCACGAAATACCAAAAATACCACCAACAACTTTGGTGTGTTGGCCGGGAAGCGGTAAATTAGTAGGTGTGGCCTTGCATCATAAAGCATAATCATATTGTGCACTCATTCGCTGAGTTAGATGTTGTGAAGTAGTGCAGTGCTTTGTGCACATTTGACTTTTGTTATAGCGCTATTGGCAAAAGTACCACCATGTCTCAGATTCAGGCTGAATTTCCTGAGGTATCAGATTAACTCAAGGTGAAACGCTATTCTTAAGCAACCAGATCATCTGAAAATCTGATAACGTGGAAAAATAGGATTATCACTGAAGTAGAAAAATAGGCATCTGAAGGTATTTTTGATGAAGGAAGTATTGTGCAAACGTGCCTCCTTAGACAGTTCCGAGCATCGGAGCGCAAGGAAGAGAATGATTGCATCATTAGACTGTGTGCAAAACTTTGGTTTCTGCTACACAGATCCATAAAGCTGCAACGGAAAGACTGTGAGGATATTAGCAAGTTGCAAGATGATTTAGATGTATGACGAAAACGGTTGCTCCAAATGGAAGAAAATGGGGAAATTAGACATGCAATTGCAGGCCAAATGTACTGAGTTTACTGCCCGACTGGCTCAGAGAGATGAACAATTTGCTGAAAGTGAGCAAGAATTAATCCATTTAAAAACAGTATTAAATGATGTAAGGCAAGATCAAGCGGTTGCAATTTCAGAAATTGAAAACCCTTAGAAAAGAGAACAGTGAAAGAGATGAGGAATTCCGCGACATGGAGCAAGACATATTTAAATTACTGCATGAGAATGAAGAAAAAGCAAAAACAGTGGACCGTTATCAGATACAGATTAAGGAATTGCAAGAGATAATCAATAAAGTCAGGAGTGAGAATTCTAATTTTTGCCATGAAGCACAGCGGCTTCATGCGCAGTGTAGAGAATTGAAACCGCAAATTTTGATCTTAAGTCTCAAGAAAAACAGCAATGTATCAGGTTCACTGATGCTGAATTTGGTCACACCTCTAGCCAAGGAAATGTACCAGCCAGCAGCTGTCCACATAACCAGGCCTGGGTATGATCCAATGTTGGGGTCTCAATCACCTGCAATTGCTCATACACATTCTCGTCCACAAGGGAACAGGAGTGAGCGACAAAATGGCACATACCAGAATGCACCATGTAGTCCTTTAAAAATTATGAAATCTATGAAGACCTTGATTAGACCGTTCAAAAAAAGGAGGGGATTGTTGCATAGAAGATCATTTGGAGGTGGTCCACAATATATTCACGACCCTTCAGGTTTCGAGGTAACTTTCACCTCACTCTAGATGTGGCTTCTGCTAGTGTTATCTGTGGTCTGAATAACAGGAACATTTGTCATGGGCAGACTTTAAGAAAGAAATAAGACACCAATTCTCACTCTATCAGTCTATACAGCAAGCCACGAAAGCAGCTGATAGCATGGCTGCACAACAAAATGAATCCCCCTCGCCCCTTCTTTGGAAACTTAAAAAGGGCATACTCGTGCTTTGATGTGACCTTTAACCCTAACTCAGAATTTAAAACTATGTATTACTATGGGCTCCAAAAATCCCAATTAATCTGAATTCGACAGGGAAAAGCCATTAGAATGGATAATTTAACAGGCAACCAAACTGTATGAGGTAATATTTAATCAGAAAGAAGCGGGGCCTAGAAACAAAGAGACAAAATCAAAGTCTAGGGAATCCACACCAGCGATTTTGGAGGTAAAGTCTGTAAAGATGCCACTAGAATCAGCCCAAACTCAGGCAAAGAACGTCATGACACATAATCAATGGAGCGTAGCTCCACAGAGAACAGCACCCCAGACTCCTATGTTCCAATCCATTGATCCCAGTGAAAGTAATTCTTGCATTAGTCCTCCTTACTGTGGTTCGTCTCCCAGAGTGGGGTTTTGCCATGATTTGCCAGGCCTAAATAACAGTCAAAATCAGACGCACAATGGCCCATACCAGACATTAGTGGTCCAGAGTAGATTTGATCCAAACACAATGGTGCATGGCCACCAAGAAAGACCAAGGTTTGTGGATAAATTAATTGAAAGTGGAAATCAGCATAGGGAACTGTTCCCACCAAATCAAAGGCAAAATATGAATTATGTACCCCGCCAATATAGTCAGTCCCCACCACGGGTTGACCATGGTCAGAGGATGGTCACAATAAGATAAAGGAGGAACCCCGGGGATCCACTCCTAAAACAAATATCTGAGTGCTGTCTCTGTCTGATCCCAGGAGGGGGTAACTATGAACAAAAAATTAAATAGAGACGAGTCTGATGGGGTGGAAAACTGAAAGGGATTTTTCTTTCAGTGATTAAAAAAAAACAATTTAATCATCATAAACATTAAAGCTATACATAAAGACATGAATTTCTAAAAGTACATGATTCTTAAAAAAAACAAATCATCAGCAATTAATCACTGGTCCTGCACAAATACAGTTTATCACAAGGGTGGCCTGGGTACCATAACATACATGAGATATGAATTCACTGTTCTCTTCTGGTTTAGACACATTAGGGAAAAGAAACTAGAATTCATGCATGAAACTCTGTGTTCTGTTGCAGCAATTTGTCACTGTATAATTACTTTACAGTATAGTATCTCAACATGTTTCAGTTCACAATTGCAAAAATGCAGAACATTCATCAGGAGTCGGTAGCCCAGTGGTTGTAAGCGTGGTAGATGTGCTAGAGTGCTTGTGATGTTTTCTATGTGGATTTTCTAAACAGCCTTCACCTGTCAGACAAAACAAACCTACCATAGAGTAAGCTAGTGTTCCTAAATTCTCTAATTTTGCTCAATATATGAGTGTGCCACGTTAGTAGTTTGATAATTACCTGCATAGGTGTTCTTGAGGGCAAGGGCATTGAGAATAATGGTAGTCAGGACTAGGATGCGTCCTTCATGGTGCCTAATTAATCGAAAAAGCATATAAGTATGCTTTATAATCGCTAAAAACAAGCCAAAGAGGGTTAAAAACCCATTGCTACAACAGCCATTAAAGCAGGTAGGCTGGTGGCAAGTGTAAAATAACCCACCTTGAATGTAGGTTGTGCGTGGTAACTCTACTCTGGTCCTCGTGGGGGTCGGTCCTGACGGTATGCAGTGACTAATCACTGTCTCCAGATGCTGAACTGCTTGCGCCTTCTTAGGTGGCTTTTGGATATTAAGTGAGAAAGCCTAAACAGCAGGTACGGGAACGAAATGTAACTCCTATATAAACTGGATACTAAATTTAGGCATGGTCAATGGGGTGGAAGGGCAATTACCTTATGTAAAGGTCCAGATGTGTAAAGTTATCAAAGTGAATCTCTGCTCTGCAGGATGTCAGGAGAGCTTCAGTGTGGCGGCTGTGAACACAAAATTATGAGATCAGCGTTTCCCCTATAACGGGCACGGATCTGAATACAGTCCCTATACATGATAGTCAGACCGGGTGTAGTGCTGTATAGAGACTGATGCGATGCTCTCCTGACATCCCGCAGAGCATAGATTCGCTTTGATAACTCTACCCTTTACACATACAGACCTTTACGTATGCAGTATATATAGGAGTTACATTTAGTTCTCCACCTCCTGTGTCACAAGAATTCAGGGGAAACACAAACATAAATCAATCTCCTGAAAGGTACCAGAACAGGTCTAATAAGGGTGAATTTAATCATTACCGGCCCAGACCACAAAGAGAGGAATTCGGAGACATGGCCAGGCGTCGGTGTTTAGAGGCCCAAGTTAGAATGTTGTCTGAGCAAATAGGGAAATTATGTGCAGTTCAAAAGCAACAACCAAGTGAAGGTGCAGAAGGTCATAGGAGTGATCTTGCACGTGGCGACAAGAAGTGACTAGCTAGTCACCTCTGCCCTGATGAAAACACAGATGCCCATGAATCACCTATGAATAAAAATACTGAATTGATGCCGATTTAAAAACAAGACAACAAACGAATGAAAGTGAGACAGGGAATTATAACACACACAAAAAGGGAGTGTGGTTTAACTTTGAGTTAAACCAGACCATTCAGGTGTGTGAAGATGAAGAGCAAAAAGGAGAAAATGTACAAGAAAAACCCAAAGAACAAAGAGGTAGATGTAAAAATAACATGCAATGTGAAAATGAAACACAAAATCAACAGACAGTGTATTCCTACTTGATAATCAGAATACTGTCGATACTCTCACAGAAATAAAAAAATCCCCAAAGGGCAGATGCAGGTCAGTAACCTGAGGAGTATTTTGAACCACAGATATTCCAAGAGACAGAAAGGACAGACACCGTACAAAACGCAGATAAGTGTCACACACCAGAAACTGACATGCAGTCACATGATACTTGTGGAAATACACAGCCAATAGGTTTCTGAGTGGGGATAAGTAGAGAGGACCCAGACAATGGGGAAAGAATAATGAGAGATTGGGGTGTGAACAATGGTGGTCCCAAGTCAGAGTTGCAGTCAGTGGCTACACTTCAAATGGGTTCTGAGCCCAGGAGAATAGACAAAGAAATTCAAAATTAAATGGGCAAAAAGGAGGGAAAAATGTCATTTCATATGCCTCTTTGCCTAGCAAAGAGCCAGGCTGATCTGAGAAAAGTAAGTCCTGAGATCCGTACCAATTCACGCTTTCTATGCGTATTGGAAGAATTTGAAGACCGATACTATGCTCCCATCACTTTTGAAGATAAATGTAACGCGTTTGCTATGATTGACACAGGTCAAAGGAACTGATGCAAAGTATCAATGAGGGGAGATCCTCACAGAATGTGTAAAGGTGAGGCAAAGTGAAGGCCTGGGAACAATTTCAATGGGGAAGAAATACCTATCGAAGGTGTCACTGAAGTTGACATAAAAATAGGCAAGCATAGGATGAGACAGGAAGTATTGCTCACAACCATTTAATGGAATACCCTTCCTCATAGGGATAAACTGCCTGAGGAGACTGTAGCCCTCGTTGATGGGGTAAATGGGGTATTGTGGAAAACACTGAAACCTAAGAAAATAATGACCCAAAGCAACAGCATAAAAGAATGCAACACCATTGCTAAATCGGTGCAATGGAAGTATATCTTCAGAATGGCTGTGTGCCTAGCGTCACTGTCATCCTCATGTGTCAGGATGAAATGCAAAGAGAAAAAGAGAAGCAATCTTTGGAGATATATTTGGACCCTAAGAAAACTGGCAAACAGAAATAGATGAAAACACATTGCGTTTCTATCTAAATGAAGAAAAATGCAAACCAAGCGTTACTCCAGAGTCCGATCAGGAAAACTGCATTTCAACAATTGCAGAAATACACGTGGGAGAAAGACAACCATGGATGCCTATCCATGTGAATGGGCATTCTGAAATGATTGAAGCCGCTTTGGCACTTGAGCAGGAAAGGAGTTTAATTAATGAAAAGGTACTCGGACACATACTTGATGGAGAGGAGATCCCACATTTCAAAATAAAAAATCAACACATCTTTGGCCTAGATGACCTTGAATTGGGACAAAGAATTGTGGGAAGATGCATGCTAAAGATTACAATTGTCTCTAAAAACATTCATAACAATGTGTGGATTGTGAGCGGAATACAAAACAAATTCTATCTGGGAAATTACATCATGCACAAAATGTGTATGGTACTAGACTTTCTAAATCAAAAGGTCTGGTCCAGATTGGGTGGAGCTGCACCTGAATTTGAAACAGAGACTAGCTTACCATTGTGCCCAAAGGATGCCATATGCAATTAAACTCCAAGTGAAAAAGGATGTCACCATTCCTGCATTTACCAGACAATTTACAGTAGCATTAAAATACAGGAAGGGACAACAGATGAAAGATCCTGATGCATTTGTGTGCCTTAATGAATCCATAAAGCAGCAAGGATTAGAATGCAAATTTACACCATTTATAGAGATTGAGGATGAACCTATTGAAATCCTGTTGGACAATAAAGGGTGTCAAGACATTCATTTGGAAGAAAATATAGTGTTAGGAATCGCAATACAGGGATCTTACAACACTGCTGATCTCAGTAGCCCAGTGATCGGGAATATTCCTGAAAGCTATGTGACTGCACAGGGTAAATTACCAGAATCATTGGATTTTAAGCCAAAGGGAATCTTTAAAGTTCAGTCTGTGTACCCTTATTAACCAAGTGAAGTGATATGCTGTTATCAGGAGGATTGTGTCCTATTTGAATTAGGTGAATCTAAAAGAGAAAAGCAGCATATTGAAGTGCAGGTTAATATTCCAAAGAGACAGTGCCACACGGTTAGAGGAAAGCACAGAAGTCCATCCTTTGGACCAGAGTTTTCTAAAATGGCAGATGAGCAGATTCAAGCTGCAGATGCTTGTGCAAATGAATCAGAAAAAGACCAATTGAGGAAAATATTTATGTAGTTCAAAGAGGTTTTTCCCAAAGATGCCTATGAATGTGGGCTGGCCAATTTACATGTTGCCACACTACCAGAAGGACATGGTAGCGAGCTGGTATTTGTACGACAATATAGGTTGCCCCTGGCATATGTGGAGTCACTGGATGTAATAATACATTTAGAATCCAGAGGAATCATTAGGCCTATTCATAGTACATCAAATACTCCCATATTAGGTGTGCTAAAACCAAATGGCGTTTGTGGGCAGATTTAAGAGAATTGAACAAAAGGGTACCTGTTTCACAATGGCCTCTTCCATTTATTGACGAGGGACTTGCACAGGTTCATGGGTCAAAGCTATTTTTACGACCTTGGATCTTACAGCTGGATACTGGTGTGTGCCACTAGCTGAAGACATTCCAAATGTATTTGCATTTTCAGTTGACAAATCACAATATGCGTTGTCCCGGACCCCTTTTGTGTATGTCAATAGGGGGTGGTGAGTTTGGGATATTCCTGAGCAAGGCACTCCCAGATGCAGCTGACAGAGGAACACTAGTTTATGTGGATGATGTGCTAATCAATAATGAAGATTTGAAAAGCCATTTCAATGAAATTAGACATGTACTCGGCCAGCTACAGAAGGCTGGACCAAAATTATCTCTACAGAAAGCACATTGGTGCAGAAAAAGAGTACACTTCCTAGGCCATGAAGTGACAGAGCATGGATTAAACCCACAAAAGAAAATGTGAAAGTGATTCAGAAACTAAAAGATACCACTAACTTGTAAAGTTTAAATAGTCTATTAGAAATGGCAAGTTACAACAAAAAATGTTTTCAAAATTATGCAGATTACACAACCTTTAATGAAGTTACTGAAGCAGGGTGTACCCTGGAAATGGGAAACGGAACAAAGTGAGGCAGTGGTCAAGTTAAAAGGCTGTCTTATGAAAGCGCAATGTTTGGCATGTCCAATAAAAAGTCAGGATTTCTTTGTAGAAATAAGATACACAGATCAATTTATGTCGACAGTGCTATACCAAAAACATGATGCAAATAAAAGCATTGCATATGCCAGTAAGGCATTGTCACAGGTAGAGACTAATTTTAGTTAATTTGAAAAAGCACTTCTGACCACTGTCTGGTCATTGCAACATTTCTGTCCGATAATTTAAGGGGAGCGGGTGATTGTTGAAATGAATCACCAACCTTTACAGCTCTTGCAAAGTAAAAGGATCAGCTCAAGGAATTTGGCCCAGTCATGAATCACTTCATGGACGTTGGAACTTCAGAGATGTTCAGTGGAGGTGAGGTATGGACAGAACAAAAAGAGCCCAGCTGCTCAGGGGTTAGCAGAATTACATGACTGCAGCTGTCTGTGCAACTGAAGAGACAGAATTAGAAACAAATGTAGATGAATTTGAGCAATCCCCACACATGGCTTTCAATGAAGAAACATGTAAGGATCTCCCAACCGTGTATGTAGATGTATGTGCATATCACGTGGAAGGTGATTCTGAAAAAGAACTAGTGGCAGGAATAGGAAACTGGTGGATTAAATGCGATAGTATGCTGAGAGTAAGCATGAGGCTAGGCCCACAAAATCAATCAAGTTGCAGAATTGGCCACCATTTATAAGGCAATATCTACAGCAGTAGAAAATAAACTTAAAGAAATAGTTTTAGCAACTAATTCTGATTATGCACAAAATAGTTTTGTGGAGTATTTACCCACTTGGAAATGTAAGGGAATGCATGCATATAACATGAAACCACTGAAACATGGCAAAATTAAGCTGTAGACAAACTTGTTTCAGAAAATGACCTGACCATCCGTTAGAGGAAGATACGTGATCATTTGAAAATACATGGGGAGGATAAACAAGGAAATGAAAGGCAGACTAATTAGCCAACATTGGGGCTGTAATGCGTGAGTTATTTCCCATTGAACATCTGCTGGGTGAAATCCAGGTGGATGCGATAACACACTCCAAATCTCTGAAAACAATTGATCAGCCCGTGGCACAGTGGAGTTGTGATTGTGATACTCCTGATCAAGATTTGATTAAGGAACAAAAGGAGGATCTTATGTCCATTTTACAACCACTTGATAGATGAAGAACAAAATACTCTGACTGAAGAGGACTGCAAAGGGAAAGAGGAGCTGAAGGTGTTGTTAAAAAACAAAAAGAGAATTAGTTTACAAGATGGGCTGATGGTTAGATAATCCATGTCAGGCCAAATCCAATGAGCAGTGCCTTTGTCATTTCGGGGATTGATGTTACATCATGCCCAAGATGCAATAACTGCAGGCCACAGAGGTTCCCAGAAAACTTTGGAAATCTTAAAAGATTATGCCTATTGGCCACACATGTCACAGGATGTAAAACTCTACACCAGGGGATGTTTAGTGTGTGCGCAATTTCAGCCTGCTTCCCAAACTCACAGAGTACCATTAATGAAAAGAGGTTTGACACTCCCATGGTCCGATCTGCAATTCGATTTTGTAGGGCCCGTGCAAAGGTCAGCAAGGGAAAACAGGTATATGTTGACCTCTAACACCTCCCTTGTCTTGTCGTGCCTAGAAACACTTGTGTACAGATGCGTTATAAATGACTTTTCATATCATATCATGGAGCTTGCATGCATCCACTGGATGTACTTCCCTATGTAAGGCCCAGTATCTCTATTGATAATATGAGATTCTGCCAATTTCATCTGTCCTAAAATGTTTGTTACACTTCCTAAAGAATTTGACATTCCCTTTTAAGAATACATTTCCAGGCTTGTTGCAGCCCCTGGT
This sequence comes from Ambystoma mexicanum, assembly GCF_040938575.1. Classification (NCBI taxonomy): domain Eukaryota; kingdom Metazoa; phylum Chordata; class Amphibia; order Caudata; family Ambystomatidae; genus Ambystoma; species Ambystoma mexicanum. Next base: position 10,072,437 of record NC_090939.1, read on the forward strand.
TTCCCAACGTGTGAAGCCTGCTCGACTCGCTTGTTGAGAAATCTTCATGTTATTGTGAATGGTTAGGGGCATAATTCCCATTTTACCCACATTTTAAACATGCCCTAACATTACTAGACCTACAGTGGTTCTTCAAACATGGTCGGACTTTATATGGACATCTACAATTTATTGTTCAATAAAACCCACTGTTTTTCTGTAGCTCTCTGGATCCATTCTGCAACTACTTTAGTTGGTGAAGTAGTGTAATAGGTATGCAGATCTGGACATGCTAGTCCACCTTCAGTTTTAGAAGCTATCTAGACCTTTTATTAACCTTTGGCCTGGACCAACCACAAAGGCAAGTTTGCCAAGATCTTTACAGCAATTTGATAAAGCTGCCTTGAAATACGTATTCACTACTGATATTCCCGCAGGCCAAGTGATGTACAGATTTTTCCATCATGGAGGCATAAAGTGTAGATAACTTGGATGCACATTGTATGCCTAAACAGGCAAGGATCTGTGACTTTATTGCATTCTCTTTGAAGCCTGAGACTGCCAATTGTCTCTATCTACCCTATAAGTAAGTGACAATGATCCACTGGGACAGAGTAGACAGAACCACATCACCTGCTAAGAGTCAGAACTTAAGCTGAGTTTTACTGATGATCATCTTCCCTGATCTTCCTCTTCCTTTTGTCCTCTCTAACTCAACACTATTACATATTATCCACCAAGTCCGTATCATCTGCAACATGTACCACGGGTTGACTGACAGGATGCAATCGAGGCTCACAGGCTTTTTCAAATGTGAAATATACCTAATATAAGCCCTGTTGGAACCTTGTAGCTAACATCCCCCGTCTATGTCACAAAATCACGAATGACTAACCCACCAGCAGCAATTCTGGTGACCCTTTTAGGTTGTCATTCACTGAAACAGATGACTGCTTTGAAGATTACATGAATGTTGGCCAGCTGTTTTGTTGGCTCCTGTCATCCACATCAATCTTCTTCATTTACATGCCTAGCAACTGACCTGTTATCAAGTATCACCCTACTTTCCACAGACCATTTCCACCCCATTACAGGCGTGGAGTGAAGCTGAATGGTTTGCCAAACTGAAGGTGGTTCTATTACTAGCTGTATGGATATTAACTAACAGACACACACGTACTCTCTCTCTCTCTCTCTCTCTCGCTCGCTATCTCTCTCTTTTTTTCTTTCTTTCTTCAGGGACCCCTGGTACAGTAGAACCTGTGGTTTCACCCACAGCTTCGACCCTCAGTCTCCCATCTCCTCTCAAAGTTATTTGCAATGTCAATGTGTTTAACCCTCTCCCCTTCGTCATTTATGGTTGGTATGTCTTTTGCACATCCTCACCTGAGTTGCATAAGAACTACCTTTCAATATATAGGGGGTAATACTGAACACAAACTCGCCACACTCTATATGGATGGAATTGGTAAACAACACTCCCCTCAACTTACTTTCACCTCTCTCACTTCCCTATAATCAAATTGACTCTGCATGACCCCAACAACAACCTCAGGTTTCTCTCCTAAAATGCAGACTGCCTCAAACACCAAGTGAGAAGGAGGAACATATTAGACGGTTGTAAGAGACACCAAGTACACATTATTTTCTTCAAGAGACACTGGCCCTCTTTACAAGTTTGCCGGTCCGGGAAAAATGTCACCAAAAGTAGCAATATTACTGTGACCAACACTTTTCCCGGACCGGAAAACTACAGGTTTGTGGTGGGTGTTCCCTGTTTTACCTCTAGTCAAGAGCTGGAGGTAAATCAGACCACCACTGGTAAAAATAAAAACTGCCGGTATTTCTGGCAGCAGTATTACTGGTGCCGGAAATACAGCCAATCCCCTCCATGGAGTCCTATGGAATTCCTGCCCTTCCCGCCACCTGTATTATCCCGGTATTCCGGGATATCAGGTGATGGAAACGATAGGTCAGTTTGCCAGTACCCCGCCAGAATTACTGCAAACTTGTAATAAGGGCCATTGACATGTATTCTATCCCTGGTGAACTTCTGACCTCTTGCCTTAAAGAAAAGGACAACATTGTGCTGATCCAGTTTTAGCCAATAGAGGTTTTCAAGAATCACAAACTGGTATTTTAAAAAAATATTTATTTAAAAATGTTAGTTCAATTTAGCAGTCCTAATTATTACCATTCACTATCTCAATGCTCTTAATGTTCTGCCAAGAAACATGATAACACTCCATTCACAGTTTGTCATTAAATATCAGCATTGATCCTCAAAAAATGTTTCAATTCTAATTTTCTCCGAAAAACGTCCTTGCTAGTTGCTTCTAGACACTAAACCGAGCCTTAGCTGGTTAATCTAAAAGCAAAGTTCAAAATAACATTTTATTTTGCTTATAAATGGTTTCTAAAATACATGAGCCTCGAAATTAAAAAATGTCTCAGAATCTTTTGCACCAAGAAATGCAGGCCAGGCTCAATTCAGATTACCTCTGCCTGGGTCATCTCAGGCCACGCTTCTAGCTAAGCAATCTGCCCAGCACAGAGCTCGTCCCTTGCTGTGTTTAGAAAGTTACTACCTTTTAAAATGGGCTCAGGAAATATCAATGTAACTATTTCTTGCCTTATGTACTTTTAAAGCTTCTACCGAATAAAGTGGACTCTCGGATTTAGACTTTCAAAATGATATGCTTTGCCCTTTCTTATCTTTATAATAAAAGAAATATTTAAAAACGGCTAATTGGCTTAACGTGACATGCCAGAAAATGAATGAGTTTTAAAGGTTCACACGCCAACTCGCTGATACTAAAGGGGAACTATTCGTCTGCCTGCCAGGCGCCTGGAAAGGCTGCCTCTTGTCCCTAACCAGCTCTTCTGCGATACACATGCGTTTAGCCTTTTATCTTTTCCAATTGATCTGTGCTCTTTGGACTGGACCCCGGTGCATCGCGCCCAGGCGAGCTGAACGCTTAGCTCAAAACATGCATTCATTGTTCACGGGCTTATCTTCCTGGGCAGGCTTAATGCTTGAATGAAAACATACATTATTCCGGCAGTTACATTAGCTTATCACTTGCGTGCAAACTGGGCTGGAGAGTGTTTTTGAATAGAGAGGCGAGCTGTCTGCACATGAGTCCGATTTTAGAAACTGAGCCTGGCTATGCAATTTGCGCACGTGGGAATCATGGATTGTTTTTCTTCTTTTCGTTTTGCTAAAGTTTGCTAACTCCATGTTCCCATATTTGAGGAATATTTACAATGAGTTTCCGAGATCTGAGGCGACTGGGTGCTTCAGGAAGCACAGAGGTTCCAAGAACCTCAGACGCAAGACACTCAAGGACTCAGGGAAGAGCAACACAAGGAGGAAGACAGAGAGACAGCATGCACATGGAGAGAGAGACGGATACACAGACTGCCAGAGAGCACCAGAGGACGCCAACTGAATCCCAGAGAAGTTCCTGACCAAGGAAGAAACCAGGAATCCCAGGGTTCTTACCAGTGTGGCAGGGCCGTGCGGTCCAGCCGGATGCGACCACGGTGGGCAGAGGATGCTTCGGGGGCTGTCACATGAACTGTCTGAGCCCCAGAGCAGGAACCCAGGCAGGTACGCCAAAGATGCTGCATGCCAGGGCAGACGGGCAGCCAGTGCTGGTGGGGAAAGGGTCAACTGCTAACGGAAGGGATTAGGTGGAGGCGGCTAACCGCAATTTGCACACGTCGGAGGCAGAAACATTGGCTGACTTGAGTTCCTCTGTTCCAGGAGGACGACAGAGGCAAAGGCTCACAGCACCAATAGACCCACTAGAGCCGAACCAGGAGGCCAAGCGGCCGGAAGAGTCTCGCCCTACGCGGGAAGAGGCACAATTGACATCAGGGGGAAACGGTGGTCACTGATCCTACATCCAGCAGAGATTGCCAAGCGGCTTCATGTAGACTATTAGGAGACCTTATAAGAGTCCTGTCATCTCTGCCCACAAAGTGGTGTCAGAAATGGTATTGGGAGCACAATTGAAACCCTGATAAAAGCATTGACTAATGGGCGCAGCAGCTGATACAGGTGCAACCCCAACAACCCCCAGCTGATGGACAGGCCTTTCAAGAAGCCGTGCAATTGCAAGGAAATCGACAAGCCAGTGCACAAGAGAAACTCCAGGAGGTGCTTATACATCTAACCATCTAGAGCCCATATGGGAGTTCCCTCCTCAGTACTGCAGAAATACCACAAAGGCAACGGCCCGCCTTCATCATGAACACTGACAGAATAGCCCAGAATGCTCAATGGCCCCAAGAAAGGTGGGGACAGTATGTGCCCCCCCCCCCGCTTACAGGACCCTTAGAGGGGACATATCAAGCAGCAACCCCATAGTGATACCCCACATGTGGACATCAAGAGGGCCTTTCTGGAGAGGTTGGGCCTAGAGAAGGCAACGTATCAACAGAGGTTCAGAGAAACCCGTCTAAACCCAGGGGGAATCCGCAACTTCTGTATTACAGGGTTAAGGACATTGCAGAGAAATGGCTACAACCCCCACCTCCATGGAGGGAATACAAGAAAAGATGGTCCTGCAGATATTTCTTGAGGTACTCACGAGTCCTCCACAAAACCAACCTCGCCGAACCCATCAATATAGCATCAGCATATCGGGAAGCTGGATACCACTGATTTCCCAGGAATAGGAACCCCACTAAAGCCGGTAGCCCCCAAGGGGGCCTGGTTCCCTGGCCCATGACACCCAGATGGAAGTCCACAGAAGAGGAAGGGATCTGGGCACATGTCAGAGGCCCACCGCCTAATGCACTGTCGAGATGACTTCAATGGTTTGAGTGCGGAGTGTGGGCACATATAGCCTGATTATGTCCCCAGAAAACCATGCCAAAGCCCATGGAGATCGTAGCCATGCAAGGAACCTCGCCCTCCGGCATGAGATATCCCTACACTATGGGCACACAGGTGGACAGAGTACCCCCTAATGCCAGGTTTGATGGCAGTAGCTTAGAAACTGCAGTTTTCCCACCAGTAAGTGTGCCAGGGAAGGATGGGCCTCATCACGAGTTGACTGGTATTTTAGTGGTAAATCCACCGGAATACCGCCCAATGAAATTTTCCTTACCGCCACTTGGTCCGCCAGTGTTACTGCCAGATTACAAGTGGCGATGGCGGTGTAAGTCCCCATTTCCTTTGAGTTCATAGGACTCAATGGGGCATTTTCGGTGCAATTACTGCAATGGTAATTGTGCCCTGGTAATAGCACCGAAAATGGGCGAAAGGTCTGCGGATTTACCGCCAGCTCATGGCTGAAGGAGAATCCTCTGACTTTCCCCCAAACTCATAGTTGGGTGGTGCAGTAATGTGGCGGTAACGCGATTACCACCATATTTTTACCGAACTGCCCAACTTGTGATGGGGCCCAAGAAAGTGTACTCGTGGAGTCTTAAAACCTGATCCTACTAAGGGCATCAACCCCCTAAGAAGTGGGGGTACGGATTCATGCCTCGATTCTGCCCCGTTTGCCTTCTCCAGGGGTAATAGGAGCAGACCATCCCCATTTCAAGAATGTGTTAACCCTAGGGGAAGAAGGGTGGCTGAAGGAAGCCCCCACCCCAAGTCTAATTACCTGTCTCAACCCCAAGGAGCAGAAAAACCTTAAGGGAAGTTTGTTTTAAAAAGATAACACTTCAGTAAAAATGAACATACTCCCCAGGGTGCTCTACCATGCCCTCCCAGTAACAGTCCCTAACTCCTTCTTCAAAGCACTCTCCAAAGCCATATCGCAATATGTGTGGAACAGGAAACCCCCGAGGATCTCCAGAGCCATTCTCACGGCACCTATCAAGGCAGGCGGAATGTCCCTCCCTCACTTTAAAAAATATTATCAGGCAGCCCAACTCTGGATCCTCAAGGAATGGTTGGGGGGAGGACCAACAGATGATCTGGGTAACACAAGACAGGGCGGTCGCCAGGACCCCCCTGGAGGACCTACTGTGGAAACATAAACAACACAGACATTTGAACCTTAGAGTTAGTGAGGTCATGAAAGCCACCCTCAACGCATGGGATGACCAAACCAGGAAGGGAATCATGACCACCCCACTGGCCCCCTTCACGCCAATCTGCCGAAACCCTCAGTTCCCACCGGGACAGGAATCTGGCGCCTTTGAAAAATGGGAAACAGCTGGATGCAGGAAAATAGGTGAAATGATCCAGGATAAGGAAATACAATCTTTCGAGGAATGTAAAAACATGTGGAAACTAACAGAAGCCGATCGTTATAGATACGAGCAAATAAAACACTGGCTAAGCACACCAGAGATCTTCCAGGCGGCCACAAGGGACCTTACACCATTTGAAAAGTACATAATATCCAACCCAGGAGACAAAACACTGGTGTCAACCCTTTATACCCTCATCAACACACAAGGAGAGGAAATAAAATGGACATACATGAGGAGATGGGAAGCCACGCTGGGGGAAGAAATAACCAGGCAGCAATGGGAAGAACTCTGGGCAGGCATCCCAAAACTCACCAGGGCAGTCCAAACCAGAGGAATGTGGTTGAAAATAATCACACATTGGCACTACACCCCAGAGAGGCTCAAATCAATGTACCCGGCAACGTCGGATCGTTGCTGGAGGGGGTGCCTGGACGCAGGAACCTGGAGGCATATCTGGTGGGACTGCCAGGGAGTGCAGGGCTTCTGGAAGGAAGTGCGATTGGAAATCCGGAAAATATTCCCAGAGGCAGACAAATGGGGGATAGAATGTGGTTGTGCGAATCTAAAGACCCACAGGCCAAGAGACTACACAAAGCACAATGGAGGAGCCTCATGGGTTTAGTCATTGCGGCATGGGCAACGATAGCTCAAAGCTGGAAGAAACGAGACCCGCCGCTGGTATTCACCTGGCTGCAAAAGGTGTGGTCCCAAATGACCATGGAAAAGATTACGCACCATCTCCAGGACCAAAACAATACTTTCATGAAGGAATGGGGGACAAGTGCTGGAATATTTGAAATCAGACTACATAGAACAATGGTGCCCACATAACATTAAAATATCAGACATGTATAGTACGTAAACGTTCCAGAAGTGAAAAACTGATGAGGATCCACTCTTCCGGGGAGGAGGGAGGGAAGTTGGGAGAAATAATTGTTTTAATGTTTATTTTTGTACCAGAAAACAATAAAAATATGTTTAAAAAAAAAAAAAAGATAACACTTGGAAAGAAGATGAACCAGTCCAGTGCTATTGATTGGAGCCTAGAGGACGAAGCCCCTTCATTGAGAACCGTCGTATTGACTGGCCCTGCACACAGAATGGCCAGAAAGAAGGCCGGTCAAGGTGAAGAATTATTGAAAAGGAACTGTCGCTCATACCCACAAAATAGAGCGCTCCTTTTGCAGTGAGCTCACTAGCTTCTTTGCGGGGGACACTTAGCAACCCAGTAAACCCAACAACACCTCTTGAAACGTTTCTATTGGCCAAGTATATATGGCAATGTGTCCGAACACTGCAAGGGCTGCCAGACGTGCTGATTATTACGACATATTGATTCCGTTTTGGGCCCTGGTGGGTATTCCAAAGAAATGTATATCTGACCAGGGAACTAACTTCATGTCCAATGCCATGAAACAGGTTTGCCAAAAACTACAGTTACAGAGGCTCCTAACTTCAGTTCACCCCCCCAAATGATGAAGAGTAGGACCCCACGGGAACAATTGGGACCAAGCCCCACCCTTATCCTCACAGTCCCGTGAGAGACTCCTCAATCCTCCGGCGGGTTCTCGCACTTCGAGTTGCTGTTTTGGACCGCAGCCCTGTGTTACACATTGGGAAGGAAAACTAGAACCATGAAACGTACTTCCTGTACATAGTTAAACCTGCATCTCCATGTTCATCGTTCTCTCGTTGTTGGAATTTGGATTATTTACAAGGTTCCAGGTTCACCCTGAAACCACCGTGGGTAAAGAATGGTGACATTTGTAGCCGGTGCCGGTTGAAGATGCAAGAGGCTGGCGCTGTTAACTCTGTATTCTGCTACTTTATAGATAATGCAAAATAAAGGTGTTCCTGCACTTACCAAGGCTCCATCTTGTCATATAATAAATACCCTGTCCAATGCCATGCCAATTTATGCAGAGACTTCCAAAGGCCGATCTCGTCTCGCTGGGTCACTCTGTTGGCTTATGGCCAGTGCAGGCTTCACAAAACCACAGTTCGCAAAGCGTTCCCCTCACCCGGGCGCAAAACGCCTGTTTCACAATTCCCTCAGTCGGGTTCACAATTTCACAATCGTCAAAACTTCTGCAACGTGTCAAGGACTTTCAATTGTATAAGGGGTTTGGCTTGATCCTTGTATGACCACCTTGACACCTCATGTCGGCTTTCCCTATGTCCTTTTGGTACTTGTAGTTTCAATACTTTTGTAATTCCACATTCTCATTGTTCAGGAGAGGGTTACCAGCTAGAGACCTACGAATGAGCGCTCACGTGGCGCCGGACCTTATCTTTGGTACCAAGTTTGTTCCCAAAAAGACCTCAGTCTATTAATCTTCTTAATATTGCCACTGCAACCTTGAGCCTAACAAGAGTCTGGTTAACTATGAGGTTCTTCCGACTCACCCGCTTGCCAAAAACTACAGTTACAGAGGCTCCTAACTTCAGTTCACCCCCCCAAATGATGAAGAGTAGGACCCCACGGGAACAATTGGGACCAAGCCCCACCCTTATCCTCACAGTCCCGTGAGAGACTCCTCAATCCTCCGGCGGGTTCTCGCACTTCGAGTTGCTGTTTTGGACCGCAGCCCTGTGTTACACATTGGGAAGGAAAACTAGAACCATGAAACGTACTTCCTGTACATAGTTAAACCTGCATCTCCATGTTCATCGTTCTCTCGTTGTTGGAATTTGGATTATTTACAAGGTTCCAGGTTCACCCTGAAACCACCGTGGGTAAAGAATGGTGACATTTGTAGCCGGTGCCGGTTGAAGATGCAAGAGGCTGGCGCTGTTAACTCTGTATTCTGCTACTTTATAGATAATGCAAAATAAAGGTGTTCCTGCACTTACCAAGGCTCCATCTTGTCATATAATAAATACCCTGTCCAATGCCATGCCAATTTATGCAGAGACTTCCAAAGGCCGATCTCGTCTCGCTGGGTCACTCTGTTGGCTTATGGCCAGTGCAGGCTTCACAAAACCACAGTTCGCAAAGCGTTCCCCTCACCCGGGCGCAAAACGCCTGTTTCACAATTCCCTCAGTCGGGTTCACAATTTCACAATCGTCAAAACTTCTGCAACGTGTCAAGGACTTTCAATTGTATAAGGGGTTTGGCTTGATCCTTGTATGACCACCTTGACACCTCATGTCGGCTTTCCCTATGTCCTTTTGGTACTTGTAGTTTCAATACTTTTGTAATTCCACATTCTCATTGTTCAGGAGAGGGTTACCAGCTAGAGACCTACGAATGAGCGCTCACGTGGCGCCGGACCTTATCTTTGGTACCAAGTTTGTTCCCAAAAAGACCTCAGTCTATTAATCTTCTTAATATTGCCACTGCAACCTTGAGCCTAACAAGAGTCTGGTTAACTATGAGGTTCTTCCGACTCACCCGCTTGCCAAAAACTACAGTTACAGAGGCTCCTAACTTCAGTTCACCCCCCCAAATGATGAAGAGTAGGACCCCACGGGAACAATTGGGACCAAGCCCCACCCTTATCCTCACAGTCCCGTGAGAGACTCCTCAATCCTCCGGCGGGTTCTCGCACTTCGAGTTGCTGTTTTGGACCGCAGCCCTGTGTTACACATTGGGAAGGAAAACTAGAACCATGAAACGTACTTCCTGTACATAGTTAAACCTGCATCTCCATGTTCATCGTTCTCTCGTTGTTGGAATTTGGATTATTTACAAGGTTCCAGGTTCACCCTGAAACCACCGTGGGTAAAGAATGATGACATTTGAAGCCGGTGCCGGTTGAAGATGCAAGAGGCTGGCGCTGTTAACTCTGTATTCTGCTACTTTATAGATAATGCAAAATAAAGGTGTTCCTGCACTTACCAAGGCTCCATCTTGTCATATAATAAATACCCTGCACTATGTAATGAATCTTCCAGAGTCCTCACAAAAACCCTACCGAAGGTCTCCTCCCAGGGGGCCAGGGAAAGACAGTGGCTTCCTGACCCTAACCCTGGGGGTGATGTCAGCTGGGCGGGTCATCTGGGAGGAGAAGGGAAACTTGATGTGGTCGCGGATGCCTTATCTCGAGATGCAGTTGAGTGAGGATGGTGAGGAGCAGCCGGAAGGGGAGGCTTTTGTAAATTGTTGCATTGGGGATGAAGAAAATTGGCATGCCCGGTGTACGGAGGATGACAAGCAGCGGCGTTGCTAAGGGTGGCAAGGGGCCATAGCTCTGGGTCTTTTGGTTTTAGAAGCTCAGGGGCTACAACCAAAAGGCTATAGCTAGCCCGAATCCCGCCAGTCCCCACATTAGCTTGGCACCTGATCTTTTCCAGACCTAGGAACGGCCCTGATGACAAGTATCAAAAGGTTGTGGAATTTGTACAAAATGGTGGCCAGTTGAGGAATTGCAGGGTGCGTTGAAGGCTTACAAGAGGGTGAGGAATGAGCTGAGTCGGGAGAAGGGGTGCTGATCAGAGGAGATTGCATGTTGGTCCTGGAGGGCATAAGGAAAAATGTAATGCAGGTCACGCAGGAAGGTCATTCCGATGTATGTAAAACCAAAGGTATGATACGTCGGGAATACTGGTGGCCTGGATCGGATAAGGACATTGAGCTTGCGTTGAAGGAATGTGAGTGTTTCAGCGTTAATGACAAGGTGTTTATAACAATCTCTTCTGAGCCCCTTCCCCCCGCTGCATTTCTGTCTGCTAGTGCCAGGTTGCATTCGGGTGTTTGTGCGCTCTATTCATTCTCTAGTAGATAAATAAATAAACAAGACTCCTGCCAATGAAGGTACTAGAGCCGCTGAGTACGGTGTGCGATGTGGTGGCAGTCGACATCTTCGGCCCTATTGCTGTAAGGGGATGTCAGAGCAACTACATGATTGGGGCTGTGGACCTATTATCGAAATGGCCGGAAGTGTGTGTTGTGAAAGACATCAGTGCCAGGAGTGTGGTAAGATTTTTGGAATCAATATTTTGGAGAGAAGGGTTTTCAAGGAAGAGTGTTTCAGACAATGGGCCATAGTTTGTGGCAAAAGAAATGGAAGAGTGTCTGGAAGTGAATGAAGTGCAGCGTGCCACAACTGCCCTGTACAATGCCAAAGTGAATGGAGTGGTGGAAAGATGTAATAGAACTATCATGGATGTCATCAGGATTGCTGTGGCGACTGGTGGAGATTGGGTGAGGGTTGTGATGGAGAGAGTTGTTCAGTACAGGTTAGTGCCACATCAAGTGACTGGGGTTTCACCATTTGATGTTTTCAGGAGGAGGTTACCAAATTACAAATTGCATCCAGGATGGATGAGAAAGTATGGTGGTGAGAGATCAGTGGTGTCCGAACAGGTAGTGAAGAAAAGAATGGTGGGAAGTCAGGTGATGGCCAAAGAGAGGTATGATTGGAAGAATTGTACCAGTGAAAGGGCGATGCCCAACGGTGCAATAGTGAAGGTGGGACTTACAAGGAGAGTGGAAAAAGGAATGATAAAGTATTCAAGACCGATGGAAGTGAAAGATGATTTGGGCAATGCCATCAGGCTGATGAATGGTGAGAAGGGGGGGAAGGAAAGGGTGGCTATTGTAAAATAACTATGGTGTGATGTAAAGGGAAAGAGGTGTGTTACATATTAAGAAGGAAAACTGCAAACATTAAATGTACTGCTTGTACATAGCTAACCATGCATCTTCATGTACATAGTGTTTTCATTGTTTTTGGATTGTTAATAAGGTTCCAGGTTCACCTTGAAACCACCGTTGGTAAAGAATGCTGTGTGAGAAACCTGAAGGTGTCTCACCCACTAGTCCCCGGGGATCTGTCATACAGGTGGCCAGGATACAGCCATCGCTATTGGATCTAGTTACTGGGGGTGGACCAGTGCGGGAGGATCACCTGGATGGGGGTCTTCGGTGAGTTGAAGTGGGACACCGAAGGGTGAGATGCGGTATCCCCTTCCTTATGACACCTTTTCCCCATCCTGCCTAGTATGATATTTAGAAGCTCAGCGCCCCGCCTCCCTATTCCAACAAGAACACTTTCTCACACAGTGAGCGACAATGGACTAAAACCAGGGCTGTTTACCTGACATGTCCCAACACAAGGGTCAGGCCGAGTCAGGCAATTGCAGACAACTACACACACACACACACGACTGCCCTTTCCCTTCCCCATGGGGATAAAAGGTGGAGCACGAGAGCACACTCTGAGCAAGGCCGAACGCACGAGGAAGCAGCTATTCCAGGATGGCTGTTCAAACGGAGGAGAAAGGCGGCGAGACCTAAAAGGGCGTCAAGGAGGGAGTTGCCCTTGCCCTTTTTAACCCAAACCCACCGAAGCCTCTGACAAAGGAAACATAAGACCGGGAATCGCAGTTCGCGAATGTTGTGACGGATGTAAGCGGTACATGGAACCCTCCCGCACTGATACCCAGGGCGGAAAGACGTGGTTGCCATTGTGGTACTGTCCTTGACTCCAGCGGCAAAAGAAACACCAACAAGTTCAGCACAGCGGGTGAGTCGGAAGAACCTCATAGTTAACCAGACTCTTGTTAGGCTCAAGGTTGCAGTGGCAATATTAAGAAGATTAATAGACTGAGGTCTTTTTGGGAACAAACTTGGTACCAAAGATAAGGTCCGGCGCCACGTGAGCGCTCATTCGTAGGTCTCTAGGTGGTAACCCTCTCCTGAACAATGAGAATGTGGAATTACAAAAGTATTGAAACTACAAGTACCAAAAGGACATAGGGAAAGCCGACATGAGGTGTCAAGGTGGTCATACAAGGATCAAGCCAAACCCCTTGTACAATTGAAAGTCCTTGACACGTTGCAGAAGTTTTGACGATTGTGAAATTGTGAACCCGACTGAGGGAATTGTGAAACAGGCGTTTTGCGCCCGGGTGAGGGGAACGCTTTGCGAACTGTGGTTTTGTGAAGCCTGCACTGGCCATAAGCCAACAGAGTGACCCAGCGAGACGAGATCGGCCTTTGGAAGTCTCTGCATAAATTGGCAAGTGCTTTGGGAGGTTGACGCTGAAAGAAGGATCAGAGCCCGGCTGAGGGGGATCTTAGGGTGAAGTGTAATCGCCCAATGTGAAGGTTAGCAGAAGGAACTTTTTGTTTTGTTGTTTTTGCCATGGCAGGCCCTCTGAAGCAAGAGACTTTGCACGAGAAGAGACTTGGGCCCAGAAGGCCCTGATATAGAGAAAAGGAACTGTAAGCTTGTACCAGAGAAGCCCAGGAGTGTGCTCTCCTCAAGGGTCCGGCTTTGTCCTGTGCTAAAAACGTGGGGAAGGGAGACCCCGCCATAACATGCTGACTTATCATTTTGTGAACACTTCTTTCTTTTCTTGTGAACATTATCCCACACTATTGTGTATCATAGCGGTAAGGATTGGCAATAGGTTTTTTAGTCTAGGCCCTTTTTATTAGACTAGACTCTACTAGGAGTGTATTATTGTTATTTGATGGTCATAACTTGCTACCATCTTAGATTTAGGTTTAGATTAGGCATTTATCTTGCCCATTTTACAGTTTAATAAACACCCTTGAACTGTGATCCCTTGCGTCTGTCGTACTTTGATAACATGCCTTCCATACAGTTGACATTTGAAGCAGGAGCCGGTTGAAGATGCAAGAGGCTGGGGCTGCTTGCTGTATTTTGCTACTTTCTAGATAATGTGAAATAAAGGTGTTACTGCACTTACCAAGGCTCTATCTTGTCATATAATACTCTGCACTATGTGATGAATCCTGCAGAGTCCTCACAAAAACCCTACCTAAAGTCTCCTCCCAGGGGGCCAGGGAAAGGCCGATGCTTCCTGATCCTAACCCTTGGGGTGGATTCAGCCGGGAGGATCACTTGGGAGGATAAGGGTACCAGGGGAACAGGAGGACTCCGTTGGATGAGATGTGGTATGTATCTTTCCTAAGGGAAGAAAGACTAGTGAAACCAAAATATTTAATGGCTTGCTGTCAGAAAGAGCTGTTACCTTTCCAAGCTAATTGAGGGGTCCTGGCTGAACTACAAGATACACAGAAGGAGTTATAAAGGGCGTTAAGGGGAGGAGGTAATACCAAAGAAGACAATGAAGTAATACTTAGGCTGCAGCAGATATATGTGGGGCATTGGGAGAGACTGTGTAATCTTAAGTATAAAAAGTACATAGAGAGATAGCACGCAGGAGGGGACAAACCAGGGAGGGTCTTGGCATGGCTATACAAGAGTGAGAACCCCAGGCCCACAATCAGGATGATATCGGGGGAAGATGGGAGCATAGTGGATACCCAAGAAGGAGTTAACCAGGAATTTGTAGATTATTACAGACTTCTATATGGAGATGAGTAGGAGAGTAATCGCACAGAAGTAGCAGAAACACTGGAGGACATAGGACTGCTGGAGATCAGCGCTGAAGAATGAGAGGAGCTGGATGCTCCGATCACTTTAGAGGAATTAGAAGAGGTGATGAGGCAGTTGCCTACCAGCAAGACTCCGGGGATTGATGGACTCCCAAGCAGATTTTATAAAACAAGGGAGAGGTGCTCCCCCCGCTCTTAGAGATGCTGAATGAAGCATATGTGATGGGAAGGCAACCAGAGTCCCTCAGAGAGGCGATTATCATACCGCTTCCCAAACCTAATAAGCCTGGTCACAACTGTGGCTCATACAGGCCCCTATCAATGCTAGATCAGGACAGTAAAATACTGACAGCTGCCTTGGCAAACAGACTGAGGAGGGTTATTGGTAAACTAATACATCCCGACCAGACTGGCTATGTCACAAACAGGAACATATCCAATAATCTTAGGCGACTCCATCGAGTCATTGAGCATGTAAGTGAGAACAAAGGCGAATTGGCAATTGTATCGTTGGACGCAATAAAGGCCTTTGACTCGGTCAAATGGCCGTGGCTGATGGCGGCCTTGGCTGGTTATGGAATGGGGTCCGGGTACCTGCAGTGGGCAAAAATGTTATATAGTGAGCCGTTGGCTAGAGTTAAAACAGGAGCAGTGATATCAGAGAGGTGGCAACTCCATAGGGGCACTAGACAGGGATGTCCATGGTCTCCTATGCTGTATATTTTGGCACTGGAACCCCAGGCGATATACCTGAGGCAACAGTACGACATGATAGGCATCGCTGTAGGAGGGGAACCACATTTAATCTCCCTGTATGCGGATGACATGTTGCTGTATTTACGACACCTGGAAGAAAACCTCCAGTACATTCTGGAGGTGATGGAGAGATATGCAAGGCTGTCTCGCATAGCTGTGAACCCCCAAAAATCTAGCATATTCCCATTGGGTAGGTATAAAGGGATCCTGTTAAAACAGCTACCAGTGCTACAGATACCATGGGAGGTTAGCACATTTCGATATCTTGGGACAGATATATACCATACGGTGGAAGAGGAACATCAGTATAATACAGAGGTAGCGATCAAGAAAATTGAAAACAGCATGAAGTTCTGGGTGAAGCTACCCTTGGCAATGTTGGGGCGAGGGGCAATGTTGAAAACGGTGGTCCTACCAAGATTCTTACACTACTTTGGGAACATACCATACCTGATAGCAAGGAGGTTCTTTACTAAGGAGGTTCTTTACTAGGTTAGACGGCATGTGCAGGGACTTCCTTTGGCATAGAACGAGAAATAGATTGGCCCTCTGGAAGCTACAAAACTCACATGAGAAAGGGGGTATAAAACTGCCAAACTATGAAGTTTATTATATAGCTAGCCAGCTGCAATATGTAGCTAAATGGCTTTCTGAAGAGCCAACCTCTGAGTCCAGGCTGTTCCGACAGAACTGTGCTCCATTCTACTTAAAGGAAATTAAGTGGCTGCCCACGCCAGATATGGAAGGGTGTCCAAAGGTGATGGTACTTGGGTGGAGGATATGGCGCAGGGCCTGCCAGTTGATGGAGAACCCATTCCCGTGTTCCCCGCAGGTACCATTAGTGGCGCTAGCGAGTGAAGAAAGGCAACTAAGGATGATGATCAGGAAACACTGTGAACCGGTTGGGTTAGCAACAATGGGTGATATTTGGCAAGAGGGGACTATCATAGACTTCGAAGTGTTGGCGGAGGAAACCGGGTTACACGCAGGCCAGTATATCACATATCATAGAGTGGTGCGGAGAATCAAGGAGACATGGTCCGAAATAGTACTAGGAGAAGAACCAGACGCCACCATAGATACAATATATGACATAGCAGAGGGGGGACATGAGATATCTAGAATATATGAGCCGATGATGTCCAGATGTCCAGAGTGGGAAAGGAAGTGGCACAACTGAGTCGGGACTGGGAGGCGGAAGTGAGAGCCCCAATGAGTGATGGGATGTGGGAACGAGCCCAAGGGTATTACAAAAAGGTGTCAAGGAACGCAAGACTACAACAGATGCAATTATACACTACACATAGGGCGTATATGACACCCCAGAGAATAGCTAAATTCAAAAATGCAAGACGACAAGCATGTCCCAAATGTGATGAGGAGAATGCTGGAATGGTGCATATGTTCTGGACATGCCCAGTCATTGAGTGTTTTTGGGGTGAAGTGGCAGACAGACTAGCGGAAAAAGGTATTAATATTGTGGTGGATACAGTGTGGGCCTGTTTGATAGGAGGGTTTCCTAGACCACGTAAACTCAAGCATGTGAGCAAACTGAAAGACCTGGCGTATGCACTCGCAAAGAGGAGAATTGCTATGGGGTGGAAGGCATGCCATAGACCACGACTAGAAGTATGGTGGAAAGATCTACAGAAATGGGCTGAGGCAGAAACCACAGTATGGCAAGAAGCAAGCAATGCCGAGGGCAGGAGGAAACAGAGACCCTGATGGCCTGGAAACAACTAATAGCAGAGTTATTTGGGCCAATGCGAGACCCAACGGAAATCATGGAAGAGGAATCTCTATCTCAAGGCGCAAAAATAGAACATGGAAGGGAATAGGTTCGAAAGGGGGAGGGGAGAAGCAGTGCACATGATGAAGCAATGTATATTTAAGATGTCACTATATGCACTGCAAGTTTGGTTTGTATTGTTTGTTGGAATAAATTAATAAAATTATTTTTTTTTAAAAAACTTTCCAAACTAATTATATCAAGGTGGATAAGAACCATCCTAAACACTTATGGCTTGGGAAGAAGAAACCCCCTTTGAAGTCAAGAACATTGCCAGAGATAAAAACTAATTTGGTTTACAGAGGATTAAAAATGGAACTCTAAACATTAACCATGGAGATTCAAAAATCTTTAATTATTCTGTAAAACAAAACCCTTCATTATATCCTTATAATACCCTTCTAGGGAATTGAAATAAGAATACAAATAAAGTTAATAATGTTAGTGTCATGAAAAGAAGTAATTTGAACATTGTGGACTTCAAGTCCCACAATGCTCAAGGTACTGTGACGAAGAAGAGGGAAACAGAGGCACAAGACTGCTTTGTCCAGTTAATTGATGTTATTGACCCACACCTGAGAAGTAATGAGAGGTATTTGAAAGCCCCTCAGGTGTGGACCAGGAGATGCAGTTGGAGGCGGAGTAGTAGTGAGAGCTGTGAGCGGCTATTGTGAAATGCAGGCAACGCTGAGACCATGACCGATGTATGTGTGGACCCGGGTCATCAGAGCAGGAGCTTTGAGCTGCAGAGGCCACGCAGCAGGAAGCGGAGCCGTGGCAGACCGTTTCCTCACTGAGAGAGACTCTCTGAACTGCTTGTTCGCTCCAGGTGGCTGGCGAGCACACAGGCGTATCAAGGGGCAGAGCAAGCGCCTTTTCCAAGCGGCGCTGTCCGCTGGAGAGCAACCGAAGCAGGAAGGAGCCTTTGCAACAGGAGAAGAGGCAAAGATCCGGTGAGTTTGCCTAAGCGAGGAAACCCCGGAACACTCCGTCAGTGAACTTTAGCCTTAGTTCATAGTTTTGAATACCAAATTGATATTAAGGTGGTGAATGAGCAGAGCAGAAACCTTGTGAACCCAAGGAAAGGTTATGGTTATTATTACATTAATCAAGTGAAGAACAAATATATAAAGAAGGCAAGACCTGAACAAGTTAATCCAAACTATCATTGCCAAAGCCAAGAGAGAGTGGCATTAAAGAAAGCTGACCGTAACCCACATTACCCAAGCCAAGAGAAAGTGGTTCTTAAGCAAGCTACTTTCTACCAGCAATTTAGGGAGAGAGAGCAAAACAACAACCAAATAATTATGAATAATGTTGCTTAAGACAAAGAAGGGCAAAGGTGATAAATGAAGATTGTTCACAGTAGTTTGTTGAAAGAAAAGAGGAACAAGAGTAGCAGGTAGGCTGGCCTTCTGGTAGAAGATATTCAGAAGGAGTGGAGCATAACCTGCATTGCCTGGAGCAATTATCAGTATGTAGCAAACAGCACCAGTGTGGTTCTTGTTCTCCCTGGAGAGATTCTTAAATTTGATGTTGTGAAACAAGAGACATTTATATGTTGATGTAAGTTTACCTTTACCATAGAAGTACTTGTGGTGAGTAGTTTACTCTGGCCTGACAGGAGAGTTCTGCAGGTTAGAGAACTGTGCAGACTTTTTTTTTGTTCTGTTCTGGGAGGAGAGTACACCAGAGCATAGAACTTTGTAGTGGTAGACCTGGCAGGTGAGTCGACCAGGTGAAAGTCGATGAAGTACTGTGGTGTGATGGTGATGTGTCCTAAAGAAAAGTGTCAGAACAACTAAGAGGATTGTATGAATTGCTACAGAATCATCCGGACAACTATATAAATATTACTGAAGCAAGTGTTGTGTTAACTGCTGCAGAATTATCCAACATTGATATATGATATGATATGTTATTTATAACATGCTTAATACCCAGAGGTTTCTAAGCGCAGACCCGGGGATTGAACCTGTGGTGCTCCGTGTCGTCTTGCTTCCAAGGCAAGTGCGTTGCCCCTGAGCTATCCTCCCAAGACAAGATTAAACAAGTGTTTTGCTGTACTGTTGCAGAACAATCTTAAAAAAGACATATTTGTAGAATCTAATGAAACAAGAAAGCCTTCTTGGTCTAGGAGAAGAAGTTGCATTGAATTCTTTTGTCAAAAGTGAAAAGAGGAAAACCTTGTGGAATACTTTTAATACTTTTGAACTGTTGGTTAAGTTCAAGTTGGAACAAGTGGAACTATATTGGAATGTATGTTGTCAAGTTGGAACCAAAAGAACTGAGTTAGAACTTTATTATAAGACAGGATTTCCTTATTCTTTGAACTGGTGAATATAATCCTGCTTGAATCTGGGGAAGGGGAATTAACCCAGGTTGGAAGGAAACAAAGTTATCAGATTGTGGATTTAACTGTTATATTTGTTAATGTTGATTTGCTATATATCACCTTACTGAATTGGTGTATGTATAAGTGTGAGGGACAGAACCCTTTTGTTAGAGTGTTTCCTTTAGCTTATTTTGGGCAGGGAAATCCTCATCAGGCTAGGGTTAGTGAGGCATTTATCCAACCTTTTCAGTTAATAAAATGGCATCTTTTGAAAAATCTTCACAAAGTTGTCCACCTCACATTTCTGACCCCTCAGTAGTATCCTTGACATTGTTCGGGAAGAGTGGAGAAAACTGGAGGAAAGGCCCTTAACAGAGTATGCAGAGAATCTAAGGGGATATTTAAAAAACCTAAACGAATTGGCTGAGACGAACCTGGGACAAGCCCAATAAAGTCAAGAAGAACTATATAGTAAGAAAAGCTGAGTGCAAACCTTTGAACCTAGAGATAAAGTATTGGTCCTCCTTCCCACCAGTGAAAAGAAGCTGGTGGCCAGATGGAGAGGGCCTTACACTATAACAAGAGTAATGGGACTCGTTAATGACCTGGTTCTCAAACAGACCATAGGCAAACAGAATAAAACGACAATGTGAATCTACTGAAGGAATGCCATGAACCCCCAGTGCCCGTAGGACTTAGTACCACCGAACCAACCGAAACCACTGATATATTCTTGACTAAACCTAAGGCCTGTATGGAAGACATACTCTTGGTAACCAGTTTGATGGAAGAAGGAAGCCATGGAACGACTTATGAAACACTGGGAAGTCTTTGTTAAGAAAGATTTTTCTTTTTCCAACTTTCCCCACATAGTTTCTATGGAACACCTTTCTTTTTGCTATCTTGCTGAACCTGTTCTGACTTTTTGAAGGGAAGTAAAGCTTTCAGCTCCACTTCCCTTTCCTTATTGTTTATTGTTATGGGGAAACGGATCAGTCCTTCGGCCTATCAGTACTGGGAAACTGTGTTGCCCTTTTGAATTCTTTACTTTTGAACACTGCACACAGCATCTTACAATGCAGTGCAATGGAGGTATTTGTGTATCACCCTATCTTTTTACACATGCAATATCTGGTTATTTTTATATGTGCCTAAAAACAAGCTGGTGGCAGCAGATACATTTTTACAATTGCTTTCATTATTTTTAGTGTGCACATTCGTGTTTAACGCGTATTGCTACTAAACGTGGCTGGTGCACTAAAATGGCCTTGCCATAATATTTGCTTGCTTCTTTGGCCTTGCTAGCTCAGGAAATTCCTTATAAGGTCATGCGCTTCTCCCAGAAAGCTGCAGCTTTCACGGGCTATTGATTTGTTTGTGTGTGCGGCCCGGGAAGCGGGTGGCACTGTCTGGTCTCACTCCACCTCAATGATATGATATGATATGCATTCATAACGCGCCTATACACAAGAGTTCCATGGTGCCAGAAGTTCTAGGTGCGGGGCAAGTGTTAAACCGGTAGTTGTCCCTGATTGGACCGCTGCTGGCTGTTTGACTGGTGCAGATCCTCCCCATTGGTGGGCTTGGAATTGCTTCCAGCTCGGATTTTGGATAAGAAAAGGACTCCTGGAGCCATTTCTTCAGAGCATCGTTGGAGCCAAGAATCCCTTGACCAAGAAGAGCTGACTGAAGATCCGAAAACAACTACTTAGGTGGGCCAGAATCCCTTCCAGTAGCCAGCCTGGTGAAGCCCTGCTCCTCTGCTTGATCTCCAAAGACCCTGAGCTGGGCTTCAGCCCTTGGACTAATGGGGCCCACGTCTCAACACCTTCTCCAGGATCCAACCATTGGAAGGACCGTGGACTGCCCGGTGGACTGACCAGCTCTCTAATGTGCAACCTCACCAGAACTGTTGCTACTCCGCGATTGCACCCAGAACCTTGGTAGTCACCAGCTTGTGCCACAAGTCACCTTCTCTCCACATTCCAGCATCCCAGCATCAAGGGATCCTGTCCTGGAGCAGCTTCTGTGACTAGAATGACACCACTCATCGCCTGAGTTCAGAGACCGTTGCTGGAACTCTCTGTTTCTTACATTTCTTCATCGACAGAGGTTGCATCTTGCAGCTGCACCCGACCAGAAGAATCCTTGAACCAGTAACTCCTGGGCTCCTCTCACTGGAACCAACTGTGGGAGATCAAGCCTCCAGTGACACCCCAGACAATCTATGAAGCCATCTGGGAAAATCAGAGTATGGGGGCTAAGTAAACATAGTGCATTTGTCCATCTGTCCTTTACAGGATAACATTGGGTACAAACCCCTTTGTCTCCTTAAACCTTTCCACTCACATTTATGCCATTGAACCTTGGTCGAGTATCCTGCCTCTGGTATAGCCTTGCGTCTGTAACACAAGAAAACATTTACTTACCTTTAGTAAAATAGTTGAAGAATGTTTAAACTATCACCAACACAAGCCTACTGACACCTACCTGCAGGGATACCATTCTGGTGAGAAACATTGTGGCTCCTGTGACTTTTGCCCAAAAGACCCCATTCATTTTAGGGTTTGGACTTCTAAAGTTAGGTCATTGTCTTGTGATCTAGTTCCATCATTAAATGCATCTAAAATACTTACATGCTTTGCTGTTTGATGTATATTTGAACCTATGGTGAATGTATACATTTGTATCATGGAGTGTTGTACGATAATATTACCTGTTAGATTCATTTTCCAGTGTGTTCACGGGGCCTATAATAAATAGTTGTATTTTTAAAACTGACTGTCTAAATTGAATTATTATGTGATACTGTGTGGACTCGTTCCGAGCTCCTGACCCCATTCACACTCTCCTGAGAATAAGACTTGACTGCTCTATATTGCTACATTGGTTTGGTGTTGGCTACCCTCTCAGAGCTCCCTGTTCACTAGAAATAGAGTGACCTCCTGAAATCTGTCCACCAGGCCAGATTCGAGAAATCCATCTTAACAGTCTTTTCCAACCTACCGGGACGAACAACATTAGCAGAACATTCCACCAAAACAATGCCAGACAAGTAAGTAAAGCTACACCGCTATAGGATCCTAGAAGCCAAGCACCACATGGTACGATGAGAGATGGAAGGAATGTTGCGACTGGACATCAAAGAACCTTCAGAGAGTCCCTGGTGTTCCATGATAGTAGGTTGTATACAAATTGTTCGAATGACAATTTCCCGAATGACAATTGACCTTCTGCACAATTGACTGAATTTAAACGGTCAATTAGGATATATATGCAGTGGGAAACCCACCGCAGCCCCTCACCCAATCCAACCCCCACCCCAACCCCCACCCAATCCCCTTATATTATTACCCCAACCCAACCCATTATATATATAAAAATGACCATACAATTATGCAGAAGTTCAATTCGGACCCCTGAAATTCAGTCAATTGTATCATTCGAACAATTGTACTCGAACAATCTCGGTAATACCTGATAGTACGAGTCCCGAAACCAGAAGGATCTACACGGTTTTGGATGGACTTGAGGCAACGTAGCACAATCTCAGTATACAAAGCCCATGCCATGCCGAGGGTTGACATGGGTCAGAATAAAGGCCTACCTTAGGAACATCGAGCTAACCAAAGGTTATTGCCAGATTCTACCAAGACAGCAAAAAAAAGAAAGAATAGCATTGCGATACGGTCTCTATCATTTTAAGGTACTGCGCTTTGGGTTACACGGATCACCAGCCACCTTCCAAAGGTAAATGGACAACATTATACAACCAAATAAACAGTATGCGGATGTTCATCTGGATGATATCCTGTTTAGCGAGACTTGGGAAGACACTGCTACAAGTGGTAAAAACCCTGGAGAAAGCCAGCCTGAAAATCAACCCAGAGAAGACTGTGATGGCTACAACCAAACACAGTAAATGGACTATACGGCGGGGCATGCAGCTCTACAGATAAAGGGTGTATCGGCCACTTTTACTCCCTAAAAATAGGCAAATGCTCCCCAAAACTAAAAATAGGGAATAAAAATACTCCCAACAAAAAAATTCTGAAATAGACACGTAGGACCTTGCACCGCTGACCCACACAGCTCAATGGATTTGTTTTGACAGTAGTACATGTAGTACCACAGGAAGAACATTGTATTATTACTACCTTTTCAGTTCAAGTAAATATGTATCTTTTAATGTGTATGAATAATTAGGTGCAAAGAAATAATGATTAAAAAAAATTTCTGTTTTCCAGTTAAAAACATTTCCATTCACACATAAAATATTCCCATTTGGAACTGGAAATACATTTTTGCTCCCTAAAAAAATCATTTTACTCCCAACTTTAAAATACAGTGAGTAAAATACTCCCACTTCCAAATCTTATCTGCTGCACTGAGGGCATAGACATACACCCTCAAGTCAACAAGCGTGAGGCTATTGTTATGAAAGATTTCATTTTCGCAACTTTCCCTCCATAGGTTTCTAAGGGACATCATTTATTTTTGCTTGTTTTGAACCCTTTCCTGACTTTTTGTAGTTAAGTAAAGCCTTCTGATTTACTTCCCTTGCATGTTTTGCTCATTCTTATGGGGAAACTGACAAGTCCCTAAGACTATCGGAACTGGGAGACTGGGCCTCAATACAAGTCCAGCGGTAGTCGTGCCGGAAAAACCGGCAGGCTGCCGCCGGACCCGAAATACCATTCCGCCTCCGTGATTGGCTGAATCACCGGGGCATTACAACCCCGGTGACCCGGTAATTCCAGAGGAGGAATTCCGTAAATCCCTATTCCCATGGAGTCCTATAGGACTGGGATGGGGACAATGGAAACACTGGTTCCGTCTATGACGTAGCCGGTGTTTCCATTTCCGGCTGCAAGCGGGTGGTGTTACTCCAGCCAGGTCAGACCTGGCAGGAGTGACACCGCCCGCCTGCAGAACTCGGAATCAGCCGTTACGGAAACAACAGTGGCAGTGGATTTACGGCCACCGTTGTTTCCGTACCGGCAGGGTCATAATGAGGCCCATTGTCTCTCTTTATGAATTCTTGTATTTTTACAATTGCACACATCACCTTACAGTGAAGTGCTGTTAGGATACCGTGTATCCTCTTTTTGTTGTTGTTATAGAATGGCTTTTTGGTTACTTTTACAAAGTGCCTAAGACAAGCTGGTGGCAGCTGTGATATTTTTACTATTTTTATGACCTTTTACTTGTTCACTTTTGCATTAACTGTGAATGCATCCTAAAGGTGGCTACCACCCCAAGAGGGACATGCCACAAGGTATTTTGCGTGTTCTTTGGCCATATTGTTCTTTGGCCTTCTTCCTGACTTCTCAGGTCAGGAAATGCCTTTATAAGGAAATCCCCTTTACTGTGGAAATATGTGGCTTTAGCAGACAAAGGGCGCTATGTGTGCCAGAGAAGGGGACAGGGAGTGTTGTGACAAATCAAGGAAATCCATCCCTTCTCCCCAAGGTGGAGCCCCCCCTTTGAGGCTAGGGAAGTGAGCCTGCTTTGCAAGACCCTCCCTAAGGGTCTGGGCAAGTGGGACCAAACTGGGAGAGACTCCCCCTTGGGGGACAAGGACTCCCGTGCCACAGAGGAACTCCCTGTGCTGTTTCCCATAGTGGCATATATGGGACTGTCAGAAATGAAGATCACTATGGAGGCCATGGACTTGGCAGAAGACAAAACTAAAATATACCTTTGTGAACAAGAAAGAGGATCTGTATCTTTAATAAGAGACCTTCATAAAACTGTGATGGGTAGACTGAAGAGAGAGCAATACATGCCGAGGAAAGGCGAAGCAGAGAGAGAGACGGCAGAGAGCATAAGCAGGGGAAGCCCCCTTATGATGTCACACCTGTGAGAGGTGGAGCAGGGAAGAGCCGTGAAGCCCACGACTTTCAGAAGTGGCCTGAGCAGGAGACGAACCGCTGGAGGCCCAGCGTTTACACGTAGTGAGAAGCAGAGGAGACAGGAATCCAGATCCCAGTGGTGGTGCGACAAAGCCCTTTCAGGGTGGGCAGAGCACCCGTCCCACGACACCAAAACCACAACACAGAGGAAACAGCGAGACATCTGCTTACCCGCAGCCATGCTCGATCCCGGAGAAAGAAAGGACTGAGAGTGGGACGTCAGTGGATTCGAGAAGATGGAGAAGCGGAGCAACCAAAGAGAACCCGAGCCAGTATAAGCCCCAATGACGTTTCCCTACAGAAGCAAAGGTAATCGGGAGAGCAGAAGATCCGGGAGGCTGTTGGTGAATCATTATGAACAGGAAAAACTTGCCCCAGTAGAATTGATGAGACCTTGAGTTTAAAGCCAATAAAGTGTAACTGTGTTAACGGGGAAAGAGAGATCTCTACCACCAGGGTACAACACTCTGGGAAGTCAAGAAGCAAAGAGTGGAGAATATCAGAGAGAGAATTCTGTGAATGAGAAGAAAAGCCAAGTGAACCACTTAAGGGGAGAGATATTCAGAGTAAACCACCAAAAGAGATTGAGACCCAGAAGAGCCAAGAAGGCATTTAACAGATACGAACATATATACTACCGAACTCAAAAGGGTATAGCAACACAAATCAGAGAATAATAAAGCCACAAAAAAGGGAGTATTGGAGAACCGGATCATCCCATAAGGGGAAGAAAGAACCAAAGACATTGGGGGTCATTCCGAGCATGGAGGTAAGGTAAAAACCATGCCGTTAATGATTTACCGGCATGGTTTACCGCTCCATGCTATTCTGACCCCTCAGACCGCTAATTACGTCACCGTAAACTACAATGCCGTAACTATCGGTCTTGGGTCTTGCGCGCGCCCGACCATGCCGAAATTAGCGGCATGGCGTAAACGAGGGCTGTTCGCAAGTGAGGAGCACACGTAAATAACGGCCTCCCCAATGCCGTAAAGTACCTTACCGACATGGATTACATACAGGCATCTCAGAGAAGGAGTAAAAACCCTGAGCAGTGCTTCCCAGAGCCACAGGTGCACACATTCATCACAGATGGAGGCTATGGAGTCTGCCACAGCAGAAAAGGAACACTCCCACACACCAGCCCCCCTCCCACACCAAGATGACACCAATAGAACCAGCAAGGCCACAACCACAAAAACTTCTGCAACAGCACCAGGCCCCCCCTCTGAGGAGACACAGGGGTAGAAGGAGGGGGAGACAGGCCCTGCATGCAGCACCAGTGCAGCCTCCGTCACCACCCCAGCAGCCCCCATGCACACGCAGCATGTCCGGCCACTCAAGGAAAACCCTTAGCAGATAGACACCCCTGACCACCTTGACTGTGACACCGTCACCACCATATTTCGCCAGAGACACAAAGAGATAAGCGAGCAGCATACAAATATACAGTGCTAACCTACCAGCACAGATTGGCGCCCATGCATGGCATGTCACAACCGTCCATTAGACGGCCACATAAACAAGTGCTGTTGCACCTCACCAAACACACAAGGGCCTACCAGTCCCCAACATGGACCACCCAGGAGATACACAACAGTAAAGCTGGACCTCATGCAAATGGAGGCATGCCAAATGACAATGGTGCCCCTGACAGCACCCACGGGTCGTATGTGGACCAGCATGCCATGCAGGCGGCGGATCGCAACTGCAAGCAATACCACTCCCCTTACGTGCAGATGGAATGCAACGCAACCAAGAACCGCACACATGGGTGGGCCCGACACCAAAGAACTACACATGACTCAAAGGGCCAGCAGTTCACCACGCTACCTTGCCACATGGTCCAACATGCAAGATGACGTGCCTGGCTGGCTGTTGAGTCGTCTGACTGTGTCATGCAAGTGCATTGGTGCCATGAGGTGGATGCCTGCATGAACCAACTGGGTCGAAATGATGAAGCCATCGTACAGTGTTCACCCCAACAACAAACCTGCCACAGAACCAGTGCAACGGCACATACAAACAGATTCCCACTTTGATGGAATAAGGCACTCACAATACACTACATCTCCACCATCTCACAAGGGCTAATCACACTACACTTGCACCACTCATTGGCGGCCACCACAACCGTAAGCGCATATCGGAAGACACACTGCATATGCACAAAGTGGCAACCCCCAGCATGGCACCACATCGGAGACCCATCCCTGGGAGTGGATTGAACAGAGGGCAGCAGGGATACCACACCACGTCACCGGCATGGCACACCCATAGGAGTGTTGGGATTCACCATAGTATGTATTTGAGCAGGATGATGACCATGAGCCACAGACTACAGCCATCACACCCAAATACGAATCTACACAGTACACAGCACCACATGGATCTAACATCAGGACAGCAGCATGCAACAACGAAACATGTACCACGAGATGTCCATGCCATCTTTCATAGACCATCTTGAAGACGCAACCCCCCACAGCATTCCATTGTATTGGACACATAGTGTGTCCATGATTGTACGGAATGCATCCATGGACATGTGCATATGGCCATCAATGAAACCCTGCCATGACAGCCAAGTACTGTTCTCCACCATGACAGTCCAAACACTCACCTTATTTGGCTAGACATGCAGCTGTTGGTGGCTGTCCCTTGACAACATGGTACATGACCCCTGTCAGTAACCCCCTGAACAGGCCCAGGGAGCACTCAAACAATGGCCATACCCGTGCATGCGTGTAGATGAAGCAGTCACCTGGCTTGCGTAAAGCACATATGAGTTGGCAAAGCAGGACTGGTGGGTTACCCATCCACTGATATCTGGTGTCCAATAAGCCCATGTCATATGTGTAGCTGAACAAAAAGTGCATCCCTAGATTAGCGTCTATCACCCCTGACATGGTACTGCTACGACCACATGACGATGTGGTGAAGGTGGAGGGGGAAGTGGCAAGAAAGCATCATGGAGGCAGTGCACTTGAGGGACATATAATGCGCCAAACTAACAGTGGACAAGATGTCCAGGACCCAAGTCAGCAGAGGGTGGCATGACATGGGCACACAGGGCACTGGACATGTGTATATTTGTACACCATGCACTGGCAGACGTCAATAAACACATGCTCAATGATGAAGGTCCACAACGGTTGAACTTTGCGACACCAATAGTGTATTGTGAAAAAAAAGATTTAGTGAAAACATCATCAGCACCCCCCTCCCCCAAACTCAACAACAAACCATCACCCCCCTAAACCCAAACTCCAAAACAAGCCCCGTAGGTCATCCCACCGCTTGCGGCAGTCCCTAGGGATGCGGGGGGAATTGCCTACGGCGCTCACCCTCTGTGCAAGTTCGGCCCAGATGTTCTTCTTGCAGAGGATGGACTCCCTCCGCATGTCGTTGCTGAAAACGACATCGGCATGCTCAGCCAGGAAGTCAACCATGGCCTGGAGTTCCTCGGGGCAGAATCTCCTCTTGCGGATGCGATCTGCAGCCTTCTTTGGTGCTTTGGGCATGTTGTGAGTTGTCTGGTCCTGTTCCCGACTTTAGGGCCAATGTCTCTTCTTCTCCTCACAATCCCTTTTAATAGGATATTTTTAAATAGTCTCTTGTCACTTCCTGCTATCACTTCTTGCCCTCTTTCACAATGGCCCTCATTCCGAGCTAGGAGGTAAGTACCGGTACTTTCCGGCATGGCGGAAAGTACGACACCGGGCTGGCGTCAGACCGCTAATTGCGGCCCATTCCAAGCTCGCGGACACATGCTTTTTGCCATGCCGGAAAAGAACCGAGCGTCCTGCCGCAAAACGATCCGAAAAACCCCTACCAGCATGCTGCGACACGTAAATAACAACACCACCTTGGAAGCTGTAGCGTCAGTACATAACGGTCACCGTAATTTACGGAGACCGTAAATTTGGGCCACCGCTAAAAAAAGGAACCGGAAATTATGTCATCGCACAGGAACGGGAAGGAGAGCGGCGGCCATCTTTAAAAACACAATCCATTGCCATCCTCATCCGCCAGCACCCTTGTGAGCTAACTAAAGTCGGGAACAGGACCAGACAACTCACAACATGCCCAAAGCACCAAAGAAGGCTGCGTATCGCATCCGCAAGAGGAGATTCTGCCCCGATGAACTCCAGGCCATGGTTGACTTCCTGGCTGAGCATGCCGATGTCGTTTTCAGCAACGACATGCGGAGGGAGTCCATCCTCCGCAAGAAGAACATCTGGGCCGAACTTGCACAGAGGGTGAGCGCAGTAGGCAACACCCCCCCGCACCCCCATGGACTGCCGCAAGCGGTGGGATGACCTGCGGGTGCCGGGCCTCCTCTCCAGCAACCGCAGTCAGGCCATGCAGACGGGAGGCGGACCAAGTACCCCTGTCCAACTGGAGCCGTGGGAGGAGACCTGTGCAGCTCTCATTGGCACAGAATGTATTGAGGGCGTGGGGAACATGGAGTGCGAGGCAACGACTTTTGCCGAAGGAAGTGAGTGTCCACAGTGTGATTCAAACTGACCCAAGGGCCATCGAAGGCATCCTCTCGTGTTGCCCTCCCCCCATCCAACGCATCCCCCCATCCAACTAATGCTGAGGCAAGTGCCACGCAATGAAGGTCCAAGTGCGAGTACATAACGCACATCAACCATAGTGCATTAACTTGCACAGCCCATCATGCACACTGTGCATCCGGCTCGGCATTGTACTAGCCAAATTGCACATTACCAGGCCACGATGAGTCACTCCCAAACATGCATACATGACATAACCATGCACATGTACCACTGCCATGGCTACCCCCAAAATGCCACAAACCTTAATTGACCGAAATGTGTATGCAGCCATGTATGCAAATAGGACATCGCACATTCACTCATGTTGTACCTCTCTTCTACCCCCACAGGCACTGATCATGACAACGCAGAGCCCCAATCAAGCCGGCCAAGCACCTCCACGGGTAGTGGCAGGGTCAGGCGAATGTCAGCCCCTAAAAGAACCGCCCCCTGGCTCCGGAAAGGCCACTGGATGCTGCCGAACCACAATCCATCCCAGTATCGGCGCCAGCCACTATGCCAACCCCTACCTCGGCACAGTCGAGCATCTCTGGGGAGGCTGCTGCTACCGGCCCTGATGAGTGTGTGGACAGCCCGTCACCCATCTGTGGGGCGTCCGAGGAGGAGGGCCAAAACACAGTGCACACCCCGGAGCCCTGTATTGTACCCCTGGCCTCATGCAGTGACTGTGGGGATGCACCTACACCTGTCCACAGTCCTCAACTCGACCCGCAGGGGTATGAGGATGATCTCCCGAGTCCACCTGTAGAGCCCTCTCCCGAGCATGCTGGGGCAAGTGGTTTCGCGGATGGTTTCCCATCATTTGGCACGCGTCGAGTGAATCAGTTGGCAGACCTCATTGCAGAATTCATGGAGGATAACCGCCAGGCCAGGGTTCAATGGCATGATGGAGTTAGAGAAATGCGGCAGTCCCTCACCGACTGCACCAACCGGTTGGGTGACATTCTGACAGACAGCACGACCCGTCTCTGTCATATCCTTGGCCGCATAGCGAATGCCCTTGAGGCAGGCCCTTCCAATACCCAGCCAGAGCAGGCGGACACGGCTGCCCAGAGAGACGCACTCAGCGTTTCATGCGTCGCAGGGATATGCCTCCCCAGGGCAAGGGGAGCAAGAAACAATAGGCATTTCTGCCACATGTGGGCTTCACATCCTACATGGGACCACTGCTGTGGAGTTGGGGGCAGGGGGGGGGGTGTGTTTGATGTGGAGTTGGGGTTTAGGGGGGTGATGGTTTCTTGTTGAGTTTCGGGGGAGGAGGGGGGGGCTGCTGATGATGTTTTCACGAAATCTTTTTTTTCACAATACACTATTGGTGTCGCAAAGTTCAACCGTTGTGGACATTCATCATTGAGCATGTGTTTATTGACGTCTGCCAGTGCATGGTGTACAAGTATACACACGTCCAGTGCCCTCTGTGTCCATGTCATGCCACCCTCTGCTGACTTGTGTCCTGGACATCTTGTCCACTGTTAGTTTGGCGCATTACGTGTCCCTCAAGTGCACTGCCTCCATGATGCTTTCTTGCCACTTCCCCCTCCACCTTCACCGCATCGTCATGTGATCATAGCAGTACTATGTCAGGGGTGATAGACGCTAATCTAGGGATGCACTTTTTGTTCAGCTACACATATGACATGGGCTTATTGGACACCACATATCAGTGGATGGGTAACCCACCAGTCCTGCTTCGCCAACTCATATGTGCTTTACGCAAGCCAGGTGACTGCTTCATCTACACGTATGCACGGGTATGGCCATTGTTTGAGTGCTCCCTGGGCCTGTTCAGGGGGTTACTGACAGGAGTCATGTACCATGTTGTCAAGGGACAGCCACCAACAGCTGCATGTCTAGCCAAATAAGGTGAGTGTTTGGACTCTCATGGTGGAGAACAGTACTTGGCTGTCATGGCAGGGTTTCATTGATGGCCATATGCACATGTCCATGGATGCATTCCGCACGATCATGGACACAATATGTGTCGAATACAATGGAATGCTGTGGGGGGGTTGCGTCTTCAAGATGGTCCGTGAACGATGGCATGGACATCTCGTGGTACATGTTTCCTTGTTGCATGCTGCTGTCCTGATGTTAGATCCATGTGGTGCTGTGTACTGTGTAGATTCGTATTTGGGTGTGATGGCTGTAGTCTGTGGCTCATGGTCATCATCCTGCTCAAATACATACTATGGTGAATCCCAACACTCCTATGGGTGTGCCATGCCGGTGACGTGGTATGGTATCCCTCCTGCCCTCTGTTCAATCCACTCCCAGGGATGGGTCTCCGATGTGGTGCCATGCTGGGGGCTGCCACATTGTGCATATGCAGTGTGTCTTCCGATATGCGCTTACGGTTTTGGTGGCCGCCAATGAGTGGTGCGAGTGTAGTGTGATTAGCCCTTGTCAGATGGTGGAGATGTAGTGTATTGTGAGTGCCTTATTCCATCAAAGTGGGAATCTGTTTGTATGTGCCATTGCACTGGTTCTGTGGCAGGTTTGTTGTTGGGGTGAACACCGTACGATGGCTTCATCATTTCGACCCAGTTGGTTCATGCAGGCACCCACCTCATGGCACCAATGCACTTGCATGACACAGTCAGACGACTCAACAGCCAGCCAGGCACGTCATCCTGCATGTTGGACCATGTGGCACGGTAGCGTGGTGAACTGCTGGCCCTTTGAGTCATGTGTAGTTCTTTGGTGTCGGGGCCCACCCATGTGTGCAGTTCTTGGTTGCGTTGCATTCCATCTGCACGTAGGGGGAGTGGTATTGTTTGCAGTTGCTATCCGCCGCCTGCATGGCATGCTGGTCCACATACGACCTGTGGGGTGCTGTGAGGGGCACCATTGTCTTTTGGCATGCCTCCATTTGCATGAGGTCCAGCTTTACTGTTGTGTATCTCCTGGGCAGTCCATGTTGGGGATTGGTAGGCCCTGGTGTGCTTGGGGAGGTGTAACAGCACTTGTTTATGTGGCCGTCTAATGGACGGTTGTGACATGCCATGCATGGGCGCCACTGTGTGATGGTAGGTGCCTGTGGCATGGGTGTGGGGCACAGGCAACACCGTCACTTGTGCCAGGTTAGCACTGTATATTTGTATGCTGCTCGCTTATCTCTTTGTGTCTCTGGCGAAATATGGTGGTGACGGTGTCACAGTCAAGGTGGTCAGGGGTGTCTATCTGCTAAGAGTTTTCCTTGAGTGGCCGGACATGCTGCGTGTGCATGGGGGCTGCTGGGGTGGTGACGGAGGCTGCACTGGTGCTGCCTGCAGGGCCTGTCTCCCCCTCCTTCTACCCCTGTGTCTCCTCAGAGGGGGGGCCTGGTGTTGTTGCAGAAGATTTTGTGGTTGTGGCCTTGCTGGTTCTATTGGTGTCATCTTGGTGTGGGAGGGGGGCTGGTGTGTGGGTGTGTTCCTTTTCTGCTGTGGCAGACTCCATGGCCTCCATCTGTGATGAATGTGTGCACCTGTGGCTCTGGGAAGCACTGCTCAGGGTTTTTACTCCTTCTCTGAGATGCCTGTATGTACTCCATGCCGGGGAGGTACTTTACGGCATTGGGGAGGCCATTATTTACGTGTGCTCCTCACTTGCGATCAGCTCCCGTTTACGCCATGCCGCTAATTTCGGCATGGTCGGGCGCACGCAAGACCCAAGACCGATAATTACGGCATTGTAGTTTACGGTGCCGTAATTAGCGGTCTGAGGGGTCAGAATAGCATGGAGCGGTAAACCATGCCGGTAAATCATTACCCGCATGGTTTTTACCTTACCTCCATGCTCGGAATGACCCCCATTGTCATGATGCAATCAGTAAAAGGGAGACATTCTCCTGATTTTATTTAAGTTGGTTAGAATAGTGGTAGGGTCAGTTAGAAGTAGTTTTTTGGACAGCAGACTGATTCATTTGAGAATTCCTGATGACTGATGAGCACTTTAGTTATATACAAAGGCAGGGAACACCCACATAGCAATAGGGAGAGCTAGGCTTTATACTTACTATTTAATAAATCAACCAGTAGAAATGTCCTCACAGTATTTGCGTCCTTCTTCTGACCCACCACATATGGTGTAAGAAGTGGGATGTCCAGCAACTGATACCATTTGGGGACCTGTGCTATTTACAAAACTGAGTTCCAAGGCAAAAAACCCTGTGGTAGCCACACCAGAGTCCATAGGGTTTGATCTACAAAGTACGGAAGACATTTTAAATCCACCTGGAGATAGACGCTCGATTCCCATTGGCCCTACCCTGGCCCCTCCTCAAGGCACCTATACTAGAGTATCCTCGAAATCAGGCTTGGCATGGAGATATGGGTTGGATGTCATGGCAGGGGTCATTGATCCTGACTGTCAGATCTAAACCAAAATGACTGACCTGAACTCTCGGGAACCATGTAGAAAGCACAGCTAGGAGAGGGAAAGGAACTGACCACCCTATCTTAATATAAGAGCTTTGTGCTCCCCTTCCTGCCCAAGTGGCAGGGACCTTGGTTGGTAGGATGGGATGTTCTGCATTCTCCCTCTATAGAGCATACCTGTGTTCTCCCTCTATAGACCGTACTGTGACAACCATCCAGGACCAGAATGGTTTCAGGGTTGGGACTGGGAATGAGAGAGGGACATATAATGAGATATGCATACACAGACAAAAACCCTCTCTCCCTTCAATGGATATAAATTACCTGGGAATGGGAAAGCTGTCTCTTTGATCAAAACAAGGTATCCACTTGCTTTGCCTTTCCAACTAAAATCATGTGAGGCATTAATGTAGAGCATAGAAGTCCCAAAATTGAACAACACAAAAACAAGGTTCTAATTATCTAATTAATACTTGGAGCCTGGATCTTGATGGAAGAGATCTTTATGGAGGCTCAGTGAGTCTCTGGGTCCTGAAACAAGATGTTTTCAAGACACTTGTTCCTGCTGGCATCCACTCTTTTATGATGAATGGTCTGCCGAACACAACGCAGAGTTGCATCTACGGCAGTGGCCATTTTGGTGGGGGTATGGCATGGCAACACTGAGGGGCCATTTTTGTGAGGGTATGGTGTGGAAAACAGGTGGCCATCTTTGTATGGCAATTGACCGTTTGTGGTGGCCATCTTGGAGACACCGGCAAGATAACGCTGTGTCCAACGGGGCTGCCACAAGCAAGCGTCAGCGGGAGAAGGGAACCGTTGTGGCCTTTTTCAGGTATGTATTTCCTGACACTGGCTTTTGAGGGGATATTAAAATTCTTCTGCACAACCACAGAAACAACCCCTATACCATAAAAGTGGGCTGGAAGGTAGCACAAGGGATCCTAAAAAAAACATTTTCCCCATACCCCAAAAGGTTGAGGTAAAAAAAGAAATGGAGAGAGGATGAAACGGGTTCGGAAAGGCGGATCTTCCTCTAGTGGAGACCCACCAAGAAGAGATGGAAGAGGTTGCCCCCTTACCTGATCTGGCCTTTGCCCAGGGGAATGAACCAGTCCTCGCAGAGGCCTTTAGCAAGGTAACCAGTGAGGAAGCTGAATGCAGCCAAGGAAGCCCCTTCTTTATTAGAAAAAAGGGTTGTTGTATCAGGGACATACCAGCATGGGGTACTAGTCGAACACAACTAGACGTTCCCCGAACACATAGGCAAATTGTTTTGGAGCTAGCTCATTCACATCTGACAGTTCATCAAGGGGTGGGAAAAACCCAAAGTCAGACAATTTCCAGGTTCTAGTGGCCAGGTGTTTTTGCAGATGTTAAAAATGTTGTTCTGACCTGTTCGATCTGTCAGAAGACTGTGGCAACTCCAGTCCCGTTAGCCTCATTGTAACTGCTGGCTATGATCGAGGTTCCGTTCTCGAGGATAGTGATGGACATCATAGGCCCACTAGAAACTTCTAAATTGGCAAACCGCTTTATCCTAGTGATCATGGATTATGCTACTCGATATCCAGAAGCCTTTCCCCTGCGTAACAACACCATGCAGCAAATATTAAAACACCTATTCCTTTCCTATCGAGAATAGGATTTCTAAAGGACATCCTTACAGATAAACCTACTACCTTCATGTCTCGATTAATGCAAGAGGTAAAAGAATTGCTTAATATCAAAACCCTAAGAACGTCCATCTACCATCATCAGACGGATGGTTTGGTCGAACGTTTCAACCAGATGGAAAAAAGAATATCATGGAAGCCGGTGGAAGCAGATGGGAAAAACTGGCATGTCATGATACCTTGGGCATTGTTCGCAGTACAGAAAACACCATAAGATTCCCTGGGATATTACCCATTTGAACTGAACTAGACATGCTAAAAGAGACTTGGGCAGTAAGGGAGGAGTAAGGGAGGAGGCCCTTCTATCAATTTTGCAAACCGAACAGAAACTGAGAAACTGAGAACCCCTATGACAGCGGTGAGATAAATTGTAAAGAGGATAGCACTGGGGCAACGTACTGGTCTTGGAAGCAAGACCACGCAGAGCAACAGAGGTTCGAATCCCAGACCCGCGCTTAGAAAACGAAATCAAAAAAGATTTTTTTTAAAACCATTAAAAAAAAAGAACATCAGCAAGCTATCTACGATAACATGCTGTAACCCGATTCTTCTCAGTTGGACATTCTCAGCGGCAGCGTGCGCGTCTTGGAAGCAAGACGACACGAAGCAACAACAGGTTCGATCCCCGGGTCCGCGCTTAGAAACCTCTGGGTGTTTAAGCGCGTTATAAATACGTAACTATAACAACAACAACAAAAAACACAATTATGCAACTAAGAAAAACAAACAATTGCTGTAACAGCGCCTCGATGCCTGCGGGCTGTGTGAGCGCTTTATAAATGTAAAATAAATAAATAAATAAATTCAGCCTTTGTTCTCCTTCCCACGTTGTAGAATAAGATGATTTCCAATTGGTACTGTCCCTATGAAGTCTTACAGGAAAAGAGGCCCCTTAAATTACCTTATCTCCCAACCCAATATGCATCAGACTACACAAGTCTATCATGTCAACCTGCTGAAGGAGTGGAAGATAGACCATAGTATAGATACCACAGTTACTATGGCTGCCCTCCTCACTGATTCTGATCAAAGAAATGCATTAGTTTCCCCAGATCTATCAACTTCCCAGCAGACCGACATTAGCCATCTGCTGGCTTAGTTCCCTGAGGTATTTTCAGAACAGCCAGGCAGGGTTGCTGATTTCTTCCACTACATTTGAACCCCGACAGGGAAGACCATTCATTTAAAACATAATAGGATCTCTGTAGCAAAAAAAGAATAATTGAGAAGGAGATAGATTAAATGCTCAAGGCAGATATAATTGAGCCCTCTGAGATTCCTTGGTCCTCCTCTATTGCTTTAGTCACAAAACCTGACTAGTCCTGCCATTTCTGTACAGACCTCCGCATTTATATCAATGGTAGACTTGACAAAGGTTTACTGACATGTCCACTTAACTAAAGCTGACAGGCAAAAAACAGCCTTTTCAATGCTACAAGGCATATTCTAGTTCAAGGCCTTAACCTTTGGTCTGCACGGAGCCCCATCCACTTTTCAGCGACTAATGGACAAAGTGCTAAAACCAAACTCAGCATTTTGTGGGGGCATATTTGGATGACATATTTTTTCATTGCAACAGTTGGCCAGAGCACGTTCATCACCTGTATTCTATCAACCGTGCCCTTAGGAAAGCCAGTTTAAGAGCACATCCTCAAAAATGTCATCTGGCCTAATCCATGGTGAATTACTTGTTTTTTTGTTGGAAACGGCCTAATACAACCACAGGTGGAGAATGTAAAGGCGGTCCCACAAACTACTACCTCAAAGACCAAAAGAGACCTTTGTGCCTTCCCTGGGCTAACCAGCTACTATAGGAGATGTATCCCGAATTATTTCACCCTAGCTGCTAACCTAACGGATAAGCTTAAGAATTCTCAGCCCCAGAAATTACTCTGGGATAAAATGGATCAAGCAAGTTTTGATGGACTGAAAACTATACTATGTCACAAACCTCTCTGTAAAATGCTGGACATCAATAAGGAGTTCCTATTCCAAACTGATGCATCAACGATGGGCTTGGGAGTAGTACTCTCTCAAGAATACGATGAAAATGTGTACCTAGTATTATATACCAGCAGGAAGCTCTTTCTAAGAGAACAATCCTATGCTATGGTGGATCTTGAGGCCTTGGTCATAAAATGGTCTATCATGCATATGAGATATTATTTGACTGGAAGAACATTCAGGTTAATTGCGGACCACTTACCATTGACCTTGATGACCGTGAGAAAGGAAACTAATGCAAGAGTGACAAAGTGATTTTTCGACTTACAACCTTTCTGTTTCTCCGTAGACAATCGAAAGGGGAAAGAGCAAGTAAACATTGACTTTCTAGGTCGGTTCGCTATCAATGAACATGGGGAAGCCACGACCATAAGGAGAAGGGTATGTGACGAATGAAGGGAATTCGTACCTTTTCCCCAACGGGGAGCCTCCCCCATTGAGGCCTGGGAAGTGAGCCCACTTTCCAAGACCCTTCCTAGGGGTCTGAGCAAGTGGGACCTCACTGGCAGAGACTCCCCCTTAGGGCACAAGGGCTCGTGTTCCGGTGAGGAACTCCCTAAGCAATTTCCCATGGTGGCACATATGGTGGCACAAATGGGGCTGTCAGATATGAAGACCACTATGGAAGCCATGGATTTGGCAGAAGAAAAAATGTAAAATACACCTTTGTGAACAAGAAAGAGGATTTCTCTCTTTAATAAGAGACCTTGATACAACTGTGATGAATAGACTGAAGAGAGAGCAACACATACTGAGGAGAGGCTAAGCCGAGAGAGAGGGCAGAGAGCGTAAGCAGTGGACGCTGCCTTATGGCATCACACCTGTCAGAGTTTGAGCCGATGAGAGCCACAGAGCCTGCAGCTTTCGCAAGTGTCTTGAGTGTGAGAACGAAATGCTGGCGGCCCACCGTTTATACACAGTGAGAAGCTGAGGAGATGGGAATCCAAATCCGACTGGTAGCGTGACTACGACCACAACACGGAGGAAACAACGAGACATCCACTTACCCACAGCCATACTCGATCCCGGAAAAAAGAGAGGACTGAGAGTGGGAGGGCAGCAAAGTCAGAGTCGAGAAGACAGAGAAGCGGAGCAACTGAAGAGATCCTGAGCCAGTACTGCCCTGGTGACGTTCCCTTGCAGAATAAAAGGTAATGGGGAGAACGAGAGACCCGGTAGGATGTCGGTAAATCACTAGGGAGCAAGAGAAACTTTTTTTTTTCATTTATTTTATTTGTATATGGTTTTCAAAAATCCTTTACAAAATTTGTACAAGGAGATAAAATAGTAAACAATTTCACATCTAAAATTAGACCTTATTTCACTAAAACAAATTATCTAGAAAAGATATAATAATAATCGATTCACATCTAAAATTAGACATCGTTTCACCAAAACGCTTTATCTAAAACAAGCTAAAAAATTGCCAAATCTGCAATGGACAATTATAATCATGCAGGCACTCTAATTCATAATGTAATACATCTACCTATTTAAGAAGTTTGGAGACTGAGGATAGTTCAATTTTCCTGACAGTCGCTTATACACAGGACTAACAAAGACCGCAATCTATCTTAAAAAATCTTACAACCGCTAATTGCAACAGGATTTTTTTATCAAATAACATACATTTTCACAACAGATCCAAGTCCACATTTGATACATCAGGGACAAAGCGAGAGAAGTAATGCCTTCTCTTCATGTTCAAAGCACTCAAGCAGCAAGTGTCTCAATGTTTCTTTTACTTCTAAATCCTTACAATATCTACGCAGTATTGTGGGTACCAAAGATTTTGCTCTTACCGCAATTATTTCTCCAGTGAGCAAAACATTAAATCGAAATCTCATATACAGATTTCTCCATCCTCTGTTCAGAAAGGCGATTAAATATGGTTCCATGGAACCCATATATTTATAATAGGACACCATATGTGAATACAGCCTATATTGAGACAGTTTCTGAATTCTATTCGCCCAATCATTATTTTGAAGTAGCTGTTTCACTTTTTTAACATTAAATATGAGAGTATTCATAGATACTCCGACACAGCTCAATACATTGTTACAGATTTCCATTAATTTAATCAAACATATTGATTTTGATGTGCCTAGTTTAAGCATGTAAGAGAGTTCATTGTACAAATTATTTTCGGTTTGGATGATAAGATTACGAAATAACAGTAAGCATTTCCACTCTACAATGCTCTTAAATTATTGTAAACCAAATTCATAACGAATGGCTACTAATGGAACACATTTTCGGGAGGCAGAAGATAGTTTCTCTAAGAATGGTCGCCTCCAATTTGTTCACATCCAGCGTACCTGTTATGAATGGAATTTCACTACCATATAAAACTTTAGGAATAGTTTTTTGTTTGTAAAATCTTAGATATGGTATGTAAGAAAATCTACCAAATTTACGGTCCACTATATGCATTTGAGTAATGCATACTTTAACTTTCGTCAAAAAATGGTTTAATACTTGAGCTGCGTTTGAATTAGCACTCACAAAAAAGCCGAGATATATCATCGAGTTTTTGATTCCCAATTTAATCTTGTTCAAAAACCAGCTTTTCTGTGCATGGTTTCTCTTTCCACTAAAACACAAAATATGTGATTTTTGAGCATTTACAGCTAGACCATTGTACGTCATGTAAGTTGTGAAGGCTGTTAACAAATGCTGAAGCCCTACAGGAGTCCTGTCAAACAGTAAAAAATCATCCACGTAGGAACACCAGCACATTTTTTTGCCTGCCAATTTAGGTTGAATGAGGGAAGCACTCAGCTAGGGTGAAATAACTCAGTAACGATGGGCCTATGTCAGATGTATACAAATTATACAATGTCGGAGCAAAAATGCAACCCTGTCTTAGTCCATTGGATGTTTTAATTGGCAGAGATAAGAGGCCTTCATTATTTAGGCAAATACGAATCGTCGAGCCTTCATGCAAATGGATCAGGATATCCAAAAGATCCAATTTCTTCCAAAGTATAGCTCTATTCACCAAATCAAAAGCTAGGGATAGATCCATACTAGCCAAATACACCGGAATTGCCCCTTTTTTCCAACCCATTTCTTGTAGGAGGAAGATCAAGAGACCCCCAGCCATGGTGCCGATTCCTTTCCTATAACCGAATTGAGATGGTGAAAGGATCTCATTTTTGGATGCCCACAATTCAATTTCTTGTAACAGAAGACTTGCATGGATTTTGGAGTCCGAATCTAAAAGAGCTCTTGGCCGATAGTTTGACCGTAAGGATCTATCCCCCTTCTTATATATTGGAATGATGTAACTCATATTCCATGAACATGGAATGATCTTTGTTTGATTTATATCTTGGAAGAGAAGAAGTAAGGCCTTTGACCACGTATCCACTTAAAGAGAGCATTCAATAGGCCATTAGGCCCCGCAGCTCTAGAACTGCTGGCCAAAACAATCCTCTCCCTGATCTTGTAAATTGTCAGGAAACCAGCTCCCCGTACCGCCAAACGTTATGCCAAACATGCAAGTCCCGAATCCCCGAGATCTTTGGAGCCAAATCGTTTCGTCTCCTCACGTTTCCAAACCCTGCGACAACGCTGGGGGTTGCCTTGGAAATGCTGGTTGCCTGAGCATGTACGTGCACGACTACAGCGTGTGCAACGTTCCCCTCGCGGTCACGTGACTCTGTATAAATCTCCGCCCTGACCATAGAACGCTGCTTCTGAATTTTGTCATTTGGAGCTCTCTTCTTGTTGTTACCTGTTGCCTTGAACCACAACCTTGTTTTTGCCCTACGGATTGATATTGGACACCCCTGACCTCGTACTTGATACTTTGTATTCCTTGACTTCGGAACGAATGACCATTCCTCTTGCCTTACGTTTTTCTGTCTTGTCGCATCGGAACTCACTTCCTGCACGTCCTGTTACACGGAATCAATCATCTGTTTTTTCGCCGGACCTTTCGCGAGCACAATCTCTCCTCTTCATCCAGAAAGGAACTCTTTTCACTTTTGGGGACTTGTCACACGGAACGCATTTACTTTGGGAACTCGTCACAAGGAACACGTTTACTTTGGGAACTTGTCACGGACTTCCATTTCCCTACAGGCGTCCGCGTGCCGGCGGGTACAGGTTTAGGTTGGATTGTCTTTATTTTGGAACCACACTCCTCGGACGGACTTCCTATTTCTTCTGGGTTTCCACTTCCACTGCTGGAACATTTTCACGGACAAGCACCAAGACTGGTTTCCTGCATATCTCTGGCCTTCCGCTCTGTCTGACTTGCTATCATTGCCCAGAGGTATCCCACTATGTGAGTACTTTGGTTTGCTCAGTTATTGTTTGCTCTTGTTTGCTTCGTGAACCCAACTCCTGACACTGTGTTCTCTGTCTAGGTGGCTGTGTTCCGACTCACCATAAAT
Source organism: Ambystoma mexicanum (assembly GCF_040938575.1). Taxonomy (NCBI): domain Eukaryota; kingdom Metazoa; phylum Chordata; class Amphibia; order Caudata; family Ambystomatidae; genus Ambystoma; species Ambystoma mexicanum. The sequence goes on from NC_090939.1 coordinate 10,114,778, forward strand.
CTTCCGGGCAATTCCCCTTCCAAACAGTCCTTTGGTACTATTGGGCGTTGCATTGTCAGGAAGATTTCTACGGCTACACTACGCGCTCAACTGAACCCCGGTCTCGCCACCAGGTCTGCGTGGGTGATTCCTCACATATTCAGAAGCCGTATAATTAACCATGATGGAAGCTGCCGACGACCCGTTGGCAGCTTTGGTTCAGTTGGTCGCTGGTTTACGCGCAGATATGACTGCGGCTCATGATGCCACCCAGCGTCGGATCGACGCCCTGCAAGTTAACTTACAGGCAGGTGGTGGCGCTAGTGCCCCTCCTTCTGGTTCTGCCCTCGGGGCAGGCGTTCCTCGACAAGAGAACGCGCCTGTTTACATGACGGCACAGTTTCCCTTGGCCCCTCTGGAACGTTTCATGGGGGATCCGAAGACGTTCCGCACTTTCATCAACCAATGTAGGCTACATTTCTTATGTCGTCCTACGTCTTTCCCTGATGCCACTACCAAGGCGGCTTTTGTGTTATCCTACCTTGGGGGAACAGCAGCGGTCTGGGCTAATCCTTTATTGGAACAGGGTAGCCATCTTTTGTACGATTGCGATGCCCTCATCTCTGCTATGTCCTGTGTCTTTGACACTCCGTACAAGTACCAAGCCTCAGATCTGGAGCTGCTCTCCTTACAAAAGAAGGATATGCCCTTATTGTCCTACTTGGCCAAGTTCAACCAACTGGTAGCAGAGACGGATTGGCCTGAGGCAAAGAAAGGGGCTCTGTTTTATAAAGTTCTTTCAGACTCGCTCAAGGATGTTTTGTCCACTGTCCCTGTGGTTCCGCCGCTTTTTCTGAATTGGTGGACCTGGTTCTTCAAGTCGATGCACGAAGGGCAGAACGCAAAGGGGAAAAGAGTCTGGTTCCCTATCCAACACCAGTATCTAGTGATCAGAGCCATGCTACGCCTGACCCTATGCAGATAGGTACCCTCAGGGATCCTCTGTCATCTGAAGAAAGAGAGACCCGCAGGAAGAACAATTTGTGTTATTACTGTGGTTCCTCGGAACACTTCTTGAGACAGTGCCCCAAGAAACCATGTAAACAGGGAAACTTGTAAGCTCGGCAATAGAGGGAGCCCCTTTGTCGAGTCCCACTAATGCGGGCTCTGATACCATGGTTTTGTTTCCCATTACTGTTGACATTCTCGCTCCTTCAATGGTTTCTTGTTCTGTTGATGCAGTATTGGATTCAGGGGCTACTGGGAATTATGCTGATAGTCAGTTTGTTCAGGACCATGGTATTCCTCTGATTCCCAAGCCTTCCCCCGAACTGGTCAACGCCATTGACGGCATGACTCTGTCATCAGGGTTGGTTACCGAACAAACGTTGGATCTCCTTATGACTACGTCCTCTGGTCATACCGAAACCATAGCCTTTGACGTTATTACAGCACCCCAATTCAAGCTCATCCTTGGGTTGCCTTGGTTAAGGAAGCATAATCCGTTAGTGGATTGGGCTAAAGGGACGGTATCCTTTCATTCAGAATTCTGTGCTATGTCTTGTGGGACATTAGGATCCTCATCTTCGGGACCCAGTACTCATCTATTGGATTCCGCTTTGGTCATTGGCGCAGTCATGACTACGGTATTGCCTCGGGAGTACAGAGACTTCAAGGACGTCTTAGACAACAAAAGCGCTGAGATCCTACCACCACATCGACAGTATGACTGTCCCATCTATTTGGTTCCTAATGCCACTGTACCCTCTGGTCGTGTATATTCCCTAACCCAGAAGGAGGATGTAGTGCTAAAGGAGTATCTGGACAGGTCCTTGGCTTCTGGCTTTATCAGGCCATCACGTTCTCCGGCTGCATCACCTCTTTTCTTTGTCCCGAAAAAAGAAGGCGATTTGCGCCCTTGCATCGACTACCTCGCATTGAACGCTATCACCATTCATAACCAGTACCCAATTCCGCTTATCTCAGTTCTTTTAGACCAATTGGGTTCTTCTACCATCTTCACTAAGTTGGATTTACGGGGCGCTTACAACCTGTTCAGAATGCGGAAGGGTGACGAATGGAAGACGGCTTTTAAAACTAAGTATGGCCTGTATGGATACTTGGTTATGCCGTTTGGCTTAAGCAATGCCCCAGCTATGTTTCAATATTTTATCAATGATGTTTTCAGTGATTTACTCGAGCAATACCTCATTGTATACCTTGACGATATTCTGATCTACTCCCCTGATTATGATACTCATGTTCAGCATGTCTCCACAGTGCTTCAAAGGTTACGAGACCATCGTCTCTATGCAAAATTAGAGAAGTGCATCTTCCATGCCAAGCATGTTGAATTTCTGGGATATGATATCACGAACCAGGGAGTTGGTACGAGTGATTCCAAAGTAAGGGCTGTACTGGATTGGCCTGCGCCTACGTCTATCAAGTCCTTGCAGTCCTTTTTAGGATTTGCTAATTTTTATAGACGTTTTATACGCTCATTCTCTGCCATTGTTGCCCCCTTGTCTACCCTTACCAGCCCTAAGAACGGGTTCAAATGGACGGAGGAAGCACAGACAGCCTTTGACAACCTCAAAACAGCGTTTACCTCCGCACCAGTCCTCCAGCATCCCAAGCCTATGCAACAGTTCTACGTGGAGGCTGATGCTTCGGATCAAGCAGTTGGTGCAGTGTTGTCTCAGTATTGCAAGGACACGGGTTTCCTTCATCCTGTGGCGTTTCATTCCAGGAAACTTACCAAATATGAAACGAACTACACTGTCACCGAGGGTGAACTGTTGTCTGTGCGTGATGCTTTCAAAGTTTGGCGACATCACCTCCTGGGTACTGATACTCCAGTTCAGGTCTACACTGATCATCGTAACCTTCTTGCTATGCAGTCAGTCAAATGCACCACAGCCAGGCATGCCAGGTGGCACGAGTTCTTTTCACAGTTCAATTTTCAGATTACGTATTGTCCCGGAGCTCTACATTCCAAAGCGGACGCACTCTCAAGGAGGTATGGGGATAACTCCTCTCCCAAGGACTTTGGTGGCTTGGTGTTACCTAATCAGGTCATATGCTCTTGTACCTTGAAGCCTTCATTAAAGGATTCCATTAGAAAATGGGTTTCGGGGAATCCTCCGGAGATAGAGCGCTTTAACATGACGATTGTTAACACATTGCCTTATGTCAACGCTTGTCTGTTTCTTCCAGATGTTGATTCCAGACGAACAGCGTTACATTGGGGTCATGACTCTTTGATTTCAGCCCATTCCGGTTTGCGTAAGACCTTGGAGCAACTTAAGAGATGGTGCTGGTGGCCTTCAATGCAGAAAGACATCTCGCATTACATCTCTACATGCGCCGTCTGTGCCCAGTGTAAATCCACAACCATGAAACCCATTGGATTGTTATGTCCCTGTCATGATCTCTGCTTCCAAAAGGTCAGGGTTTTCCCAACTCCCTTGGAAGCAGATCTATAACCCAGGTTCCGAGTGCCAACCAGTCCCAATTGGGACCTTTTGGACCCAGTCCTGGCGCCAGTGGCACCAGGCTCATAAATATGCCCAGTCCCAGCGCTGGAAGCGCCGGGCTCATAATGCTTGGGTGGATTTACCTGCAGCAGACCATGCTGCTTACTTGCCTGCCAGTTGAGCCTCTGATCCTCTTCTATTTGGAACTACTTTTCCTGTTGGGTGGGGCAGGAGCCACTCCCTAGGTTCAGAACACTGGAACTCTTCTGGAAAGCAGGAACTCTTTTCTTACCTAGGCGTGGCTGTGGAAGGAGACACCTAAGCACTACAGGAGGCTATTTAAACCACACCCGATGGATGAATCTTGCTTTGCGTTATTCTGCATCCTCTGCAGCAGAACGCTCATCGTGTCTTCTGCATCTGATCCTGGGCCTAAGGAAAAAGGCTTGCCATCCTGAATCCAGTCTTCAGCAACACCTATAAAGACAAGAAAGAACAGGTTAGCATTACGGTCTTCAGTGACAGCGCTTCACTTACCTGGTTCATCGGCTGTCACCAACGCCTTGCGCTGCATTCCGGCATCTGAAAGACAAAGGCTTACCTACTCTTCGCGTGCTCCGGAGGTCTTCGCACTGCATTCCGGCATCTGAAAGACAAAAGCTTACCAACTCTTCGCACGCTCCGGAGGCCTTCGGCGCTGCATCCCGCATCTGAAAGACAAAACAAGGTGCGTTTAAAGACATTGGGGAACTTTAATACTCACGTGCCATTACTCCTTTCCACATCTAACCCAGTGGGTATTCCGGCACCCTGCAGCTGCTCCGAACTTGTACCTGCAAAATAAAAAGACAGTTAGAGCGCATCGTGAAGCAGGCAACAAGCGCTTACTTACGTGCTTCCAGGCGCTTCTATTCATCACACGGGCTCCATCTTCAACTCACTTCAGCCCGTCATCCGCCATCGGCGGAACCCTGCAAAACAAGAGACATCATTACTAAAGACTTTTAAAGACATTAGAATTACTCGAAACTTACCGTTCGTGCAGTAAAAGACGGACAGCAGTCCTCTGAAGTCAAGAGGCCTGCTCCCCTTATCCAGTGAAGAAACTGGTTACAGCACCCTGCCCCGAGGCAGATGGAGAGCACGGCGTTCACTTACCTAAGGTGAGAGCATTAACCTTTGGGGTTCTACAGGAGAAGAGAAAGGGAAGAAGAGAGAGACATTCAATAACCCAGTTCATTAATCCCATATTTTCTATCGGCAGACATCTTACCCTTCGAGTCAGACATACAGTGCACAGAGGTCCAGCCCAAAGAGCCAGCCGTGTGTTACACATCACCTTTGAAGATACGGTATACGCCCAGTCAAGACCGGCGCCTCTACGGGAATCTGGTGAGCGTTACAGTCCCCTTCTGGTTCCGCGCAAACCATAGACTATAATATCTAAGGATTTTATCACAGAACTCCCATCCGTCCAGGGCTTTGATACCATATGGGTGGTGATCGATTCTTTCTCTAAACTGGCCGTGTTTGTCCCATGCCAAGGTCTACCTACGGCACCATTATTAGCAGATCTGTTTCTTCGCCACGTTTTCCGCTGTTTTGGTCTACCTGACATCATAATATCCGATAGAGGCTCGCAATTCACCTTGCGTTTCTGGAAACCCCTTACCACGTCCCTGGCGGTTGATGCGACGTACTCTACTGCTTATCATCCGGAAACGGACGGTCAGACAGAACGATTGAATGCCACTCTTGAGCAGTACTTACGTTGCTTGACTATGCAGCATCAAGAGTCCTGGTTGTCAGTGTTAGTGGCAGCCGAGTTTGCATATAACAACTCGGTTCACACTTCCACAAGTACTTCTCCTTTCTTCGCCTTGTATGGTTACCATCCACGTTCCTTGCCATTGGATCTTCCGGTCTTGTCAGACAATCCCGCAGTCCAAGACAGTCTTAGGGACATTACTATTCTGCATCAACAGGTACATTCTCGTCTAAAAGAAGCCCAGGAATGTTCTAAGGAGAACGCCGACCGACATAGGTCTCCCGCGCCCGATTATCACCCGAGTATGTTGGTTTGGCTTTCTACCAAGCACCTCCGTATTCCCATGAGAAGTTGTTTGAAACCCAGATACGTAGGTCCTTATCGGATCAAGGCTATCATAAACCAGTCTGCAGTTAGACTAGAACAGGGGTCTCCAACCTTTACGTTAGCTAGAGCTACTTGTAGTGGAGGCCAACAGTGGAGAGCTACTAGCGGGCGATATCGGGTGGGGATATTTATAAACCTTGGAATTTTTACCAATATTTTTTTGGCTCGATTATTTCCCCTCTATAAACAGATGGAATAACATATGCCTTCACGAATATATTAAGAACTTCAAAAACCTCTTTGTTGCATTATTTATTTATTAGTAGCTGTCTCAAAAAGACAGATATTTGTTGGACTACCACACAAATATCCTGTAATTTTTGTGCCCCTTCCTTTGCGTTTTATGCAGGCTTTCTACATGCGAGGCACACTATTGTTTTCCAAATGTGCATTTCACACTTACATAAAAAAAAAACAAAAGTAATTTCCAAATTGAAAAATGTTGCTTGCGTTCACAAGTTTTCTTTGAAATGTTTTTTTTTGTCAGACACCACACATACTCTGTTATTTGCCAGTAAGATAGCTCAGCGGGTTGAGCGCTCGCTGCTGCGATCTGAGCGTGGTCTGCAGGTCTCAGGTTAAAATCCCAGCAAGGCCAACTCAGCCTTTGATCCTTCTGGGGTCGATACATGAGTACCAATTTCAGTTGGGTGATATTGCATGTAAATATGTGCTCTGTAAAGCGCTTTGGATTAAGGCGCTATATAAATAGCACATCATTATTATTTGTGTGCCCCTCTGTGTTTTAGCACAAGTTATATTTATAAAGATGTTATATGCTTGTCAAACTGGTTAATCACAAATAAATGCTTCTGTTATACTGACAGCAGTTTTTAGGAAATTAAACTGTGGGTTCATGGGTGCCAACTTTTGATTTTCACAGGGGCAGAAATATCCCCACCTTAGCCCTGAATATAAGCAAGCAACCAGCCCAACCCATACCCTGGCCAAACACATTGCATAGCACTTTTTTTTATAATGCATTGCAAAAAGTCATACGATTAACAACCTGTAGTTTTGAATATATAACATCTCAGCATCGGTCTTTCAACCTGCTGAACTTCCCTGGTAGGCTTCTACTGTACAGCGTGTCTATGGATTGCTTAATGTACTAAAAGTGGGTGTACCTGTGTCATGGAAGTGATTTAAAGTGGAAATGTACGGTGTGGAATTTGGAAACAAACCACCTGAAAGAAATTGCACCATTTTTTAAATATTATTTTGAAAATTTCCAGGCGAGCGGCAGTGCTACTGTGATATTTTCATTGCCTGGTCACAATGATCCTGCCCCAGCCCATCCAACATCTCTGGCAAACAAGAGCAGCTTGCTTAAGAAAGACTGTCATGGTGGCGCACAAGGCCAACTGTGGTACTACAGGCGGCCTGCAGAAGCATAACGTGATACTGACATTTGTCAGTAGATTTACAAGCAGTTCCAAGTGGCACAGTAGCCAAGCTCTCTGCCTGCAATTGGGCTGACTAGGGTTCGGATCCTGAACACGAACATGGGTGCAAAAAGCACCATTAAATAATATAACTTAGGATATGGACTAGAACTACCAGACAAATGGAAGATCCATCCGGTTTTTCATGTGTCTCTTTTGAAACCCTGTTCTGAGGGGACCAGACTCCCCGTTCCTCCACCTCCGGTCAGGGTACAGGGTGAGGAAGAGTATGAGGTGAAGGCTGTTCTTGCTTCTAAGATTTCCGGAGGTGTTCAGTATTTCCTTATTGACTGGAAGGGTTATGGTCCCGAGGATCGTACCTGGGAGCCTGAATCTAATTTGCATGCTCCAGTTCTTTTGGCTCGGTTTCTGGCCTCTCGGGGGGGGAGTGCATCTTTGGGGGAGGATACTGTCAGGAAACCAGCTCCCTGTACCGCCAAACGTTATGCCAAACATGCAAGTCCCGAATTCCCGAGCTCTTTGGAGCCGAAGCGTTTTTTCTCCTCACGTTTCCAAACCCTCTGACAACGCTGGGGGTTGCCTTGGAAACACTGGTTGCCTGAGCACGTACGTGCACGACTATGGCGTGTGCAACGTTCCCCTCGCGGTCACGTGACTGTTTATAAATCTCCGACCTGACTATAGAACGCTGCTTCTGAATTTTGTCATTTGGAGCTCTCTTCTTGTTGTTACCTGTTGCCTTGAACCACAACCTTGTTTTTGCCCTACGGATTGATATTGGACACCCCTGGCCTAGTACTTGATACTTTGTATTCCTTGACTTCGGAAAGAACGACCATTGCTCTTGCCTTACGTTTCTCTGTCTTGTCGCATCGGAACTCACTTCCTGCACGTCCTGTTACACGGAATCAATCATCTGTTTTTTCCCCGGACCTTTTGCGAGCACAAACTCTCCTCTTCATCCAGAAAGGAACTCTTTTCACTTTTGGGGACTTGTCACACGGAACGCATTTACTTTGGGAACTTGTCATAAGGAACACATTTACTTTGGGAACTTGTCACGGACTTCCATTTCCCTACAGGCGTCCACGTGCCGGCGGGTACAGGTTTAGGTTGGATTGTCTTTATTTTGGAACCACGCTCCTCGGACGGACTTCCTATTTCTTCTGGGTTTCCACTTCCACTGCTGGAACATTTTCACGGACAAGCACCAAGACTGGTTTCCTGGATATCTCTGGCCTTCCGCTCTGTCTGACTTGCTATCATTGCCCAGAGGTATCCCACGACGTGAGTACTTTGGTTTGCTCAGTTATTGTTTGCTCTTGTTTGCTTCGTGAACCCAACTCCTGACACTGTGTTCTCTGTCTAGGCGGCTGTGTTCCGACTCACCATAAATCTTCCGGGCAATTCCCCTTCCAAACAGTCCTTTGGTACTATTGGGAGTTGCATTATCAGGAAGATTTCTACAGCTACACTACGCGCTCAACTGAACCCCGGTCTCGCCACCAGGTCTGCGTGGGTGATTCCTCACATAAATAGGGAAGTTGCATTTCCACTTGACGGCTACCCGAGAATGAGATGATCCCTCTAGCCGCTCTCTGCTGGCATACAAATTCTTATAGTGTCCCATCCATACCTATTCGTTAATAGGATTTAGATTCCGTTCTACCCCGGATTTAGAGGTTCTGTTTAAGAGTTGCCAGAATTGTCTTACTGAGTTATCTTTCAGTAAATACAGCATTTCCTCATTATCTGCTTGAAGCATCCTGCCTTTGTAGCTTCTTTCCAATTTTTGTAGGTTTGTTCCAAATTTTTGGCCCCCTCTCTCCTAGACGTTTCAGAAATGTTTAACAATCTCAGTTGCCCTACTGAGCTTCGTAAAAGCTTTTTACTAGATCACACAATAAAGTCATATTTATGACTATGTCTTGTATTCACCTGTTTTTTCCCTATTGTCTTTACTGAGCTATCTATGAGAGTTTTTACAAAAGAGCTAAAATGATTGTGAGTAAACCTTACTTTCTTTTCCTCATAAGTAGAGTCAGCATGATCTTTACAGAATAAATTGTTACAACACTGAACATTCCCTGGATGCCAAATAATCCTGTTATTACCCGGATTCATAACCAGTTCACTGGGCATCTTTTCAGTCACCCCCTTCGCTCTTGGAATGAGCAGGTTCCACTTGAGCATGCTATGGTCACTCATCCACATAGGTTGCAGTGTAAAACTATCTACCAAATTGAGGATGTGCTCTGAGGCCAGAATATAGTCAATTGCTAATGACCTATCTCCCAGTGACCAGGTTATGTATGGTTCAACCTGTTTCATCATCTGGTGTACTGATTTGAGACCCCAGATTTTACATAACATACTCCAGCACATTACATCACATTTTTTGTATAACGGGTTCATAGACTGAAAATGCATGGTCCCTGAGTACTCACCATCACATTCATTGAATCTGTACATAATACCCATTCACTGTCCATCACAAGCTTCTAATTAGTGTTCAGATCCCCCATCAAAAGAATTTGAAGCCCTAGAATATTTATGTAAACAGTTCTCCATGATCTCTTCCATTTTTGTGGTCACTTCATATATGTTAGAACCTTGCGACCAATAGATATTCCAGGTTAGTACATGGGAAATACTATCCACCTCTAGCAGCGCACCCAAAACATGGGGAGGAATTGTGAACATTTCTATCATGCGAATGCCCAAACCCAGCTTCACCGCCAGTAGCAGGCCCCCCTTAGGCCGACCTAGTCGGCCCTTAGAGGCAAAGAGATGATGACACTCAAATCCATCCAGCTGCGCATGGGTCGTCATCCATGTTTCCTGTATACAAATAATACTTTTGGTCCTCGATATAGAGCATAATTCTGAGGAATAGAAAAGGTGGGAATTCCCACGTGAATTCCAAGAGAGTATGGAAAATATATTATCCGCTCTAAATTTGTTGTTTTAAGGTTTGGAGCTGAGCGATAGAGTCTCGAAGGATCAGAGTAAGCCATCTCCAGCTTGATTCCTGTTCCTGGAGGCTCTCTAGCTCTTTTTTTTTACTCTGCCCCCCAAGTGTCCCGATCGAGGGAAATCATTTGGCTAGGTCCATCTTGCTGTTGTAAGCCATCGCCAAAAATCAGTATATCGAATCCCCTCTTGTTAAAATGATCCAATTCCACTAGGACACTTTGAAATACCAGCATGGAGTGAAAAACTATTCTCACGTGATCGAAACACAGAGGATGAATAAAATCCACCCTTTTAATGTCCGCCGAGGTCAAATTTGCCAATGACGGAATATCATTAAAAAGTGACAAGGACATATACCTATTCATTGCTGGTTGCATACCACAATCGAATAGAGGATAGAGTAAAATTCTTGGGAGATCTAAAAGACACGGTTTCCTCCATGGAATATGTTTAAATTCTGTGTCCAGAAAATTTTTCGGAAACCTTGTCTCTGCCTCCTCCAGAGAAACTCTGGGGGGGGGGGGGCAGTATGGGATTGGTAGTTGGCGGCATATCAACTGGAAGGACTTTATCCAACACTTCTACACTGGATGGGCTAATCAGCTTCGAAATGCTAGGAGCAGCTACTACTCCCCCCATCGCCTGTTGATCTTTGGGCCATACTGTAATAGAGTCACTGGACGGTAGGCTTAAAATGTTGTCCTCCAAGGAAAGCCTGCCCTTCAGTGCTTCTTCCACTGCTGTACGAATCTGCAGAGCCACATCATTGTTACTCAATACAGTTTTATCTTGCATCCCAGTCGGTGCAACACTCTCAGTTACTTTCACCGCTAAGGGGTCTACTGTCTTTTGGGGGCCATCAGCCTGCTGCTGACTTGAATTCAATTTGGCGGACCCTGATAAATTCACATTTGATTGAGGCTCTTTTCCTTGATTGAATAAATTTGGCTTCGAAAAAAGGCCATAACTTTCCTTCTGGCACACTATCGGGACAGATTTATCCCTTACTAGTTGTTTTTCATTTAGGACCTTGTTAATTTTAGAGGGGGACGTTTTGTGACTTATTTCTTCTGATAGGGAGTTGGTCGGAAGGCTATGCACCCCCATTGGAATTGCTGAACAGATCCAAGGGCTCTATTATTTCTACCTCTGCATCAGAGAGTTGCGTCTTTTCCTCTCTAATAAAATTTTGCCAGTTATGTTTTGGAAGTTTGTTCCTTTGATTGAACAGAGATGAATTCCCAATTTTCCTATTTTTCTTATTTTTTTGGTTATTTTTGTTTTTTTGATCAGTAGCCCCCTTTTTTCCTGTCAAGATTTTATTCAATGCCGGTGGCTCCTGGGCAGTTATATTATGTGGAGGAATAATCTGGGGGATAGGAAGGATCGCTTTTGGATCTGATTTTTCCTCCGTTGCCTTAGACATAAGCATTCCCAGAGCCACCATTCTCATCACAATTTTTGTGGGCAGAAGATCAAGTGCTTCTATACAAGTTTTAGATTGGGAGTTTTGTCTCTCCATCAATATTCTTACGTCCATGAACCCAGTAGAGTGTACTTTTAATTCTTGTAAGATTAAGGAGAGAAGCCCCCCAATGCTGATGTCTGACCAGGGTGCTGGGATGGTTGGAAGATAGGTGTATCATGTATGTGTTGAGATGGATCCTGCAGATCCGCATCTGCTGAAAGAAACGTCTGGAGGAATATGCAAAAAGGACATCTCCGGCAAAACGGGCATGCCCTTCTTGGGTTAAGATCCAAGCATGCATGAGCTAGAGGCTTCCTCCTGCAGTGCTTGCGCAATGTCACCCGGGGATAACATAGAGGAATGCACCATTGCCTCAGAATCTAATAGAAGCGAATCGCTAGGTTCTGGTGGAGAAGGAGGCAAAGGCAAATTCATTGCCATTCTTAACGTGTTTTTCACCGGTGTAAAAATCAGGGGGGCAGACAGTATATCATCATACAGTCTTAGCCCCTGTGTTGTGGTGCTCCTCGTGGTTGGTCCTGCGGAATTAGCCAGATTATATACATATTCAATGCTGTTGTACAGGAGGGCGGAGTGACCTCTGACGGGCCCATGGGATCAGAGCTCACCCTCAAGTACTTTTAAGACGAGATAGCTGCACCTTGAGGAGGATGGGGTGCAGGATTCTCTTACTCCAACACCAATCAATAAGGACAAGTCAATGGTTTGGCAAAGGGAAGTCCGTTTAATGACAAGTACAAAAAACGGGGGAAACAAATGGAAATCAACAGTGATGCGATCGCCTGACTCGCTTCAACTTCCAAATTCTTCATTTAGACAGCAATTCTTATAGGCAAAACTTGTCATCATTGACGTGTAACACTCAAAGTTTGTCATGCAATTTTATTGGTCGGGAAAGGTAACTTAAGTATAGGTGCTATATCTGTATGTGGTAACAGAGTGTGAGGATTGGATAACTCTTATTGGATGGGCGTCTACGCCGATCCCTTCATATCACTTGTGACAGACGGCACTACAAGTACGACGTCTCATTGGTTCTACTAGCTATAGGACCCTAGATTATTTGGTCCATTGTGATTGGGTGGGTTACACCCCTAGGCATAAATCTCCACTTTATTTAGTAGCATGCAGAATGGACACCCAGATGCGGTGTGCCCCAAGATTCACCCTGCCTCCCTTCCATCAATCAGTACTTTAGGGCTATGTGTCAATTAGTTGGCTGAGGATGGCCTTGAAACTGTAGCTTCTTATCAGGAAAAGTTATGGCATCCTCGGGTTCTGGGTGACATCAGACGTTGGTACCTCTTTGCGGTAGGCTGGTCACGTGTCTGTTCACCGTGAATCTGCTTCATTTTCCTTCTTTTCGTGTATTTGATTCTTCCTTAGCCTTGCCACCTGCCTGGGCCTCCTTATCTTGACCTTCACTGGCTGGCTGCTATGCTCTTAAGTTTCGTCTCTTCAACGTTGCCGCTCTCCTCCCTTCTTGGGGTTGACCTCGAATTCCCAGGCATGAGCTGCTTTGTGCTCAGTTTCGATTCCGCTCCTTCCTTCTGGCTTTAGCTGGAATATGAATCTCGGCCTGGTTGGCCCCTTGGACCCTGGGCTTAATTCTGCTTTTGTAAAATGGAGTCGCACTTGTATAATGTGCTTTTGAGGTAGATATATAGTTGGCGCTTGCCGCTCTATCCTTCTACTAAGCATTGCAAGCAGTATCATTTCCTTAGCTTCTTGCTTTCCAAGCCTATTTACAGGCATTTGTCCAGTTGCATAATTCAATCCTGGTTACGTCTCCTTTTGATTTCAATGTCGTCTCTTCTTCAATGTTCATTACGTCATTATTCGTAACATATTATCTTCGTGTGACTTCTTTTGATCTCTGTTTTGTTCGTCTGTGCATCCATCCGGGCCCTTGTGTTGTTCACCATTTGCCTTCGATTAAGGCCCTTTGGTTGTCTTCGGGGACAGTTTGTAAGTAGTCTTCATTTCGTGTCAACTGCTGGTATGGTTGTCTCAATGGGTACCGTGCAGCCCATATTTGTCTGGTTATGGGCACTTCAACAGGTATTGCTCTTCTGATGGGCACTGGGCAGAGTCCTAGTGCTGCTCACTATTGGTTTATTTGTTCCTCATACATTACATATCTTGGCGAGTATGTTCCTGGCACCTCAAAATGGGGGGCTGGAGTGCAGGCCATATCTGGGACCTACTCTACACTCCCCCCTCTGGTCGGTTCATCGACACTTCTGCTTCCTCCTTCGGATTCGTTGTACTTGGTTCTTCAGTATCGTGTTAATCATCTTCTGGGTTTGTACATGATGGTGTGAACGTGTGTTTCCTTGGAGTCCATATTTTTATCACTCCTTTCAGACTTCCTGCTGTTTTTACATTCTCGTCCTTGTTCCAGATCATAAGCTGGCATTGTCCATTTGGACTGCAATAGATCCATTTTCCTTCATACTTTCTTCGTTTTCTGGGATACACAAACTTTGTTCCTTCTGGCGCAAATTCGCTGGCCTTCAAAAAGTCTTTTATTTCTTCATCTGTCAGGTCTCTCGGCTTCCATCCTGGTTTGACGTTGATCATGATCTTCATCCCAATGGCTTTCATTGCAGTTTTCTGGCATTGTGTGATGATTATCTTGATAACACAAAATCCGAGTAGTATCATCAATAGCAGGGCTCCCAGAATCTTGAATATGTCTGCCATCTATTGTGGGACCCATGAGAATAGAGTTCCAAACCAGCTGTCATCATCAACTTCGTCAGTTTCATCGATCATCTGATTCTGTAGGTTTGTCAGCATACTTATGGCTTCTGTTAAGGTTCCATTTTCTTCATCATGCGAAGGTATAATGTGCAACATGATTCTCCGATTTTTGCGCAAACACCTCCATCCATTGCGGTGATCATGTCAAGTACATATCTGTTCTGGAGGGTCATCAATCGGATTGCTCTTAGTTCTTCTTTAATCGCATTGAATCCTTTTATGGTAGTCTTGATGGTCTGCAATAACTCCCATCTGGTTATCTGTAACCATTTGGTATTTACTCCAACTTGGATTCTTGGCATGAAGTGAGGCTAAAAAGCCTGTGTTCATACGGGATTGCATGAAATGCTTCTTCTGATTTGGCAGAAAAGTAATTTTCTCTCTTCATTCCGGATACCAGTTCCACAGATCTCCTTTTCCTCAGATGAGCATCCGCTTTCGGGAAACTGTCAATATTCAGATCGCTTTTCGGGATCACTAGTGCAGGAACGTGGACGTTTACTGTTGTGCATATGCCTCCCCAGTCTCTTGGCAGTCTGATGTATGCTCCGGATCCACACGCCCAATAATGACCCATAATCACTGCGGTTCCGTGCGTCTTTCCTGGGGCCTCGAAGATTTGTCCGCAGTTCTGATTCTCTCCCATCTTCCTTGTGCCGTTGTTCCTGAAGCACAATTTTGGACTTTCCAGTGGCACTATCTGCAAGGGTCCTCCTCTGTCTTCAACCCAGGTTAGTAACTTTACCAACTTCGGCAATAGAGGTTTGCACAGTCGTTGTGAGTTTTCTATCACTTCTTTGCAGGCTCCAAGGACCATCCAAGCTCGGCAGATCACCACTCCTTCTTCCCATCCATTTGGGGAAACCACTGTCCCCCGAAACTGCATTTGGCCTCTGTTCTTCCAAATTTGAGCCTCTTCTGGAGTCTTTCCTTGGACGTTCAGCCTCGGGTTCATTTCCCATCTTGTTCCTGCTCCTTTAACTTCAGGCTTCTCATACCTGATCACGTGATTCTTAGTATGAGCTCTGTTTCTTGTTTTGATGTCCTGGACGTAACCGTCTTCATCGGGATACTCTGTTTCAGTCGCCCA
Source organism: Ambystoma mexicanum (assembly GCF_040938575.1). Lineage (NCBI taxonomy): Eukaryota > Metazoa > Chordata > Amphibia > Caudata > Ambystomatidae > Ambystoma > Ambystoma mexicanum. Next base: position 10,130,115 of record NC_090939.1, read on the forward strand.
TATCAATGAGGCATCTCTCCCCATAAATTGTCCTCTGGTGTTGCACATTGCTACGTGTGAAAGACGGTGTGCTGTAGGAACATCAATTTCTACAGCCACGAAGATTTTGGATTTTCCCATGCTGTACGGTAGAAGTGCACAGACGAAGCTGTCAAGGATGGCACTCTATTAAGAGTGGCACAGGACACCCAGGAAGGGTTTGGGTGGTTGTCCCAAAGTAAAGTGGACAGATAAGTGCACACACAGCTGAAAGAAAGGAGAACGAAGAGTAGGCAAGTGTAGTAAGGAAAAAGGTACAGAATGAATTCCCTCTTGGGGTGTATGCAGATATAAGAAAAAAGTATTCCACGAACCTTAGGAAAACTCTAACCTTCTTCACAGTTTGTTATAACAGAGGCCCACGCTGTTTGCTCATGGCTTGGAACAACAGCGATGGGTGTCTGTAACGTAGAAACTAGACAAAGGAAGGGGCAGAGGTTGCCTGACGGAAACCAACAGACAAGCTCTGTACAAGGGGTCTACAAACAGTACAAGAGAAGACACTAACAGATAAATCCAGGGAAAAGGAAGTCGAATAGCAAACTAGCAGAAGGAAATGAAGGGAAAACCGTATAACAGGATTGGATAGGGAGAAAGAACTGAGGGTAGAAAACAAGGAAGAAAGCAAGGGAGCAGCAATCAGGAAACGGGGGAACTGCAATAACTGAAAGTAAATAATGAAGGTAAACTGATGTGGATAGCAGAGGACTGTAGGGTACAAGGTAGAAAGCTCAGAAAAGCAGGGAAGCAAATGGGCAAGCCCAAAAAGGAGCAGGGCTGTAAGGAAGGAAGCCCTGATGTAAGGGCTTTGGGTAGCGGAGTGAAGCAGGCTGCACGGCAAGGAGACTAGAAGGCCCGGGGCAGCAAGGAGAGAGCCCAGAATAGTAGGGCCGCTGACTGTAGAAGGCTGCAGGAGGATTGTAGAAGGCTGCTAGACTGGAAGCCCAGCGGACGAAGACGGTAGGTTAAAGGCAGTGGAGCGTGATCTGCTGTAAGGCAGGAGCCTGGGAGACAATGGCGGAAGGTAGCAGCGGAGCGTGATCGGCTGCAAGGCAGGAGCCTGGAAGGCAAGGGAGGAAGCAAGCAGCGGAGCGTGATTGGCTGCTTGACTGGAGCCTGGAAGACAAGGACGGAAGGTAGCAGCGGAGCGTGATCGGCTGCAAGGCTGGATCCTGGAAGGCAAGGACGGAAGGTAGCAGCGGAGCGTGATCAGCTGCAAGGCTGGATCCTGGAAGGCAAGGATGGAAGGTAGCAGCGGAGAGTGATCGGCTGCTATGCAGAGGAACCGCATACAAAGATACGTAGTTCGAAGCAAAAAGGTGCTGGAAGGACTCTTAATGCAAGAGACTGAGCCCCTGCAGGCAGCAGCTTTTGTACTGCCCAACCCAGCACAGAGGCAGGCTAATTGGTCGCACCTGGCTTAGCACACCTGCAGGCAATCGGCCACCTCCCTCTCTGTTCCTGAGCTGGTGGAAGCAGAGCAAATCCCTAGGGCTTCTGGGGATTGTAGTTCCGATGATGACCAATAGGAATAGCCAGGAATAGATGGTTATAGCCAAGTGCATTGTGGTTATTGAAGTTTGTTGGAAGAAATAGAAAAGTACCAAAGTCTCGGAAATGGGAAATAAGGTCCATAATGATCGCCAATGTATGCGCCCATGGCGCAGGCATGACAGAAGCAGTCTCCTTCTGATTTTCTCCTTTCCGACCTCTTTCATGTGTTGGTACCATATGTTGTTTCCTAAATGTGCTGTCCAGGTAATCGTTTAGTTCATTCTTATGTTCATGTGGGCTTCTCTTGATTCTTAGTGTCTTTCTGTAGTTAGCTATAACTACATCTCTAAACGCGTCTGTGTGACTTTTCCTTGCTGGGGGTCTCTCGGGCATTCTGGTCGGTGAAGCGGTTTTCATTATCTGCATCGATGTGATAGGAGGAGGTGTTGCGTTTCTCTTTTTAACCACCATTTGTCTGTCCTCGGCCCAATGTAAGGCTGCATCGTGGACCAGGTGCTTGTTCCTTGTGTTGGAACTGGTGTGCTTGTCACTACAGTCTCTGCGGTTCTAATTTTCAGTTCCTCATGTAGTTTCTTTGCTCTAGCTATGAATGGGAATAAATGGATAAATCAACATTTGTGTCCTGGCAGTGAATTCTCCCATAGCCGCTTCTGTCTTCTTGAGGGCTTTTGCTATGTCTGCTTTAGTTGGTCTTTCACTGGATTCTTTTCGATCACCTTTACTATTTTCTGGGACTGATTGTTCGGTATGCAGTCTCGTACTTTTAGTTGCCTTCGTTCGAGGTTCTGTAGCCATCGACACTTGCCCTGGTTCGTGTGCATTCAGTGTGTGTGTGCGTGTAGTGGTCAGTGCTACATTTTCATTCATTCCGCGTTGACTCTGTCTCCAGCTTTTCTCTTCATTCGTTACCTCAAGTGTGTATGACTCACTACTAATTACATTCAATTTTAGTTTGTTTACCTTACCATCAGATTTTCTTGGAACTGGAATAACTATATAGGGTCTGGGTTCTTTTGTGGGATTTATGCGTACATTATCTGGTGGGTACACTGAAATTGGAACGCTTTGTGCACCAATAAAGAATGCAGTTCTGATTGTTAATGACAGAAAGACAATGATATGATATGATATGATATGATATGATATGATATGATATTTGTAACGCGCCTATACACAGGTGTTTCAAGGCGTGACGAGGCAGGGAGGGGAGGAACAAGGGGAGACATAACAAACGATCCTACTAGGCCAGGTGTCATTCAGATCGCGCAAGTGCAGGGGTGGGGGAGGGGGAAAAAGTGCAAGGGGAAGGGGAGGGGGGGAAGTGCAGTAAGGTAAGTGGCGTAAAGTAATAAATAAAAAAAAAGGGCCAGCTGGTGGCAAGTGCAAGGTAAGTGCAGAACAAGTGCTGGGGAAGGGGGGGCTGTAGGGATACAGAGACAGTCCCGCAGTGCAGAGGGGTTCCAGGGGATCAGTGGCTGGGCCCAGGACCGAAGGCCGTTTAGAGTGGTCCAGTTGCAGGATCAGTGCAGTTTAGTGAAGAATTAATTAGCTGTTCATCAGGGGAGAGGGAGAGAGAAAGCAGAAGCAAAGAGGAAGGTTTTGAGGTGCTTCCGGAACCGGAGGTGGTTCTCCTCAAGATGATCACTATACATATACACATAATCGTGCGGTATGACAATTGGCAGCATTTCCTTCCAGGGAAGCGGGGGCGCCCCTCTGTTTGTGGGAGGACCAGGTTACTGTTTTGGGCCCCCATTTCAATCATAGCAACTGTTAAAGTTCTATTCTTTTCACTTAGTCCATTATTGTTTCTCAGAAAATTTGTATCATAAAGTGTCTTGTGTTCCGCAAGTGTCCCCCCTCTTGCGGGCGACGATTGTTTCTGGTTATGGGATACAGTTCCCTTGCTAAACTATGGAAAAAAGACTAACACCTTTGGTGAGGCACGTTCATTGTGCATATTCAAAATAGGTCAGTTCCCAGTCCACCCCCCGAATTTGCTTCAGTCCTGAGGACATGCTGGAACCTGTTCAATGCGAAGAAATAGAAAAATAGCAATCAATCAAAATCAGAGTCGAAAATAAAATAAAATAAACAGTGAAGGTCTTGTCTCTGTTTCCACGATCTGTCCCTCGGCGGAAAGATAAAGAGCTTTGACTCTATCTCCTGGATCTGTCCCTTGGCGGAAGGTTTCACTGGAATCTCCTCAGATACTCTCTTTGGAAGTTGGACAGTTCCACTTGGAGCATAATGCCATGTAGGAGCGTTCCCATATGCGCAACATTAGCTGGATCTCTGATGAAGGTGATGACGTCAATCTCGGCAGGTCTTCCCACCATTTCTGGAAAGTCAGTGACTAGACGAAACAGGATGTTGTGCGCCAGTCGGCTGTCCTCGGGAGACAGGGACATTTGTCCTGCTTTGCTGGGTTCTGGATCACAGGCCTTTCTTTTGACGTGAACAGTCTCTACACTTTCCTGCTGCGTGGATTGCAACCAGGTAGCTGAGTTTAGCCCACAGCTGGTGCAAATGTTCACTGTTTCTTGGATCTCTAATGAACGTAAGAGTGTCGGTGGTTCTCCCGATGATTTCTGTGCGCTCCTTTGTGATGCGAAAGAAAAGCGTATTTGTGAGTTCATCTACTATCGCCTGCGGTGGAAGCATTTGCGTCCTTATCACTGTATTTTGGTAACACAGCAAAGTCTTCCGCGATGACAGTTAGCAGTTGCCAGATTACTTTCTTGGTAACAGGATCTTGAATAAAGTCTGTGACACAGGTTACTCTCCCTATAAGTGACGGATATGTCTCTGGTATTAATTGGAAACAGGACAGTACATCCCTTGTGGTATTTCTGCTGGGGCATACCATAAGTTCTGCGAAACAAGGTCTTAGTGTTGGTTGCTTGCGGATACTGTGTTAGCTCCTTAGAGCAAAAGTCCTTGATCTCAGTCTATTTGGGACTTGTTGTTCAACAATGCTTAAGTGTGGCTTGGTTCAAAAGTTTGTATCACCAAACGTGTTGTGGCTCAGATGTGCAATTGTCCTTTTTTACCCTCCAACTGAGATGCATAGAATGTCCGTTATGTCCATATCCCTTTTTTTGCTTAGAGGAACTGTCCAGTTTAAGCCACAACTTGCAACCGCGTTCTTTGTCTTGGCTTTGCTGCTCATGCGTCCTTCTTCCTCGTCATGGATCTTGTCTGCACGTGCTGAGGTTCTTCCCCGTTGTCTGTAATTTCTTCGCGGTGGGGTGCAGCTTCAGGGCTTTCTCCGATATAGGGCTTAATGTCATTTAGAAAAATTCATGCTCTCCTGCCCTGCAGTTTAACAGCTGATGGAGTGCAATCCTCTACGATCAAAGGGCCATTGAATCTTGGCTCGTCCCACCTTTTCCTCGTGTGGTTTTTTACCAACACGGTGTGTCTCCAAGGAAGATGAGTGGCGTACGTAGACCTTGAACTGCATCTGTTTCAGCATCTCCTGCTGTGTTTTGTGCTGTGTTGTACCCTTTTCGTCGTCGCTGTAGTTGGTCTGAAATCACAGTAAAACAGAATGTCATGCAGTTCGGATATTCGTGCAACTCGGTTCCCAGGACCTCTCGGGTTGACTGGGCATCACATCTAGCTCTGGTTCGGGGGATAAGAGGGGTACTCATTCTTCTTCCTGTGACTATCTCGTGCGGCATAAGTTGATGGTCGGAGCCTGGTTGGCTCCGAAGAGCATACAATGCCAGTGGAAGGCAGTGCAACCATCCCCTCCTTAGAGTAAGCTTCAACTTGATATGATATGATATCATATGGCATTATAATGCGCCTTTACACAAGTGTTTCAAGGCGCGACGATGCGGGGGGGTGAAAGGGAGGACAGACAACGATCCTACTAGGCCAAGTATCATTCAGATTGTGCAAGTGCATGGGAAGGGGGGAAAAAGAAAAGTGCACGGGGAAGTGAGAGGGTGAAAAGTGCAGTAGATGGGAAAAAGTGGAATAAATAAGAAGAATTAATACTGCCCAGCTGGTGGCAAGTGTGAGGAAGTGCAGACAAAGTGCTAGTAGGGGGACTGTAGGGCTACAGAACAACGGTCCCCAGGTGCAGGGGTTGCCAGGGAGGAAGTGCAGTGGCCAATTGACATGGCCTGGGCCAGCGATCAGAAAGGGTGCCCAGGTAACCCAGGCAGTTTCAGTCAGGAAATCAGCAGGGGAGAGGGGGAGAGAAAGCAGAGGCAAAGAGGAAGGTTTTGAGGTGCTTCCGGAACCGGAGATGGTTCTCCTCGAGTTTCAGAGAGGAAGAAAGGCTATTCCAGAGAGAAGCCCCAGCTGAAGAGAGTAATCTGCCACCAACTCGTTGCTTGGAGAAGCGACAGACACTGAGGGATTTGGAGGCGGATGAGCGAAGAGCTTCAGAAGGAAGATATTTATGAAGAGAGTGTTGAAGATATTTTGGCCCCAGTCCCCAGAAGGCCTTGTGTACAATGCAGAGGGTTTTGAACTTAATCCTCACAGCCACTGGGAGCCAGTGCAGGGATTTCAGTCCTGGAGAGATACGATCCCTGGGCTTGAGGCCAAGGACAAGTCTCGCAGTCCTGTTCTGGATAAGTTGCAGAGGGTGGAGAGTAGAGGCAGGCAGATTTAGATAGAGGCTGTTACAATAGTCCACTAGAGAGGACCAGGGCTCTGGAGACAGTGAGCTTCTGGGGGAAGGAGAGGAGAGGAAAGGAAGAATACCTCTAAGGAGGTGCAGCTGGTAGTGTGACTTCTTAGAGACGTCAGAGATGTGAGGGGAGAATGAGAGAGCAGAGTCGAAGATGACCCTGAGGTTTTTAGCCTTGCAGGTGGGAGTAGGAAGAGGGCCAAGAGAGGCCGGCCAGAGAGCTGCAGAGAAGGAGGGAGTGGGTGTGCCGATGAGTAGAATCTCAGTCTTACTGGAATTAAGGCAGAGGTCATTGGCAGCACACCATTCCTGGATGGCGGACAAACAGTCAGAGCTATCCTTCCTTTAACAAGCCGTTGAGCCTCTCGCATATGCCATTACCTTCCGGATGATACGCCGACGAGAACTTGTGCTTTATACCAAGCAACAAGCTGATCTGCTCAAAGACTGCGTTTACAAAATGAGCCCCGTTGTCTGATCTCATCACCTCACACACCCCCCACCTAGGGAACACTTCCCTCACTGGGAACTTGGCCGCACAGGTAGAGTCTGGGTGTGTACATGTACCTGCTTCTAGAGAATGGACACACCACTACAATTAAGTACCTGTACTCGTTGCACACTTGAATCATGTCGACATAGTCGATGTGTAAGTGCTGAAAAGGCCCATTTGGACGGGGGATGACTCCTTTCACTACTTTTAGTGTGTGCCCAGCGGTAAATTGCTGGCAAATTATGCAGTTCACCATAAAAAATGCAACATGCTCAGCTAAATTCGGTATAAACCAGTCTTCTGCGAGCATTGCTGCTAGATTCTCTTTTGACATGTGAAATGGGTAATGCAACTGTTCCAATGCTATGTTTAGTAGGACTACAGGCATTACTAGTTTACCAGTGCTGTCTTGCTGCCACAATCCATCAGAGGGGTTTAAAGAACACCCTCGACATTTCCACAGGTTCTTTTCGTCCTGAGGTGCCTCCCCTTGAAGTTCCATCAGCTGTATCTGCCCCATATTGCTATAGGCTTCTGGTGTGGCTTGTGCTATCATCATTCATTCATGGGTGCATGCCACTTCTACTTCCATGATCGTCTCACTTTTGGATGCCATACGCTTGTCTTCCGTATCTGCTGCATGGTTCCCACGTGACAAGAAATCTGTCCCTTTGGTGTGGGTGGTGCATTTCACGACCGCTATGCCCACTGGGAGCTGTAGTGCCTTAATCAGCCTGTCCAATAAGGCTGCATGTTGCACTAGCGTGCCATCCGCTCGGAGGTAGCCCCTCCTTTTCCAGCACACTAAGCCTGCATGCACTGTGGATGTCACATAGGCGGAGTCACTGTACACCATTACTTCCTGGTCTGCGTGATTCTCAATGGTGAGTATCAGCGCCAGTAATTCTGCAGCCTGTGCTGAATATTGAGATGGTATTTGTGCACTGACGAGTACTTGAAATTCTCTGTTTGCTATGTGTTTCATTACAGCAATGCCTGTATATCTTTGTCCGTCTTCTTGGTCGATTCTTGAAGAACCGTCAATAAAAATGATCTCACCTCCCGCCAGGGCATTTTCTTTTACCCTGGGTATTTCATCATAGAATTCTTCATAGTTTGTACAGTCATGTATCGGCTCTCCTTCAGTGACTGGCTCAGCTATGAACGTAGCTGGGTTTACTGTTTTACATTAAACTATTTTGATCGATGGATTAGATATGATCACCTCATAGGCAGAGGCTCTTTGAGATGTCAACGTACCCTTTGGTTTCTCTAAGATGGCAAATAATGAGTGCTCGACGTATAATGTCATGGAACATCCCATTACAATGGTTGTCGCTTTCTCTATGGCAAACGCTGTGGCAGCTAAGCTTTGTTTGCATGGGAACTGGCCTCTCATTACTGGGTCCAGATTCCCACTGTAATACGCCAAGGGCTTGTACCCCAACAAGGTTCTTTGGGCGAGCACTGCCATCATAACGCTGCCATTCGTGTGCGAGAACAGGTAGAATTCCTCTGCATAATTAGGAATCCCGAGAACTGGAGCCGTACAAATCGCTCTCTTGAGTTCTGTAAACCCTTTTCCCATTGTCTCAGTCCATTCAATCTTTTCCTTTGTCGCCTGGGCCTTCTTTAGGGCCTGGAGCAAGGGCTTGGTATAAAAGCTCTAATCGAAGACCCATGCTCTAACATAATTGCATAGGCCCAGAAAGCTCTGCATTTGCCTTACCGTGAGTGGCTTTGCCGTATTCACGATAGCTTCAGCCCTTTCTGGGGTTACCTTTTTCCCCTCATGTGAAATTAACTGGCCTATGGACAGCACCTCGTGTTGACAACATTGCAGTTTTTCCTTGTCAACCTTATAGCCTTTCTCAGCCAGTATAGTCAGTAGCTGCACAGAATCTCGCCTGCATTGCTCTTCTGTGGTGCTACAGATCAGAATGGCATCCACATACTGCAAGATGACACTTTCTACTGTAATATTGCTGAAGGACTCTATTAAAGATGGACGGGGACTCACAGTACCCCTGTGGCAACCTCATACTTTACAGATGCATTTGTTGAATGTGAATGACATCAGATCTTGTGAATCACGGTGCAACAGGATTGAGAAAAAGGCATTTTTCATGTCAATCAACGTGAAATATCTTGCCTCGACGGGTATATTACATAAATTGTAGATGGATTAGGGACTAGAGGGAACTCGGTTTCAACAATATCGTTCAATGCTCTTAAATCTTGGATTAAACGCCAAGACCCTCCCTTTGATTTCTTGACGGGGTAAATCACTGTATTACAGGGTGATTCTGACGTCACTATCAATTTCCGCCTGGTCCATCATGGCGGAAATTGTCTTTGCGATCCCTTCATCCGCTTCTCCGGACATGGGATATTGTGGCGCTCTTGTAAAATTGCTCCTGGTTTCAGTTTAATTTCACTTCTCCCACCCCCTTCAGGAGGCCTACGTCATAAGGTCCTGTAGTCCATACTGAGGCAGGCACCTGGGCCATGTTGTCATCAAAATATGCTGGACGGATCAGTGCCAACATCATTCTCTGTGGCACTTCTCGTTTGATCACTTTCACCCAAAACAAGAGACTCACTTCCACCCTAGTCTCTTCTGAGTCAGGTTGTTCTTCAAACAGATCATCATTGGTGACATCAGTCACTTGATATCCTTCTTCAATGGCGATAATCGCGCACCATTGTCTGCCTTCATCATCGTACCCTTCGACCAATGCTACTTTCCCTCGTACTGCTGAAATATGTATCGTCAAGGGAAATACTTGTCCCTCTTCTTCATGCATAGGTATTCTTGGTCTGAATAGAAACTCGTCAGGGGTTCTCATGGTCCTATCTGCAAGGCCTGGCAATCCTGCCATAAGCACACGCATGCCATATGTGAAGACTTCTGGTTCTAATGGTATAGCTCTCATGGCTACGCGTCCTGAGTATGCTGTGATCATTTCGCATACCATTGAATAATGTATTCCTGGAGTGGAGCATACTATGCCCTCCTCCGTGAACGAGATTGTCATGTTCAATTTTGTCATTAAGTATCGACCCAGGGAGGGATAAGGGGAGCAGTGACCAGAAGTAAGCGATGTATAACTGAGCTGTTAATATGCACACTGCAAGTTTGGTTTGTATTGTTTGTTTTGTTTGAATAAACCAATAAAAATGTTTTTTTTTTTAAAAAGTATCGACCCAAAATGTTTACTGGGGTCTGACGCCAATACAATAAGGGTACATTCATTTTGCACTCTCCTACGGAGACTGGGAGTGCGTCTGTAAAGGGAACTCGACTGTGAGCTCCTGTGAAACTCTGAGTATCTATGGCCTCGCCGGACAAGGAAAACTTGCCCTCCCGTATACACGAGCGTGTTGCACCTGTGTCAACTAGGAAGGAATATTCTTTACCCCCTATGATGACATTCACCCTTGGTTCCCTTTTAGGGTCTGGTGTCACTGATAGGATAGAGCACATCAGGGTTTCCAGTGAGCTGTCCTAGTTCATATATAAGTTTGGACTACTGTATACTTGTGGATTTTCTCCATTCCCAGGGTTGCCTCCCCTTCCGGAGTGTGTACCCTGAGGCATTTGCCGTGGTACCTGTTGGAATTGCCCTTGTGGCAAGTTCCCCATGCTCGGGGGTTGAACCCCCTGCTGCGCACCCTGCTGCATTCCTGGTGCATGGTGCTGCACTGTGTGATTCTGTGCACCGCCCTGTTGGGGGATTGCAGGCGGATTCACTGTGCCTGCTCTCATTCCTTGGCCATTTTGCCACGCGCCCTGGCTTCTGCACGAGCGCGCCAAATGCCCTGTCATTCCACACAGCCAACACGCTGGCGGTGGTCGGGCTATTTGTGCATTTGACATATCTGGATTACCCATCTGCACGTTTTAAAAGCCTCCTTGTTTACTCTGAAAACCTCCCTGATTACTCTGCCATCATCTCCCTCTAAATCCTCTTCCCTTCGGGTACAATCCTACGTTACCCTGGATGTTCTGCTGCGGGTTAGCTACCTGTTGTACATTCTATTCAGCTGGGCTAGTCAGCATGGCTCCTTCGAGAGCATACTTTGATAATTTCTTTTGCACCAGCTTCGCTTCCTCACCCTTACGAGTTGCCTCCTTTTTTCGATTCTTTTCTTGCAGCAATCTACAGTAATGTACAATAGTCAACTGTATTTCAGCTCAAGGTTTAGCCTCTACCCCTACCAATTTCTTGAGCTGTTTCTGCACTGGTTCTGGCAACCCTTGGCACAATATGTGGTAGAATACAGGTATAGATTTCGTCCAAGATTCTGCGTTTCGAGCACCCATGTGTCTTGGAAATTCTGGATATAAATCAAAGGATCTTCTGACTCCTTCATTTTTTGAGTCATTATAGCTCCCATATCGGAAGTGTCTGGGTAAAGCACTCGTAGCGCTTTCCATACTGCTGCTCTGCAATTATTAAATGGCGCTCCGTCATGAGCAGTGTTAATTATGATAACACCAGGGTACCCAGCCCGTGCCCATACATTGTCTGCTCTCTCACCAAGTATGGCAATCAGGAGACATTTAATGTCCCCTATAGCTAATGTGACACCCCCTGTGATCTTTTCTAACTGGTGTATCCACTTCCCGGCTCCCGATGTCAGCATTGGAAACTTGTTCTTCAAGTTCTCTCGATCCATGTGTGGCCATGGAATATATTGTAGTCGTACTCCCCCCTTTTCTAACAGCGGAAATTGGAACGCGCAGTCTTCCTTCTCTGTCCCCATAGCTCTCCTGTCTATCGCTGGGGTAATATTCCCACATCGCTGTCTGCCTGGCAATGTCCTCAGCCTGTCTGCATAGGCAGATGCTGACACCCCCTCTGACCCTGGGATGTTCCTTCGTGTCGGTCAGACTGTGCGGTAGACTCTGATGTCCTTGGTGCAGACTCTCTAGCATCTGACCATCGTACCCCTTTGTCCCTTGGGAGCCACTTTTCACGCTGTCTCCCTTCTTCATTTGCCTCGCACTCCGACTCCTCTCCGGAGGCGGACATTGATTGTTCCCAATTTGCACAACTCCTCGCGTCATCATCGTTCTTACTAATTTCTAGCCTGTCTAGGGACAGTCTCCTGCTCCCACTACTTCGGGTGACATCCTCAGTGTCATATAGCTGAGTGCTTTCCAAGCGCTCGTCTTCCCTTTCCCTTTGGGATATTGGTTCCAACCCCATTTCATCATATATTTCATCGATTGTTTCCCCGATGCTTCTGGTGTCGAAGTCATCTTCAATATTTGCCCCACTCGTGCATGGTACTGAATCGTATACAGTGTAGAATTCTTCAATGTCTTCCCATTCTACAACAGGATTGGGTTTTTTAACTTCCCGCTCCCGCACCAGATTGTCGAGATTGCGAATTCTTTATGCTTCCTGGCTTCTTCTCTGACCTTATCTTCTTCTCTTCTCCTTTCATTTCTACATTCATTTGCCCTTCTAACTTCCTCATCTTCTCGTCTCTTTACTCTTTTTTCACGTGCTCTTTGCTCTTCTTACAATCTTTGCAGGTTCTGCCTGTACTGATCAAAGGCTGCGCTCTGTTTGCGACTGAGCGGCTTTCCTTGCTCTTCACAATATAGCTGTTCTCGTCTCAGCCTATCCTTCCTTTTTATTCTCTCGTCCCTTATTTCTTTATCCTTCTCCTTCTCCCTTCTCTGTGTCTAATCAGACTTCTCTCGCGGTCTCACATCATCACTTCCTTTTGCATCACGTTTCAACAATATCTGTCCTCCCATCCATTCGTCTTTCGTGAATGCTATCTCATCAGTTCTGTCTTCACTTCCTTTGCATTTTGTCCCCTCTCTCTCTCTCTATCGAGAGGTGCACTTGTCTGTGTCTGATCCTTCCTCTCATCATTGCCTCTCTCCTTGTCCCTTGGGATTGCGGAGGCAAGATTTTTATCCTGATCCTTCCCCTTAATTTCGTCACTACTGTACATATGTGACCCATATGCGGGGTTGCTGCACCCTGTAGCTCTCTTAGTGGGTGGAGTCCCTCTGACTTACTTCGCTCGATTTCTATTTCAGCAGGGCTGGTGGCGCGGTAGGCGTCTCACCCCCCTCCGTGCATACATTTAATATCCAGTCTGCAGGTGGCTCTTCCTCTTTCGACTGTTCGAACATTTTCCAAAGTTCTAGAACAGCGAGGCGTTTCTCTAGTTTTTTGCCTGTATATGTGACATGCAAATAAGTCGTCATATGTTGTAAAACGGCTTTAGATAAGGACCCGTTCTGTGGCCACGGCATAAACATCTTGTGGGCGGTACCCTTAACCCCCTCTGTACTGTATTTCTTAAGCTTGGGTGCATGTTTAGGCAATTGTTTACATAAGTGAGCAAGTGGAGTAATATCTTCCATGTTTGAATTCTGTTTCTAACAATACTTTCATGCAATTTCACCACTCCCAACAATATGAGCGAGCCCCAAATACTGCAAGCTCCAATCCAATCTTTTTCCTGCCAACATTTTATATCACCAATTTACTCAAGAACATCAATTCAGGTGCGATTCCCTCTCAACTATAGAATCGCGTAAAACCCCTAATCAATTTCAAACATCAATGAGACAAATTTCCGTACATATGACACATCAACAGGACATGTATGACAAACGTTAAACAGACTAGACAGACACCAGCTGGCCACAGATATCTCTGACTTCTAATCAATACCCCGACATGGAGTTTAAACAAACTCCTTTTATAACGTCTTTAATCGTCGTAGTAGCCTAATTTTTCCTTATTATGTGGGACTATGAGTTCACGTTTCTTCTGACCGCTATATTAAAGCGCAGGAACAAGGTGTATCCTATCTCTTCTCGTTTCCGCCCCGGTATCCTCTCTCTTTTCTCTCGGGTGTCTACCCCGGTATCCTCTCCCTTTACCTCAGGTGTTTACCCCGGTATACTCTCTGAATCTTCAGTTATTCTAGAGTCATTACCCCTTATGTATATATACAGTCTTCTCTACTTCTGACTATTTTGTTTTTCTCCACCTGCCAAAGCATCAATTTTTTGTTTCACTCACTGCTCGCATCGTTCCTCTCTGAATCTTCGGGATCACCGCCTCCTTTACCGCCTCCTTCAGTCTTTTCGTCCGATCGGCTGCCCGTAGGAATGAGAAGGGTTATGCTTTGTAAGGCAGGTTCGTTCAGACCCACTGCAGTTTTTGATGGACTTACACTATCATTGTCCACGGGAAGCTTCTCGTTATATTGCCGAAGACCTAGAGTTACTTCATGTTGACGGTCAATAGGTGTCTTATCAATAATCAAAATTCACTAATTGATGGTCAAAATCATCCTCTGCTACCAAGTGTACAGGAGGGCGGAGTGACCTCTGACGGGCCCATGGGATCAGAGCTCACCCTCAAGTACTTTTAAGACGAGATAGCTGCACCTTGAGGAGAATGGGGTGCAGGATTCTCTTACTCCAACACCAATCAATAAGGACAAGTCAATGGTTTGGCAAAGGGAAGTCCGTTTAATGACAAGTACAAAAAACGGGGAAACAAATGGAAATCAACGGTTATAGGTCAAAAGTTTGAATCAAAAGGTTTGAATTACAATTGGTTTGAATCAAAAGGACCGAAAACAAAAGGTTGGAAAAATGTTTTGTTTTTTTAAAAAAAACACTTTTTTTACCTACACGGAAACCCAAAAAAATATATAGAATTTAAAAAAAATTCAAACCTTTGGTTTTTGATCCTATTGACTCTCACCTTTTACATTCAAACCTTTTGTAATCGATCCTTTAACTGGACACTGAAATCAACAGTGATACGATCGCCTGTCTCGCTTCAACTTCCAAATTCTTCATTTAGACAGCAATTCTTATAGGCAAAACTCGTCATCATTGACGTGTAACACTCAAAGTTTGTCATGCAATTCTATTGGTCGGGAAAGGTAACTTAAGTATAGGTGCTATATCTGTATATGGTAACAGAGTGTGAGGATTGGATAGCTCTTATCGGGGTGGGTGTCTACGCCCATCCTTTTACATCACTTGTGATAGACGTCACTACAAGTACAACGTCTCATTGGTTCTACTAGCTATAGGACCCTAGATTATTTGGTCCATTTGTGATTGGGTGGGTTACACCCCCAGGCATAAATCTCCACTTTAATTAGCAGCATGCAGAGTGGACACCCAGATGCGGTGTGCCTCAAGATTCACCCTGCCTCCCTTCCATCAATCAGTACTTTAGGGCTATGTGTCAATTAGTTGGCTGGGGATGGCCTCGAAACTGTAGCTTCTTATCAGGAAAAGTTATGGCATCCTCGGGTTCTCGGTGACATCAGACGTTGGTACCTCTTTGCGCTTGGCTGGTCATGTGTCTGTTCACCGTGAATCTGCTTCATTTTCCTTCTTTTCGTGTTTTTGATTCTTCCTTAGCCTTGCCACCTGCCTGGGGCCTCCTTATCTCGACCTTCACTGGCTGGCTGCTATGCTCTTAAGTTTCATTTCTTCGACGTTGCCGCTCTCCTCCCTTCTTGGAGTTGACCTCGAATTCCCAGGCATGAGCTGCTTTGTGCTCAGTTTCGATTCCGCCCCTTCCTTCTGGCTTTAGCTGGAATATGAATCTCGGCCTGGTTGGCCCCTTGCAGTTTGGGTTTAATTCTGCTTTTGTAAAATGGAGTCGCACTTGTATAATGTGCTTTTGAGGTAGATATATAGTTGCCGCTTGCCGCTCTATCCTTCTACTAAGCATTGCAAGCAGTATCGTTTTCCTTAGCTTCTTGCGTTCCAAGCCTATTTACAGGCATTTGGGCAGTTGCATAATTCAATCCTGGTTACGTCTCCTTTTGATTTCAATGTCGTCTCTTCTTCAATATTCATTATTACGTCATTATTCGTAACATATTATCTACGTGTGACTTCTTTTGATCCGCGTTTTGTTCGTCTGTGCGTCCGTCCGGGCCCTTGTGTTGTTCACCATTTGCCTTCGATTAAGGCCCTTTGGGTCTCTTCGGGGACAGTTCATAAGTAGTCTTCATTTCGTCTCAACTGCTGGTATGGTTGTCTCAATGGGTACCGTGCAGCCCATGGTTGTCCGGTTATGGGCACTTTAACAGGTATTGCTCTTCTGATAGGCACTGGGCAGAGTCCTAGTGCCGCTCTTTGTTGGTTTATATGTTCCTCATACGTCACATATCTTGACAAGTATGTTCCTGGCACCTCAAAATGGGGGGCTGGAGTGCAGGCCATATCTGGGACCTCCTCTACACTGTTTCATCATCTTGACATAGCAGCAACTGAATGTCTTTCAATACACACACTTAGATCTTGTGCTACTATTCAACTGTAATAAAATCAAATACAGTACACTCTGACAGTGGTATTATTATAATTCAAGTGCTCTGCGCCTACCCTTCCCAGGCTGTATAAGTTAAACACAATTTTGGGCAAACACAGATTCCCGTGCTTACTGATGCCCAGTATGGGCTAGTTATGTCAAAATATCCGCGTCACTGCAACACACCCGATTTTCTCTTCTAGTGCCAGATTGCAGGGTTAACACATAAGTTAAGACAGTTACCTGGGGGCAACCAGACGTGTACTCCCTGCTCACTGTGCTCAGAGAGGCAAAGCTTCACCTCCAAGATGAGGCCCAACAAGGCTGAAACACGTGTATGGAGTTGCTGTTGGTACTCTTGTTCAGAGAGGAATTGCCATAGCATTTCAGTGCTGGACAAAGACTGATACGCAAATGGATATTTCCCATCTGTGAAAGGTACAGTGAGCAAAAAGCATGTGCTGCAAACTCTCATCTCAGAACAGGTTATCATGCCATGTTCTTTCTGGAGAGGAGCGCCTGCTACCATTTTTGAACTAAATGAAAATGTTGTATCACACCATAAGGGTTCATAGCGGGCCCTGCGCACCCGCCGCACACCCGAACAGCCAAACAGCTCCACTTGGCGTCCACTTGGTTGCGCGCGCGCGTGGGTGCGCGAGCCCGCTACAGTTGTAGAGCGTTAGTGCGGGGGGCGGAGCCCGCTAGGCTGTAGAATGCTACAACAAAAGAGAAAGAACAAGTTGAGCGTATGCAAGTTGGATAAAGACACCCGCATAAGACCCCTTAAAGGCACTTGGATACACTTAAGAATATAGAATCCAGCTAAAAGTCCAACCAAAGAGAGGAGAAAAAGTTCGTAATTACTTCAATGTTTCCCTTCACGATTTCGCCTCGTTCACCTTCCTCTTGCCGACTAGAAGCAATCCATGAGGTTCACAATATTCACGGAGCAGGGTGAGTCCAGATCAGGGAAGGGGCAGCGAGGACAGCCAAACAGCTCCACTTGGCGTCCACTTGGGGGCGCGCGTGCGTGTGCGCGAGCCCGCTACAGTTGTAGAGCGTCAGTGCGGGGGGGCGGAGCCCGCTAGGCAGTAGAACGTTCAATGTTTCCCTTCACGGTTTCGCCTCGTTCACCTTCCTCTTGCCGACTAGAAGCAATCCATGAGGTTCACAATATTCACGAGCAGGGTGAGTCCAGATCAGGGAAGGGGCAGCGAGGACAGCCAAACAGCTCCACTTGGCATCCACTTGGGTGCAGGAGAAACTCGACCTAGTAGAATTGAGGAGACCTCCTTGAGTTTAAGGTCAATAAAGTGGAACCGTATTGATAGGGAAGAGAGATCTTCACCACCGGGGTAAAAACGACTTTGGGAAGAGAAGCAAATAGCTCTTAAGTCAAGAAGCAAAGACTGGAGACTGTCAGAGAGAGAATTCTGTGAGTGGGAAGAAAAGCCAAGGGAACAACTTAAGGAAAGAGATACTCAGAGTAAACCACCCAAGGAGAGGGGAACCCTAAGAGCCAAGAAGGCATTTCACAGCTAAGAAGTTATATGGTACCAAACTCAAAAGGGTATAGCAACCAAAATCAGAGAAGAATAAAGACTGCAAAAAGGGGTAATTGGATGACTATCCCAAAAGGGGACAAAAGACCCAAAGACATTGTGAAAGTGTGGAAAGAACTGATACAGGAAGTGACAAGAAACTATTTAAGAATATCCTAATAAAAGGGAATTGTGAAGAGAAGAAGAGACATTGCCATAAAACATTCAGGAGAAGGGAGACATTCTCTTGATATTATTTAAGTTGGTTAGAATAGTGGTAGAGTCAGTTAGAAGTCGTTTTTTGGACAGCAGACTAATTCATTTGAGAATTCCTGATGACTGAGCAGCACCTTAATAATTTACATATGCAGGGAACACCCACAGCAATAGGGAGAGATAGGCTTTATACTTATTATTTAATAAGCGCAACAGTAGAAATGTCCTCACACTGTCCGTGTCCTTCTGACCCGCTGCGGTGTCTAGTCCCAGTCCACATCTCTGTTGCCTGAATATCTTTTGTTGGGCAGGTGTGTTGACCAGTGGCTGTCTGTGATTGTATAGCCACTAGCGGTTTGAATGGTGCAGATCCTTGCTATTGGTTGGTTTGGGCTTGCTGCCAGCCTGAATCTTAATCTAATCTGAAGCATAGATATTGCTTTAGAGCTCATGAGATACCCTATAATTTCACCCCCCAGTAGCTCTGGCCTTCCTTTCCATGCCTCAGTGTTACGCTCACCTGGTATCCTAGGGGACGCCACCCAGCCCTGGTTGGATGATTTGCACTCTCGAACCCTCTCCCGGTCCCTTGGTAAGGCCTCTGGTTAAAGATGGGTCTGCAATATAGGAGAGCTGGATTCAATACCAGATTGTCTTTATGTTTTCCCGCCTCCCTTGGCCTCAACTCCTTCCTCCCCCATGGGCCTTCTCCTCACCTTAATATTGTAAGAGGTGTATTCTCCGTCCTGCTCCTCGTGGCAGGGGTGCGTTGATGTGGGGGGCGAGCAGCGACCAAGTTACTTCACTGGTGCAAGCCCCCCTGTGGGAATCCAGGCCTGCTGCGACTCCGTAGGTTTGCTGCTTTACAGTCTTTATATGCAGTTCTTATGTTCCTCTTAGTTAGGGTGTTTGCTTTACATTGGAGGTTTTCTTTTTACTGCTCATCTACCTCTCACAGCACTGCAAGCTCCAAATAGCTCTTGCTGTGCCCCCGTGGCCGTGTGTCGCTTCCTGGAGGAGGCGGAGACACTCTGCAACACGTGACTGATCACGTGCCATTTCCGGAACTTTTTAAACAGCCGTGAGTTACCCTTGCGGCGTGAAGCCCTGTGGAGTCAAGTCCACTGGCTGTTGAGCGGCTGTTTGGCGCTGGAGATACTCACACTAAAGTTAGCCAGGAAGCGAGTTGACATTTGTGCTAATTTTGGTGTTAAAGTATCACTAGATGCATTTGCTATTATAACAGCTGATATTCTGAACTCTCATGCAATTTATAACATTATACATCTAGGATGGTGGATTGCATGTGAACTTTGGCTGCAGGAGTGTTTTTGTTGCAGTGGGCCTCGTTGGGTGGGCGAGGCATCTTTTTTAACACTGGACACGGGGCGGCTATCTTTGGGAACTTGCATTTCTTCTTGCTATTGTGATTCGCATTTTACTTGCTTCTTTTTGGGTGTAATCCGTTGCATTTATTCCTTAACCAGGCGCTTGCCTCTTTTTACAAGAGCCCCACGCATATGCGATACTGCTCGAAATTTACATAAGTGAATTGCTAAGTGATTGCAGTCTCGCTGTCTAGTCGGATAGCGGGAGAGCAGGTGTGTCTGTGAAGTAGGGTGCTCTGGTTTTTTTTCTTTTTTTTTTATACTACTAATTGTTCTAATTGGCGTTGATTATGTCCCGGTTAATAAAATCGTTGTAAACAGGTATGCCAGAGCAGGCTGCAAACATATATTATCTGGTCCCCCTACCATCAAAAATGCTTTAATTGCTAAAAGACTCAAGGTCAATAAAGACAGAAAGCGGGCGAGTTCTGCGAATACAGACATTCGCACTTTCTGTACACTAGATGTTGTGGGGTTGGAATCAACTACTTCTGTTCCCCCATTAAGTGAGACAAATAGGTTATCAATATCTAGCATGTCCGTGGCTCAAACTCCTCAGGCTATTTGTTCTAATGTCTTGCTTTCTTTGATTGAAGCATCAATTATTCAAATATACTTTCTAAAGAAGCAGTGATTGATCCAAAGGCATGTCCTACAATTGTACAATTACAACAGGCAGGAAGAGAAGTAGCGGATGCAACGATTGCACTAGCTTATACAACAGGAGAAATAGGCATTTCTCAAGTGAGTACTAGTGCTGACATCCCAGTAGGAGTGCATGGGGCTAAATCGTCATCGGCTGCACCCACGTGTTCCGTTACAGCTCAGCATTTATTACGAGTTGAATATGGAAAATGAACAGCAGTGGGTGAATTTAGTGATGATACCTTAGCATCTATGAATGCGTAAAGTCCACAGGAATCCGAATCACCAGAGGTTATGTATATATGCTCTAACACTGGTGATTTCATACAATTCGCTGATAACTCACATATGCATACATCTGCCTGCATAGAGAATGTACAGACACAACTTCCCATTTCCCCAGTGGAAAAGGTGAATCAAGAACTATATAAATCTCCAGTACTTTTTGAAAAATCTCCATCTAGTATATCAAATTTATAATTTGTAGCCCCAACACCCAGACGCACTAGATTTAATGAACCGGATAATAATCATCCATACTTTATACGTGATAGTCAGATGCCGTATAAAGATAATAGGTTTTCCTTTCCTGAGGCTCTGGCATTAAATAACACATTATCGGCTCTATTATCCTTAGCAAAATTGTATGAATCATTAGAGGAAAAAAATGACATGTCAGACCAGAGAAATACATTCCATACATTCCCTACTTAAAAAGGAACAGCAAGTGCAAAACCCATTATCTCGTCCCCCTACATTGAAGCTTATAAGCCAACAGACTCAAACGAGTGCATTTTCAAAACAAGATATAATGGGAGATTTGTTAACAAACCCAGCAAAAAACTCCAATCTTGCAGCAGATGCTGCCCAGGAATTAAATACTCAATCAGTACTTAGTAATTCGACGGAGGTAATCCCGAAAGTACAAAGTGCCATACATATTACTCACGGTGCAAGTATTCAATCTGTTTCTGCTGATTTAATCGGAGTAACCCCGAAAGTACAAGGAATATCATTTGCACCCATGTTTACTAATCTGAAAGCCCAGTCAGCAGCTCCTACTCGGTCCATTGAGCAGGTTACTGATCCTACAACTCGGCTATTAACTGTTAACTGAAATTCTGGGGTGAAAGCTAAAAAGGCTGCGAAACTAGTGATCTCGGCCAAGAAAAAAAGGAAATTGAATCTAAACCTTGAAACCCATCTCAGGAGAACGGAAGCTCTAAAATATAAACCATCGCAGTACCTTCGTCCCAAAAATTAATGGAAGATGGTACACAGGTCTCAAATGTGGTTATGTCCACTCAAACTATGGCTGTAGATACAGCGGCCTTGTCTAATCTTTCACCCGCTGACACAGTACAAATCATGAGTTCTGCAGTAGCTCCGACTAAAACTTTAGTCACATACGGAAATGCATCAAACTCCACAGTTGACATCATACAGAATTTGCGAGAAGATATACGAGCTTCTCTTGATAAACAGTCTAAGATAAATGATATTCTTGTGAAGTCCTACACAGCTCCTTTTAATGAGTGGCAAGCCAACAAAGTACATGGTACCCTTGTAGAAGTGAAAAATGTTCAAGCAAATAATACTGATGGCATGTTGCAAGATCTGCGTGAGGAAATACAAGCTTCCTTTGAAAAATATACCAGAGAAAATGAAACTCTCACACAAACCATTAGGTTAGCCAACCAGGGCATACGAAGTAACTCTGATCATTATAACCAAGATACTCATAAAGAAGTGCCCAATATTGAGCGTCTGTTAAAAGGTCCTCAAATGTTACAAATAACGGCGCCACATGAGACTGCTGGGCAGGGAATTATGGGCCCTCCAACTGCCAGTAGGCCGCTTAGGGTCCAACAGAGTGACCATAACCCCGGGATGTCCAGGCATGTTGGTAAAGGCCAATATAAACACCATCATCGCCTACTTATCAAATGTCGTGGCTACCCTTTTGCCACATATGACCTTAATCGTGCAAGCCTTTTGAATATTTGTGCAGAAATTTCTGCTCTCGAAGACATGACATCGGCAGATATCAGTCTAGTTGAATTTGTCAATGACATAGATTTAACAGAAGCACGATTATTCATTCAATCAAGGGTTGTCTTAAACACCTTGTGGCTAGCGCGAACAGCCTTCTACAATCTGGGCTTTATTTTAACTCAGGATGTGACCCTCCATGAAATGAATCAAATGAATACCAATCACCCAAAAATGAGAACATATGGTGACAATGTAACACCTGTGACATCTAAGGAAGGGCGCATACAAAATGTATGGCCATCAGACAATTACAATGTGAGATCATAACAATCCCAGACAATGGTTTCTATAAGCCTACTCTCCTGGAACACAAGAGGTAATAAACATTTAATCAATAATAAGAGTAAGGAGCTCTCTCAGTTTGACATACTAGTGCTCCAGGAGACATGGCTTCGTACAATACCAGTATGGGATCAATATAACATTTTTATGGTACCCACTATAGAGCATTCAAAGGGACGTCCCATGGCTGGCTTGCTAATGGCCTTCAAGAAGGATAAGAATCTTGAAGTTATCTGGCACAGATCTCCCTCACCCCGTTTCCAATATGTTAAGATCCGGCATGGTCTTAGTTTTTGTGCTATGGTGAATATATATTGGGGGAAAACACATCTGTCCTCTAAGACCTTTTTTGAGACTTTGACCCTGATTCTTGATCAATTATTATTAGACAATACCATCATCAACACATTTATATTGGGGGACCTAGATTTGCATCTATTATCATCTACAAATGTGAGGCCCATGCCTGATGAATGTCGTTGGTTGTCCATTATGGCTGATCTAAATTTTGTTATGGTCAATGGTTCAGTGCAGGGAGATGTGCCTGCTAGAACCACGTGGCACAATGCTGGTAGCCATGCTACCCTGGATTATATCTCTGTGAATGCTCATTTCTTGAATAACATAACCATATTCTCTGTCAAGTCAACTATTCTGAGTGACCATAGTCTACTCCATCTGATATGTGATTGGCCGAAAAACAAAAATCCATCTTATAATATTAATATGTCTAATTTACAGGTCAATAATTCTGGCAATCGTATGAAATGGTCTCACTCAAAATTATGCCAGTATAGAGATGTTTTATCTGAACTATACTCTGTTGACAGCAAATGTGATAGTGGATGTTATGTACATGCTATGCAGCTCTTTACAACACAAAGAGTTCACCTTAAACGTGGTATTCAACCTCACCTTCATGCCTTTGACCTTAAAGTTAAATGCAGGAAAGGTGAATTAAGGAGGAATATAAGAAAGCTATGTATTGCACATAGTTTGGATCTAGGGTCTAAGCTTGAGCACATAAAACAACTAAAAAATGAGTACAAAAAATGGCTGAGAGGTCGGCGTGTCTCCCAATATCAACATGATGGAGAGGTAATGCTGAAACAGATCTTCCTTAAATCATCAGGGGGCATTTGGGCATTGCTAAATACAGTCTCAATCAAAAGTCAGCCTGCTTTACAAGTGAATTCTATTTCACAGCAGTGTTGGAGAGACTTTTATGGCAACATATATACTACACCATTCTTAAGCATCGATTTAAATTGGGCTAGCATTGTTGGCAATCATGAGGTGAATTTCGACCATGATGATATACTCTTTTTTATATCCAAATTGAGTGTCTCCAGAGCTGCTGGACCAGATGGTCTACATAATGCTTTAATAAAACAAAATTGATACCTATGGTCGGATATACTGTACCACATGTTTAAGCATATTATGGCAACAGGTTCTGTAACTTCAAATTGGAAAACAACGATCATTTTGCCAATATTTAAGAAAGGAGATAGAGCAAATGCGGCCTCATACAGACCTATTGCCCTGCTAGACTGTCCGGGTAAAATCTTTGCACGCATGATCCAGGCTGAATTTAATAAATGGTTAAATTATCTAAACCATAGAGATCCCTTTCAGACAGGATTTGTCCCTGGCCTAGGTACAGCTATTAACTTAGTCACCTTGCATGCCATCATTCAGTTAAATAAACAATGTAAACAACCAATATATGCGGCCTTTGTGGACTTCAGGTCGGCTTTTGATCTTGTTCCCAGGGAACTACTTTTTAAGAAATTGATGGATTTAAGGTGTCCTTGGAACATACTATAATGGATCATTGAATTACATTCTAATACATCCATTTTGATTTGTTTGAATAATGAGGAGCTGCTGTCTGAACCCATAGAGACTTCACGGGGGCTGAAACAAGGATGTCTGTTGGCCTCTGCCTTGTTTAACTTTTTCCTACTAGACTTTGGGGCCAGTTTCAGGGGGCTGACTATTGACCCACAAAGATTGCAAGGAGCAGCCATTAATTGGCTTTTATATGCCGATGACATGGTGTTATTGTCTAAAACACCAGCTGGCTTGCGCATTATGTTAAATGTGCTAGACATCTATGCTAAAAAAATTGCATCAGTATTAATACTAGAAAAACCCAGGTGATGCAATTTGGTGTTAAGAAAGGACAAAAAGCATGCCATTGGCAAATACAAGATACTAACCTTATGCTTGTAAAGTCATATATGTACTTGGGGGTATGTGTGAATAGTCATATGTCTGACAAACCATATGAAGAACATCTACAATTGAAACATTTGAGTGCTTTATCTCAAATTCGAATAATTCGGGCAAAATATTGTAAGTTTTCCATAGACCCCATGATCACATACTACAAACAAAAATATGTTCCTACAATCTTGTATGGGTCAGAAACAAAAAAAGTCAATCCTATGTCTACTGGTCCAAATATGAAAGTAACCTTTGGAAAAAAACACTCATGCTGCCAAATTCTGAACCTATGCCGATCATTAGACACAAATTAGGTCTAATATCACTTTATGTAGTATATAAATGGAAAGTTTGCCAACTATATAGAAAATGTATTATGAAATATAATACTAATGGCTTACTTTCCATTACATCTCAATATCTACTGCTGTCAAATGATAATTTAGCGAAAACATGGCGTGATTGTGCTAAAAAAAAATTACAAGGAGCTGATGTTTCTGAAATCTTACTTATTGAAAATCCAAATCAAGCTAAAATTAAATGTTGGAGATCAGACTGGATTAAGACACGAGAGGCTTGTATGAATATTCAGAAATTTGCCAAAAATCCCTTTGCCTTAAAAGCACAAGGAGTTGTGGAAAAATACTTAAAGCTGTCTCCCAACCAATCCCAACTGTCGGGCAGATTTTCTGCATTTTAGATTGAATATCTGGCCCACAAAAGACATACTATACAGATGGAAGAAGACATTTGCCCAGGCATGCCGATTCTGTAACCAAGAGATCGAAACGTTGAAACACCAAGTAATTGAGTGTGTTATTCTGCTAACAAAGAGGTTGTTCTACTTCAGACATTTGTTTAATGAGACTGCGACTATCACACATGACCAACTGTGGCTAATATTGCACGGAGGACACTCAAAACGGTTAAGATATGCACTTGTAAATTATTTAAACTCATTAGAAATTAGGTCATATGAAGACAAGGATGATTAAGAACTGGAAATATGCATATATATCTATCATGTACTCTAAGTTGAATATCATTAAGTGAATAATGATTAATTTGTAATTACTCTAAAAATGTCTGTTTGTACAATTGTGGAAATTGAATTTGTAAATTAACTATTTTTAAATGTTGTAATGAATTTGTTGAAAGGTCAGATTTTTACTGATCAAAACAACAATAAATAAAAAAAAATACATGTTCTTCTTAGTTCGAATAACAATGTCTTGCTTCTTTCCTTTTAGGTATGGAAAGGTATTCTGGTGTTGTCATGCAGTTTGAAGATGAGCATGGGCTGGTAGGCGAAATCGCAGTGTGCGCGATGCTGTACGGTGAGTAATGCGCGATGCCCTGCGCTGTTTCACCTTTTATATTGCTAACCTGTGTCTTTTCTCTACTTGCAGGTTGCGATGTTCCTCGCAGAGCGCCGTAATGTTCCAGCAATGATACTGACCAGGAGATGACTACCCAGGTAAGAATTGTGTGCCTTTCTTCATTCGGGAAGAAATGTGAGTAAACGCTTACTAATGCTGTCTTTCTTTCTCCTCTTTCCAGGTTATGGTATTCCGGGATGCATACGGTGCCGGATGATGGAGTTCATACCTTCAGGTGAGTGGAACTGAAGTCAGCGATGGATTGAAGACAGGAGACTGTTCCAGGTAAGTTTCATAGTGTTCTTTCTCCTTCTGCAGGTCCTTGGTTTCAGGTAAACTGGCATCAAAGAACTGGACACAGTGAGTGTTACGCTGCCCACAGCAGAATAACGCAAAGCATGTTCTGCTGTTTGGGTGTGGTTTAAATAGTCTCAGGTAAAGTAGTCCATGTAAAATAGTCCCAGGCCTGCCACACCCAAGGTAGCCCAGGTAAAGTAGTCCTAGGCCTGCCACACCCACAAGACTAGACCGCAAAGCTCAGTTCCTTGTAACTGAGCTATGTGTGTGCCTCCATGTTGGCTGAACCCCCCCAAGTTAAATAGTCCCAAGTAAATAGTCCCATTCTAATGTTGGTCTTCGTGATGGTTACAAGACTGACTCCAAGAGATTCTTGGACAAGGTTTTAAGGTCACAAGCACAAGGGGGGGCGGAGCCATTGAGCGACACGAGCTACTCTGCCGGAAGACTTAATGTTGAGCCTAGCCCGCTCAGCTTGGCAAGTCACATCCGTGGCAGCATTGAATTCACACTTCCTGGGCCGCATCTTCATAGGCAGTGTTCCGGACATGTGATTCTGTGCACAGTACTCTCTGAAATGTAGTATATTGGTGCCTGAGGCATTTCCGGGGGATTCTTGTTCCTGCCAAGTGACTGTAACCACACAGTCTATTACCTGCAACCTTATGGGTTTTCACACCATCCCTATTTATGTCCTCTCTACTAGCCCCACTTCCTCCTAACATTCAGTCTCTCTCATACGTGCTCCTAGTTTCTCCCTCACTCTCTGGCCAGACTCCTTGAGTCCCCTCCCCTCGCCCATTTGTGAAGCAAAAAAACTTGGGATCATATTTGGCTCCTCTTTCTCCTTCTCTCCACACATCACAGACCTTGTCAAGAAGTCCAATTTTCAGCTTCATGTCCTCACGGGCATTCTACCTTTCCTCACCTTCCCCCAGAAGCTCAATGTCTCCAGAGCCCTGGTTCTCTCTAGGCTTGGCTAGTGCAATAGCCTCTTCCTCAACCTTCCTCTTTCCTCCCTTTGCCCGTTTCAACTAATCCAGAATAGGACCGCATCTCTCCAGCCCTAAAATCTCTCCACTGGCTCCCGGTGACTGCAAGGATGAAATTCAAAATCCTTTGCATTATCCACCAGGCTGTCTGGAGCCTGGGACCTCTCTACATCCAACTTTCTCTCCCAAAATACCTCCTGTCCAGAATCCTTCGTTCGTCTGGCTCCAACTCTCTGCAGGCCAAACGTTTCTCCAAGCAGAGAGTGGTAGGCAGCTCCCTCCTCTGTGGGTGGTACCTCCATTTGGAACAGCCTCCCCCCTCAGACCTGAGCCGGGTCTTCTTAAGTTTTGGAAACTTCTCAAGACCATCCTCTTCTCCTCTTCCTTCCCTCTCCCCCTCCCGTGCTAACCCCTACACCTGTCACTGCGACTGGAGCCTGGTCCCTTCAGAGTCACACAGCGACCAGACCACCCCACATCAGTCCCTCCCAGCATCCTTTGGCAGAACCTGCCCTCGTGCTCCCTTTCCCGGACTATTCCCAACCCACTTGTCCTGTCCACTGCACTCCTCCCCCCTTCTTTCCCCTGGCATTTGCTGCCTTGGACCCGCATGCGAGTCCAGAGGCAGATGTTTGTAAGCTGTAAATGTTGTCCAGTAGTCACCGCCTCGGTCTGCATGGACCTGTCAGTACGGAGCAGATTAATCACTCCATTCCACCCCCAACTGTAAACTCACTGCCACAGCCCAGATGGACCTGTCCTCATGGAGCAGATTAAACAGTCTGATCTGCCCCAAGCCGTAAGATCGCTGTTCACCTTGGCGGCCTGGGCACGTTTAAGAATTCTGCCTCTCAATCGCTGCTGCAGGTGTGGCTTAACATTTCCTGCATGCTGGCTCAATGCTGAGTCAGCAACTCAATCACAAGTACTGGTGAAAAGGGATGGGCTCCCTTTTCTTTCAGTGATTATTGACGTGCCTGTGGGCCCTCTTGACCCCACGCACAGCCTGCTGTGGAGTGGAGTTTTTTTCTCCAACGGACTGCCATGAGCTGTAGATCTGCGACGACAATACGGGACACTACACACCACTGATACCACTCTCTCTTAAATGCCTCACCTTTTCAACATTCTGCCACCAAGTCTTCAATACTCCAACCCGCCGTTCCCCTCCACCTTGACCTGAGCCCTTACACGTACAACCCACACTCTGCCTCTGCCTGCTTTTATACTGGTGCTTATTGCTGGTGCTTTAGTGCCTTCCTCCTCTTCCCATTGGCTGAAGTGCTCACTTGACTCCTTGAACCATTCTGTGTCTGCCTTTCCCCCAGGAGGCGGGCTATACGGCTGGGGAAGTTTTTAAATCCTATAGCCCCCTCCCACTTTTCCCAGCACAGTTTTCACAACAGTCTCTGCTTTTGCTCTGTCGTGCTGCATGCCTGGAACTTAGTTTTTCTGTTGGCGTGGTGAGTTTGCTGCTTCTCTGCAGTGCTGGATGCTGTTGGGTCGTGTGCTGGTTCCAAGTCTGCATGGATAGCTGCCGTGTTGGTTTTGAGGTTGTTTGGCTCCGGTCCTGGTTTTCCTTGCTGCCCAAAAGGGGAGAAAGAAAGACGGCCAGTAACTGTTTGGGGATGCATTGAGAGACAGAATGGTATTGAGAGGCAATTGAGGCAAATTGAGAGACAGTTAGCGCTCTGAAACACGTGTGTATGAGTGCAATATAAATAAAATATCAATATCAATATCAGGGTGAACACTTCTGACGCATGGAGGAGATTTTCAGGGACTAACGACCCTCCCAAATTCCACTTCACCTGTCTGGGGCAGGGCTAGTTCTGACTGCGTGTCTGGGGTGAGTGTGTTGAAGCCTAGCGTAAGGGGTGAATGGGATCAACTGGTACAGAAAGAAGGAAGGTGATTGAGAAGTTTGTAGGGAGGAGAGTGGGTCTAGAGCGGTAGAAGTGGAATGAGAGGGGTAGTAGTGGGAGGCAAGGGGTAGTGGGAATAGGGTGGTAGTAGAGGGGGGAGAGTGGTAGGAAAGTTGTTGTGACAGGAGGAGGGTGATTTAAGATGAGTAGAAGGGTGAGTAGGAGGGTGAGCAAGGTGTCACCGGGATCAGTGATATCCTCATCTGAAAGGGTAGACTCCGAATCACCACCCTCCCCTAGCTCCTCACCTTCGTCCTTCTTCCTGGAGCCCTTCTTTTCTTTTCTTCTGGGTCTCTCCTTTTTTTTGAGGAGATAAGGACGACCACGGAAGGATGCCACTGTGCCACCTGCAGGGGTGACAAAGGGCAAACCCCAGGGAGCGTCGAGAAGGGGAAAAAGCCCAAAGGCTCATAAAACCCCTGAGAGACCTCGGTGTCCAACTGGAGTGGTTCAGTAGGCGGCACAGCTCTAGAGGCAAACACGGGTCATGGCAGCACCCAATCCAAGGAGAGACGGTAGTATTGGTCCCTGGTGATTTGTAGTTCGCTACATGAGGCTGAAGCAACTCGGAAGACGGGTGGCTCAGGCAGCACAGTGGAAGTAGAACGTAAAGAGAAATCAATCCATAAGTCAGGCCAAGAACTGGTACACGTGCGAGCAGTAGAATACAGGACGAGGCGGAGACCATCCAAAGTCTTGCCGAGTGCTGGTACTCGAGTGGGCAGGATAGGAGGATAAAGAGAGGCAAGGGCGAAAGACAGGAAGGAGCTAAAAGAAGGTAAGTGGCAAGGATAGGAGGAGAAAGGAAAGTAGGAACGAGGAAAGAATAAGGAGGGGGGATGAGAGGCGGAAGACGAGCTATAAAGAAAGAAGGACAAGGAAGTCAGCTGCAGAAGGCTAAGGAAAAAGAAGGGCGGAACGGACAAGAAAAAATGAAGGCAAACGGAGAAATAATGGAACAGGGAAGGGCAGAAAAAGCACGGACAGAGGAACAAGAGTACTAGGCTGGGGAAAACACAGCGGGGTGAACAGCAACAATACGGAAAGGAAACGGGAAGCGTTGCGATGCGTCCGCAACCCGCAAGTGGTCCAATAAGTACCCCCGGCTGCGTCTGCGTGCAACGACTAGACCGGCAAAATGAAAATGTGACGGGAAAGGCTATGGCGGGCCATAGCGCCAGCGGTTCCATAACCCCCACCTGTGTCGTGGCATGACAGTATGCCCCCTCCTAAAATTACCTCCCCCAGGTTTACCCGGATGGAAGTAATGAAACTTGTGCAGCAGGAAAGGGGCTGTAATATGCAAGATGGGTTCCCAGGAGTTCTCAGACGATGGAAAGCCTTTCCCCGTACTGTCAAATCGGTAACAAATTGCACTAACCTGGGCAGACTGCGACCCGGAATGGAGACAACTGGCGGATGTCGTGGAAATGGATGAATCCCCCGTGGGAGTCCTGCTTCCCAGCTCCCTGAATGATAAACCATTTAGGAGGAGAGCAGGATCCCCAGGGAATCCCTCCTGGGGGAAAAAACCCTGAGCCGCTGCAACTCTTCGGAACAGGAAGTGGAAGTCTGGACGGATCCTCTATGCGCGCTGGACAACGAAGAGGGTTGGAGACCTTTCCAAGGAAACAAGATAGAACAGGTAAGTTCCAGGAAGACTGGTAGCGAGAAATAAGTGAGAGTGGGAAGTGTGAAACCACGTACAAGGGATTAAGGAGGGTGTCCTCTAAGGAAAGAGACTGCTCTCGGAAGTGTCCGAGGGCTTGAGAAGCCGGTCCTGTTCCGAGGATGTGGTGGCGCTAGCAAACAGAGAATAGAAAGTAAGCTTTAGAATGCCGGAGAGAGAAATCTACTGAAGGGAGATGAGTCTGATTGTACTCACTAACACGGGTGGCCAACCCGCCAGAAAACCCACAAATCCCACCAAATACGGCCAGCAGCTGAGTCTAAGCAAGGGAATAGAAATCAGAACAGAAGTAAGGAATAAGGAGAAAACTCTGAGTCAGTAGAGGAACGGAGTGTGAGTCCTAGAAGCGAACTTACAAAGCGTCCACCAAGGCAGTAGCGACGTGTATACAGACAGCACTTCCTTCCTTATCAGGAGTCACGTGCCCCGGCGCGAGTGCGTCAGATGTATGTGAAACAGCTAGACCGTTGTTGTCTCTAGGAAAAGTCGCCGTTATGGGAGCCTGCATTGTCACGTTATGCGCCGTTCTCCCTATTCTACGGCTTTGCCACCATGACCAACGTTGATAATGTGTAACAGTATGATCCCTCCTCAGGGGAGGTGTATCACATCTGACACTGTGATCTACAGGGTCTGCGAGAGGATCAGTAATATCATCAAAATCACTGGCCTTACTGTGTTCCCCAGACTTCCCTTCCTCCTCCTCCTCACCTGAAGACGTGGAATAGTCCGACTTCTTTCTGCAGGAAAGTCTGACGTATGGCTTCTTCTTTTTTAGAAGGAAGGATCTGCCTCGGAAAGAAGCCACCGTGGTCTCTGTGAAAGAGAGACCTACCGAGGCTCCCCTCCGCGACAGCCAGAAAAGGGGAAAAACCGTAGAGCGGAAAAAAAACCTGGGTCCAGAGCAGTGGCAGGTGATGGAAGTCCGCTGTATCCGAAGCGACGACTGGAGTCTCCTCAGACGGGGAGATGGGAACAGCGACCAAGCCTGGATCCAAACCGGAGGTACACTGCCGGAGCACAAGTAAACTTCCTCAGCCGAGGATACGAAAACAGAAAGGCCAAAGCATCCGACAGACAGGTAGGTGAAACTGAATGAAGGAGAAGCCAATGTACAGATCGAAGGATTTGCGAGAATAGGGAAGTCCGAGCGGACCAGAGAGCAGAAGGGGGAGAGGCAAGTGAACCAGAGTGAAAACGGGAGGCAGGGAAGCAGTAGCGAATCCGGGGAATCCCAAACGAGGAGAGAAGGGGAAACCAGGGAGGCTGAGCAGAAGGCAACAAGGGTGCAAATAGAAGGAAAAACTAGCGCACGCAAAAGAACAGAGAAAAACTCAGTTGCAACGCGCGGAACGTTGACTGCCGATTGTTGATAAACGATCGACGGCCGCCATCTTGAAAACAACTAGACCCAGGCCGGCAGAAGGGAGAAAACGTGACGGCACAATCTAATGGCATCCACGTATCCACCTTCTCCACAGGCTCCAGCCGCCTGCGGCCGTGACAAGGTGCTCCTGGTTTTCCGGGGTGGAAATGGTAGAACCTTTTCACCAATTTGGGGGCATGAACCCCCAAAGCGTTTTCCCACGTCCTTTCTGAAGGTGAGTACCCTTTCCAGTCAATAAGGAACTGAAGTCGACCTCGATTGAATCTTGAGTCACAGATATTGGCCACTTCGTATTCCGGACCTGTGTCTGTGTCCACTGGAGGAGGGTGAGAATTAGGTCTTAGCGCAAAATGGTCTGGTATGGATAGTTTAATCTGGGAGATGTGGAAGACCGGGTGCATTCGAGACCAAGAATGAGGCAGCTCTAAACGTACCGCCGAAGATCCTACCAAGGAGAGGATCTTAAAGGGACCAAAAAATCGAGGCGACAATTTAGAAGGAACTAAATGTTTGGGGAGAAAACTGGAAGCCAGCCAAACCAGGTCGCCGTCCTGAAGTGTAGGTATCGGTCTGCAATGACGATCTGCATATCGTTTGGCTCGGTCCTGAGCGTTCTTCAAAGACCTGCGGGCTAAGCGATGACCTTCCTGAATGTTGCTCATAATGTGGTTGACCCCTGGGCAGTGTGACAAAGAAGGAGAGACGGTAGGGAGAAAGGAAGGGTGATAACCATAAGAGCAATGTAAAGGAGTAGTCTTCAATGCAGAATGATACGCATTATTGTATGCAAATTCTGTTAGTGGAAGCAACTCCAGCCAGTCGTCTTGAGCTGCGGAGACAAAGCATCGTAGATACCCTTCCAATATATGGTTCAAGGGTTCCGTCTGACTGTTGGTCTGCGGGTGGTATCCGGAACTAAGGGATCTCTTGATGCCCAATTTCCAACATAAAATTCTCCAGAATTTAGAGATGTATTGAGAACCCCTATTGGAAACAAAGGTGTCTGGAAGGACATGTCGGGAGAATATTTCCGCTAAAAATATCTTTGCCATCTGTTCTGCCCCAGGAAGCTTGTGAAGAGGAGAAAAGTGAGCCACTTTAGTGAGGTAATCGATAGTTACCATAATGGTCATGTGTTGAGATGAAACGGGAAGATCAACAATGAAATCCGTAGAAATGTACTTCCAGGGTCGATCTGGGATAGGCATACGGTTTAACAGACCGTATGGAGACACACAAGGAGTTTTAGACTGTTGACACACGACACAGGCGGAGACATAATCATTTACATCACTCCTTATCGCGGGCCACCAGAAATGTCGAGATATAAGTGCTAGAGTGTTTCGAACTCCTCTGTGTCCTGCAGCCTTGGAATCATGGCACATGTGGAGCACCTGTTTTTGTAAAGATGCAGAAGGTACAAGAACTTGATCCTTGTGAAAGTAGCAACCTTGGGTCAAATTGAGCGAGTGAAGATCAGCTAACTCTTCCCATCTTTGTCTGTTCTGGCACGTGGCCAGTCTTAGTTCTTGAAGAAAGTCACCCGTCATTGCAACAAATTTAGCTTTGCCAAATAAGGGTTCTGGAGAGAATTTATAGGAGGAGTAGTCTTTTCGTGAAAGAGCGTCTGCCCGAAGATTACGATTACCAGGTAGGTAGGTGAACTTGATCCTAAAAGGCAAAAAAAAAATGTGCCCATCTTGCCTGCCTGCTATTCATGGTATATGCTTGCTGCAGCACCTTAAGGTTCTGGTGATCCGTGCACACTTCCACTGGATACTTCGTTCCCAAGAGCAAATGTCTCCACTCTTCAAAGGCTCTTTTAATGGCCAATAACTCTTTTTCTAGAACGGAATAGTTTTCTTCCGAACGATTGAATGTCTTGGATAGATAAGCTACTGGTTTCTCATCTCCTTGTTCGTTCTTCTGGAGTAACACGGCCCCCAGAGCATGGTGAGAGGCATCCGACTCTACCACGAATGGTCGATTTTGATCCGGGGTAGCCAATATCTCAGCAGAAGTAAAAAGACGTTTAAGTTTTTCAAAGGCTGTCTGCGCCTCAGTATTCCATTCGAAGGAAACTCCCTTCTTAAGCAGTCTAGTTATGGGTTGAACGGTTTCTGAAAAGCTTGGGATAAATTTACCGTAGAAATTAGTGAATCCTAGAAACCTCTGGATTTCTTTTATTGACGATGGAGGAGGACAATCCAATACTGAGGAAACCTTTCTGGGGTCCATAGAAATCCCTTGAGGGGACAGCACAAATCCTAGAAATGTAACTTGGCTCTGGTGAAATTCGCACTTTTCTGCTTTACAATATAATTGATTTTCTTCCAGACAAGATAGTACAAGGTTTACATGACTGATGTGTTCTTCCTTGTTTTTAGAGAAAATCAAGATGTCATCGAGATAAATTATGACAAAGTGAAGGAGGACATCAGAAAATAGGTGGTCCATAAATCTTTGAAAGATCGCCGGTGCGTTAACTAGCCTGAAGGGCATGACGTGATATTGGTAATGGCCAAAGGGAGTGCGGAATGCTGTTTTCCATTCATCTCC
Organism: Ambystoma mexicanum; assembly: GCF_040938575.1. Taxonomy (NCBI): domain Eukaryota; kingdom Metazoa; phylum Chordata; class Amphibia; order Caudata; family Ambystomatidae; genus Ambystoma; species Ambystoma mexicanum. Next base: position 10,164,736 of record NC_090939.1, read on the forward strand.
CGGTGTTATCCTGATGAGATGATAAGCTCCCCTGAGATCAAGTTTGATGTAAACCAAGGCCCCTTGAACGGCCTCCAAGATGTCAGTAATAAGTGGCATGTGGTACTTGTCTGGGATTGTGATCCGGTTTAGACCGCGGAAATCAATACACGGTCATAATTCTTCTGAGTCCTTTTTTGGAATAAAAAATAGTGATGCACCCGCAGGGGAAGTGGATTCTGAGATCAACCCATTTTGTAGGTTTTGATGAATATATTCTTTTAGAGCAGCCTTTTCTTTCTGGGATAATACATACATGCGGCCGAAAGGAATAGGCTCATCAGGCAATAGGTCAATACGATAATCATCTCTGCGATGAGGTGGAAGAGTAGGAAATTTGGGGTTAGAGAAAACTGACAGAAATCGCTGATGACAAATAGGAATCCTACTAATGTGACCAATAGATGGAATGCTCAGACATCTTTCTATTTCAGACGGAATATGTACTCCTACTGTAGTATGGGACAAACAATGAGTGGTGCAATACTCCAAGCCTAAAAAAAGAGTGCCCGCTGACCAGTTGATGAAGGGATTATGTAATCTCAACAACGGGAGCCCCAAGATTATTGGAAAATGTGCCGTCCGGATGAGATCAAATTGTAGGTTTTCTTGATGTGTCCCTACAGCACAATGTAAAGGTTCGGTTTGTTCCCTGATAAGACCTGAACTCAAAGGCGTCCCATCAACCCCTTGAACTGGAGTGGCTAGTATCTTGTCAACCCTAGGAATTCCTTTCTTGGTCGCCCATGCAGCATCCACAAAATTGCCCGCCGCCCCGCAATCAATCAGTTTCCTGGGACATTAGTAAGGATGATAGTTGGAAGGGTTATAGTTAAAGAAATCACAACCATAGACTGCTCGACCTGTCCAGGATCTGAGGAAGAATTCTTGTTAGTAGGGGAACCCTGTCGAAAGACTCCTACCGTGGTTCCCCCTATGGTAGGGTTCTTGCGTTTCCCGAAAGCTGAGATGGAATTCTACGTGGTGGAACAAGTGGGCAGTCTCTTAGAAGGTGTAAGGAAGAACCACAATACATACACAGACCGCAAGTCTTTCTTCTCTCCTTTTCCGAGTTGGAAAGAGGGCCCTTCACAGTCCCAATTTGCATTGGCTCTTCTGGAGAGTGTGTCTTGGTAGTTCCGGGAAAGAATTCCATATGAACCCGAGAAGCTTTTCCCTTCTTTTTCTCCTGCTGGCGTTCTTGCAATCGTTCTTGCAATCGATAGTCTATCTGCATAGAGATCGAAATCATCTCTGCCAAATTGGCTGGTCTAGGGACCTTGGACACCTCGTCTTTGAGCTCTTCTGAGAGCCCTTATCGAAACAAAGTAACCAGACCATCATCTGGCCATCCTGTCTCTGAAGAAAATTGTTTAAAAAGTGTGATATATGAGATGAGGTCTCTAGATGCCTGCTTTAAATCAAATAATTTTTCCTGAATTGAAACTGAAATTTCTTTACGACCAAACATGGTTTTCAAGCTATTGGTGAAAGCAGCATAGGAATCGAGAATGATACTTCCCGAAGTTACCAAGGGGGAAGCCCATACTAAGGCTGGGCCTGATAGCTGGGAAATAACGAATCCCACCTTATCTTTCTCGGTGGGAAAAAATCTAGGTTTAAAGGTGAACTGAACATTGCAGCTGTCAAGAAACTCTTTTAACTTAAGCGGATTCCCGTCAAACTTGTCTATCTGGAATGTTGACGGAGGAAGATCAGAAAATGCCCGACCTAACTGTTGTTTTAATTGCGAGTTATCCTGTTTTAAAGTCTGCATTTCCAATGTCATGGACTGCATTGCCGCCATAAATTGGTACATCTGTTGTTCCATTTCAGATTGCCGTCTGCCGCGGCCAGTCTGTTTTAGGCATCGCTAACTGTCAAATCGGTAAAAAATTGCACTAACCTGGGCAGACTGCGACCCGGAATGGAGACAACTGACGGATGTTGTGGAAATGGATGAATCCCCCGTGGGAGTCCTGCTTACCAGCTCCCTGAATGATAAACCAGTTAGGAGGAGAGCAGGATCCCCAGGGAAACCCTCCTGGGGGAAAAAACCCTGAGCCGCTGCAACTCTTCGGAACGGGAGGTGGAAGTCTGGATGGAACCTCTATGCGCGCTGGACAACGAAGAGGGTCGGAGACCTTTCCAAGGAAACAAGATAGAACAGGTAAGTTCCAGGAAGACTGGTAGCGAGAAATAAGTGAGAGTGGGAAGTGTGAAACCACGTACAAGGGATTAAGGAGGGTGTCCTCTAAGGAAAGAGACTGCTCTCGGAAGTGTCCGAGGGGTTGAGAAGCCAGTCCTGTTCCGGGGATGTGGAGGCGCTAGCAAACAGAGAATAGAAAGTAAGCTTTAGAATGCCGGGGAGAGAAATCTACTGAAGGGAGATGAGTCTGATTGTACTTACTAACACGGATGGCCAACCCGCCAGAAAACCCACGAATCCCACCAAATACGGCCAGCAGCTGAGTCTACGCAAGGGAATAGAAATCAGAACAGAAGTAAGGAATAAGGAGAAAACTCTGAGTCAGTAGAGGGATGGAGTGTGAGTCCTAGAAGCGAATTTACGGAGCGTCCACCAAGGCAGTAGCAACGTGTATACAGACAGCACTTCCTTCCTTATCAGGAGTCAAGTGACCCAGCGCGAGTGCGTCAGATGTACGTGAAACAACTAGACTGTTGTTGTCTCTAGGAAAAGTCGCTGTTATGGGAGCCTGCATTATCACGTTATGCGCCTTTCTCCCTATTCTACGGCTTTGCCACCATGACCAATGTTGATAATGTGTAACACGTACCAAATACTCCAACCTCCCTCTGCAATATCTAGAATCGCAGATTTGGGCTACTTCAAATTCATCCAGGGTAGACTCCTGCGGCAATGTGACTCTCTTGGGAGGACGAGACCAAGTGTCTTCGTGGAAAGGTTTCAATTGTGAAGCATGGAAGACAGGATGGACCCTGCGAAGGCTTTGAGGAAGCCGTAAACGAAAGGCCACAGGGTTGATCTTCTGGGTGATCTTATAAGGCCCTAGAAATTTAGGGGAGAATGGAGGGGTGAGTCCATCGAGGTAAGTATCTTGTGGAAAGCATCACTCTAGAACCCACTTCCCACCCGGGGACTGGTTGGCGGTGTTTATCGGCTTGGATCTTATAACGCTTTTGTGCTAACCCTAAGACTTTCCCTAGTTTTCTTGTGGATTTCTCCGAGGAGGGAAAGTGAGGAATCTATAGAGAGCATGTTAGTGGTAAGATCAGAGACAGGTAAGACAGAACAGGGATGGTAGCCATAAGTGCAGAAAAACTGACTTATACCAAGAGCAGAGTGCACAGAGTTATTATAAGAGAATTCAGCCAAAGGTAATAGTGAGTACCAATTGTCCTGTTGGAAGTTAGTAAAACATCGCAGGTATTGTTCGAGTGTACCGTTTAGGCGTTTGGTCTGTCCGTTAGATTGCGGGTGGAATCCAGAAGTCAGGGCCCTTTCTATTCCCAGTCTTTCACAGAGGGTTTTCCAAAATCGGGAAGTGTATTGGCTGCCCCTGTCTGATATTATTTTAGTTGGCATCCCATGTATCCTGAAGACATCTTTAAGAAACACCTCAGCCATTTCTGCTGCGGAAGGAACACCAGGCAAAGGGGAGAAGTGAGCCAGTTTGGTAAAGGAATCTACCACCACCATTATACACGTACATCCATGAGATTGGGGCGGGGGACGTGGCTAACCGCCATGTGAAGAGGACGTTCGCTCCGTGCGCTCCGTCTAATGCGACCATCATAAGCTGCCATTACCTACATTTTTACGGGCCCCTGAAGCCCACAAACCGCCTCACTGAGGGCTGATACCCTCCTGCACCTGTGGGCTGACTCCCGTGGTCCTGACCGACCGGCTTTGCCTTAAAGACCGTGCGACACGATCCAGCCGATCAGAGCCAAAATGGCAGCTCCCTCACCCTGCTCTGCACGGCGGCCCGAACTCTAAGGCTGTTTCCGCGCCGCAACGCCCAAGCCGCCTGAGTGGGGAAGACACCCGTGCTGCACAAGAGGGCCCGGCCAGACCAAGGTGGGGGACCAGCGAAGCACTCGAGCGGCCGAGTGCACGAACGCGAGGAGGAGCACCCGGGACGCAGAGCCCAGCCTGATACGAGCCTGATACGAGCGCAACCCACTGCGACTTGGATCCGTGAGCCTGGGTGTCGCAGGATCTACGAGGTGAGCGGGGGGGAACAAACCCATCTGCTATATAGCGGCTGTTACCGCTGGCCCACGCGAGCTGCCCCCCCCTCCACCACCCTACATTTGCACAGCGTCCTCCTGCACGAATCGCCCAGAAAGAACATAGCAGAGACTTGGGGGTCAAGCCCTAACCACTACATCCGAAACCCTGAGGAGCGGCCCCGGCGAAAACACTTCCAGACGACACAGTCTGGCCCCTGCACACTAGCTATCCATCTGGACCGCCGGAGTGGCCTATAGCATACCGCTGCCCTCTACCACAGCTTCCAGCCGGACCTAGCTGCACAATAGCTCAACCACTAGCGCTGGCACAGGGACACTTACGGCCTCTCCGCCTCACCACACCCTAGCCACCCCTAAGCCCGCACCAGGCACAGAGAAGCGCCTGTAGACCAGTTGATATGTCCACAGGACGTCAGACACCGGGCTCCCTACACCCCTAGAAGCCAACTCCAATCTCCAACTGCCAATGGTCACACCACGCACCAGCATTCCACTAGAACCCCTGGTGACCTCACAGAGCCGCGCGCACATGCGCCATCATGACACATCCTCCTCCCTTATACTCATTACAACAAAATTAATGGAACATTGACCTGCAATGCTCCACTCACAAAGACAACACTACACACTCCAGCCCTATCACTAAGTGGCCAGATAGGCAATAAACCAGAAGCACAAAGGAAAGAAAACAACAATCTCCTCTGAACCAACAATGGACCACAATACTGCCGGCATGCTCACCAGAAAGTATCTAAAACCGCCATAACGTTTCCAACAATTGACCAGGAACCACCATGTTGTCCCACCCCTAATAAGCTAACCACACTCTTTGTCAAACTAAACCACAAAAATATAACAGGGTTCAGACCCACCAAAGTGGAGAAAAGAAGCCTAAATATCCCCCCAAAACTATCCCGGACCACATGAACCCTCGAGAACGAAAAACAAAAACACTGCTAAACCACTGGTCTTGAGCTCTCACTCAAGACCTCACGCCTGCCACACCTGGACATTCCACAACCAATATGGGCACCGACCTAACCAACCGAAACAAAACAGCATATAGTCCTTCCTTCCTAGTTTGCCCCTCAGGGCCTTAGGCCTGCCACACCTTAGCACAAACCAGCTCTCCACAAGCACACCGAGCACTTTCTACCACGTCAGCCCAGGAACTATGCTCCAAACCACCAATCCAGCCAAAATGTTCATAAGACAACACCCCATCACATGTCACGCACTTCCACACACACTGCCAAAGAGTATGTTGTGAACACACTATCCGCAAAATCAAAAATCCTTTACCGCTAACAAGCTCACAATGTTGACAAACTTCCGTTGCCTATGTAAAACTGTTCACCGAATGCAACTGTACCCACCACTATTCCAATGAACAACCAGAAAGGAAAATCAACAGTTACTAACCCAAAACACTTTGAGTGGCAAACCCATCAGCCACCCACCCTGCACTCCCCAGAATGCAACAACCAACACCCGATCAACAATTTAAACCTCACCTCTTACCTGGCAAAAACCATGCACCAGCAAACCCTAGTAAATTAATGCTAACACAAACGGAAACACTGTCCTTACTGTTCCGCGACACCACAGGAACCCCGTTAATGTTCCCCAGACAGTTTCAACTTCAAAGTCAAAGGCTAAAACCCAATACACTTTTAGTGACAAGTCCGGAAAACACCCCGGCCAACCCCGACTTGTACCCTGTACTCCCAGGATGCAATAACTCCCAGTGCAAACTTTAAAGCACCGCTTTCACAGTGACATACCTCTTGTGCTGCGCACTTCATTCAATCCCCAGACAGGTACTACCATTCACCTGTACGCCACACACATATGCATACAATGATCAATGAAACAAATCCAGAGTGAATACATATGGGTCCAACCCACAACCTGACCCACATGTCCAAAATGCACCACACGTGAAGCTTTCCACCCATATGTTCACATACATTCTGACAAAAAAACACTTCCTTAATGTTCTGCGACCCCTGACGGAACATTGTCCTTAATGTTCCGTGACCCCGTAGGAACACCATTAATGTTCCCCATAAAGTTGCACCTTTTGGAAACTCCAGCCGACTGCAGACATCAGCACCCCGGCTCCATTTTGGGAAACCATACAATGTCAACAGTTACTTTCCAAACTTGGAAACCCCAACTCAATGTCCAGGACCAGACTGTTAAGCCCAAACCACCGAACCTGAAAATGAGAAACATTACAAGCAATGTAATCACCATGAACCGGGGACCTAACATACGCAGCCACAAAATAGACACTCAAATCACACATGACAACGGCCGCCCACTACTAACACCCCACCCAGGGACCAACGATCCTAACCCACAGCTATGGGCCATGGACAACACAAACACACACAATCACAAACATCCACAACCAACAGGCCCAAACCACTCTTACTTCCCCAAAGACACTTAAATATTGCATCCTCCTACATCTTCGAAACATCCCAACGCGTGGTCGAGGCTGCACCAGACGCTCCGATCCTCGCCTTTCGCTGGAGCCCACTGAGTGCAATCTTCAAAATCCAGTCCTCTCTCGGCGTTGCTCTGAGTATGACCACTGGTCACACGTGACATTCCATGCACCGTCACCTCCACTGCGCTGTGCGCAGGGCAGCGGCCACATGCGCACCAACGGTGATACACCAAGGATGACGCCGTTGCCCTCCCCGGCGCCGACGTCACCAGTTCACGGCACTGAATCTTCAACATGGGATTGGATGAGTATTTCACTACACACCCCGCTCAGAAGGCACAAATAGCATGCTATTACTGGCTATGTCACCCTCCTCCAAGTCACTCACTCCTTTGTTTTCACGCTGCGAACCACAAGGTCTCCATAGCCTGTTCACCGTCTTAAGCACACCTCCACTTTCGGCTATGACTACCTGGACTTGCTGGGCAACCCACGCGCCATTTTTCAGAAATGCAAACGCTCCACACCGTTGCTAGGCCCCTCTCCTTTTTCCCCGACCGCCACTCTTCTTACTTGGCCTCCTCTCCGCCTTGTGTGGCAACAGGCCTCCTAACCAGGCCTCCATCGACCTTCACCAGGCAACAGTACCTTTTGCTGGTGGCTGCACCGCTTCTTGGCCACCTCTCCTCTATACAGGCCACCGACCACCTTTCCTTGGCCACTGCACTGTTTCCTGGCCACCTCTCCTTTGTCACGGCCAGATTTCGCCCTGTGTCCTGCGGTGTGGGAAACACACAGGGGGCAGTGTCTGGTACCAGCTGCACCTCCCCACAGCAGTGATTGCATGCGTGCTGTCTTACAATACTCGTCACCAGTGAAACAATTGAAGCAGAGGGGCCCACTATGGTATGTATACCATATACTTTATTGTCCTTGGTTCAGCACTCTCTGGGTAGGACAACTTGACACAAGACAGGACGTCAGACACCGGGCTCCCCACACTCCTAGAAGCCACCTCCAATCTCCAACTGCCAATGGTCACACCACACACCAGCATTCCACTAGAACCCCTGGTGACCTCACGGAGCCACGCGCACACATGCCATTATGACACAGAGCCAAAGTCGAATGGACAGTACCAGTTCAGAGGACAATCATCAGTGGAAAAGTTAGTTAACCATTCAGTGGTTCATGAAGAAAACACAGGAGCTGAAGGGGAGCCTTCCTGATAACACACAGGCTGTCTGGTCTGCACAGAGGAGGTTGAGGTCAACTCTCATTCGAAGAAAACAGCACTTTCCAAGCCAGGAAGCAGCGAAAATGGCACCAGATAATCAACTCAAGCTACACAGTACCTTGAAAATGAAGAAGACATTGTAGCCGAATTCCTTCTAGGTGCAACTTTGCAGACCCTGATGCCTGCTCCATGGTCGTGGTGACGAAAGGTGGACCTTTGCCGGGCTTCTGCAGCAGCACTCTGGAGAAGGGGTCCGCAGCAATGGATTCAGCTCACATCAGCGGCTCTTTGTGCTTTTGGTGCCTTTTTCTCAGTGCTCAGAAGAAATGAATATCGCTGGTTGGATTCTCGTCGATTACTCGGCACTGAACTCTGGCAAGGGGATTTTCGGTGAAGAATTCCTGTCTCTGGAGGTCCACACGGATGCCTGCAAAGTTTCAGCTGGGTTTGATCTTTGGAAGATGATGCACTTGATAATGGTCCAGGTGCCCTGGGTATTAGTGTTCTACAGCCCAGGAAAGTCGCAGGATGTCAGGGGCTGGCCCAAAATGAAGAAGGTCTTGAGGCTAGTTGGCCCGACCAGCCTAAGGGAGGAAGTCATCCTTAACGGCTCTTCCCTGTCGATTGGAAAACGGGTTCAACACAGCTGCAGGGCAGCACAGCTGCAGGGCTTCACCACTGCTTCAAATATCCTGGATGATGCTGCTGGTGTCTCTGCTAGTCTTCTGCTTAGTATTCCTTGTTCCTGTGGTCGACTCTGCCTGTAGTCCAAAAATCCACGCCTTATATGCTGGAACCCATTCATACACTCCCATGGAGCTGTCAATCACCTGGGGGGTGGCTGTGCTTCAGGACAGACAGCTGCCCAGTTAGAACTGGTTTCAGCCAGGCATAGCTACAGACAAAGGACAGTGATGTTTCAGGCTCCTCCCTCCCTTTCTGCCTTCCCAGACACACTGGAGCCGGGTGGGCTTCAGGGCTGAAGTCCGCAAAGGGCAAAACTCACAAAGGACTCCAATCTACTCTAAATGATAGAAGAAAAGCCGATAAGGAACTGACTAATGAAAAATGGTGAAAAAAGAAGATGGGTCATTGTGAAAAAAATGATCACCCATGGGTGCTGTACTGTAGCTGAGAAATCAGCCTGCTAGTAACCTGCACAAAAGGTAGTAAAAAGTAACCACTGCCACCAGCCATTTAAGTTAGTCAGTGTAACAAAAAGATACATGAGGAGTGGGAGAACGGGTTACAATGTATGATTCGGATCTCGTCACCCTAAAACGCAAGTGCAGGGTGGCAGAGAGAAAATGGCGTGCTTCTTGTTCATCCTCTGACAAACTGGCCTGCCTCCTGCTCCAAAGGCAATACCGTCTCTCCGTTCTCACCAAGAAGAGAGCCCTTATCCAAGACCGCATCTCTGCGGCATCTAACAATTCGGCCGAACTCTTTAAAATCTGCAAGGAGCTTGCCACCCCTGCTGCAGTCTCTACCTCTCCTGTCCCCTCCCAGGCCCTCTGTACTGCACTGGCTTCTCACTTCATCTCTAAAACTCAGGACATCCTGTCCTCACTCTCCTCCTATCACCTCCCTCCCTCGCTTCCCTGCTCTTCCTCCGGCCCTTCTGCAGCCACCCCTCCTCCCTCCTTCTCTGCCTTTCCCCTTTTCTCTGCTGACAAAGTTTCCAGACAAGTACGATCTATGAAAGTCTCGTCTAAACAGGTTCACCCCTGTACCTCCAAAACTATCAAGGACCACATCGACTCCCTGGCTCCTGCCCTGGCTGACTTTTGCCTCTCGAGTCTTCCCATCCCCCCTCAAGCACTCCCTTGTGCACCCTCTTCTTAAGAAACCCTCTGCCGACCCCTCCTGCCCGGCTAACTATCGCCCAATCTCAATCACTCCCTTCCTGGGCAAGCTCCTGGAGAAACTGGCCATCTCCCAGCTTAACCTCCATGCTGAAGCTGTTGGTAGTCTTCATGACCACCAATCCGGCTTCAGAGCGGCCAGAAGCACGGAAACTGCTCTCCTGAACATCCGTGATGACCTGCTCTTGAACCTCGACTCCAACACTCCGTGTGTTCTCATTCTGCTCGATCTCTCTTCTGCCTTTGACACTGTCAACCATGCCATCCTGCTCGACCGTCTCCGCGATAACCTGGGTATCACTGGTCAGGCTCTGGCGTGGCTGACCTCTTTCCTTTCCAATCGACCCTCCCAGGTCCAACTTGGGTCCTTCTTCTCTGACATCTTTTTCTCCACCTGTGGTGTTCCCCAGGGATCTAATCTCTCTCCCTGGCTTTTCAACCAGTATCTGGCACTTCTTGCCCACCGCATCGCCACCCTCTGCCCCAACTTTCAGTGCTATGCGGACGATACCCAGCTCATTTTCAGGCTACCCTCGGCCTCCTCCTCTCCTGCCCTCATCTCTGACTGTCTGTCTGCTATCCAGGAATGGTGTGCTGCCAACGACCTCCGCCTTAATGCTAGTAAGACTGAGATTCTACTCATCGGCACACCCACTCCCTCCTTCCCTGCAGCTCTCTGGCCAGCCTCTCTTGGGCCTCTTCCTGCTCCTACCTGCAAGGCAAAAAACCTTGGGGTCATCTTTGACTCCACACTCTCCTTCTCTCCTCATGTATCTGACGTCTCTAAGAAGTCACACTACCAGCTGCACCTCCTTAGAGGTATTCTTCCCTTCCTCTCCTTCCCCCAGAAGCTCACTGTCTCCCGAGCCCTGGTTCTCTCGAAGCTGGACTACTGTAACAGTCTCTATCTTAATCTGCCTGCCTCCACTCTCCGCCCTCTGCAACTCATCCAGAACAGAACTGCGAGACTTGTCCTTGGCCTCAAGCCCAGGGACCGTATCTCTCCAGGACTGAAATCTCTACACTGGCTCCCAGTGGCTGCGAGGATTAAGTTCAAAACCCTCTGCATTGTCCACAAGGCCTTCTGGGGCCTGGGGCCTAAATACCTGCAACTCTCTCTTCCTAAATATCTTCCTTCTCGAGCCCTTCGCTCATCCGTCTCCAACTCCCTCAGGGTCAGCCGCTTCTCGAAGCAACGAGCTGGGGGTAGATCTCTCTCCGCGGCAGGAGCCTCCCTCTGGAACAGCCTTCCTGCCTCCCTGAAACTTGAGGAGAACCATCTCCGGATCCGGAAGCACCTCAAAACCTTCCTCTTTGCTTCTGCTTTCTCTCTCCCTCTCCCCTGCTAATTCGTCACTAAATTCTGCACTGAATCTGAAACTTGGCCACTCTCACCGACCTCGGTCCTGGGCCCAGCCACTCTCCACTTGCACTGCCTCCCTGGCTACCCCTGCACTGCGGGACTGTCTCTGTATCCCTACAGCCCCCCCTTCCCAGCACTTGTCTGCACTTACCTTGCACTTGCCACCAGCTGGCCCTATTTATTTATTTATTTATCTATTTATTTCTATTCTACTTACCTTGTACTACACTTTTCCATTCCCCCTACCCCTGCACTTGCGCGGTCTGAATGACACCTGGCCTAGTAGGATCGTTGTCTGTCCTCCCCCTGTTCCCCCCTCCCTGCCTCGTCGCGCCTTGAAACACTTGTGTATAGGCGCGTTACAAATGCCATATCATATCATATCACTAAAGGGGCCAGGGCTAAACAACGCCAGACCACCATCGATACCTTCACGGCGGTGGGGCCCACAGCGCATGAGACCATGAACGGGGCAAACGCCGAAGATCTGCCCGACCCCTCAGGGGCAACAACTGAACCAAGCAACACACAGATCCTCGAAGCCATCAAACTATCCCAAACGGCCGTGGAACACAAAATTTACGCAGTCTCAATAGACCTGAGCCTCCTACGCCAGGACGTCCGCTCTTTGGCCAGCAGGTCAGACACGCTGGAAGCCCAGGTCCTCGAAAACACTGAAGCCAAAACTGTGCTCCTCAAAGATGTAGATGCACTCCAGCAGAAAGTGAAAAACCTGGAAGGCAGGGCTGAGGAGGCAGAAGGGCGTGCACGCCGGAACAACATTCGCCTTCTGGGCCTACTGGAGGGCATTGAGGGATCGGACCCCACAAACTATGTTGAAACCCTCCCACTACAGGAGATAGGTGCAGAGAAACTCTCCCAGGGTTTCACAATAGAAAGAGCACATCAATCCCTCACCATGAAACCTCCCCCTGGCAACCCACCCAGACCAGTGATAGCAAAGGTACTTAATTACAGGGACCGTGAAACCATCCTTGCCTTCTCGCGATCAGGCGGCCAGATTTGCAAGGGCTCAGCCAAAATATTCATCTACCTGGACTACACTTTTCAGGTCCAAATGAAGAGGGCACTGTTCATATACACCAAAGCTAGATTGAAGTCTGCCGGTCTATGCTACATGCTCCTATACCCCTCCAGATTGAAGGTGATACGCAACAACAAATCCTATCTCTTCGATACCTCGGCCGAGGCTCGGGACTGGATGGACAGTGAGCAGATCCCTGATATCGAAGTGAAGAAGCGACAACCACGTTGAGCCTCACCCCTCAACGGCTACACCTTGACCCAATGACTCTCAGGGGCCCCACCAAGTAACGGCTAAATACACTGCAGCTGACTTGATTCCTCAAAACGAGACGCCTGAGATGAACACTCTCCTACCCCCTGAAGCTCTTTGTTGTTAAGGGTACTTGGATACCCGCCCGTAGGGCACCAAGCAACCGATGCACGGTCTAAAGGAGCGGAAATGGACTGTCATAGTGAGGGAGACCTCGCTCGACCTGTTTTATGTTTGGGACGTTCAAAGTTATGGGGGGGGGGAAGGGAGTTGGCACAGAAGTTAGGTGCCGGATTCGGGAAAAACCAAGACCACCAACAACCATTGCAGACAGCACAGATGAAGCACTGTCCCTACGCTGGATGGGTTCGCAGTTATCGAAGCAAAAGATAAGAGACACAGGCACCTTATTCGGGACCCACATCCAAAAACCATCTAGACCTCGAATGAACTCCACACGCCACCCGCCACCTGCAGAACCTCCTGGTAAGCCAGAAACGGACACTGGATCCTCTGATTCCCATGGCTGACTCGATAAAAATCATGACGTGGAACGTCAGAGGCATGAATAGCTTCGTGAAGGAATGCCGCATTCTCGCCTACATCAAAAGAAGTAAAGCTAGAATAGTCCTACTACAAGAAACGCATCTAACTGTGGACAAATTGAAGTCATTGGCCAAGACATGGCGAGGAACTCTGATAGGATCCTCCTAACCCTCTTATGCCAGAGGTGTCCTGATTTGGATAGACCCTTCTATCCCCTTCAGATTAGTAAGCTCCAAAGTAGATGACGAAGGTAGGATGGCACTAGCGTGCGGCACAATCGAAGGCAGGGAGATATGCCTAATCGGCACCTACGCACCTAACCACGACGCAACAGCTTTCTTTCATTCCCTATACTCACGTCTCAGCTCTTACAGGGACAACACCATGATATGGGGAGGTGACCACAACTGCATCCTAGACCCCCTGATAGACAGGTCAGATGATAAGCATACACGCCCTTCTCCACCGGCCAAAATACTATCCAGGCTGTCACAGCAGTTACAACTCCGAGACTTGTGGAGAGAACAACACCCAGACCTGCGAGAATTCTTCTTTTACTCCCCACCACACGCGGTCCACACTAGGCTAGACTATCTTTTTGTAAGCCAAGAGCAACAAGCAATGTTTGGCGGGGCTCAGTACCTGCCCAGGGTGCTGTCCGACCATTCCCCACTACTGGCCGCCTGGGAAGTCTTCCCGCCTAGACCCCCTGTCCCCACCTGGAGACTTAGGGCTGAAGCCCTCCATGACACAGCCCTCCGGGAACACATAGCAGACAGGACGGAGGACTATTGGGAAAGAATCCTTAACAGCGTTAAATACATAGGCACCGCATGGGAGGCATACAAGGTGGTCATGAGGGGTGAGATGATTGCAGCTATGGGCAGAGCCCAAAGGTCTACTACATCCTCCCTAGAACACTCAGAGAGGGAGCTGGGAGAACTGGAAGGTAGGTTAGACTCATCCCCAGAACACCTACAGAAAGTAACCGACCTAAAACAAACCTGCCTAACGCACTGGGAGTCCCTGGGAAGGCTGAGCTACGCCAAACACTGAGAGAACCCATGCCCTAGGTGATAAACCCGGTAAACTCCTAGCCTGGTTATACAAGAGGGAGACCCCCAGGACACCCATTTGCCAAGTACTCAAACCAGACGGCTCCTGAGTGCACACCCAAATAGAAATTAACTCAGTGTTCTCCGACTTTTACTGCAAACTATACTCCGAACCCCCGCCCATGGCTGACTCTGGCATTGAAGATGTCCTGGACGACATCGACCTTCCCAGGCTTGACTCTCAAATGACTGACATCCTAGACGAGCCCATCACCCCAGATGAGGTTAAGGTAATCATTAGATCTCTCCCGTCTGGAAAATCCCCTGGCACTGATGGCCTCCCCGGGGAATTTTATAATTTGTACGAGGAGACCCTGGCCCCACTGTTGGCGCAGTTGTTTAACGAAGCTTACGAGCGTGGTGCCCTCCCTGACTCCATGAGGGAAGCTGTAATTATCCCCCTCCTGAAATCCGGTAAAGACGGAACGCACTGCGGTTCCTACAGGCCCCTCTCCATGTTAAACGTTGATAGTAGGATCCTAACCTCCCTGCTCGCGAATAGGCTGCGAAGGGTGATCCCCCACCTGATCCACCAGGACCAAACGGGATATGTGCCCGGACGCTCCATAACTGAGAACCTGCGCAGGTTGCACCATAACATATATAGCACGGAACAGAGGCCTCAGAAATACGCGGTCGCGTCACTAGACGCCACCAAGGCCTTCAATTCAGTGCGTTGGGAATGGCTATATGCCACTATGGCTAAAATGGGAATCGGACCCGCCTTCTTGAAATGGACCCAGCCAGTCTACACCAACCCAACCGCTAGGGTGCGCACGAACAGGACCTTCTCAGACAAATGGTCCCTACACAGGGGCACCCGTCAGGGCTACCCGCTCTCCCCGATGTTATACATCATTGCCACTGAACCCGTAGCCGCATACCTCAGACAAGAATACGGAGATGGGGACATCGTGATCGACGGAGTGACCCATCTCGTCTCCATGTATGCAAATGATACATTATTGTACCTACACAACCCCGAACACCTCCTGCCCTACATTCTAGAGACCCTGGACGGATTCAGTAAATACACGGGAATCCAAATTAACAAGGATAAGTCCTGCCTCTACCCACTAGCTGCACTGTATAAGGAAGACCTTAGATCCCTACCCCTCCTTGACCTAAAATGGCAAGTGACTTCCTTTAGATACCTGGGAATCACTATACACCGGGATCCATACACGGAACATATCCTCAACACGGTAAGAGCAAAAGACACTCTTGAAAAATCCATGGATTTCTGAGGCAAGCTCCCGCTCTCGATGGCTGGAAGGGCAGGTCTCCTCAAAATGGTTGCACTCCCCCGCTTACTACACAATTTCACAAATGTCCCCTTCAACATGCCCCCTCCTTTTTCAGAAATATTAATAAACTATGTAGACGGTTTCTCTGGCAGGGAGGCAGACATAGGGTGGCGCTGGACACACTCCAAAGACCTTACGTAAGAGGGGGAATTAAAGTCCCCAACTTCGAATTGTACTACCTTGCAAGCCAACTAAGGCATGTGATGCGATGGATGGCCGACGAGATCTCCACAGACACCAGGCTCCTCCAACCAGTTTTGCCCAACCTGCTCCTACGGGATCTACTCTGGATCCAGAACAGACCCCCGCAGCCCTTCCCATACTTAGCCAAACTCGGAATTAAGCTCTGGAAAAGAGCATGCGGAACAGTGGGGTCAGCTGATCCCTACTCCCCACAAATCCCCATCGCAGAAATTATGGCCAACCATCCGTGGGGCCCACTAGAAATGCATGCCCAGTGGGAACATTACAGCTCATCCAATTATACATCACCAACAGGGCCTACCTAACACCTGAGGCCATATCTAAATTCAAGGGATCTGAGACCCAAGTATGCCCCAAATGTAACGAGCCAAGGGCGGGAATGACTCATATGTTTTGGGGCTGTCCAGAGATACGCAAGTTTTGGACACAGGTACAGGGAAGAGTGGCGGACGCACACATTGAGCACGAAGTGCATAACCCCGCGGCCTGCATCTTGGGCAGATGCAAATGTAACCACAAAAATAAGCCTCTAAACAAACTCAAAGACTTGATATACATAACAGCGAAGAGACGCATAGCCATGGGATGGAAGAGCCCGAGGGCCCCGATCGAGGCACAGTGGTGGGGGCACCTTACGAAATGGATAACGGCAGAGACCGGTGCATGGGAAACGGCAATCCACGAACAGAGGCTGGACTCCAGTGGGGAACTGCATCGCTGGGTGGCGTTAACAGTTCCATTACTTCATCCTAACACTATGGTCCATACCTCGGATGGTTCGGACTGTCCTAGCCATCAATCCGGTCCGATATGAATGGACAATAATGTTGACAGTGGTCTTGGGTTGGGGGAGGGTGGGAATGCGTAATCCTGTTGATTTGTATTAAATATCACAAATGATGACGATTATGTTTGTTGTATTGTTAAAACCAATAAAGAAATTTAAAAAAAAAATCCATGAGATTGGGGCAGCTCAACTATGAAGTCAGTCGAAATGGAGCTCCAAGGACCGTCTGGTATAGCACAGGATTCCAGCAATCCTACCGGTCTTTGATGTGAAGCCTTGTTACGAACACAGGCTATACAAGACCGGACATAGCGATTTACGTCTTCTCTCATTCCAGGCCAGTAGAAATGTCTTTGTAGGTACTCTAGAGTGCCCGTTCCGCCTCTATGACCTGCTATTTTGGAGTCATGGCACCAGGTCAATGCCATCTTACGAAAGGCTGGAGTGGGTAAATACAGCCTACCTTTTTACAAAATAAAGACCGTCTCTGACATCATATGTCAATTTCTTAGGATGTTTGTCTACCTCGAATTGTCCTCCAGAAGCCTCTTTTATTTGCCTCAAAAATGTAGAAACCACTCCGATACGCTTGGTTAGAGGAAACATCCGTTTTGGAGGGGGTTCTGATTCTGTCAGATATTCGCATCAACGGGAAAGACAGTCTGCCACCACATTCATATTTCCTGGTATGTATGTTATGTTGAAATTGAATTGGGTGAAAAAGTGAGCCCATCGGGCCTGACGTGTATTGTGCCAACATAGAAAAAGTTGTCCCCTTTCCCATTGTACAGATTATCAAATGCCCTCCTTACATTGGTGGGGGCATCAACTGGTTCCTACCTTGTCCCTGTCTGAATCTACACTAAGTCTTGGACAAGGGGACTACTGAGAAACTTGCAACATTCCTCTGCGTTGGTCTCGGTCCATGTCTGTATCTGCAGTTAGTACTACGCCCGCCCCTATTGATTCAGGCCCTGTACGTACCAAACTAGAAGACAAATGACCATATATAACCAAGTGTATTGAACAAATAATAATTTATATGGAACAGGTGTGTGGTAAAATACTGACACATTCACAGTGACACATAAATACACTGTTCAAAACAAAAATCAAATATAACCATGTTTCACTTTACATATTCAATGCCAAGGATTTGGTGTACAACATAGAGAGAAGCATACATTTAGCTTTAGTGGTTCTTAAAAAGATATATTCCTCGTGACATACAATTGCACTTAACAATTAAAGCATATCCGGGAAGTTGTAAGTGCTATGAGGAACAGTTTCCTTTACGATTAGTCATTTCAGAGGAATTTTATTGACAGGTCTCTCATTTCAAATGCTCAGAGTAATTATTTGCTGAAAAGAGGTCTAAGTCTTTGGACTTAAAAGATATCTCAAATTTTAGCCAATGTGTTCACAAAACATTTGTTAGACACACTATGTGCAATAAGAATGGTGGTCTATTCTGTCCTGAATCTTCTTCAATATGCTGTTTAGTGTGTACACGTTTCGGTGCTTCTTGTATACTTCGAAAGTATATGGCACATTCTTCAGGGCCTCCAGTGGGTAGACCCTGTGTAAAGACCAGATAGCAAAGAGAGATGTGTGAAGTTCTCAGGTTTATGAAGCTGTAAGTGCAGCCTTATATTTAATGATTTAACAGGGTAGCTCTGGTTACCAGCTGTACCGGTAACAAAATCCCAAGTTTCTTGGAGCATCCGGGTTGGAAGGGGCACTCACAGAGGACCGTGGACAGGCGGCTTCTGGTGCAGACAGTGGATGGCTTCCGTATGTTATCAGAAGTACCTCTTTGGAGAGGGAAAGGAAAAGAAAAAAAAAAGGGGGGTTAGGGGGGGAATGAGGGGGAAAGGAAAAAGAAGAAGGGGCAAGTTAATGGAACGGGAATTTGTTTTTTACTGAAAGTAGCCCACTCTAATGGCGCGGGTCTGGCCCAGAGGGGGTCAGTAGGACGGGAGCAATGCAGTGGGGTGAGGCATGCCTCCCTCCCTAAGTCCTGTGCCTGGGGGCGGAAGGGTACTTTGAATGCGAGAAATCTACTATATTAAGATAGGACTGCGCCACGAGGGCTGGAGTGCATGAGGCAAGATGCTGGCGCTGCGTGTCTTTTTACCCTTAATCTTGTGCATGTGGTGAGGACGATACCACTGTGTGTCCGACTCTCACCTGGGTCGGAGGGCTCCTCTGCGTCCCTCTCGTGGTCCGTGTGTGCAGCTCCGGTGTCACCTTCCAAGTGTCTCTCCTCAGCCTTGCTGAAGCGGATGCCAGCGGGTTGTTATGGCGACCGCTAAGGCAAGCTATGCGTGGATTGGTGTAGCGTAATGTGTCATGAGGCTCGTTGTTCAGCGTGCTTCCTGATACGCTGCCCTATGTTGTCTCGGCAACGAGCGATGCCTGGGCTACGATGTGTATTGTAGCACTCAAATTGCCTCAGGACCTGCAGATTCCTGTGATCGGTCCGGATGATAAATGGATGTTTACCTCCCTGAAGGAGATGGCGCCACTCCAAACAAGCCGATTTAATGGCTAGCAATTCACGTTCTATGACCGATTAATTTCTTTGGCTCGCATTGAGGGTTTTTGAGAAATAAGAGACAGGATGTTCCACCCCTTGATGTTCCTGTAAAAGGACGGCTCCAATGGCGGCTGCCGAGGCGTCTGTCTCCAGGATAAAGGGCATGCTTTGATCCGGTTGTTGAAGAATGGGAGCCGTACAAAAGGCCTCTTTGAGACTACTAAAACTGTGTTTGGCTTCAGCAGTCCATTGGAACGGGTCTGATGACTTCTTGAGGAGAGTCGTAATGGGTACGATCTTCTGGGAAAAATTTGGTATAAATCTCTGATAAAAGTTCGCCAAGCCCAGGAATTTTCGGATTTCCTTGACCGAGGTAGGTGATGGCCAATCAACAATAGAAGTCACCTTGCGGGGGTCCATGGTGATACCTTGACTGGAGAGGATAAACCCTAAATAGGGAATGGACGTGGCTGAGAACACACATTTAGTGAGTTTGACTGAGAGGTGGTTGCCTCTAAGTCTTCGGAAGACTTCCTTGAAGTGCCCTTTGTGTTCTTCTGGATTGTGGGAGAACACCAGGATATATTTGAGATAAACTAAGGTGGTTTGACACAGTAGATCTGAGAATAGATGGTCCATGAAACGTTGGAAGATGGATGGGGCGTTGACTAACCCAAAGGGCATTACCTGATACTCAAAGAGCCCAAACGGAGTCCTGAAGGTGGTCTTCCATTCGTCTCCTGTGTGCATGTGGAGCAGATGGTACGCATTCCTTAAGTCAAGTTTGGTAAATACCGTGGCTCATTGGACCGCTTGTAAGATCTCCGTTATCAACGGCATAGGATATCGATCCTTAACGGTCACTTTGTTTAAGCCCCGATAGTCGATACATGGCCTCAATTCTTTTGTTTCCTTTTTTGGAATGAAAAACAAGGAGGCCCCCGCTGGGGACTTCTAAGGTCTTATAAGACCATTAGCCAAGTTGTTGTCCAGATATTCTCTGAGAAAATGTCTTTCCTCCAAAGAAAGTGGAAACATCCTACAGAAGGGCACCAAGGCTCGTGTAGTGAGATCTATGCAACAGTCCTCCGGTCGGTGTGGGGGTAATTCGATGGGTAACTTTTCAGTCACTACCTCAGTAAACTCCTTGAGGTAATGTGGCAAGCAATCAACGGCTTTGGTCTCGCAACTGCTCACATTCTTGACTGTTTCAAATTTGGGTTCTGGCAGACATTCTGACTTACAGAAGGTGGACTGGAAACTTAGTAAGTTCTTCGACCAATCAATGTTGGGGTTGTGTTTGCGTAGCCAACATATCCCCAAGATAAGGGGGAAGTGGGCCGCCCTGATGATATCAAAGATGATCCTTTCTGAGTGTTGCTGCATCGACAAGGTGAGTTCTTCAGTGGTGTGGGTGATCATGCCAGAACTCAACGGTTCACCATCTACTCCTTCCACCTTCTGGTCTTCTTGTTTGGCTATTCGTTTGACACCCTTCTGTTCAGCCCAATGAGTATCTATGAAGTTGCCGGCTGCCCCACAATCGAGTAAAGCCAGAGTTGTTACCTCAGTCTTCTCTAATTTGAGGGTTACTGTAAGCACCATCAGACGTGAATCTTCGGATGTCCCTGATGAGGATACCGATAGAGTTGCATAAGGACTTGGATTGGCCCCTCGAAAGTGAGTCCCAACACTTACCGAGGGCGATCATTTCCCGATCGTCTGGGCGGTACTTCAGGGCAGTCCCTTAACAAATGTGTGGATGCCCCGCAATACATGCACAGGCAGCCATCCCTACGTCTCTTGCGTTCCTCCGGGGTGAGCGGAGCTCGATTTGTGCCAATCTGCATAGGTTCTTCTTTGCTTTGACGTGAGGAAGGCACCGATGTGGACGGGTGAGCTTCCAAGGGAGGGGCCCGTAGAACTTGGTCTTCTTCTTTTCCATGCGTCGTTCTGTTATTCTGAAGTCTATTCGGTGGGTAGCTGTGAGGAGATCGGCAAAAGATGAGGGTCTTTCAATCCGGGCCAGTTCTTCTTTAAGGTCTTCTCTCAACCCACGTCGAAAGATGGCATACTGAGCCTGCTCCTGCCAACCTGCTTCAGCTGCTACTTGTTTAAAGGTTGTTATGTACGTCAGCAGGTCAGAATTCCCTTGTTGAATATCAAGAAGGTCTTCCGATGCCATAAAGGCACTTTCGGTACGCAAAAAGGTCTGCTGCATCAGGGCCTTAAATGCGCTATAGTCCTGCAGTACTGGGTCCGGCTGGTTAACTAGAGGGGTGGCCCATGCCAGGGCGTTACCCGTCATATGGGTAATCATAAACCCCACCTTGGCATGATCGGAGGCAAAGGTTTGGGGACGGAAAGAGAAGTGTAGATTTCAGGCATCCAAGAATTCTTTGACTCTCTTCGGAGAGCCATCAAACTTGCCCGACACCAGGGGAAGTGGAGGTAGATCTGCAGAGGGTCGTTTCCTCTCTGCCATGCTTTGTTGCAAGGTGGTATTAGCTGCCTTAAGGTTTTGCACTTCCAAATTCAAATTCTGTACTGCAGCTACAAGTTCCTGTACGTGTTGCGGGATAGCCATCTCGATTTCTGTTTGGCTTCGCAGACTGTCACTGGGATCAGTGATATCCTCGTCTGAAAGGGTGGACTCTGAATCACCACCCTCCCCTAGATCCTCACCTTCGTCCTTCTTCCTGGATCCCTTCTTTTCTTTTCTTCTGGGTCTCTCCTTTTTTTGAGGAGATAAGGACGACCACGGAAGGAAGCCACTGTGACACCTGCAGGGGTGACAAAGGGCAAACCCCCGGGAGCGTCGAGAAAGGGAAAAAGCCCAAAGGCACAAAAAACCCCTGAGAGGCCCTGTGTGTCCAACTGGAGTGGTTCAGTAGGCGGCACAGCTCTAGAGGCAAACGCGGGTCAAGGCGGCACCCAATCCAAGGAGAGACGGTAGTATTGGTCCCTGGTGATTTGTAGTACACTACGTGAGGCTGAAGCAACTCGGAAGATGGGGGGCTCAGGCAAACTGTGGTAGTAGAACGTAAAGAGAAATCAATGCATAAGTCAGGCCAAGAACTGGTACACGTGGGAGCAGTAGAATACAGGACGAGGCGGAGACCATCCAAAGTCTTGCCGAGTGCTGGTACTCGAGTGGGCAGGACAGGAGGATAAAGAGAGGCAAGGGCGAAAGACAGGAAGGAGCCAAAAGAAGGTAAGTGGTAAGGATAGGAGGAGAAAGGAAACTAGGGATGAGGAAAGAATAAGGGCCAGCGGTTCCATAACCGCCACCCGTGTCGTGGCATGACACAAGGAAGATGGGTTGGCAGGAGAAGGGAGATCAGAGGATGGAGGTGAGAGGGACAGAAGAGTGGCAGAGGGTGTGAAGGAGGGTGAGAATAAGAGTAGGAGCGAGAGCTATAAGTGATTGAACTGACCAAAGGTCAACAGAGCATGTGCAAGCGACAAATGCTCATGCCGTGGAACACTAACTAATGCGTAGAGTAGGCAGAGGTTGAAAGCCCCTGGGGGAGTTTTATCGAGCCAGCATTTAGGGAGAAC
Organism: Ambystoma mexicanum; assembly: GCF_040938575.1. Lineage (NCBI taxonomy): Eukaryota > Metazoa > Chordata > Amphibia > Caudata > Ambystomatidae > Ambystoma > Ambystoma mexicanum. Next base: position 10,187,293 of record NC_090939.1, read on the forward strand.
CACCTTAGGAAAAGAACAGTCCTTAGGCAGTAGGGGCTGCTGATTGGTAGCACTAACTTGGGATTAAGGATGTCTGGGCTACAGAGGAACCCAGGGGAGAGAAGAGAGAGAGAGGGGGACGGCCCTAGGGCCCACAGACATTTAATAACAACCTTGGACCATTCCCAGAGAGTATGTGACTCTGTGTCACTCTGGCATATTATTTATTTGCATATGTTTCATTAAAGGCTCATGAAATGTCCCGGATATTTTGGACATTATTAAAGCTGTCTGTGACAATACCTATTCTATTTAAAATCAATACAAATATTTAAACACAAAAAAAGTATAGGGCAGAGGTCTGTTGCTCCATAACATGAAAATCACAATAATGTCCCAGTAAACAATTTGGGCAAAATATATATGTCAAGAAGCCTTGAATGGAAGATTTAGAATACAACCCAAGTGGTAAAATACATGATCCACTCATTTTTTGGGACTGCGGTCCTTTCATCTGAAGATCTGATTGAATTCTACCACAGGACAGAAAGGAATCTATTATCATGTCTGCTTTCATTTACATTAACAATGTGACAGATACTACTAAGTTTGAGGAACCTCAGGGCGTCCTCACTACTTCTCCCCCTAAATCCTCACTACTTCTCCCCCTAAATCCTCTTTTCGGGTGGTCAGAGAAAAGCCATCGCTTTTGGATCCTGACCCTGGGGGTGGGCATGCGAGGGAGGATCATCAGGGTGGAGGGAACTTGGGGAGTGGGGAGAGGACGTCCTTATGTGAGACATGGTACCCCCCATTTTCTTTTCATAATGAACACTCCATCCCACAAGCCTTCATAGGCTATTGGCAGCCCTTTCCCTGTCTTTCCCCTAAAACATTCCCCAAGAATCAACAGTACTTTACTGAGACGAGGAAGGGACCAACTAAAACAATACATCCTCATTCTAATAATGTATGCACATATAGGCCTCAATCTGGTACTGAGACGACGAGGAGGACTACCTACTCATTTTAGCAAGACTACGGCAGGACTACGCTTCTGCAATGTTTGTCCAATCAGCATAGCAGGAACTTTAAAAGGTGGAAATATTGCAGAAATGGAGTCGGAGTGGCTTAAACCAGCTGGGTGAGCCGGAGCCACAATCGGTGGCATGCATGGAGGTGGGAGGATTGCTGGTGTCCTGAGGAATGCAGAACTGGGGCAGTGGAAGGAGGATGCACGGGCGGCCAATGCGGCACAAAAAATGCTGAAGCCGGTCTCAGAGAGAGGCGGGGACCCGCCCGATGAGAGGCAGAAGGAGCACTAGCCTCCGATATACTTCAGCCCTTCAAAAGGGCAGTGACAGAGCGCCGCCGTACACAATGCGGTGAACAAACGCATACAAAGCAATAGTGGGCTAAGTCAATAAAAACAGTGAATAATATCTTTAAAATCGAGCATTCAGGATAGCATGCAATGTAAACACAAGAGAGGCTTCATAATGGCTTCCTCTGGGGAGCGGCCTCACCTCAGGGATGCCACCAGCACGGTCTCTGTTCCGTGTTTAGAACTGAAACTGGATTCTCTAGGATTCAGAAGATTGTTACTATCTAGAAAATCCTGAAGTTGAATATAGGCGTCACGGTCCAGAATTTTAGGTACAAAAGGCACATTAGTAATGGAATGGTAGTGTTTTGCTATATTAGGGTCAAAGGTGCTTTTTTTCAAAAGAGGGGTAATCCAAGACACTTTAAGAATCAAAGGTACATTTGCTTCAGTGAAGGAAAGATTGACAAGGTGTGTCACCCATGGGGCAAAAGTGTTTATACAGGCTTTAAAAATGCTAGATGGACAACTGTCCCCTAGGCATGTGGTAGGTGGTAGGTTTCATACCTGTGACAATTTTGCAGATTTGGTCCTCAGAGTAAGGTTTAAAATGAAATAAAACTTGCCCAGGTTCCTCATGAATGTGATGGGAAGAAGTGTTAACGCCATTAGAAGAACTAGGGGGAAGCCAATGGGCTTGACCTAACTGGGCCGCAATAGTAAATTGGTGACCAGAGATGTTGTGATTGAACTCGTAATGTATAGGTTGACACCAGGACGAGTCCTTATGTGGAGCCTTTTCAACAGGGGGTTTATCTTCAAATTCTTTCAGAATTGCAAAGAGCTCCTGAGAGTTAGATTTTGCGGGCACCCATAACAGCCTGCTTTAGGTTAGATACAGATTGCTGATAGAGGGAATAAAGAAGAGGAGTGGGATTCTTCTGCCAGTTTCTTTCAGCTTTCCATTTTATACAACATAGGGTTATGACAGAGTCATCGAACCAGACGTTCCTGCGAGTTTTACCTTTTGCCAACTTGTGTTTTTTAGGGGCAAGATCATTCAAAATGTCACTGGCGGTACGGGTGAGATGGTTAGCCAAATCACTAGCATTAGTAAAGGAGTTGGCGGAGCTAAGTTTAGTTAACAGATACTGATATTGATTTTTTATTTCTATCGCGCTCGTACACAAGTGTTTCAGAGCGCGATGGCAGGATATGATTTGAGGCATAAGCTTCTTTAAGTTTCTTCTAGTAACATCAGAGCCAAAGCAGCAATGAGCGCTTTCCACGATCCTGCAGCACAGTAAGGATCACTGGATGCAAAATCCAATGCGCTGATTTCCCCCACAGACCCCACTTTTGGCTACAGCTGATAGCAGCTCTGCAGTCTGCATCCAGCTAGCACGGCTTGCCTGACCGTGTCCGTTCACTTTGCCTGACCTTCGCATGCCGGGGCTCCTCACGGCATGGAAACGAGGCTCGTGTCTTTGCAACTAGAAATTTGAAAACATCCGCTGGCAAGCTACCAAGGCCAAACAAAGGCCCTGTTAGCGCTTGTTGGTGCATGGAAGGCGCGGCGTGGTCCTGTCCCTTGGCCCTGCTTTCTAAAGGTACGACATTGCTGTATCCTAATCAGTGTTACTAATTAGTGAATACTGTATTGATTTTTTCAGTTGTGATACACTCTGCTGATCCCTTGCACTTCCGGCATCCTAATCAGCTAATTGCGAGTACTGCCACTGACTTTCTCGGATCCTGAACACACTGAACAGTATTTTCTTAACTGCTAGTTCATAACCCTGCACAGCTATGCTTGTCTATTTGGTGTTTACTATGGGGAGTATAATTGCCACTTCTCCATCCATCATCCATATTATAGGTGCTTATACGCCGCAACCATGCTTATGATTATAACTTCTTCACATGCCAGTATCACATAAGCCGTATGCTCCTTATATTCGCCTAGTCTTGCTTAACAATGTCTACTACATATTGGTCAATGTTATCTATCATAGGCTGATGCTCTAGCTTCAACACTATATTGAACGAATATTATCTGATTGACTACTTAAAACATTGCTTGGTCGTGTTGTTAGACTACCTACATAGACTATATTTGTATGTCTAGCCTGCACGGCTCCTCCTCTGGTAGCCAACTCCTTTATCAGAGCACGGCGCACTAGCCCCCCACCTAGTGTCCAGCCCCTACCACTAACTAATCTATACTGTGATTGTGCACCAACTCCTACCATGCTTAACTATGTAAATATGAAAACTGAACAAGCTGCCACTTGACTAAACTATTAATTCAAGTTAGCATGCAACTGCTATTGAATCATTTGAAACTGTTATTCAGCTACACTTGTCTTCCTGGAATTTACTGTTTGAATCATTTGCAGCAGTTACTCTGTTGAAACAGCCTATCCCGCATTATGCAGGTATTGCTATCTATAACTATGTTCCCTTTCTGCATAATACCCCACTTCACCCCATGCACTAAAGGACACTTCATCAAGATTGATGAAGGATTAGGTAGATTGGGATGTCAGCGCCACTTCCCTATCCCTTGCCCCACCCCATTCCCCCCCTGAGTCCCCCCATTCCCCGTACAAATGGCACCCACATTATATCCAGTCTCCACATTTAGCACTAAACAGGATACTCCTTCGTTGGATGGCACATCCTTATCCCCCATTGTCGTTAAGATGACCCCCCTGCTATCAGCTACAACTACCACCTTCCCTGACATAACCAAGCGTAACGATAGACTAGGTAGCAGACTACCATCCATCAGTCACTCACTAGCTAAATACAGCCATAAGGCCATCTGCACAGCCGGCACTGAACTCACTAATAACAAACCCAGGCCAAAAAAACAAAACTCACACCATCATAACCAAAATTCCAGGTGACACTAGTCCTAGCCCATCCCTGAAAGGTACACAGACGCAGTCCACTAAAGGAGCTTTACTGAATGTCAGGTCCCTTGTTGCTCACGCAACATAGATTGCAGACATAATTTTGAATAACAACCTCGATTTCCTTGGGGTGACAGAAACCTGACTGCACGACGCAGCAGGCCCTTCTATTACCCTAGCTGTCCCTGACAACTACTCCATCCTCAGAGCGGACAGGTACAATGCTTGAGGAGGAGGAATAGCCATCATATTCAGATCTACTCTTAATATAAGACTAACCACCCCCTCCTCACTGGCATCGTGTGAACTTCTCTCAGTCAAGTTCCAAACTTCGCCCAACAATACTATCACAATCCACATTATCTAAAGGCCTCCAGTACCACTTGGGTCATCCGAAGAAGACATTATATCCCTAGCAGCTGACACTACTAAACCTCTGGCGCAAAACATCATTCTAGGTGACTTCAACCTTGGTTACATTGACACTAGCGACCCGCACGCCTTCTCTCTCGCCACAGCTTTAACAGAACAAGGCTTCACCATACTTAGCACCAAACCCACCCATGTGAAAGGCAAGAATCTTGACTGGGTAGCGGATCTTAATTGTAACATCACTCTAATAGACTCTACACCACTAGTGTGGTCAGACCACCACCTCATCACCCTAGAAATGACCATTAATAACTTGGAAAAGAAAAAGCCTACTATTGCACCTCCTTGTCTCACGAGCAACAAACAAGATATTACAGCGGAGACCTTAGTACCTTTGGTAGTCCCTATACTAATTGCCCTACTGAGTACTAATGATCCTAACTCGCTGATCGCCACTTACAATGAGACCATGACCAAAGCCATCAACTCTATTGCCCCATTAAAACTGTGCAAAAGCAAACCCAAAGTCCATCTGAATTCATGGTTTTCTCCAGAACTAAAACTACTCCGTACAGAAAAGAGAAAATTGGAAAAACTCTGGGAATCTACCCCCACCCCTGAAAATAAAGCTACAAAAATAAGATAATCCAGACTAAAAAAGAAACCTTCAATGTCAGAATAAGCCAAGCAGGCTCTAGCACTAAAGAATTATTTAACATCCTGAGAGAATTAGAGAACCCTAACCCCCGACAGACACGTGCACTAAGGATAAACCCTGGTGCACCAGCATTCAAAACGCCCTATCCGATAAAATGTATGGGCTCCAGACCAAAACAGCTGACAAAAGGATACAACTTACAACTAATACTCTAACACTACCTTCTACCTCACACATCAATTCAGGCTTCAAATTTAATAAGGTCTCCATACCTGAAGTTCAAAAAACCATTGCATCTCTTAAACCGTCTAATTGCAAAGGTGACAGCTGCCCGGCTCAAATTATAAAAGACGCAGCTAGAGATCTAGCTCCATTTATCACAAAACTCATAAACTCCTCCTATTCCAGCAATTCCATCCCAAGTAATCTGAAACAGTCCTGGGTTCTCAGACGAAAACGTACATATACCACTAGCTACCCACCTCTAACACACCCAAAGGTGGCTACTTGTCAGAAATTTACCTCACCGTAGTAATGACCTAAGAAGGGTGATACTAAAAAATTGGAAAATCATTCATACCGATGATTTTCAACCAAGTTGTCCTAGATTTACCTTCAAGCGGATGCCGAATCTGCGGGATAAATTAGTACACACTTAGCCTATTAACAACATTGAGACACCCATTCAATCTACATTATGGGGACTGCCACCAGTCAGTGGTCATTATGCATGCGGACATTGTTCAGTTTGCCATTTGACCAAGAATTTGAAACAGATTGATCTGTATGACAGGCTATGGAAATACCAATCCTTCTCAAATTGCCTGACTAAATGGGTGATCTATGGGATAAAATGCCCTTGTGGGTTAATCTATATAGGCAAAACAATCAGGTCAGTGAAATTACGAATTGGCGAACATCGCTCAGCCATACGGAATGGTACTCCGGATAAACCATTGGTGGCCCATTATTTACAAGCGAAACACACATGCGAAGATATATTTTGGTTTGTTATTGAGACATCTAAAGCTCACCCACGGGGAGGAAATAGGGATCTGTTCCTTAAAAAAATGGAGCAAAAATGGATTTATAATCTCAATACAGTCCAGTCCGGTCTAAATATTGCCGTAGAGTGGAGTCTGTTTATCCACTAATAGCTCAGACAACCAGTGGGGGGTTAATGAAATATGATCTCATTGCCATTTATGTCTATCATGTCTGCTGGAGGGTGATGCCTTGTCTAAAATTGTCACATAATGCATAACCATTGTGTGAACAAATTTGCTCTATAAGAAAAAATGTATTTGACACACTACACACACCCCCTTACTGAGAACTAGCAAGCAGATCATTATTTACTGCAGTGTTAAGTATACCTTCATGGGATCCATATACACTCAAAAATGGCCGACCCCTTTCTAATACGGAGGAAAGTCCTTCCTCTACTAAACACACGAATGGACTGGACTTGGCAGTCCTCTTTCTATGTCAACGAATGACATTTGGCTTACACCAGTATTCAAACAAGGAAAAAGCCACGGGGTAAAGCGATTCTGTGAAGGCGAATGCACACACGACAGGTAAGCCTGCTTTGAAATCCATGCCACACTTGATTGTTGCTCATAAACGTACAGAGAGTCTAATTGTACTCTCTGGTGCCTTTGTCTCCCACACAGAGCCATTCACTGACACACGAGCGGTTTAAAATATCTAACCCAATATATAACAATGCAAGACAGCCTTGGAGATCATTATGGCCAAGTAAGTGTTACTCCCTGCCACTTAAATGCTTGAAAGAAACGTAAATCAGGTGAAACCTGTGAAATTGAAAGGCTTTTCGCATTTTTTTTGATTCCATGATGCATTATGGGACATGTAGTATCCGGAATAACATATAAACTCGGTACACCACTGAAATTTCTCTGCAGGACTTGAAACAAAAATCCCTGCTTACACATAAAGTGGTAAATATGATTGATTCATATATCAAAATGTAACGATTGTTGGTTCAATATGTTACTTGTTTCAACAAAAATCTAAATAAAATGTACATATTGATTTACAGCTTGAATTCTTAAGACGGACTGGTCTGCCGCCTCAATTAAATTGATTCATGCAATCGCTTTGCCCATCACACCAAAAGAAATCACTCTTAAGGTTAGCAACCTGGCTACTTGTTTTGTATGCACACAAACACCACCATCACCGTTTTTATCATGTTTGAGTGAAACAATTTTTATTTATCTTTTTAGGTCACCACACTGACACATGGGCGCCATGTTGCCAGTGTAACGTGTTTCTTTAACCTATCGCGTCCTGAAGACGGGGCGTTGGACTTTACTGACGAGCTTTAAACTGCAACAGTGTTGTCCTTCTCCCTAGAAACATATTCAAATGTTAAATGCGATCAAAATACACCATTACTAACATCACGCAAATTGTACATTGCAAATGTTTTGGTGTCTGCTTCTTCCGACCATTTGTGTTTCTACAAATAACAAACGCTGGAAATAGGTTTTTTATGTTGTTTGATATAATAATTAAAATATGCTAAACACATTTCTTTGTCTATGGTGGGAGATATAATCCTATGAAATTCCTACTGTGAGGTACATTACTGACAAGTAGCCACCTTTCGGTGTGTTAGAGGTGGGTAGCTAGTGGTATATGTATGTTTTTTTCTGCTGTATCTCTCCTCACATACCACAGCCCCCTTAAAAAATTGAGGAAACCCTTGTGTTCACAACACTTGCTTATCCCCCTGGGTTCTCAGACTCCTGAAGAAACAGACTCTAGACCCGGCTATACCCACCAATTATAGACCAATCACGACAGTCCCCTTCCTATTGAAGATCTTGGATAGAATTGCTTACCTGCAAATTCAAGACTCTCTAGAATCCAACAAATTACCCGGAACCCCCCAATCTGGCTTCAGACCTCAGCACGGAACAGAAACTGCCCTTGTTGATCTCAAAAGCCAGATTGACGAATTGAAAGACAAAGGCAAAGTGGCCATCTTACTCCTCCTAGACCTCTCAGCTGCTTTTGATCTGGTAGACCATACAATACTCTGTGATCACCTATCATCAGCAGCTCACTTCTCTAGCTCTGCAGTCACTTGGATCCAATCTTTCCTTGCGAATAGAACCATGCGTGTGTTCTCACCCTCGGCGGCTGCTGATCCCATCCCCATCACCTGCGGAGTCCCACAAGGATCCTGCATCTCGCCCACTTTGTACAACATTTTCACAAAGCCACTATTCGACAAACTGGACTGTCTGGGTGTCACCTACACGATTTATGCAGATGACACCCAGATACTCCTACTCCTATCAGGAGCCTATGACATAGACGTCGCTCAGATTAACAAAGTCTACACCATCATTCAGGCATGGATGGCCACACACAGTCTCTGCCTGAATGATGATAAGACTGAGTTACTTCTAGTCGGCTCACCTAATAACCTTCTTAAACTGAGTCCTAACTACACAAGTATCCTCATTGATGGGAATAATATACCCGTAGCCAAAAATGTAAAAACATTATGTTTTTACCTTGATGCCCAGTCTAATCTAATCAAACAGGTAAACATGACCTCTTCTGCCACTGCCTATACCGGCAAGCTGATCAGGGCCTATAGATCACTATTATCATCCACCAGTTGCCTCACTCTGGCTAGAGCACGCATACAATCCAAATTGGATTATTGCAACAGTCTTTACGTAGGTGCCAATAAATCCATTACAAATAAACTGCAGATTATTCAAAATAATGCACTCAGAGCGGCATTAAACATCCCCAGAAGAGAGCACATTTCAGTAACTAGAAAGCAACACAAGTGGCTCTCCATACAAGAAGAAAATCGACCTAAAAACTATCTGCCTCACTCACAAGGCGCTTAATCGTCAAGCCCCTCCTTATCTCACAGACAAATTCACTTGTAAAGTGCCCAATAGAATTACTAGATCTTCCAACACCCCATGTCTGGTGGTGCCTATATTTAACTTAAAAAGAGCTGGCGGTGCTAGCTTCCCGCTACTAGCCGCTCAGCTATGAAACACTCTCCTTCATAACATTCAAACCATTCAAGCATTTGACAAATTTAGAAACCACGTCATCACGTGGATGCACAACAAAACTTAAACGCTACTCTCCACTGCTACCACTGCTATGACCTATTGTTATGACATATCTTCCATGTATACTGACCAATCTAAATACTTATGCATGTAATTATATCCAGATTATACAAACTGCCTCTCTCCTGTACAAAATGTATATACTGTGCCATGTACTTTTATCCTGACTGTACAAATTACATTTCCTTTGTATAACTATGTATAAAATGTATATACTGTGCCATGTATTCATTACCTTTCACACAAGCGCCTAGTTACCCGTGGGTCACTATTGGTGCGCGTTATAAATAAAACAAACATACAAACATCTTGTCTAAGACTGGGCTTTGACTGGTAGGAAATGGTTTGTAATGAAATAGTACAGTTAACTAAAAAGTGATCTGACCATGGATAATTACAAATGTCAGTGTCAAGAGTAGGAGCACAGTGCGTTACAACCCAATCAAGGGTGTGTCCAGCGCCATGGATAGTCTCTGATTGAAACCAATGGATTTTAATGCAGCACGAAGGGAGACTGCTTGTTTGTCATCGGTGATGATAGCTCAAAGATTGAAGTCTCTGAGGATGATGACAGGAGTACTTGCCCTAGTGATAGAGGTAAGAAGGCCAATGAGTTGTTCCTCAAACAGGGTGTATCAGAGGGTGGACGATAGATTACTACAATAGTAAGGGAGCTATTTTCATTTAACTTTATTTTAGCCAGTAAACTTTCACATCCGTCTGGAGAATCGTGTGAATTCACGTGGGTAACCAAACGGTTGTTTACAATAATGGCCGTTCCTCCCCATATGCAAACCTCCACCCCATGCTTTAGAAGGGAACACGTGTTCAATAAGTATTCATTCGCGTAGAAGCAGAAGCAAGCTAAAGTTGTTTGTTGAATTCCTAACAAGGGGATGATTGAAAGTAGCACTCGCATATGATCAGAAATATCTCTTTTACTCACATGAAAGCAAAGGCTGCTGAAAGCCATTGTTAAACCCTTAAACCTATGAAGAAGTGGTTGCATGTCTCTGATTAAGCAGAACAAATGTTGTTAAGAGTCATTGTTGAACATTTAAACCTTGTAAAACGTAAGAAGAGGTGGTTACGTGTGCCGAATTTCGTTTTCCTTGTGAAGAGTGAACTTTACCTATTTATTCACATGAACACCCATTGTTCACAAAAGAAGTTGAGGTTTTAAAGATTGTATCTGCAGTTGATAGGAGCGCAAGCATTGCCCAAGCCAAGAGTATTCCCTTATTAAGATTGAAAACAGCCTTTTTCAAAGCCAAAAAGCAATCCAACCGACACTGTGAGCCCAGTAGAAGTTCAACCTTGCCTAAATTACCAGTGTGCAAGCATTATCTGAAGCCAGGAGAGTGACACCAAGGCTTCTGGGTAATTATTTGGCTAAAGGTTAGCAAAGAGGTGAAGGCAAAGTTGGGGAAGGGAACCCTTGTTGCTTGTAAAGATTATTTGAAGTTGACACAACCTATATTACCAACGACTGTGAGAGAAAGAGACAAGTGGGTCAAAAGGGCACATGTAGGTTGTTATTGTGGCAGAATTACAAGCGAGGCAAAGGGGGTGCCCCTTTTGAAGAGAGACATTCTGAGGAAGAGTGCCTTGCCTATTTGAAGTGAATGTAAAGAGTGAAATCTGTATGATAACGAATAAGCACACTGAGACAGATAGTAGGTGGTATTTTGTTTCAGAAACAACTTTTATTCATTGAAACTTTTTTTTTTCTTTTTCTCTGAGAAAAAAGGATACGTTTTCTTCTCTCTTCAGACTTCTTGGATTGGATGTACTTTTCAGGCAATACTCTTGGTTCACATTCAGGTAAGTCTCTGAAAACTTTCTTAGTGTCTATTTATTCTCTCTCTTTACATCTCCTCTGACCATAGTTTGATTTTCTCAGTTTGTTATTATAGTCTCTTCGACTCTTCCTGTCTAATTCTGTTATGTACTCTCTTGTCCACTGTAATACACGTCTTTACAGATGATTCTCATCAACTCTCTTCTCTCTTGGTCTTTTTTTTTAATACTTTTAATTAATTGATCTCAATTTCCTCTTTAGGTAGCTTGTTAGCATTAATAGTCAACCTCTGATACTGTTTCTATAGTGCCAGCGTAGTAAACGTTCCCAGCAGTAACATTCAATCTTTTTGTTTCTTCCCAATAAAACAGTTTGCCTTTCTTGGATTCATATTAATCAATGTCCATTTCATACTATGAGACTCTGCCCCGTTAAAACAGTCTTGGACTTTCACGTACCTTCTATAACTTTACTTTTCCCTCCTTACGTTCTGGGTGCATACGGTTTTCTCTGTTTAATCGTCTGTTCAGCTGTTAACACTCTCAGCAGGGCCGCCTGGTCTCCACCCCCTCAGCTGTGATGGCGGCTCAGCAGCGCCGCCTGAACTCTGCCCCGTTCTCTCACCTTCCAACGTTGTGCTGCAATGCTTCAGCGTTTCGTCAGCCGTTGTGGAGACTTCGTCCGCGACCGAAGAGCTGACAGGATACACATCCTCGTCCAAAGGAACGCTGTGTCGAGCGTTTCTCTCCCTGTAATGAAACTGGCAGCGCGTCTCTTCTATTCCGGGAACTGGCAACACTGAACTTTTATTTAGACGATCACTTTAACTCTACATGAAGAACTTCTGTCAGGAATATGAGATGGTGGAGACGGAAGAGGTGTCAGGGTCTTCAGACAGTTTAAGAATATATATATGCTAAGAAACTAACTTTCCCAGCAGCCTCCTTGGCATTGAGTAGTTCTTGCCGTGCGTGCGTTTGGCCAAATGACACTAATTAGTATCAGCTTATCAAGGCCCAATGGCGCACGGCAGGTGTGGCTTATTCTGCTTTTTGAGGCAAAGCCATGCCGGAGGATCGAGAGGAGTGGCTCGCACCTGCATTGCCTTTATCCAAACAGGCATTCTGAAGGCACGTACGGCAGGACACGCACGGCTTCCATTCCAGCCTTCATTTGTTCTTGAACAGGCACTGGGAACGCAAAGCGGCGGAAGACGGACCCGCGCTGCTGTCACAGCTTCATCAGCTTATGTCCGGGAAAGCTTGCGAGCTTCCCGGATGCTCAGATAAGTGCGGGATGGGTTTGTCTACTTTCACGGGTTCATGTTGGGACTATGTTTATGATGTGCTCTATTGAAAAAACAAACCAAAAGGAAAGAACTTTGATTGGGCATTGCGGATGTGCTCAGAACTCTGTGATTATTAATAGCAGTGTCTGAAGAGAAAATGGGGTGCCTGTCCTATTGAGTTGGAGAGTACGGGGGCTTAAATACTTGTGGCACCTAAACCTGACAGGAAGCACAGACTTCGCTTGGGTATCAGTGTTGTTAACTAGGTTACTCAGCATGTGTGTTCTGCAACACAGATCAATGTTTGTGTTGAGCCCAGGCCCTTAGTCCTACATGTTCTATGTTTGTGAATGTTGCTAGTGCTTGCCCGTAGGGCCATGTGTCATGTTCTTCATGTTGGGATAATCTCCCATGAGTCTGTTTCATTATTGCTTGCATATGTGTAGTCCATGTAACTGTACAACCACCTGTGCCTGTATGAAGGGGTATTATGAGTGCAAGTATGCTAGGAAGGTGCTTTAGTGGCCTGTATTTAGGGGGGCATTATTGGTGACCTGAGTTTGTGTTATGTTCTATGGCACTCTACCAGATATAAGTCAGTGTAGGGTTTTTCCCTGTTACTTCCCCTGTCCTATCCAACCTAGGCATTTCCTAATCCTCTATCCGGAATTCCTACATTCCCCCTCCCATCCACAACCTCTCCCTAACCCTTCTCCCCCCAATGGCTGCCACGTGGTATCCTGTGTTTATATATCAGGTATCTGTGCCAACCACAGGTGGAGGGTCGACTACATTTCGGCTTCTGTGGTTCGGGGGAGAGTGTTGACACACCTTCCCCCATTATTGTGTACTTGAGTGTTGACATAATAAGCCACCCCCAAATTGGGATACTTACAACCGCCCGAGCCAAATGGAGGCAACCACTCCGGCCCTGGCCGACGTGCTTAAGGCGCTTCAGGATATTCAGGTAGAGTTAGTACAAGGAAGACAGGAATCTGATACTTTAAAGACACTAATACAGAGTTTGGTAGCTCAGCGAACACTGTTGGAGAGGGCTAGTGCTGCGAGAGGTTCCCAGAATCAGAACCCCATGGTAATTGTCCAACCTCCTAGTAGTGTGCCATTGGCAGCGCCAGAGCGCTTTTCAGGTGATCCTAGGAAGTACATGACATTCTTGACCCAATGCCGACTTCATTTCTTGTGTAAACCTACTGCGTTTGAATCCATTCAGGCTAGAACGGCCTTTGTAATTTCATATTTGACAGGGGATGCAGCTGCCTGGGCTATGCCGTTGGTGCAGAAAGACGACCCTTTGCTATACAATTGGGATGATTTTCTAGGAGAATTTGGCAGGTTATTTGATCGCCGAGAGGTTTCATTAGCTCAAGATAAGGAGTTGTTAGGATTAAGACAGGGAGGTAGGGATTTAGTCACGTACGTTACCCAGTTCAACAGGTTGGTAATTGAGACCAAGTGGCCAGTGGCTAAACAAAAGGTGTTATTCTATCAGGAATTATGTGAGGAACTGAAGGATGCCATTGCTCAAGTGGAGCCGCAACCAAGCACTTGCACAGCCATGATTGATTTAGCTTCAAGGTTGGATCATCGCATGAATGAAAGGAAAAGAGATAAAAAGAGACCAGAAACAGGGCCTTTTGTGCGTTTAGACAGGAGTAGAGGACAGGCAAGTGGAACCAATGCAAATTGGTAGTATACGGGGACCCTTGTCAGCAGCAGAGAATGAACAGCATAAGGCTAATAAATTGTGTCTCTATTGTGGACAAGCAGGACATTTCATACGTACGTGTCCCAATACCCTGCAGAAAAGTGGAGGAGGTGAGAGGAGTACAAAGGAAGCGGGAAAAAAGATGGGCCGGCCTTAAGTGGAACACAGGTGACAGGCCCGATAGAGATCAGGTTCCCCAAATGGGTTGCGAACACAGTGGGGGGTAAGACTTCTCACTTATACATTTTGGTGACGTTATGTTTTGCTTTAACTAAACAGGAGGTCCTGGCTATGGTGGATTCAGGGGTGTCAAGAATCAACCAATACGCCGCAGTGAGTTCTCAGCTAGGGATCAGGAGACAGTAGACGAAGAATTTGTTGTTCAAGTAGACAAGCAAAGGGGTCCAGTAGTCCGAAGATAGGACATCACCGAACAAACACCTGCAGTAAAGAGGAACAAGTTAGCAACCAACAGGTAAGGAGATACACTCTTAGCCCCAAAGCAGACGTTAGCCCACCTGTATAGGTAACCTTGGATCCTAAGGTGTTTGGAACGGGAAAGTAGCTGGTGGGTCCCAAATGGTCCTACAGATACCTACAAAATATATACAGGAGCTAACATTAACCAAGAAACCAAAGGAAAGAACAAGATCCAAATCAAGAGGTCTGAGCAAAGTTTACCAATGTTCAAAGACGTGGAGAAGAGTGTTAAAAAAGATAGAGAATCCTTGTTGAGTCCAAGTAACATCCTGGGCGAAGAAGCGAGACCACAACCACCTATCCCGCCGGCACGAGGACGCCTAGATTAGACATTATTCCCACCGGCACGAGGACGCCTAATATCACAATAGACAGGAAAGCATCTCTAGTCCAGTAAGATGAAATAAGGACACTGCATTGATGGGTCCAAAGTCCGATAAGCCAGAATTGCAGGAAAGCAGAGAAACAAGGTCCAACACACGTAGATCGAGGCAAATCCAAAGAGTTCTGAGTCGGCAACGAGGAATCAGTAATTTAGTGCAAACAGTATCCAATCCAGAGAGCAAGCCGTGGTCCGTACACAAAAAGCAGAAGGTCGGAAACAAAGTGCAAGGAGAATCCAAAAGCAGTCCAGAGGCAGGCAGGGGTCAGGAATCCAAAAGAACAAATATATATACCAAAACAAAGCGTAACTGAAGTAGCTCAATCAGAAGCGCCGCGGTGAGTACGACTGCTGGTTTTATTTCCGGGTGTGGACGTTACAGTATGACACGGAGTAACGTGTCGTGGAGCACATCCTATGCATCCATAGCAACCAGCATGCAGCGTCTGAAACTGACGCCATGGCACCTGCCAGCGTCTGAAGAAAGGAGCAGCAGAACCATTTCTGCTCGTTCTCCTGGCAGGGAACGCAGGACGCCGCGAAGACAAACGCGGTGCCCTCTGGTGGGTGACATTCCTGACAGTTCCCTTCCCCAATGGAGCATGTGCCCCCCTCAATTCGAGGAAGCAACCCATCAGCAAAGGAGCATTAATGTTAGAAAGAGGCTCCCAGGTCCGGTCCTCCGGACCATAGCCCTTCCAATCAATTAGGAACTGAAGCACACCCTGTCGCACACGCAACTCGAGTATGGCTCGTACTTCGAAAACATCAGAAGAAGGAATATGGGAAGGGACGGGCACAGGAGACACCCGGGTGTCAGGGCGGAAGGGCTTGATCAGAGAGACATGAAAAACAGGATGTATCTTCCAAGAGGCAGGGAGGGTGAGCCGGACAGCCGCAGGATTGATGATCTCACTGACTACATAAGGACCCACAAAACGGGGTAACAATGCTCTGCGGCCCGGGATAGATGTCAACAGGAAAAAGTTGTCCCCTCTCCCATTTAGCCAATTCTATGTTAGCCCTCCTAATTTTAATGGGGGCATAAACTTGTTCCTTCCTTGTCACGTATTGAGTCAACACTAGATGTTTAGACAAGGGGACTACTGGGGAAATCTTCACATGACTCTGCAAATGGTTGTGGTCTATATCCTTACTTACAAATCATGCAGATGCCACTATTTATTAAGGCTATATATTTGCTGAAAAGAAGTATGACCATATGCAACCAACTCTAATAGAAAAACAATTTATGTGGTGAAAGCAACCACATTATATAATACAGGTGTGTAGTGAGCAATTTACAGTGACACATATATACAAAGATGAAACAAAATTAAAACAGAGTATAACAATGTTGCACTTTAAATCCTTAATGCTAAACAACCGATGTGCAGTGAGAGAATAAGCCTAAATCCGGCCTAAATATTTCCTGCAACGTATTTTGTGTGACATATAATCAGACAGAGCAATTATTGGACATGTATGAAATATCACATGAATCTTGAGGCTAGGCTTCCTCGAGGGTTAGTGGTTTGAGCAGAGTGTTCTTAATAGTTCTCACAACTTCAGTGCTCAGGGTTGACTTTTTAGGGTTTGAAGCTTTGGACTTAAGGGATATCTCTGTATTAGATATCGCGGCCCGGGATAAGCAAATTCCTGGAGGACAACCACACTTTCATACCAGGGCAATAAACAGGCGCTGGGGAGTGCCGATGGTCGGCAAACCTTCAAGCGGATTCTTGAGCCTTCAATAGATGTTCTCCTATACTCTGATGAACAGCCGAAATGTCCCGAACACAAGCCATAGCAGCCGGATTGTCCGAGGGTATAGAAGGATCCAAAGGCAAGGCTCTAGGATGTAGACCGTAGAGGGCATGGAATGGAGAAGAACCCGTGGACGTGTGGACAGAATTGTTGTAAGCAAATTCTGCCGCGACCAAGACTACCAACCAAGATTCTTGGTGCTGCAATATCAGGCAGCGAAGGTATTTTTCAAGTGTGGCATTCACCCTCTCGGTCTGGCCATCGGTTTAGGGGTGGTAGGAGCTTGAGAAACGATCTTCAATGCCAAACGAGGTGTTAGGCAGAAACCTGTGCAGTTCCCTCTGGGACCACTGCAAACGATTTAAGACTACAGGTGGTTGGCAGTAAACCCAATTGGTAGCAGTCTGTACCACCCAGATTTACCTGGTAGCTGTGGCTGAGCAGTCAGACTTCTCTCAAGAAGAGTTAGGCAGTATACAGAGTATTCACAATAGGTCAAAAGAACACAGTAGAACAAGCAAACACTGACCAGAGCTTGGTGTAAAAGAGATATAATTATTTATTTAAAAACACATCTAGTTAAACACACTGGCACTAATCTCAAGCAGTTCAAAAACACGGTCACTAAAGGATATACACTCCCTTCAACGATTATTAGCAAGTCTTAAGTAAAGCAACACTTATTTTCAGACAGCGGTGAGCGTTTAACGAAGATGGCACTCTAATCAATCGGTTTAAGAGGGAGAGAAAGGCAGAGCAAAGATAGAAACAGATCCCAACACTTTCGGAAGAACACAGTAGGAGAAGAAGGCAGGTTAAAACCGTAAAGTCAAAGTCAAAAAGGCCAGACCCACTTTAAGAGGCTCCGGACAAAATGTGTCCAAGGTCACACGGTTGAAAGTGCCCAAAAGTCTCGCAAAAGGTTCAGAAAGAGTTGGACCAAAAGAAAGAGACCAGTTGGATGGTCAAGGCGGCCAGCCCAGTCCAGAAGGTTAAGGGGTTATTGTTACCTTGTAGCAATCTTTAGAAAGGGAGGCCTGGCGGTCACGGTACCTTAAAATGGTGAGAATGCTCCAGAGGGGGCAGTTGTTCCTGGCAGCGGGTGCAAGTCGGTGCTTCGTCCGGGGGAAGAGAGGATCTCGTCGTAGAGGAAAACAGGAGTCCGTTGCACTGCCAGGGAAGAAACCAGCCGCAGAGTCCTCAATTAAAAGGAGCGGTCCTTTTATTCGCGGTCCAGTGGTAAGTGGCTATCCGGTTGCCGGGATGCTTGGCACGGGCAATTCGACCACGAGACGTCCTGGGATGTGAGCAAAGAAGGTAAACTGGTTGTGCCCACCAGTCAAGGGAAGAAAACTCTCCAGCCGGGAGATCTCCTCTGTCGTTGGGAAGTGGTGAGTCGGTTCAGCAGGGCTCCACCGGTGGTGTCGTCGTAGCAGGTCGGCTCAGCTTCTCCCTCGTCGGATTTTCAGGTCATTTGCCGACTTCTGAAGTTCCAGTCCCCAAAGCCCTGCTTTTATGCAGAAAACCCCCATTCATTCAGCCTAGCTGTCAATCAAACAAGCTAAGTGGTGAGCGTGGTGGCTCACCACTTGGGCCAATCACGCAAGAATGCGACTTGGGTTGGCAAGGCAACTTAGTCCAAGGTGCCTAAACCCCCTCCCACACCCCCTGTGGTACCTAGACAGAGTGGCACCACTTTGGAGGGCTTCTGTGTAGAAGCCCGCCAAAAGTGGAACAAAGGGCTCGACCTTTGGTTTGGAGTTACAGAGGCGAACACAAACGCCATTTTAAAACTGAGTTTTGGCAGAAAATACCAACCGATGAATTAATATTAAATAAATAAACCGGCGGTATGTTAGAGGCTATGTTAAAAAAGTATTAGCCTCGAACACGGGAAAATCCCATAGAGATATATTTGCGGTTGAATATAAAAAGTAGTATCCACTGCCACCAGCCAAAACTCGACGAGGGGGGACGGGACAGTGCCCCCTCGAACAACAGACCCAGGGGCAATCGAATTGCCCCTACCAGTACGTCCACAATATGATGGTTTGTACTGGTTCTGTTAGTAATTTGGGACTAGTAAAGCCAATGGTGACTTTACATGCCCTGGGAGACAGTAGTCAGTCCCAGGGTATGGAGTCTATGGTGGGGGGTCACTATGACACCCCTGTGTTACTGCACGGAAGGTGCTGTGTAACACACTGTGAGGAGGACAAAGAGGCAATCGCGATAAAAGACAGCCCCATTCTAACTTTCAGACCCAGCACCCAAAATGTTACATCAGCAGGACAGAACAAAACTACATGTCCCATAAACCACCACAGGAAATGGAGACCAGGTGGGGGAAAGATAAAATGAACAAAGGGAAGCGGTATAGATACAGCCCGGTCATGCGGTACAGTGACAGATACCCACATAGCAGTACAGGTTGGGATGGACAAACAGTGCATGGAGCAGGGGGGAGATATGAAGGCAAGCTGGCTGCAGGTGTGGGACAAACAGTGCATGGAGCCGGGTGGAGGAGTGAAGGCAAACTGGCTGCAGGTGTGGGAGGTGGGCAGGAAAGGCGGGTGCAAGCTGAGAGGAGCAGAGGAGCAAAGTATGAGTTAAAAGAAGCCCCGAGAAACTCATCAGGTGTCTCTCATTACAGCAGCAGCCCTGGCCGGAGACCACAGAGGAGTGGGAGGAATCCCCAGGTGATGTACATTGGGCGTACTAGGAGGCTGAAGGCTCGGCACCTCGGAGATGCTTATCAAGAGGCAGAGCCTCCGCCAGGAGAGGCTCGAAGAGCGGCAGCGCCGGGGCACTACTGAAGCGGATTCACTGACAAGGAAAGTCTGGCTGTAAACCATTTTCAAAGGACAGTGTTTCCGTGGGTTTACCCTCTCTGTTTGTTTTTCCTTTTTTCCAAAACCCAAGTTGGACAGCTGGCGAAGGAATGGAAAGCTAGTGTCCGGGGAAAGGAAATTATGTGACCTGATTAATTGTCTCTCAAAGAGGAGCCAAGCTGAAGAGGACATTCATGCGAACTCTGAATTGATCCACCTTTTTTTTCCGAGCAAGCCTGCTGAATCACGTTTAAGCATGTTTTGTTGTTTATAACGAGAGGCTGTGTGAAAATTTAACTCAGCAATAAATCATACCTTGTGAACTCTGCATTCCGACTACAGTCTACTACTTTACACACACATAGAACAAACACATGAGACCCTATGGAGTAAAAGACCCCATAGCCCATAAAACACATTAACATTCAAAGGAACACCACAAATTATGTCCAAGAGTGGGAGAAAAAGAGTCTCACTCTTGGCAGGAGAAAAAAACAAACTCCAGAAATCCAGCAAAGCTGCTGGGGGACTCACTAGGTTAGGAAAGGAAATTCAGCCTAAATAGAGAATTCCCCCTAACACGATGCCATAAGGGCTCTCCAAAAATGGGACGTAAATTGCATTCCCCGATCAGACACCACTATAGATGGTAATCCAAAGAAGCGAAAGACATGCTTCAAGAACATATCAGCTAACACCGGGGCAGAGGGCAGTCCGCGACAAGGAACGAACAACGCCATCTTAGTGAAGTAGTCGACCACTACCCAGATTGTGTTCAATTCCTGTACAGCCGGGAGGTCCACAATGAAGTCCATGGACACCATAGTCCAAGGACGCTGAGGAACTCGAAGGGGACGAAGTAAACCTACAGGCTTAGTAGGCACGGATTTGCACTGGATGCAGATCACACAGGCCCCGATATAATCAGCCACATCCCGGTCCATGGTGGGCCACCAACACCACCGGCGTAGTAATTCAATGGTCTTTCTACGACCAGGATGCGCTGCGAAGACTGAGTCATGGCACCACTGGAGTGCTGTCTGACGAGTTCTAGCATTGGGTATGTATAGATGACCTTGTATGTAATGAAGCGAATTCGCCACATCCAAATGCATTTCAGAGACCTCCACAGGTGCATCTTTGACCCACTCTTGGAGGGCAGTTTTGAGAGATGGTTGCGGAGTACACCCACAAACAACCTGATGTGGCAATAGAAGAGGATCAACAAGATTAGTTGCAGGGGGGACCCATAAAGACGAAAGAGAGCATCCACTTTAGAATGTAGATTGCTGGGACGATATGTTATGGTGAAGTCAAACATGGAAAAGAATTCATACCAACGGGCATGCCGGGAAGTTGAACACTTTACTGACTTCATGGCTAGAAGATTACGGTGATCGGTGAATACTTGGATGGGATGCACCGCCCCCAACAAATGATGCCGTCATTCCCTTAACGCATCGCGAATGGCTAATAGTTCCCTGTCCGTGACAGTGTAGTTTTTCTCAAAGGGGATGAGTTTCCGTGAGTAAAAAGCAACCGGGTGTAAGATGCCCGTGTCTTTACACATTGAGACAAAATTGCACCTATGGCTATACCTGACGCGTCAGCCTCTACTTGAAATGGAGAAGACGGATCAGGATGCTGCAATACAGGTGCGGAGGTGAAGGAACGTTTAAGAGTATCAAAGGCCAGTTGTGTCCTGTCTGTCCAACAAAAAGATTGTTTAGTGCTGGTCAGGTCTGTCTGAGGTGACACTATCTCCGAGAAGGACCGTATAAATCGCTTGTAAAAATTGGCAAATCCTAAAAAGGACTGCAATTCCTTCAACGTCTTAGGACTTGGCCAATCCAGGACGGCACAGACTTTTGATTTATTCATTTGAATGCCTTAACTCGTTAAATCGTATCCTAGAAATTCCACCTTAGTAGTATGGAATATACATTTCTCTAGTTTGGCATAGAGATGGTTTTCCCGTAGGCATTGGAGAACACTACAAACATGATCAATGTGTTGCTGGTATGATGTTGAATAAATCAAGATATCGTCTAAGTAAACCCCTACATAACGATCCAGCATGTCATGAAACACATCATTGATAAAGTTTTGGAAGGTAGCAGGTGCATTGCATAACCCAAATGGCTTTACGGAATATTCATACAGGACGTACTTAGTTTTAAAGGCCGTCTTCCACTCGTCACCCTCGCGTATGTGCACCAGATTGTACGCACTGCGTAGATCTAATTTGGTAAACAAAGTGGAGTTGCCCAGTTGATCCAACAGCACAGAAATCAAAGGAAGGGGGTATTAATTTTGTATCGTGATGGCGTTCAATGCCCTGTAATCTATACAGGGCCTCAAGTCCCCCTCTTTTTTAGGTACAAAAAATAATGGGGATGCCGCTGGAGACCGTGATGGGCGAATAAACCCAGTACGTAGCGCGTGATCAATGTAGTCCTTCAGGACCGTATTTTCCTTTGGTGTAAGGGAATAAATACGGCCATTAGGTATTATTGCCCCTGGTTTCAAATCAATAGGACAATCGTATGGCCTGTGTGGCGGCAGCTTTTTCGCACAGGTCTTATCAAAAACATCCTGATACTCTCTATACTCCGTGGGCAAACTGGTCACGGATACAGATCCCACAATGGGAACGGAGTCAGAACAGACCTCGAGGAGAGAGTGGCACGGCCCCCTAGGCGGGGGTTGTTCCAGATTGAAACAATTCCTCTCACATAATTCAGAAGGAAAACAGACATCATGTCCTTGCCAATCAATACACGGGTTGTGTTTAGTCAACCAAGGCAAGCTAAGAATGACCGTGTATTGTGGGGCGGCAATCAAATCGAAATATAGCATTTCAGTGTGACCGCCGTCGGAAGTCAGAGTTAACAGAACCATTTTTTCTGTGATTAATCCAGACACCAGGGATGTGCCATCTACTGCATTGACAACCTCTGGGCGTTCTTTGGTTGGGGGAGGTATGTTGTTGTCCCGGGAGTATTGGATGTCTAGATAGTTCCTGGTAGCACCAGAATCAATGACTGCTAATGCAGTCCACGGTGTACCTGAAGGATAGCTAAATGACATGGCGATAGTGAAGGGTGCAAATCCGCCCAAGGGAAAGGGATCCTTATACAAAGAGCTCAGCACGCGGACCCCATCTAGTGCCAGGCCCTGGAGTTTCCCTGAGGCCTACAAGGTTTCTTGGGACATGATTTGATATAGTGTTCCGAGGATCCACAATAAAAACACAGGTTATTCTTTCTGCGTCTTTCTCCTTCTTCGGGGGACAGAGGACCCTGTACAGTCCCGACTTGCATGGGTTCCGGTTCAGGAACACCACCGGACTCAGAACGAGAAACCACAGTGAATGATGGGTAACGTTCCCCTTTCTCTCTACCCGTCTGGCATCTATTTGTAATACCATATATAACAGTTCTGTGGACAGTGTGTCTTTTAGAGAATCCGAGAGTCCTTTATAGAACACTGCGGACTTCTTCTCTTCCGGCCAGTTCGTTTCAGCCACCAGCTGATTGAATCTGGCCACATAGGCCAAGATAGGGGTGTTACCCTGCTGATGATTAAGTAGTTCCAGATCAGTAGCTTGAGATTTGTGTTGGGTATCAAAAACGCTACCCATGGCAGAGAGCAGGGCATTATAATCATACAACATGAAACTATTCTGTTCCAACAGGGGGTTAGCCCAGGCCACTGTTGTTCCACCTTAGTAGGAGAGAACAAATGCGGCTTTTGTGGTTGAGTCTGGAAAAGAAGCTGGCCTACATAGAAAATGTAGCCAACACTGATTAACAAAGGTCCTAAAATGCTTTGGGTCGCCAATGAATCTCTCTGGGGCTGCTAACGGAAGCTGTGTGGACATCAATACTGGTACAGGCTCTTTCCTGGGTAATGGGTAACCTGACCCTGTAGCAGCAGCAGGGGTAGGTGGAACCCCAGAGGTTTGAGCCACTTGTAATGCATCAATGTGGCGATGTGTGGCATCATGAGCAGCGGTCATGTCGGCGCGTAGCTCAGATACTAACTGCACCAGTTTGTCCAGGGCGTCGACTGTCTCCATAGTAGTGGCTTCTGATTCTGTCAAGAATCAACCAATACTCTGCAGTGAGTTCTCAGCTAGGGATCAGGAGACAGTAGACGAAGAATTCTTCCTACAACTGTAACCCTTTGTTGTTCAAGTAGACAAGCAAAGGGATCCAGTAGTCGGAAGATAGGACATCACCGAACAAACACCTGCAGTGAAGAGGAACAAGTTAGCAACCAACAGGTAAGGAGATACACTCTTAGCCCCAAAGCAGACGTTAGCCCACCTGTATAGGTAAACTTGAATCCTAAGGTGTTTGGAACAGAAAAGTAGCTGGTGGGTCCCAAATGGTCCTACAGATACTTACAAAATATATACAAGAGCTCACATTAACCAAGAAACCAAAGGAAAGAATCAAAGCTTACCAATGTTCAAAGACGTGGAGAAGAGTGTTCAAAAAGATACATCATCCTTGTTGAGTCCAAGTAACGTCCTGGGCGAAGAAGCGAGACCACAACCACCTATCCCGCCGGCACAAGGACGCCTAGAGCAGCATACAAGGAAGAGTCTCTAGTTCAGGCTGCAGAAGATTAGACACTATTCCCGCCGGCACGAGGACGCTTAATATCACAATAGACAGGAAAGCGTCTCTAGTCCAGTAAGATGAAATGAGGACAGGTAGTACACTGCTTTGATGGGTCCAAAGTCTGATAAGCCAGAATTGCAGGAAAGCAGAGAAAGAAGGTCCAACACATGTAGAACGAGGCAAACCCAAAGAGTTCCGAGTCGGCAACGAGGAATCAGTAATTTAGGGCAAACAGTATCCAATCAAGAGTGCAAGACGCGTTCCGTACACAAAAAGCAGAAGGTCGGAAACAAAGTGCAAGCAGAATCCAAAAGCAGTCCAGAGGCAGGCAGGGGTCAGGAATCCAAAAGGACATATATATATACCAAAATGAAGCGTAACCGAAGTAGCTCAATTATAAGCGCAGCAGTGGGTACGACTGCTGGTTTTATTTCCGGGTGTGGACTTTGCAGTATGACGCGGAGTCACGTGTCGTGGAGCACGTCCTACGCGTCCATAGCAACCAGCATGCAGCGTCTGAAACTGACGCCATGGCAACTGCCAGCGTCTGAAGAAAGGGGCAGCAGAACCATGTCTG
The DNA here is from genome assembly GCF_040938575.1 of Ambystoma mexicanum. Lineage (NCBI taxonomy): Eukaryota > Metazoa > Chordata > Amphibia > Caudata > Ambystomatidae > Ambystoma > Ambystoma mexicanum. The sequence goes on from NC_090939.1 coordinate 10,212,166, forward strand.
CTCGTCTTCCTGGCAGGAAAAGCAGGACGCCGCGAAGACAAACGCGGGTCCCTCTGATGGGTGACATTCCTGACAAGGGGCTACAAGACCTTTTGTGGATCTTACTTTGGCAGAGCAGTTGGGATTGCCTTTGTTGGACAAAACCAAGGTGAAAGGAGTGCAATCAGTGGATGGTTCTCCTTTGGTATCAGGGCCTATAAGAAAGCAGACAGACAAATTGTAAATCATTTGTGGACAGGGGCATAAATAGGAAATTACATTTGACTTAATAGCAGCCCCTCAATTTGGATTAATTCTCGGAATGCCCTGGTTGGTGCTTCATAATCCTAGGATTGATTGGGAAATACGGACAGTGTGGTTTGAGGAGCAGAGATGTCAAGAACATACTTTTTCAGAAGCAGTACCAACGTTAGTTGAAAAGAGGTCGGAAGATCAGACTGTGGGAGCAGTGACAGAGGGAATACCTACACAGTACAGGGAGTTTAGTGAAGTTTTCCACAAGAGAATTGCTGAACAATGACCTCCGCATAGACCCTATGACTGTGTTATTGATTTGGAGGAAGGAGCAAAATTGCTTTGCAGCAGAATGTATGCGCTTACTGAAAAGGAAAATCAGTATTTATGGGAATATTTAGATGAGATGTTGGCTAAGGGTTTTATTAGACATTCCACGTCCCCAGTCTCCTCACCTTTATTTTTTGTTCCTAAGAAAGAAGGGACTGTACGTACTTGTATTGACTATTAGGCCTTAAATAAGGTAACTATAAAGAACAGATTTCCGTTGCCATTGATTTCAGTTCTTTTAGATCAAGTGAGGACCGCCAAAGTTTACACCAAATTGGATTTAAGGGGCGCTTACCATCTGATACGGGTCAAAGAGGGGGATCAGTGGAAAACAGCTTTTAGAACTAAGTTTGGTTTGTTTCAATGGCTGGTAATGCCTTTTGGTTTATGTAATGCTCCTGCCGCTTTTCAGTTTTTTATGCAAGATGTTTTGCAGGAATTCATTGATGTTTTTGTCATTGTTTATATTGACGATATCTTGATTTACTCTGAACCTCCAGAGCAGCATGTATGACAAGTAAGGACAGTGTTGAAACGATTACAGGATTGTCACCTGTGTGTCAAATTGGAGAAAAGTGAATTTCGTGTGACACAGGTGGAATTTTTGGGTTTTATTTTGACTAATTGTTACGACCCCTGCACCCACCAACATCTCTGAGGTGGCCACGCCCCCACCCTCGGCCTCCTGCCGTCCCACTCACTCACACATACACACAAATGCACGCACGATCAGGCGCCCATTCGGGCGTCATACCCAGGGGTTCGCTCATACACCTGGCACTTACCTTCCTTCCCGCTCCTGGCAGTTGCGTTGGAGGCTCCCAGGTTACCGAGGTGCCCTGAAGGGACCTAGGAGGATTCGCTCGTCACGTGTCACGTGACTCTCCACTACAGAAATGCTTCCGTATCACGTGATTTCAGTCCCTCATCACGTGATACGTCTTTACTGGATAAAAGCGTCCGGAAATCAATGAGCGTCGCTTCACAGCTGTTTCCAACGGGATTCTGCGACGCTCATTCTGCTTTACTCTACGAATTCACTCGACCACGTTTCCTGTACCACGGACTGCCTCTGCCTTGCCCTAGTGTTTGAATTTGGATAACCAGTTGCCGGACTACCTTTTCTACATTTTGGATTCCTCGTGCCCTTTGCCTCTTGTCACCACGCCTTGGAACTGTTGATATTAATGCTGCCTGACCTTTTTGACTGTCCCTGGTTGTGCCCTACGGATTTCGTCACTGTCCCTGGACTCTTGGCCTCTGGCCTCACGCTGGGCGTTTGCCTGTCTGCTTACCAACCATCTGCCCTCCGCCATTTGGGGATTCCCAACGCCCGCTGTGGTTATACATCTTTGACACATAGGTAAGCCAATTAGGATCCTTACCCGGCTGTTATATTCTTGCCTTTTGTTCTGTGCTTACCTATAACCCATTGCCTTGCAGCGATCGGGGGGTCCTTTTCCGGCTGTTCCCGAGTCCAGGCCTACGAACTACTCCACCTGTGGCCTCAAAGACCGCACAGGCAGTATTACTGTTGTTGCCTGTGTGGTACTTGGGGACGGAGGTATCCTTACTCTGCACGACCATCAAGTCTATAACAGACTGTGAAGCCTCTGGCCGTCAGAGTATGGATCCCACCGCCGGGGACCCCGTGATCGCTCTAATGCAGGCCGTAGCGGCCCTCAGGACTGACATGGCCACAGCCACAGCCGCCATTCACCACCGTTTAGACCTTCTACAGAACGCCCAACAGCCCCCGTTTGCAGACATCGAGCATAGGGATTCCACCCCCCCAGTCCAGGCCGCACCTGTTTCCGCTCCTGCCCCTGTTTTGATCCCAACCACCTCTCCTCTTGCCGCCCCAGAACGCTTCCAGGGAGACCCACGGTCCTACCGCACCTTCATAAACCAATGCAGACTCCACTTCTTGTGCAGACCTCAAGCCTTCCCTGATTCGGTTACGAAAGCCGCCTTTCTCTTATCTCACTTATCAGGCATAGCGGCCACTTGGGCAAATCCATACTTAGAGGGCAACCATCCCATATTGTATGATTTCGAGCTTCTGATCACAGAGATGGCTAAAGTTTTCGATACCCGCTACAAGGCCCAGGCAAGAGATCTGGAACTATTGGACCTCACGCAGGGCAAACAATCGTTGATTGAGTACATCACCCGGTATAACCAACTTGCCGCTGAAACCTCTTGGCCTGAGGAAAAGAAGGCGATCGTGTTTTACCGAGGACTCAGTGGTGCTATGAAGGACGCCCTTTCAGTGGTTCCTGCCCTCCCTTCTGTTTTCACAGATCTCGTAGACCTTGCCCTACAGGTGGATGCCCGCAGATCCGAACGAAGGGTAGAATCCGCGTTTGGGCAGCCCCATCCAGCGCCCTCTTCCGTTGGTTCTGAGCCCATGCAAATAGGCGGAATCCGCAGTCCTATAACACAGTCAGAACGTGAACGTCGAAGAACCAACAACGCTTGTTTCTATTGTGGTCTAAACGGACATTATGTGAAAGAATGCCCCCGTCGACCAAGAAACAAGGCGCCGGGTTTTCAGAAGGCTCGCCCATGATATCGGGGGCACCGGCGAGCCCATTCACGACCCCCGCTGACCCTACATTTGGCCCTATCAGACCAGTTACAGTGCAAGCATTATTGAAGCCCACCAGAGACATCATACACGCTGTCCAAATAGTAATAGACTCCGGAGCCACTGGTTGTTTTATGGACATTGCACTAGCACATCGACTGAATCTACCCCTGATTCAAAAGACTCGTCCTGAACAGGTACAGGCTGTTGACGGCACTTCTCTAGCATCCGGCCCGATTAAACACCAAACTGCGCCCTTGGAAGTGGTCATTCATGGTGCACACAAGGAAAACTTGTCGTTCGACCTCATTTCCACGCCCCAGTTCGGGGTCATACTAGGCATACCCTGGTTAAGACACCATAATCCGTTAATCAACTGGGGTACGGGGCAAGTGCTATTTGAGTCAGAAGAATGCCAACATTTCTGTCTCGTGGAACCGGAGTCACACTCATCTCCTGCTTCCATTCTCGGCGCCATGGCGTCTTCCCATATCAATGATATGGCACTCGACGACACGTCAGCACACACCGTGGGAGCCGTTATGGCAAGCATTCCTAGGGAATACCAAGATTACCACATGGTCTTTGATAAAATCATAGCGGAAGGCCTGCCTCCGCATAGGCCCTATGATTGCCCTATCGATCTTTTCCCAGAAGCCCCCATACCCAAGGGAAGGGTTTACTCATTATCACCATCCAAGGAACAAACCCTAAAGGACTATATCCAACAGGCCTTGCGTTTGGGTCATATCCGGCCGTCCTGCTCTCCGGCTGCCAGTCCGATATTCTTTGTACCAAAGAAAGAGGGTGATTTGCGCCCTTGCGTGGATTACAGGCGGTTGAACTCCATCACAATAAAGAACCGGTATCCTATCCCTCTTATCTCCACGCTCCTGGATAGACTGACTAGGGCAACAATCTATACTAAACTAGACCTAAGAGGGGCTTATAACCTGATCCGAATACGGCGCGGTGACGAATGGAAAACCGCGTTTTGTTCCCGACAGGGGTTGTTCGAATACACCGTTATGCCCTTTGGGCTTTGTAATGCACCCGCTACGTTCCAACGTTTCATCGATGACATTTTTTCCGATATCTTGGACACGTATGTGGTGGCGTACTTGGACGACATCCTGATTTTCTCTTCCTCTTCGGAGGACCATGTTGCTCATGTCAGGGAAGTCCTATCACGGCTGAAGAAGTACGCATTGTTTGCAAAACCCGAGAAGTGCTCGTTCCATGTCAGAGAGGTGGACTTCCTGGGTTTCCATATTTCTCCTGGGGGGCTATCGATGAACCAATCCAAGGTCCGCGCTGTCACGGAATGGCAGATCCCTAGCAACACCAAACAGTTGCAGTCATTTATCGGCTTTGCTAATTTCTACAGACGATTCATAGTAGGCTTTTCTTCCATTGTGTCTCCCTTGACTGCATTAACAAGCCCCCTTGTCCCTTTTACCTGGACCTCCATACACCAGAAGGCGTTTGACACACTCAAATCTAGGTTTACCTCAGCTCCCGTGTTGCAGCATCCTGACCCGGAATTACCGTATGTACTAGAAGCAGATGCTTCGTCTTTTGCCCTAGGCGCCGTGCTGTCGCAACCATGCCCTGCCACGGGCTGTTTACATCCGGTTGCTTTTCATTCGCGGAAATTCTCCGCAGCCGAATCCCACTACACGGTGACTGAGAAGGAACTCCTAGCCATAAAGGATGCCCTTCAGGTATGGCGGCACCACCTCATGGGAGCAAGGCACCAGACGGTCGTGTACACAGACCATAAGAACCTTCAGGACCTGGCCTCGCTCAAATGTGCAAATAGCCGACAGGTGCGCTGGCACCTATTCTTTGCTGCATTTGACTTTGTGGTTAAGCATAGGCCGGGTTCAATCCATGGCAAAGCTGACGCCCTCTCTCGCTCCCCTGGTGGGGAGGCATTGCCTCTGTTCCCAGACACGGTTCTAGGAAAGGGCCATGTCGTTTGTCTATGCACGCCATCCCCATCTATGCTTACGACTATCAGGCAATGGGTTTCCCAACATCCACATGCACTTAATGAATGGGATATCATACTTCAAGAGGGGTTACCATTCGTTCAGGGTAGACTGTACCTTCCCACGATCGACGCCCGCAATCAGGCGCTTGCTTGGTCCCACGACGCGGCTATCAATGGCCATCCCGGGCAACAACGCACTCTCGAGTTGCTACACCGTTGGTGTTGGTGGCCTTCCATGAGACGAGACGTAGTTAACTATGTCAACACCTGCGCAGTATGTGCTCAATGTAAGGCTCGTAGAGGACGTTCTTTGGGGTTACTCCAACCTCTACCTGTCCCACCCAGGCCTTGGCATACCATCTCCATGGATCTTATCACTGACTTACCACGCAGGCAGGGCTATGATACAATATGGGTTATAGTCGATTCCTACACCAAAATGGCCCGCTTCATCCCCTGTACCGGCATTCCCTCAGCCCCGACCCTTGCCCGCCTATTCTTTAAGACCGTTTTCTGTCTCTTCGGTCTTCCGCAGGTTATGGTTTCAGACCGTGGGTCACAGTTCACTTCCTGCCTCTGGCGTGCCCTTACCAAGCTCCTGGGCATTGCTGCTCACTTTTCTTCTGCCTATCACCCAGAAAGCGACGGGCAGACGGAGAGAGTGAACCAGGCACTGGAACAATACCTGCGTTGTTTGACCCTCCAGTATCAAGATTCCTGGTTTAACCTGCTTCATCTCGCTGAGTTCGCATATAATAATGCCCGGCATTCTGCCACAGGTTTCTCTCCCTTTTATTCTATGTACGGTCAGCATCCCCGCACTCTCCCGTTACCTGACCTCACTTCTGCCACTCCTGCTGCTAATGCCTGTGTTCGCGATCTGGCCGATGTCCATGCTCGGACCCTAGTCCATCTTCATGAGGCACAAGAAGTCATGAAAGCAAAGGCTGACAGGAAGCGGGCCGCGGCCCCTGTATATCGCGTGGGTGATCGGGTATGGCTGTCGACCCGGCATCTACGCATCCCTGGTTGTCGCAAACTGTTACCACGCTTTGTTGGTCCCTACAGGATCACTCGCGTCCTGAACCCTGTTGCTTTTCGTCTTGGGGTCCCTTCTGCCTGGCGTCTCCACCCTGTTTTTCATACTTCCCTCCTCAAGCCTTATCTCGCTCCTACCCGTATCACTGCGCCTCCTGCTCCCGTGTCGCTGTCCGCCCCTGATGAGTTCGAGGTCAGTGCCATCATGGGTTCTCGTTTTCACAGGGGGCGCCTTCAGTATCTCGTTGACTGGGTGGGTTATGGCCCTGAAGATCGCTCCTGGGTTCCCTCCTCTGATGTCCATGCCCCTCTCCTGGTTGCTCAGTTTCATAGGGACTGCCCTGCTTGCCCACGAGGTCGTGGGCCTTTGAGGGGGGACTCTGTTACGACCCCTGCACCCACCAACATCTCTGAGGTGGCCACGCCCCCACCCTCGGCCTCCTGCCGTCCCACTCACTCACACATACACACAAATGCACGCACGATCAGGCGCCCATTCGGGCGTCATACCCAGGGGTTCGCTCATACACCTGGCACTTACCTTCCTTCCCGCTCCTGGCAGTTGCGTTGGAGGCTCCCAGTTTACCGAGGTGCCCTGAAGGGACCTAGGAGGATTCGCTCGTCACGTGTCACGTGACTCTCCACTACAGAAATGCTTCCGTATCACGTGATTTCAGTCCCTCATCACGTGATACGTCTTTACTGGATAAAAGCGTCCGGAAATCAATGAGCGTCGCTTCACAGCTGTTTCCAACGGGATTCTGCGACGCTCATTCTGCTTTACTCTACGAATTCACTCGACCACGTTTCCTGTACCACGGACTGCCTCTGCCTTGCCCTAGTGTTTGAATTTGGATAACCAGTTGCCGGACTACCTTTTCTACATTTTGGATTCCTCGTGCCCTTTGCCTCTTGTTACCACGCCTTGGAACTGTTGATATTAATGCTGCCTGACCTTTTTGACTGTCCCTGGTTGTGCCCTACGGATTTCGTCACTGTTCCTGGACTCTTGGCCTCTGGCCTCACGCTGGGCGTTTGCCTGTCTGCTTACCAACCATCTGCCCTCCGCCATTTGGGGATTCCCAACGCCCGCTGTGGTTATACATCTTTGACACATAGGTAAGCCAATTAGGATCCTTACCCGGCTGTTATATTCTTGCCTTTTGTTCTGTGCTTACCTATAACCCATTGCCTTGCAGCGATCGGGGGGTCCTTTTCCGGCTGTTCCCGAGTCCAGGCCTACGAACTACTCCACCTGTGGCCTCAAAGACCACACAGGCAGTATTACTGTTGTTGCCTGTGTGGTACTTGGGGACGGAGGTATCCTTACTCTGCACGACCATCAAGTCTATAACACTAATACAGGGATTGTGATGGATCCTAAGAAAGTGCAGGCAATTAGAGACTGGCCCTCGCCTTAATGCATCAAGGACATACAATCTTTCCTAGGCTTTGCCAACTTTTATAGACGATTTATCAGCAATTTCTCTAAAATTGTTACTCCAATCAAGCAGTTGTTAAAGAAGGCAGTGAAATTTATTTGGAGTTCTGAAGCGGAGAAAGCCTTTCAGGAGTTGAAGGTAACTTTCACTACTGCTCCGGTGTTAAAACATCCTAACACTGAGAGGGCATTTCAAGTTGAAACAGATGCCAGTAACGTGGAAATAGGAGCCATTCTGTTGCAGAAAGATGAGAATGGCACCCTGTACCATTTTATTCCAGAAAATTGTCAGGTTGTGAACAAAATTACTCCATAACTGATAAAGAGTTGTTGGCAATTTGGTCTGCATTTCTTGAGTGGCGACAATATTTACTGGGAGCAAGGCATCAGGTGGTGGTGGTAACTGATCATAAAAATGTGCAATATCTTAAAACAGCTCACACACTTAGTCCTAGACAGTTGTGATGGTCTCAGTACTTTAATGAATTTGATTTTGTGGTTACTTTCAGGCCAGGTAGCGAAAATGGAAAGGCAGATGCGCTGTCTAGGCAACAAAATTTGGACCATACAGTAGGTGAAGTGAAAACTGTTATCTCACCAGATAACATTTTTGGGGCTATTACCACACAGGTCATTAACCTAGTCAAGAAAGCTTTAAACTCACGACAATTGTTAGAGTGGCGGAACAGTAATCCGGCACAAACTATACGGGAAGGGTTACCATATCATCAGAGGCGATTATATTTACCAACGAAAGAGCTGCAAGATAAGGCGTTATACTGGTGTCATCAGTCTCCCTTAGCAGGACACGCAGGGTTGAGAAAAATGCAGACCATGTTGGAAAAATACTTTTGGTGGCCCACCTTAAGACTGGACATGAAAGATATGTGGAATTATGTGAGAATTCTGCACGTAACACAGCAGAGCATGTAAAGAAAAGAGGTTTACTACAGCCATTACCCACTCCTGAGCAACCATGGTGTCAGAATCCTTTAATAGATTGCCTCTTGTTGAACGCGTCGTGAAGTAAAGAATTCTTTCTACCAATGTGATTCTCAGGGGTATGAAAGGACAGACTGAAAAAACAATTGGTCGAAAGATGTTGTGACCTCGCTGGAACCGCAACAGCTGCACGAAAACGAGGAGATCCGGGCAACTCCTGATGACTGCAGAAGAAATACAACTAATTACCAACTATTATAGGAACCTCTAGTGGTACCTCACATAATACAGAACACTAACCTGCAGAAGAACGTAACATTAACCATAGACGTTCCTTATAATTTGATCCTCAGGAATGATGGGTTCTGTAGACCACAAGAAAGGTATTTAGCATAGCAGATAACAAAAGGTACAGGAAAAATGGCAAGGAAGGGAAGAGTTCTTACCAGTGTGCTCGGGATATGATAGACCCCCAGGTGAGTACTTGTCCTTGTCGCCTCTTGTAAACGAAGTCCAGTTTGGTGATAAGCAGCTCCAATGCACCATGCACCTACCCCGACGGCACGAGGATGCCTAAGGTGCCAAGGCAGTCTCTAGTCCAGCACCTAAACCTGTGCCCGCCGGCACGAGGACGCCTAAGGTGCCCAGGCAGTCTCTAGTCCAGCACCTAAACCTGTGCCCGCCGGCACGAGGACGCCTAAGACCTAAGTTGAGCCAGACAGAGGTTAGTAGAAGAGGAGCAGAAAACCAGTATAGAAGAGGAATAGGACAACAGTAGAGTAGAGCCCCAGAAATGATGGAGAAACAGGCACAAGTATCAGGTAGTGAGCGGTCTAGAACCCACCCAAGTCCAGAATCAAAAAAACCTCACAAAATCATAAAGCAAGGCAATCCAAGAACGATCCGAGGTCAAATATCCAAGAAAACAACAATACAAGGGCTATCCAAGCGCAAAATCCAAGAGAAGCAATCCGAGATCAAAGTACCGGTAAATCCGAGAGAAAAACAAACGCTGCTGTCAAAACACGATCAGAAGCGCTGACTGGAGGGCGAGGAGGAGTTAAATACCGGACTTCCGGCAATACCCCGATCACGTGATCCGCTACGGAAGGAGTCACGTGGGACACGATGCGCCCATTGCCGTAATCGCCATGGCAACTTCCAAACAAAGCGTTGGCAAGGTGGTTTCTGACGAGCGCGTCTGCACAAGTTGGCTCGTGGACAAAACACTGCTCCCCTCCGCATTCCACAGAGTAAGCGTACCTGCTGCTGCCTGCGAGAGCATGGGGTAACGGGAGGGACGCTGTGAAGCTGGAACCGTTTGCTAACACATGGATACACATTTCTATGGATTTTATCACTGATCTGCTGCCCGATAATCAATATGATACAATAAGGGTAGTGGTAGATTTTCTGTCAAAACAAGCCCACTTCATTCCTTGTGAGGGAATACCTGGGGCAGGGAGGTTGGCTGAGTTATTCCTACAACATGTGGTAAGACTGCATGGGATGCCAAAAAGTATTGTCTCAGATAGAGGTTTGCAATTTACCTCCAGATTTTGGCATGCCTTTTGTCGAATGTTAGGGATCAACTGTGCGCTTTCCACCAGCTATCATCCCCAGACAGATGGTCAGACTGAAAGAGTGAACCAAACACTTGAGCAATATTTACGTGGATATCTGGGTGATGGCAGGGATTTGTGGGTTCAGGCTTTCTGGTTGGCAGAATTTACCTATAACAACACACATCACACTTCTTTGGGAATGGCACCTAATGAATGTTTATATGGTCATGAACTGAATATGATACCTGCAGCTCCGGGCATGACTACGAAGCAACCTCCAGCTATCATGAAAGAAGGCCAAGAAGAATATGAAGTTCAGCGTATTTTGGATGAGAAGAAAAAGCATCGTCAATTCTGGTATCTGATTCAGTGGAAAGGTTATAGACCAGAAGACTGTTCTTGGGAACCTGCAGATGTGGTACATGCTCCAAGGTTGGTTAAACAATTTCACAGGCAACATCCGGATAAACCAGGCCCTCGGAAGGGCCCTGGGAGAGGAGGTAATGTCAGGAATATGGGAGGGTGGAGACGGAAGAGGTGTCAGGGTCTTCCGACAGTTTAAGAATATATATATGCTAAGAAACTACCTTTCCCAGCAGCCTCTTTGGTATTGAGTAGTTCTTGCCGTGCGCGCGTTTGGCCAGCTGACACTAATTAGTATCAGCTTATCAAGGGCCAACGGCGCACGGCAGGTGTGGCTTATTCTGCTTTTCGAGGCGAAGCCATGCCGGAGGATCTAGAGGAGTGGCACGCGCCTGCATTGCCTTTATCCGAACAGGCATTCTGAAGGAGCGTACGGCAGGACACGTGCGGCTTCCATGCCGGCCTTCATTTGTTCCTGAAAAGGCACTGGGAACGCGAAGTGGCGGAAGATGGAACCACGCTGCTGTCACAGCTTCATCAGCTTACGTCCGTGAAAGCTTGCGAGCTTCCCGGATGCTCAGATAAGTGCGGGATGGGTTTGTCTACTTTCACAGGCTCATGTTGGGACTATGTTTATGATGTCCTCTATTGAAAAAACAAACCAAAAGGAAAGAACTTTGATTGGGCATTGCGGATGAACTCTTAACTCTGTGATTATTAATAGCAGTGCCTGAAGAGAAAACGGGGTGCCTGTCCTATTGAGTTGGAGAGTACGGGTGCTTAAATACTTGTGGCACCTAAAGCTGACAGGAAGCACAGACTTCGCTTGGGTATCAGTGTTACTCAGCATGTGTGTTCTGCAACACATATGTTTGTGTTGAGCCCAGGCCCTTGGTCCTACATGTTCTATGTTTGTGAATGTTGCTAGTACTTGCCCATAGGGCCATGTGTCATGTTCTTCATGTTGGGATAATCTCCCATGAGTCTGTTTCATTATTGCTTGCATATGTGTAGTCCATGTAACTGTACAACCACCTGTGCCTGTATGAAGGGGTATTATGAGTGCAAGTACACTAGGAAGGTGCTTTAGTGGCCTGTATTTAGGGGGCATTATTGGTGACCTGAGTTTGTGCTATGTTCTATGGCACTCTACTAGATAAAAGTCAATGTAGGGTTTTCCCTGTTACTTCCCCTGTCCTATCCAACCTAGGCATTTCCTAACCCTCTATCCGGTTTTCCTACATTCCCCCTCCCATCCACAACCTCTTCCTAACCCTCTTCCCCCCACTGGCTGCCACGTGGTATCCTGTGTTTATATATCAGGTATCTGTGCCAAGCACGGGTGGAGGGTCGACTACATTCGGCTTCTGTGGTTCGGGGGAGAGTGTTGACACACCTTCCCCATTATTGTGTACTTGAGTGTTGACAACTTCAGATAAGCGCAACAGCGCAGCTTCACTTCTTTTTTAACATCAGTCAACTTCTCTTTCTTAAAAGTACGTTAGTAAGCCCACTCATAACCGTTGTTCAGGATCTCCTCTCCTTATGTCCCCTAGCAACAACATAGGTAAGCAAAGAACACAGTTGTTGTCAAAACAATGTACCAGGAATTGGAAGACAGACACTGATTGGGTAATAGTACTGTCAATCACTCTCTTCTGCCTGATAGTTAGAATTAACCCTTCATATAGCCGATCAGCCTAGTATTGACAGAGCCAGAGCCAGATTGCATACTAACTGGATGCACTACAGTAGATTTATCACCTCCCCTCCCCTTCTAGGCCCTTACACTCGGGAAGGGAAGTGTTACGTGATAAAAAATCTGCTTGGGCCATCAACCTTCCAGGGAGATGCACTGTCTTGAAGGTGAACGGTTGAAGAGAAAGAAACCATCTGAGGACTCTGGGGTTTGTGTCTTTATTTCGGGCCAACCATACTAGAGGCACATGGTCGGTCACTAAAGGGAACTCCCTGCCTAATAGATAATACCGCAATGCCTATATGGCCCACTTTACAGCCAGACATTCCTTCTCAATTGTGGCATAATGTAGCTTGTGAGGAAGTAACTTCCTGCTTATGAAGAGAACAGGTCTTTCAGCATCTCCTTGATTTTGGTATAACACAGCTCCAAGGCCTGTCCCAGATGTGTCTGTATGCAAAGCAAATGGAGCTGAGAAATCTGGACAATGTAGAACTGCTTTATCCGTGAGGGCATTCTTCAGGTTATTGAAAGCGTTCTCCGTCTCAATAGTACGCCTTTCTTTTTTTGGTGAAGCAGATGGCTTCAAGAGATTAGTCAAAGGTGTAGCCAATGTCGAAAAGTGCAGTATGAATCTCCTGTAATATCAGACGAAGCCAAGGAAAGCTCTAACTTGTCGGACATTCGTAGGAAATTGTAATTTTTTAATAGCATCCAATTTTTCCTCTTGGGGTTTAATGACCCCCTGACCGACAAAATATCCCAACTATTTTGTATGGAAATTGCCAACGAAAGTCTTTTTAGGATTTACATGAAGTCCGGATTGCGGTAAGGGTTGAAGTATGGCCTTCAAATGTAATAAATGTTAATTCCAAGACTGACTAAAGACAGTGGGCCTCATTCCGAGTAGGGCGCAAAGGGATACCGGGCACCGTTAACAACATTGGTGCCGGTAAACCCTTTGCGCCCTACTACGAGGTTCCTTTGCATCCCCGTCCTTAATGCCTGCTTTTACCAGGCGTTATAGACGGGATCCGCAAAAAGGACTTCAGAGCTAATAACGGTACCATAATTTACAGTACCGTTATTAGCACCCTCCCCATTCCCATTGAGCCCTTTGAGGGCTCAAATGGGAATCGGGAATGGCACTGGTGAATGGGGAATTACCGATCCCTCTGACCTCGGAATGGACCGGTAATTACTCCATTTACCAGGCCGCAGTCGGAACGCTTTTGGAGGCAGCAATAGCGGCGTGTTTACCTCCAAAGTCGGAATGAGGCCCAATAACATCATCTAGGCAAGCTCCCACATAATTTTCATGACCTTTAATAATTGAATTCATAAGTCTCTGGAATGTTGCAGGGGCGCCATGCAACCCAAAAGGCAGCACAGTAAATTGAAACAAACCAGAGGACGTGGCAAAAGCCGTTTTCTCTTTGTCGTCTGGATAGAGAAGTATTTGCCAATACCCTTTAGTAAGATCTATGGCTGTTAAAAACTTTGCTTTACCTAATTTATCAAGTAAATCCTCTATCCTAGGCATGGAATAGGCATCGAACTTCGAGATCTCATTCAGTTTTCTAAAATCCATGCAAAAATTAGCTGTTCCATCTGGCTTGGGAACCAAAACTATTGGTGACGACCACTCACTACATGAAGGTTCTATCACTCCAATTTCCAACATCTCTTTGATCTCCTTATTAATTGACTGTAACTTTGCTTCCGGTATTCTATAAGGTCTTATCCTAACCACATCTGCAGGTTGGCTTTTAATGTGATGATAAGCCAAATTCGTTCTCCCTGGTAAAGTAGAAAATGTCTCGGAATATTTACTGATAAGTTTTATCAGTTCCATCTTCTGATTATTAGACAAATCTTGATTTATATTTAACGCTTCCATTCCAAGTTCTCCTTTTAACTGTGGAAATTGCTCCATGGTTATTTCATTATGGTTAATCACTGCTATACTTGATACAGGCGCTATCCACTTTTTAAGCAAGTTCACATGATATGTTTGTATTGGTACTCTTCTGTTGTTTTGTCTCACCTTATAAGTCAATGGACCAAGGACTTCTTCTATCACATACGGTCCCCTCCAAGCCGCCAACATTTTATTTTCTGACATCGGTAATAGCACCAACACCTGATCTCCTTTTTTGAATGTTCTCAACTGAGAATTTCGGTTGTAATAGTGTTCTTGTTTGGCTTGCGCTTGTAACAAATTTTCTCGTGCGATGTTCTGCAACTTCTCTATCCTTTCTCTAAATTGACAGGCATATTCTGTAAATGAAATCTCTTGACTAGGTTCTTCTTCCCAACTCTCCTTCAAGATATCCAGCACAGTTCTCACAGGCCTCCCAAACAGTAGTTCAAAAGGGGAAAACCCAGTCGAAGATTGAGGCGTGTTCCAAAGTGTTAGTAATATCGAAGGCAAAATTCTGTCCCAACTTCTGCCTCCGGGCTCTACAGTTTTGCGTAACATCTGCTTAATCGTCTGATTGTACCTCTCAACAAGGCCATCTGTTTGCGGGTGATAAACAGCAGTTTTCAAATGTTTTATTTGTAAAATCCCACAAACTTGCTCCATGACTGCTGACATAAAGTTAGTTCCACGATCTGTGACAATTTCCTTTAATATTCGTACTCGGCAGATAAAAGGTATTAATACATCACAGATGCGCTGAGCGTTAGTAGACTTAAGAGGAAAAGCTTCTGGATATCTAGTTGCGTAATCCACAATTACCAAGATATATTTATGTCCCCTGGAGGATGGATCTAATGGCCCAGCAATATCCAAACAAATCCTATTAAAAGGTTCCAACACACTTGGCATAGGTTGTAATGGGGCTTTCTTATTATTCGCTTTATTTTTCTTTTGACATTCCGGACAAGCCTGACAAAATCGGGCTACTTGAGCATATAGTCCTTGCCAATAAAACCTTGCCAATATTTTCTGTGTGGTTTTATCAGTTCCCAAATGCCCTTCACCTATTTGCAGGTGAGCCACTTCCATAACTGTTAGGTAGTACTTACTGAGTACTAGCAATTGTTTTATAGTAACTCCGGCTACATCTTTGCTGACTCGATAATAGAGACCCTTCTCCCGAGTAAAGTAGGGTCCGTTTCCGGATATATCACCTTGAGCACTTGACCTAGCATTTCCCAATATTGGGTCTAATTCTTGGGCCATCCTAAAACTATCACCCCCTCATCAATTTTCCAATCCACTGCAATGGGAAAAACATGTCTTTACCCCGATCTTTCTTCAACTTCCTTATTGTAGCTCTTCGTTTCCTCTCTTTGGTTAAAGGTACAGGAATCTCATGATGGTAAAAAGGGGCATTTTGTAACCAATTTTCTTCTACTTTTTTTTATTATTTGTGAAAAATTGGGGACATCCAATCCAATAAGGAGAGGCCCTGGCAATACCGGCATCACAGCTTCCCAGACCTCCATTTGTTCCCAAGCCACCTTTAGGTTTATCTCTTTGGTAGGGTAAGACCTTACATCACCGTGGACACATCGAATAGGAATTTTCCTATTCAAGTCTCCTGTATTAAGTATGAGTTCTGTACTTACTACTGTCTGTAAACTGCCTGTATCGACCATGGCTCTTGTTGGTTTCCTGTCTACCTCAGCCTCGCAGATATAGGTATAAGAGGATCTTGGAACTGTTGCTGGTTCTTGAAATTCTCCTTCTTTAGGAACTTCCATGTTTCCCACGTCCATGGGTTCCACTTTGACTCTTTTAGGACACATTCTTGCTAAGTGTCCCCATTCACCACACTCGAAACACTGTATTTCTTTAGGAATTACACTTGGGGTTCGAATCCCCGCAGGACTTTCACTACTTGGTCGTGATCTAGTGGGTTCCCAATCTGTTTTCCGGAGCATTGAGGTCGGCGATCTTGTAGCATTCGTGCACCTTGTGGAAGAATTGTTTAAGCTTGTGGATGGCTTGGTATTCGGTAAATAGGTCATTGTATGGCCCTGCCCAGCTTTTTGATAGTGTCACGACTCGCTCCCTTCGCTCCCGTTCCCACCATTTGGGGGCATGATTTGGGGTTTATTCCCTACTGGACTTTTCCTCCGAACTTTATGCTACAGTGCTGTGATGAATTGGGAGCGCTAAATCCCTATATCCCAAGCTACTTCCCTTCCGGATCCATTCCAGGTTTTTGGCAGCCAGCATGCTTCTTTAACCAAATGACTATGCTTCCCAGAATGCCTGGCCCACTGCTCCACCTCCACCCTTGCAACACAAGGTTGGGTGGAGGATAGGTACAGCTGTGGCGGCAGGTGCAGCAATCAGCACACCCGAGGCGTGTGCTCGTTAAGCAGCTTTAAAAGCCTCAGTCTTACTTCAGTCCAGCGCTGGTCATCGTTTGCAGTGTTCCTGTTTTTGACTAGTCCCTGGTTCCTGGTTCCTTGCCTTTGTACCTACTTCCTTGTTCCTGTTTTCTTGTTTCCTCCGCCCTGCATTTCGGATTCATGCGCTAATTGATTTCTGCTCCCTTGATTCCTTTTTTGTCTTCCTCTGTTTGCAGGCAGCATTTCTCAGTGCTTTCCCCTTTTAGATGCAGCCCAGTTTGTCTGTGTTCTATATTTCTTTGACTCTGTCCTTTGCTGCTGTTACCCGTTTGCCTTAGCCTTCCTCTTAGTTTAGTTTCCTGTCTTTCCCTTGGAGGGGTAGGGAGAAGTTTGCATAGGTTATTTCGTTTTTCCCTGCTCCTGATCCTTACTTTCTAGAGGATCCATTCCATGGTTTCCACTGCACTTCTGCATTTATTTTCCCTTTGATTATTAGGTGTGGTGTGCGGTTGTAGCTAGCTCCTGTGTGAATGCTTATGTTTTCCTCACTATTTTGTAATCACTATTCCAACTTAGGTATTTAGTTTTCCTCCCATTGCTGTTCTAGCCTTTCGGGGTGCCAGTTTCATCAACAGGATTCGTGGGCTAGCTGACATTCAAGAGGTTTATCTCGTCCTCGTGAGTACAGTTCTTTAGTTCCCTTATTTAATACCATCAAGAGTGTTAGTTCACAGATCCTGTCATTGCTTGCCCTCCACGTGGGTTTAGCGCTGTCAGTACCTGTAACAGCAATTGGGGATAAGGCGCTTGCCGACTTTCCTCGCGGTCAGGTGCTTACCCCACATCCCTTTTCATATATTGGTTTTGATGTCACACTCTATTTGCACTCCTGGGTTCTAGCATACCTGAGTCGTTGTTCCTGGGTGCACATTTCCCTTGCCATATTCGCTGCCTTTGTACTCGCCTACTAATCCTGATAATATGACCAGCCCAAAATTCCCATTGAATATGGCAAGTTTAAGAAAGAAAGGCAGCAAGGCCTCTAACAAGTTTGTACAGAAAGCTTCCCCTACATTTACCTGTGACAATCAAATCACTAGTCCTGACTCTAATGAACTCCTTGTCACGAATGGGCATTTACGTGCAGAGTATTTTTCCCAGAGGATGGCACATCCTACATTGCCTGATCCTAGTTCTATCTTTTGTTTTGATCCCGATTCTATGTCAGCGCAAGCCTTAGCCGCAGAAAACAACACACTGTTAGACTTATTATACGAGAGTACCTCTGTTGTTGAACCCCATGATTCCAGTTGTGCTTCACCTCAGATAGAACAGTTTCATGATACAAACATAAAGAATGGAGGGGTTTCTTGCATAACTTCTGTTTTCTACCCTCAGTCTAAAACATACTCCGTTGCACAGGTACATACTGTAGTCCCTAATGCCAAGAGGTCTAATGTCAATAGTTTGTTTAAGGGAAACACAGACCCAGTTGGTAAGATAAACTATAAATCACAGAACCTGCAAGCAGTAGAGGACAATGTACAATCGGTGCACATCCAGATTGCTAGTGCAGGATCCAGCCCTGATGCCACTATGCTTCCCCCGGTGCCTACTGATAGTGATGTACAGTTAATGCAGGGCATGCTAAGAGCTAAGCTTGATGAGTTAAGACAAGAATTCATTTCTTTACAAGAGGAAAATAAAACCTTACACTCTTTACTGAATACACCTCAGACTTTATCTGTTGATGTGGAGGAAGTGAACACTGTTCAGCCCCTGAGTGCAGAGACTTTGGTAAACCATGATATTTGTCGATATGTTAGATCTATTGGGAGTGAAGGTCTTTCGTCTAGCACAGCGCTTAATCTAGGCACAGGTTCTAACAATGGTTCTGCTGTTTATCAGGGTTTGCAGTTAGCTGAAGATTTACAAGCCACTCCTTTACCAAATATTACCTGTGTAGCAGTTTGTCATAATTCTGAGCTAGCACACATACAAGCTTCTGATTTCCAAACACAATCCACAAAGGTGGCATACACAGATTCAGTCACTACCGTAGGCTTAGGCCCTGCTCTTGATACAGCTGCTGAGACTGAAGTAGATGTTAAAGCTGATGTGGAAAACGATGTTACCTCTGGGTTCACTCTTCCTTCTGCCAATTTTGATCAATACGAACAGTCAGAGACAGTACAGATTTCATGTTCTGATGGACTCATTCCACAGTATACAGAACCAAAGAACCGCCAGGCGGTTCCTGAACTGTTGATTGATAATCTGCCTCTTTCAGAAGCTAAAACAGAGGAATGGACAATAGACGAAATCCTGATTAACAGAGACTTTACTATGGTGATTCCACTGGTTGAATTTGACTTCTACAAAGAAAGAGACTCTGTGTCACCCACTAAAGAAAGGGACTGCAAGGGTACAGCTCAGTCTTTGGTTACTGGTGCCAAAGAGTCTACTGCCCTAAAGGCGCCCTTCATTCCTGAGCCATCAATGGGTCTGTCAACTTCTGAGACTTCTGTCTGTCCTCCTACAACCATTGACTCTTCTATGATTCAATCCACAGCCCTGCAGTCATCTTTGGCACACCTGTCTTCAACCAATGAACCGCTGCCATGTCTGCCATTTACTCAAGAGCCAGTCCCAAAGACCCGGACATGTTTGTATCCAGCAACCGAGATTGCTCCAGCTTGCATGCCTTCAGCCTCAAGGTTTCCCCTGGCCTGCCTGTCTTCAGCTACAGTGACTCATCCTGCAGATCATCCTTCAGCTTTAGTGCCTCCGGTAGTCCATCAAAAGAGCATGTCTTCAGTCCCAGAGTATACTGAGTATTTGCCTTCAGTTCATGAGACGCCTGTATCCTGCATAGCCTCGCTGCCAATATCAGAGGTATACCTGTCTACACCATCAGATCCTGCTGTATTTTCTTCTGCTCCAGCGATTCCTCCTGAATCCCAACCATTTACAGTCGATGAACGTCTAGCTTGCCTTTCTTTTGCTTCAGGAGGAGCACCAGAATGCCTGCCTTTTCCACAAGACGATTCTCCCAACTGCTTCACTTTAGCATCAGAGCCTCCTAAAGATGCAGCATCAGAGTTTGAGACTTTTGCCAGCTCCCGCTTCAGAGTCATCAAGCTGGACCAAGTGGTGAGTCAGAACCACTCACCTGGGTGTGCGCAAGGGGTGGTGCAGACCGGCGTATTACCTACAGGACTTGTGAAACAGTATTCCGCCAAAAAGCACCAGTCGGGTGCTAGTAGCCAAAGGAAGGGAATGACTGCTGCAGTTCAAGATGTGTCTGTTATTGCTCCTTCTGCGAGTCTGCCTGAAATACCGAGTACTGCGTCTATCACTCCTATCAGTATGCCAAACGTCCCTGCTGTTGTATCCCACGTGAAACAAAGTGGCTACACGACTGTCACCAGGAGTACTAGCCTTGTACAACCCATTGGACTTTCAGGTCTCCAAGGCGTAGAACATGGGCAGTCAAACCTTAGTCACTTTCAACCACAAGCCTTTTCCCAGATGGATGACAGAAGGAAATCCGAACCTCTACCTCAGCCACCACCTTCTCTAATGGCTGAGCATAAACCTTTCCTGAAGCCAGCATTTTCCTCACCTCCCGCATGTCCACTCTCGGCAGAAAGGCTAACAGAGCTTCTACCATTGTCTAAGGCATGTTGCACCAGCCTGCCTCCCTCCTCAAAGACTTATAAGGGTCCATTCCTAGTGACTGAGTTTCCTGGACCTTCCAACTCTGCTTCTGGTCCTGCAAGTCCTTCATGCCTTTCTTCGAACCATGAGTCTCTTCCTCACCAGAAGCCACCGTTTCCATCAGTACCACCTCCAAAGACAAAGCACTCCTATCATGGAAGTCCATCTGCCTTTGCCCACAGGCCACCATTTCCATCAGTGCCACCTCCGAAGAAAAAGCACTCCCATCATGGAAAGAAGATGTCTCGTGCGGGTGGCGGGCACCCGAAGCCGGCCGTAGGAGGGGGTATACTGTCACGACTCGCTCCCTTCGCTCCCGTTCCCACCATTTGGGGGCATGATTTGGGGTTTATTCCCTACTGGACTTTTCCTCCGAACTTTATGCTACAGTGCTGTGATGAATTGGGAGCGCTAAATCCCTATATCCCAAGCTACTTCCCTTCCGGATCCATTCCAGGTTTTTGGCAGCCAGCATGCTTCTTTAACCAAATGACTATGCTTCCCAGAATGCCTGGCCCACTGCTCCACCTCCACCCTTGCAACACAAGGTTGGGTGGAGGATAGGTACAGCTGTGGCGGCAGGTGCAGCAATCAGCACACCCGAGGCGTGTGCTCGTTAAGCAGCTTTAAAAGCCTCAGTCTTACTTCAGTCCAGCGCTGGTCATCGTTTGCAGTGTTCCTGTTTTTGACTAGTCCCTGGTTCCTGGTTCCTTGCCTTTGTACCTACTTCCTTGTTCCTGTTTTCTTGTTTCCTCCGCCCTGAATTTCGGATTCATGCGCTAATTGATTTCTGCTCCCTTGATTCCTTTTTTGTCTTCCTCTGTTTGCAGGCAGCATTTCTCAGTGCTTTCCCCTTTTAGATGCAGCCCAGTTTGTCTGTGTTCTATATTTCTTTGACTCTGTCCTTTGCTGCTGTTACCCGTTTGCCTTAGCCTTCCTCTTAGTTTAGTTTCCTGTCTTTCCCTTGGAGGGGTAGGGAGAAGTTTGCATAGGTTATTTCGTTTTTCCCTGCTCCTGATCCTTACTTTCTAGAGGATCCATTCCATGTTTTCCACTGCACTTCTGCATTTATTTTCCCTTTGATTATTAGGTGTGGTGTGCGGTAGTAACTAGCTCCTGTGTGAATGCTTATGTTTTCCTCACTATTTTGTAAACACTATTCCAACTTAGGTATTTAGTTTTCCTTCCATTGCTGTTCTAGCCTTTCGGGGTCCCAGTTTCATTCAACAGGATTCGTGGGCTAGCTGACATTCAAGAGTTTTTTCTCGTCCTCGTGAGTACAGTTCTTAAGTTCCCTTATGTAATACCATCAAGAGTGTTAGTTCACAGATCCTGTCATTGCTTGCCCTCCACGTGGGTTTAGCGCTGTCAGTACCTGTAACAGCAATTGGGGGTAAGGCGCTTGCCGACTTTCCTCGCGGTCAGGTGCTTACCCCACATCCCTTTTCATATATTGGTTTTGATGTCACACTCTATTTGCACTCCTAGGTTCTAGCATACCTGAGTCGTTGTTCCTGGGTGCACATTTCCCTTGCCATATTCGCTGCCTTTGTACTCGCCTACTAATCCTGATAGATAGGCAGAGGCAATGTTTACAGCCTCAACAAGGCTGGGTCAGTGATGTTGACGGACCCAACATTGCATAGGTAGAGGAAGCGCTTCAATGAATTGTTCCAGAACAATTTTCTCTGTCATTTCTTGGGTGATGGTGGTTGTTGTCTGTAACCACTTATTTCCTAGTTCTTTAACCCTGTAGAAATGTTGACGTGGTGTTTTTTCCGCTTGTAACTTAACCTCTCGAAATTTTAGCCTATAGGCCTTTTCACCATGACCTAAGCATTCAAGCACTACTCCTTTCATATCCATATAACTCGTTTCTCCAGTTGGGTTGGCTGCCTGGTAGGCACTCTGCATTTCACCAGTCATGAGTGGTGTGATATAATGGCACCAGCTTTTGTTGGGCCACTGAGTATTCCTCGCCACCCGTTCAAAATTCACAAGGAAGTGGGCGGGGTCTTCTCCAGCAGAGTATTTTTGAAGGAACAAGGCCGGTACTTGAGAATGCCTGCGTATGTTGGTAGCCTCTAATAACTGAGCTTGCTGGACTTGTATGGCCTGTTGAAAATCTTGCCTATCTGCTTGTGCTTGTTGGTTTTGTATTTGTAAAGCTTGTTGGAGAAGTTGTTGACCTTCACTCAGCGCTTTAATGAGTTCTTCCATGGTGTTCTATTCCAATCCCACTTCTGACACCAAATTGTAAAGAGTGACCTCTGTATGATAACGAATAAGCACACTGAGACAGATAGTAGATGGTATTTTGTTTCAGAAACAACTTTTATTCATTGTAACTTTTTTTGCTTCTTTTTCTCTTAGAAAAAAAGGACACGTTTTCTTCTCTCTTCAGACTTCTTGGATTGGATGTACTTTTCAGGCAATAGTCTTGGTTCACATTCAGGTAAGTCTCTGAAAACTTTCTCAGTGTCTATTTATTCTCTCTCTTTACTTCTCCTCCGACCATAGTTCAATTTTCTCAGTTTGTTATTACAGTCTCTTCGATTCTTCCTGTCTAATTCTGTTATGTACTCTCTTGTCCACTGTAATACATGTCTTTACAGATGATTCTCATCAACGCTCTTCTCTCTTGGTCTTTTTTTTAATACTTGTAGCTTTTTTAATACTTGTTGCTTGTTAGCATTAATAGTCAACCTCTGGTACTGTTTCTATAGTGCCAGCATAGTAAACGTTCCCAGCAGAAACATTCACTCTTTTTGTTTCTTCCCAATAAAACAGTTTGCCTTTCTTGTATTTGTATTAATCAATGTCCATTTCATACTATGAGACTCTGCCCCGTTAAAACAGTCTTGGACATTCACGTACCTTCTATAACTTTACTTTTCCCTCCTTACGTTCTGGGTGCGTACGGTTTTCTCTGTGTAATCATCTGTTCAGCTGTTAACACCCTCAGCAGGGCCGCCTGGTCTCCACCCCTTCAACTTTGATCACGGCTCAGCAGCGCCGCCTGAACAATGCCCCGCTCTCTCACCTTCCAATGTTGTGTTGCACTGCTTCAGCGTATCGTCAGCCGTTGTGGAGACTTTGCCCGTGACCGAAGAGCTGACAGGATACACACCCTCTTCCAAAGGGACGCTGTGTCGAGCATTTCTCTCCCTGTAACGAAACTGGCAGCGCGTCTCTTCTATTCCAGGAACTGGCAACACTGAACTTTTATTTACATAGCAATTAAGAGTAAAAGTACTTTAGTAAGCCCACTCATAACTCGTCATTCAGGATCTCCTCTCCTTCTGTCCCCTAGCAACAACATAGGTGAGCAAAGAACACAGTTGTTGTCAAAACAATATACCCGGAATTGGAAGACAGACTCTGATTGGGTAATAGTACTGTCAATCACTTCCTTCCACCTGATAGTTAGAATTAACTCTTCATATAGCCGATCAGCCTAGTATTGACAGAGCCAGAGTGCATACTAACTGGATGCACTACAGTAGATTTATCACACTGAATCTTGTCAGACTCTGTCTTGAGTCACAAGTACTGAAGCTGTGGTGGTAGCACAAAGTACTGAGGCTGTGGTGTTATATCTGAGTGTCAGTAGATGCAGGACTCCAGTGGTACAACTGAAGTAGAATGTTATGAGGCAAAGGAGAATGCCCTCATGGTAACCGTTAGTAGAAGTGAAGATGTTGAAGTAGAAGCAGCAACAATGGGTAGCCACTCTGACAAAGATACCTACTGTGAATCCTAACCTGGACAGAAGCATAATTCCTGCTAACCAAGACTTGTGTTTCACGAACATTTATAGAAGTTGTATTTCTTTTGAAATATGTCAAGTCTTCATGCATAACTGGAAGTGGTGGCAAAGCATTGTCGCTGGGAATAACATTGTTGCTATTCTGAGGTAGTGGAAAACCTTGTCAGCAAGAAGAAGAACGTTGCTGTTGTTAGAACTTTGGTTAACAAAACTTTATCTTAACATTGCAACTTCAAGAACTGAATTAAGACTTTGCTACTGATGTGGATTTCCCGATTTTGTTTTGATGAACATTGGAGTTCAATTAACCTTGAATCTTGGGGAAAGGGAGTTCACCAAGCTTACTGAAAGGGTATCAAGAAACTTGAACACAAGTGTTTATGTTGTCTGAATAGTCTTATATTTTCTTTTGTGTATTTGATGTTTAGTGTGAGGGTCAGACATCCTGTGTTCAAGTGTTTCCCCTTTAGTTTTGCTAGGCAGGGAAATCCTCAGCAGAGTGGGGATAGTGAGGCATTTATTATGTATACTTTAATAAAATGGCAAATTCTGAACAATCACCAAAAGGTTGTCCGCCTTGCATTTGTTGGGAAGGAACCAGGGTCCTCCCGAACCCCCAAGTGCTTCAGAGTTAGGTAAGTGTTATGCTCACCTGGCTCCCACAGAGGCGTCAATCTGAACTGGACAGCTGCGGTCTCCACCAATGTGACGCGTAGGGCCGAGATGACGGACTGGACTGGCCCACCTAGCTTCGTTTGCTTGGCCCTTAGGAATATTCTTCTGCAAATGGAGAAAGGGAATTAACCACCCGTGGAGTTGAGCGGAAATCCCCCCACCCTCGCTGTTCTCCCCACAGATCACCTTTGATGTCCCCTCTTATAGTCTCACCTGATGGTTTGAAAAGATGAGCTCTCCATCCTGCATTGAGCGCAGGGGCGCGTTGATAACCAGTTGCTTCACTGGCTTGAAGGAATTGCTGAGTTCCAGAGCAATATTGACTCCGAAAAGTATGTAGTTCGTAAGAGTTCACATGTCTGACTTTCACTCTTGTCTGATTCCTTGCAGTTTGCAGCTTGACCCCAGCGAAGAGTTCCTCGTGGTAGCTGACGAAGTTCAGGTAAGGATTTGGCTTATCCTACACAGTTCAATAAAATAAGGCCAGAATGTAACCTGTTGCTTGCTCCCTTATTCAGGTGTGGAAAGAAAATATGAAGTTCGGGGAATAATGCCTCCGGCGGTAAAATTAGGTAAGTCTATTGCAGTGAGAAGAGTTCCCCTTGTTTGTCCCTTTGTCTCACCTTGTTGTCCTTTTGTTCCCCTTAGGGGCTGGGGTACGGCGAGGATGCAATGGAGACTGCGCCGACCCGTGAAGAGGAATAGTACCCCCGGCGGTAATCAGGTAAGTCTGTGGGGGTAGTTACTATTGCCTCTGTTTCTTCCCTTGGCTCACCTTTGCTGTTCTTGTGTTCTTCTTAGGTGCCAGAGTGCGGCGGGAACGTGCAGAAGGATGCGGTGGATCTTGAGGATGCTGCGAAGGCCGGTGAGTTCAGCGCGGCGCTGCAGCAGGCGAGGCGGTGCACGTAAAATGCTTCTTTCTTCCAGCTCGAAGGCGCAGTGGATCCAGAGTTCAGGTAAGGATCAAAGGTTTTGCACTTATTCTAACCTTGTCTCCTTCTGTTCCTCCCTTTTTCTAGGAGCTGCGGACTCGAGGCAGGCGTGGCAGAAGACTGGATGCAGGCTTGCAGACACAGTGAGCGTTACGCTGCTGGATGCAGAATAACGCGAAGCATGTGCTGCTCTTTGGGTGTGGTTTAAATAGCCTCCAAAGGAGTCCCAGGTAGGTATTCCTCCCCAGCCCCACCCGAGTAAAAAATAGTCCCTTGGTAAAATAGTCCCTTCCAAGCCTCATTTGGTTTGGAGCTCTGCAGCATGGTCTGCATCAGGTAAGCTTGCAGCATGGTCTGCATCAGGTAAGTTCTACTCTATGAGCCTGGCGCCTATGGTGCCAGGACTGACTCTCCATATGAGCCTGGCGCCACAGGCGCCAGGACCGCACCCAAACAGCCCCTAGCAGGGGTTTTTGGGCTTGCTCAAAATAACTTGATGCCTGCTTCCGGGGTTGCTGGACCGGGTCTGGTTCCCCGGGGGTAGGCATCATGACAGCACTCCCCCCCAAGACCCCTCCTAAAGTCGCTCTTCCCCGTGGTTTTGGTTTGTCTGGGAAATTTCGGTGGAATCTATTCACCAATCGAGGTGCATGCACGTGGTCACTTGGTTCCCAAGACCTTTCCTGTGGTCCGTAACCTTTCCAGACGATTAAATAAAAACGTTTTGACTTCACCATCTTGGAGTCTATAAGGACGGGGTCTGGTGGCTTGGTTAGTCTTGTCCCTGATTGCACTGGCTTCAAAAGTGACACATGAAAGACGGGATGAATTTGCATATTAGCAGGTAAGTCCAACTTGACGGCCACCAGGTTGATAATGGCCTTAATAGAGTAAAGTCCCAAATATCTAGGATTAAAGGTCCGCGTTCCCTTGAGAGGTATGCGTTTTGTAGATAACCCTACTTGGTCCCCTATCTGGTACTGTGGAGTATCACTTCTATGCCGATCAGCATCTTTCTTATATTTCTCCTTCGCCTGTTTTAAATGTGCAGTTGCCTCCTTAAAGGCTTGTGTAATCGTAGCGTGTAGATGGTCCACTGCGGGCATTTCTAAGTGTTGGGGTGAGTCAAGGTCCGAGGTTCGAGGGTGGTGCCCATATAGGGTATAAAAGGGACTTTGTCCAGTTCCAGAATGTACTGAATTATTGTATGCATATTTGGCGATCCAAAGACACGGAAATAGAGTACGTACTGGTCAACTGCACTACCTGCAAAGAAGGAGATAAGAGACTTATAACGAGACAGGTAACACTGGAAAACATAGAATGGATAGAAGAAATGTGGGCCCAAATCCTGGTGGACTTCATAGGTTCTATGGACTATTGACCAAATAATGCAAAATATGCTACAGTGATAGTGGACGACATGTCGTAATGGAATGAAGTACACTTCATGACGGAAATCATGACAAAGTCAACAATGAAGTGCTTTGAAGAGGTGTTTAGTAGAGAGGGCTACCCCAAAAGGATAGTGACGGACAACGAGGTACAGGTCAAATCGGAGGAAATGAAAAGGTACTTAAGAAGCCATGACATCAAACACCGGAAATATACTTTATAACACCTACAAGCACAAGTCAATGAATAAGTTGAACGCATGACTAGGTGCATACAGGGAATCATACAAGCTGCATACAGAGGGAAGCAAGACTGTGAGGAGGAAGTGTACAAAGACATAGCACCACACTGGAATACCCCCAACAGTGTGATGGGAGTGTTGCCATTCTACATGATGTGAAGAAGGTAGGCCAACACGAAATTATCTCCTTCCTGGATACCCAGAGTAAAGAAAGCAATGGAATGGGCAACGCAAACAGGATACAAAGTGAGAAAACTGCAACAAAGAGATAAGGAAATTCATAATGCCAG
This sequence comes from Ambystoma mexicanum, assembly GCF_040938575.1. Taxonomy (NCBI): domain Eukaryota; kingdom Metazoa; phylum Chordata; class Amphibia; order Caudata; family Ambystomatidae; genus Ambystoma; species Ambystoma mexicanum. The sequence continues at coordinate 10,239,697 of NC_090939.1, forward strand.
GAAAGCTGTGAAAGATCACACCATTTACAAGGGTGACTGGGTAAGTATCTTGATGCCATATTCGGACAAACTAACTATGTCCAAGTTCAGTGAACCATGCTAGTGTATAGAGCAAGAGAGCACTACATTCAGACAACAGGCGGAAGGAAATAGAATCCTGAAACAGTAGCTTTGTATAGCAAGGATCGCAGTGAAAGTAAATATATACAATAAGATACCAGAGAAGAGAACAATTAACTAAGACAAGAACATACAGGACAAGCAAATGAAACAAAAGTAGAACTTATTCTCCAGAGACAGGAAAATACATTCAAGAATCAAGAAACAAAACGGCAGAAGAGAGTGACGAAAGGACAATGAGAGAAATCGACAATCCTCAAAGACCTAGCAGAAGCAACAGACTTCCACAAGGATACAAAGACTTTGTAATGGACTAACTTGAAATTTGTACAAAACTGGATAATGTAGGAAAACGCACACAGCACGCACATCACGTCGCCATGTGATGTGCGCAGGGGTAGGAACAGGAACGGAAGTAGAAATGGAAGAAGGCGCAGGGGAGAGAGACCCACTGGGAGAGAGCTCTCGTGCGGCTGTGCATAGAGCTGGAAAGTGTTCAGTTCGTCTATGTGTGAAATGTACATGTTTGCAGTGTTCTTATGTGTGACATTGCCATACTTTTTGTGTGACATTTTGAGTGACACTTAAAGGGGCTTGAGCTTTAGAACCCTGATGACAGCAGCCAAACAGACTAAGACAGAGAGCAGTTGGATTGCTGTGTTTGCAGTAGTAGACATGAGGAAGAGGGTTGCCAGGTTAAATGCATTTTCTCCCATTGACTTGCATAGGGGGAAAGTACATTTTTGGTGCAAAAAAGTAAAAAGAAATAAACATTTTGGGCTGGAAATTCAGGGGTCTCTCATGAATATTGGGAGGGATGATTAGTCTGGAGATTAGCACCTTGCCATGTGCATCTCGATTGGCCCTTGATCAGCATAATAGCACTCTATAGTGGCAGAAAGGGGCCATTCTCTGGACCTCTGAAAATGAAGGATATAGGTTGAGATGGTACGCCCAGTAATTGGCCAACCTTTGTCAGGTGACCCGAGCCTGGTGCTGATCAATCATTTTATGGCAGAAATAGGCTCCTGGGAGGACATTGAACCTAATTTAAATCAAAAAGCCCTCTCCTGAGCACGCCCCAAGCAGGTAATTGTGAACACTATAAAGTCTGAAAAGTGGAGAGCAACTGACAACCTTGTAAAATTGTGGAAGAGCTGTGAGGTTTTCAGCTTGTGTATGTTTGACAATTCCATGTGTGCAATAGGCTTATAATGGCATTATCATCTTTTGGTATGAGATGTTAAGTGACATCTGAATGGGCTTGGACTGAAGAAGACTGTTGCGGACATCTGAACCCAATGTGTTGTGCTTTCGAGGGTTCTGTTTTTCTGGTTGTGTGAGCAGGGGAAGAGAGCAGTGAGACCAATGGATTGCATATAAGGGCTAGGGAAGGGTGCATTCTAGAAGGAAAGATTGCTGATGAGCAGCAGATATCCGGGTATACTACTGCCTCTGCTCTAGAACCTCTCCTATGTGTGACATTTCCCTTGGCTTGTTGGAATGTGAGAGTGCATAAAAATGTCTGAGTGTAACACTAGATGTGTGACACTTGGCAGGTATGTGTGCATGTACATAAGAATTTGATAAAGAAATGTAAAAAACTCTCAAAATAATATTCTGGTTTTGATACTGTTTATTTAAAGAAGCGCCACTCCTACACTGAATTAAATAAAACCTGTGGCCTTTCGAATATCCTTTCTAATGTAATTTAAAGTGTTATGTAGCCCCCTTCTGCTAATAATGTTGGTCTCACTGTGCATGGCTCTATAAGACACGAGGGTAGGGTATGTTAGTCGGATGACGGGACGGCAGAGGCAGAAACCTTTGGCGTTGATGAATGCAGGTCAGAAGTATCCGTTACCTGTGTGTCAATAGGAAAATGTCCATGTTGTTTGTGGTTGGTACCGATCAGCAGGTTAGCCATATATGTATACATGCCAGCATTTTGCAACAGCTGGGAGGGAGATTCTTTCAGTGAAAGTAGGAAAATGTAATTTCCCCATTCAATGGCATTGGGGTTCAATTTATTTGAGGAGGGAGACAGTACAAAATAGCAACGTTTTTGTTCACAATATCGGGAGTTCCCTGCCTAAATCGGCAGGGTTGGCTTGTATGCATATCGTCAGCCCCTCGATTGTGGAGTGAAAAAATGAACAGCATGGTTGCATACATGCTTACATTCAGAAGTACCTGGGCAGGAGATATTATCCGAGAAATCAGGAGAAATTAAAGCATAATCCTTCGCCTCCGTGTTTTAAATAGAATCTTGACTTTCTATAATGTTAGGATCGAAAATCAGTATTTTCCCCATAGGAATGCGTTGGGAATAAAATGACTTTAGGCTGATGAAAGGGAAAACTAGCAATATCATACATGCCAACATTCCAGGGTACCTGGGAGGGAGATTTCTACAGAGAAATCGGGAGACAACAATTTCCCCATAGCAATGCATTGGGGAAACTATTATTTTAGGTGGGAGAACGTGAAAAATTGCAGTATTTTTCACGAAAAATCATGAGTCCCGCGCCTAAATGGTGAGGTTTGGCATGTATGTGGTTGTTGATAGAAGATGGATAGGATCTGAATCTGTCAAGTACACTAGACCCAGGAGGCCACCTGTAGGAGCGTGGGACTGGAGGGTAGGGATGCAAGAGTGAAGTGGTGAGTAGTTACTGGAGGGAAGAGTAGTCAAGGTGGCTTGTGTGATTGAGCATGGCGTCTGGGGTCCTCCTGGCTGCTTTACGTCGTCACGTGTCACTGCGGCTTGGGAATGTAACTGGTTTGTTTCCATGGCGGTCACCCAGGGTTACGGCTCGCTGCTCCACCCTCTTCTCCTCATTCCACAACCCCCGTAAACAGTGTCCTTCTTCCATTTCTCTTCTTACTGCGAGAGGATCACGGAGTGCATTTTCTCTTTCGATTACAGGGGGTCGATCCTCTCCAGTGCCTAGCGCGCCTGCGCCAAGTGCTCGGGCACGGGATTCACTTTCTCGATTAGGATAACGTTGGTAATTCGTCCGCCCACCTCATGAATATGCATATTATACAGGTCGCTCGCCGCCCGCTTCTCGTCACTATGGAGGAAGCCTGCTTCTGACCCCCGCCCCCTCTTATGAATATTCATATCGTGCGCGGAGCGCGGTGACGCAGCGCGCCCCTGCGGCCCCGGATTGCTGCAGCCGCTTGTCAGTGTGACGAAGATTGGCACCAGGTAAGCTGTCACTCAAAGCGCTCCGTCCGCGCGGCCTGGCGTAGTGGGGAGCGTCTGGGCCGGGCGCGGGCGGTGGGGCGGGGACTGGGG